>NC_138733.1:36135564-36795564 GCF_965113295.1 Leuciscus leuciscus
TGGTAAAGAGTGTGCTCGCTCTTATGGTGCTTCTGCCAATCAGCCTTCTCATGACATAATTTGCCTGCGGTTCCAGAGTAATTCGTCCCGTCATTTATGGCTCAGGTTATTCAAAACAACCTGGCAGCAGATCTGAGTGGCCATGAGCTGTCTGTTTCAGGGTAGCAGTTATAGCATAAGTTATGCTGCCATATTACTATATATCTAAATATATTCCCAGGCTTGTGAAATCCATAAGCGCTGCTGCAATGTTTTCTCTTTCTGCTTGATTTCTAACAGTCTCTTAGTAACAGTAGCAAATGATAAAGACAGTTGGCATTTTACACATGTATTAGAGAGAGAGAGAGAGAGAGAGAGAGAGAGTTTCATCAATCTAAAAAAGGAAATGGAATATTAACATTGTTGCTGTTTAATTGCAATGGCGAATCCATGGTGGTGGACAAAATAAACTGTTGATGAAACTTTTAATCACAGGTTAGATTTCTAATCCATGTTTTGTTAATCTTTGTTTAAAATTAAGTGGTGCATCACACCTAGATCAACAAATCCTTGATTAGCTCTAAATGTTGCTTAATTTAATCCTTATTGGTGCAACCAACCCATTAAGACTTGTTTTTGAAGAAAGAAAAAAAGACAAGAAAAATGAGTTTATTGTATGTTTATAGAACAAAAACAAAATATCTTCAAGTTGGATAAGAAAAATAAAAAAAACATTCAAACAAAATTATTATTTTAAATTTTTTTGCCATGACATATTTTTTCTTGTTTTAAGCATAAACTCACTTAATTTTGATAGATTCTTCACAAAACAAGACTTAATATCAAAAGTCATTCCTCTTTATTTACGAATTTATATATTTGTAATGGAAAACAAGACAAAAATATTACGGAAATAATTTTTGCTGTTTAAGTATAATATGAATCTGTGATTTGGTATAAATTCATACAATCTGACTGTGCAAAAACAAATCATTTGTAGCTAAAGTGTCACCATAACATGCCAACATATGAATTTTATGAAACATTTTCTAAGACCATGTCATGTGTGTTTTTAGAGTAGACTAAAAAAAAAAGCTAGTAAAAAATATACTGCTCCCTTGTAGTCTATAGTCTACGTCTGGTGTGGCGAACTGCCCCATTCATGTTTCTATTGTTCTCACTCGACAAACCGTTCACAGCTCTGCCGGGTATGAAACTTAATCTTCATTATTATTTTATCATTATTATTTTATTTGTTTTCAGCCACTATTAGCCTTTATTCTGGCATTACATGGCATTCCCATTCATATCGCTTTGATGCATTTATCCAACTACTATAGTCTTTCTAAAAATTTAAAAATAAACATTTTGTTATGACCTTAAGTGAATTTTTGACAAAAAACATAATGAAATATAACTGAAGCTGTGCAGCATATGTACAGCGAATGATCTTTCTCTGAGTCATAACTGCGATCGCAGAAGTGAAAACACAGGCTCATCAGATCGCGGAAAATCAGTGGAAAATTAATATAAATGATTATTCTGTCTAAAAAAATGAAGTAAATATAACAATATTTCCAGATATGAGCACTTTTGGACTATATTGAAATCATACAGTAGAACAGTCTCTCATGCCTTGCTTCTTACACGTATTGCCGTTTCAATTTTACACCCAAAATGTGTAAATAATTGGCATGTGATTTTTTGACTAGCCCTGGCGTACATCTTCTGATTTATGAGAAGTCGTGTCAGCAACACAAAGGCCCCTCACCTGATAAAAGCAGTCGGGCACTGTTGCTCTGTCTGGTCTCCCCTGTGTATCGGTGCCGCGTGGTACAGCGATAAATATTCACCGCGTCCTCTGACTGCACATCCAGAATATACAAGGCCCCCGTGGATGTAATAAGATATCTTGATCCTGGGAAAAAGAAAAAGAGCAAAATATTGTGGTTAGACTTGCTATAACCCCAATTAAAGTCATATATGTAATTTGACCCAATATATTCCATCGAAAACAAAATGCATGTAAAACATTCATGGCTTTTATAAGATAAGAGAATCCGCACATGATGTCTCTTTGAAGCCAGCGCTGGCAGACCTGAGGGAGCGCAGTATTGAACTATCGGACGTGACTGTTTTGCAACCGAGCTGATCGCTCAGTCAGTCGCCCAGAGCTCGAAACAGAAAAGCTTTCAACAACTGCAGCCATTCTTACAGTTCACACAGACGCAGGCCAGAGAAATGCTGCAATTATGACGGTTAGTTCTAGAAATCTCGTTCATTTATTTTCAGGATTATATTGCTTACAGTCAAATGACTGTGTAAATGGACACAAATTACTGTGATGTTGATGCATACGAGATGAGAAATGGATCTTGTGGTGCACCGGGGTGGAAAAGAGAGCGAGTGAGAGAGAGAGAGAGAGACAGAAAAGGAGAAATAGAGAGTCTGCAGCTATAGCAAGCATTGACCTAGTTAGAAATGAGAGTCCAGGATTTGATACCCTAGAGGGGGTTATAGCTCCTAGTTTACATGCAGTTGTCTGAGACCTGCTACCAGCAGTGCGAATGGAAAAACTAGGGGAAATGCATCTGTGCGCTGTTGTTTTGAAAAGGTTAAAATTAGAAAGGAAATTCAAGCTTGATTCTTAGATTAGCTGAGCTGTGATGTGGGACTGAGGATCATACAATTTCACAGCTATTTCATGGTGTGTTTTGTAAGTGGGCCCTGTTTCAGTAACATGTATGAGAGCTTGCACACTTTCAAATTCAAGAAAGACATTTTGATCTGACATATAGAATAGAATAGAATAGAATAGAATAGAATAGAATAGAATAGAATAGAATAGAATAGAATAGAATAGAATAGAATAGAATAGAATAGAATAGATAGACAGTATTGCTACACGACCGGTTGAATTTCCATGATAACACATTTACATGACCACACATATTTTGACACCACACACACTGTTTGGATGTATTAAATATCAAGCCGTGTGCACGAGTACACACAGTGTCTTTGAAAACCTTCTCTAGAGTGAAAAGAAACCAAAACTGTCCATTTTTTACTGATAATCATATGGTATTACCATATTTTTCCAGAAAATAAGATGGGTCACAATTGCATTGTTGAGAAAAAACAAAACACAAAAATCATTTATAAATAATCAATTATAAATAATCACAAATAATCATTTAAAATGGCAGTAAATGCAACAAAATGTTTAGAAACATAATAAAAGCCATAAACATTAGGGGTGGATTGGACGGTTCGGCACGCATATATGATTCGCGGATTAATTGTAAAGTCTAACCATCATAGAGTGAAAGTTTATCATTTGCACGTTTTTTTTCTTGGCAATTTACACATTCAAGCGATTTTAAACCATTCCAACTGAATTTGGTAATCACAAGCTGTTATCCGTGCGCACAGCGTTTCAGACTGCACGCAAACACTGAACTGATTCCTCTTTCGCGTCTCCTTGCGCTTGAATGGACACATACGCACAGAATTATGTCAAAATACCCCAAGTATGCTTGTAAATACAGTCAGTTTATGTCTGAACGTAAACAGTTAAGAAATCAGATGTGTATCAGTATATTGGATCCATGCATTCCCTCTTAAAGTGACAGCAGCCTAACATTCCTGATGTCTGTGTCATTGATGTTAATCATACAACAAAACATTTACATTTAATATTACATTTCTGAACCTGAAAATCACTGTTAGACCTTATTTTAATTGTTTTTACTTTTTTTTTTGTTTTTGTTTTTTTAATGATTGAACTTAATTAGTTAGGCTAGTAGTTTCTACTGTGGTATCGAAGTACTTCAAACTTCACTTTAAGTAATAAATGGAAAGCAATGTTACAACCTAAAGGAATTTATTTAAAGTGAAATTGAATCTACCGGTGTGCGGGAAATGCACTTTACAAATGAACTTGCTCGCATACCGTACCTCACCATGCATCGAAAAGACCTACATTTTGCAGGCAAAATATTATGCATTTACATTATTACAAAATAATGAAATCATATATTTTTTTCCTATTTATGACTCATGTCATGACTATTGAATTTGCTTCCATAAAATTCAATACGAATTACCACAGATATCCGTGTGAATTTCCTCCCTGAAGATTTGTTGGTTTAACTTAAAAACTATGTAACCTTGTTGCCTTAATATTTTTAATTCACAAAAAAAAAAAAAAAAAAAGTTTCAATGTACTTTTTTGAAAGTTAAACCAACAAATCATGTTTTATTATGTGTGTTGTAAAAAAAAAAAAAATTGCTTTCATAGAGTACTAATTATAGTACATTCAGCCAGTGTTTTACTAATACCAAAACAAAGAAAAAGAAAGGCCATTCAAATACATACATTTACAAGACGCACAGTGTTTGAAAAACAAACGAAGGATCTAAATATCAACTAACCAAATAACGACATATTTAAGTTTAATGTCGTCTGCCGACGCTCCACGTGGGTGACAGAAGGCTGGACAACATGTTCCCAGCTAATCAATGTTAAATCCAGGATCCAGACTGCCTGTTCCTGAGGGGATGAGAGCACTAATCAGGGATGATTAAGGTCAGAGTTCCTGGTTAACCCTGGACTTGGATTTCTCAACCCGCTCACCACACACTCCTGCCATACTGGGATCGTGGAGTTTCAATACAAGTGCCAGGAGGACATTTCAGGACGAAATGGGTAAATCTCACAAAACCCATAAAGAACATGTCAATCTTTTAAAGCAAAATCAACAGCAAGGTATTTTGCATAGAGAAAATGTTTAAACAAATACTGTTTTAAGCAATGAAGTGGTTGCATTCACACATTTATTTGTCTCACCAATCCTTTGTCTTTCATTGTCTTTGCTCTTTGCTCTTTTTCCAGCGCTCCTCTCCAATTCTTAGCATGAATAATTCATTTGCAGCGAAGCCCCAGTAGTCCACCAAGACACAACACAATAACCTTTTCCACTTCACAACCATCTCCAAAATTTGTCGAAAATGACACTGAAAAATGTTCAGGGTGCATAAATGAACTAAAAGCTCATGAAGTTGGAAAGACTGAAACTTGGCCCCTCGATTTCAACCCTCGCATCTGTTCCACAACTCTTCTGTTTGGGCCGCATTTACTCTCTTGTGTCATTCAAGCAAACAGACGGCCTCTCATATTTCCTCCATAAATTATTTAATTTTGTTGCAAACCATGCAAAAAAAATGACCGGCAGCCACAGAAATGATTCATCTATATTTCAAAAGGATAAATACATTGTGCATGATGTGCCGTATGAAATAATCATGCATCTGGAGTGAGGCTGATACTGCATTCTCTCTGCATGATTTACTTTGGATTCTAGGTTGGTCAACACGAAAATAAATGTGCTTTTTTAATTCAGCTTGAATTTAATTTATTCCAAAAGTGACCTCTTGATGTTTCTGCTGCAATATATCAGAATAATCAAAATATACGACTGTTAATTGAATACTGGCTTCCTAGCCAGTGCTTCCGGACCTGTGCAAGACATCGCCAGAAGAACTTGTGCTCCCACAATGCCTCAGCAGGGTGCCTGAGTTTAGAAAGCAGTGTATGTCTCCTTCAAAGACTGAAAATATGAATTCAGAGGCCCGTCGCCTCTGGACTGACAACAGGAGATTTCTGCTGCATGCTGGGAAAGTGGGAAGAAAGCGGGAGCACTGAAATTAATTTCAAATCCAGTGGATTACAACACACTTCTATGGGCTAGTACTTCAAAAGCGCACACAGGATGAATTTCAGACGAATCAAAATGCCTAATGAGCCACTAGGTTTAAACGCACAAGAAATAATCAATTGTAATTTATTCTAAAGAACTCAGATATCCCAGAATCCTGTTCACAGAATAGACAAAGGCAGGTACACTACCTTATTTATAGCGATTCGATAAAAAAGCCGTGTTCAGTAGCACAGCTCTCATGATAGTTTCATTGATATTATTAGCGGAAGTGTGCACACTGAAGAGGAGAGCAAGAGCAATCATGACCCAATTACAGCGCTTGCTCAACGAGAGCAATTAACACATTTATATCAAATGAGTTCAATTAGTGAACCGGGTCCTCTCGAATGCGTTAAGAGACAAGAGGATATTCTGCTGCGCTAAGCATTGGCATTTAGCGCAACATAGCATATGCTAAAAGAAAACGTATCTGCTACACACCACAAATAACCAGCGCTGACTCAAGATTCTTGCATTCATGCATGATTCATACATTTTTTGAGACAATATCAGACCTGTTTTTTTTTTTTTTTTTTTTTTTATTAGATGAACTGAGGCCAACGCTGAATTCTTTTAAAATGAGTATCACAGGGTGATTTTCATATTTGTCATTGTTCTGACATTTTAAAAAAAACAGCATGTAGGATAACATAACTATGGAAGCTTGTTTCCGCTACAGAAAAAAAAAACATTTTAAAAGATAATTGCAAATTTTACATCTCGCAATTTTGACTTTATTTCTCAGAATTGCGTGTAATAAAGTCAGAATTGTGTGATATAAACTCACAATTGCATGAAATAAACTCGCAATTCTGACTTTATAACACGCAATTGTGAGTTATAAAGTCCAATTCTTAGGGAATGTAATAAAGTCAGAATCGAGTGAAATAAAGTCGCAATTGCGTGTAATAAAGTCAGAATTGCGAGATATAAACTCACAATTGCACGAAATAAACTCGCAATTCTGACTTTATAACATGCAATTGTGAGTTATTAAGCCCAATTCTATGGGAAAAAAGACTGACTTTTTTCCTCAGAATTGCGAGTTTATATCTGACAATTCGGACTTTTTAACTCGCAATTGCAACTTTATATCACGCAATTCTGACTTTATAACTTGCAATTGCGAGACGTAAAAAGTCACAGTTACCTAATGGAAACAAGCTTCCACACATAACTCATTTATACTTTGGTGTTTTTTAATGTTGCTTTAAAATTTTTATTAATGTTGTAATAATCGCATTTGTGACATGAGCAAATATGAACAAAAGAAATATGCTAACTGTAATAACTGTACTGTGAATGCTGCTCTTTTGTAGAACAAAATTATGTCACCGGCATAAATTTATATTACAGGGACAAAACATTAAAATTCTGTCTTCAGTCACTCACTCATGTTGTTGCAAACGCATAAGTCTTTTTATATTCATTTTTTAAACACAAATGAATATATTTCTAATGAAACCTGAGAGATTTCAATCCCGCCATTGAAAGTTCATTCCAACAAAACTTTCAAGCGTCAAAAAGTTTATGAAGACAATGACATACATAAATCAAAATTAATCAATCGGTTTAATTTGAGTCTTCTGAAGAGACTTTGCTTTACATGATGAAAAGATTTAATTTAGTTTTGAGTTCTATCAAGGTCAAGAGATCAATATCTTTTACAGCACAAATTATTAATTGGAGGATTGGCTATTTGTGAGTTTGTGAAGATGTGGGTCATTGAAGAAATAATATGAATTAACTGAAGAAATTATAAAAACTGGTATGATATGGTGACATTAATGTATGGTTGCATTGGGTAAAATAGTAGAGTAGGTATTAATATATAATTTATTTGTTGTCTAGAAAATGATCGGTCTAGATGCTTATGTTTTCAGCTGGCGCATTTGAGGGCAGCGAAAAACATTTTTGAAGAATAGTGACATGTCAGCAGGTAGAGTGCAATCAGTGCATGATGACTAATCAGACCTCCAATAGGAGCTGATATCAGATGCACAGGCCCCGGATTTTAATAGGGTCTGTTCTCAGCGATTACACTCGTACAATTCGATCAGTGCCAGATAAGTATCAGCATCTGAGACCAATCTGTGGAGGGGAAATTAACACTGATGTAATAAGTTCCATTTATCATTATTAGAGAGACACAATGACAGCTAACGTCATTGTAACCCCCATAATGCTCACATGCACACATCAAAACGAGCTGCTATAAGAAGACGTGTGGCTCTTTGTCATATGCAGGAACAGCTAAGTGTAAACACTGTGGCGCCGCAGCACCAGTTACAGGCCTCCCAACCAGGGCTGCGTTTCACAAAAGCAAAAATTATATTTCTCTTGCAAAACTTTAGCGTTCCCCAAGAAACGTAGCAAAACTTTTGGAATAGAAATAATGGGAGATGGGAGAAAAACTTTATTTCTGTGCTTTTGTGAGTGAACTCAAGGTTTCTTGGGGGAACGCAATAGTTTTACAAGATAATGTTTTGTGAGTGAATGCAAAGTTTCTCGGGGAACGCAATAGTTTTACAACGATTAATCGCGATTAATCACATCCAAAATAAAAGTTTGTGTTCACATAATATATGCGTGTGTACTGTGCATTTTATTATTTTGGATGCGATTAATCGCGATTAATCGTTTCACAGCCCTATTTGTGAGTGAGCGCAAAGTTTCTCAGGGAACGCAATAGTTTTATGAGAGAATGTTTTGCGAGTGAACGCAAAGTTACTTGGGGGAACGTAATAGTTTTACGAGAGAATGTTTAGCGAGTGAACGATTAGAGATAGCAAAATGTCAGATTATTATAGTTCATTTACATGAACACCAGAAAGCCGTTATTTTTTTAAATCACATTAACATAGTTAACGTAAGTATGTAATAAGTATGTAAATGGAGTATGTTTTACTCCTGAATACATGCGGTTCATTCAGTCAGCAGCTTTTCCACAACGTCATTTCTAAATGTTTCTGTAATGAACATCCCATCTGAGGACGACTTAACCGTTTTTCACAGCCATTTGGCGTTTTTTGATGTTTCGATAAATCTATAAATTAATTTGAAGATGTATAGATGTAATGCATCTATTCTTGATTATGATCGAGCTATTCTTCTAACCACAGGTCGAGAGCTGTTGTTCCAACCACACAAGTTTGCAATGATGTTTGCAAATATTCGTTGGACTATGGTTTCTGTAAACGGTGAATCGCTGATCTATGGTGGTTAAGCAGTGAGTTATGTCGCTGTATGTGAAACGCACAGCAACACTGACTTAACCAATGGCATGATTTTTAGGGTTCTGTTCTGCCAATGAATGCCAGATGGGGGAGTATTTTTGCCATTCCATTGTTTGCTTCTAATAGCGCAGAAATTACGCACTTCACCAAAGAAAGAGCATCATAGCAGGACCAAACAGAGGCAAACTGAGGGTATGCGTTTGTGTATGTCGAGAGGAGGTAAAATTAAATGACACACATGGCTTCATTATGCTGGAGCTTGTTAAACCCTACCTGCAGCCTGAGGGCATGTCCATCTCCCTGGCCAGCTGCTGTCTGTCTGACAAGAGCTTGGCTATTTCCAGATCTGCTGTGAGCCCGCTACTTGATTGATGCGATCAGTTTCCCAAGAGCTTTATCTCCCTCTTGTACCTTACTGTTCGGCAGCCTCTTCCTTCAACGTTCACCAACATCTCTCTGAACAATAGTTAAATCACCAAGAATTTGGGGTAGGGTGGTGAGCTACCCCTTTTTAACCATAATTGTTCACGTTCTGGAGCCAGAGCCTGTTCTCGGCCAGGTGAACTAGAGCCTGTCGCGAACGAACGGGGACGTAACACTACTAAATGTTTATCAGTGCGACACTTGTTTTGCTGTTTACAGTACTGGGAGTGATTCTAGTGAATCGGCAGCTGGCATAAACTGCCGGTACTCTCATCTGTCCTTTTCTGAGATAAACTGCAACCGTTAATTCACTCACTCCCCGTAGTTTTATATATTTAGATGTAAAGAGCAATGTATTGCAACGTTATTACATTGCTCAACGAGACAGCGCCAGCATTTCTCCACCCCCTCTCCCTATCTCTTTTTGAGACGGGCAAGTTTTTAGGGCCAGAGTTGAACTGATCTTTCTGGCCTGGAACTCCCTTTTCTGCAGTGGAAATGTGCGTAACGGTCTAGAACAGGACTAGAACCAGTGTTCTCTGGAATGGGAGGTAAGCACGCTAACAAGGACGCTAAAGACGCTAGGTGCCACTAGGTGGAACAAACTGTAATTTGCACTACTATCTGTTCAAAATAAATGAAAAGAAACCTAGCATTGCTTTTTCCTGTCGTACCGAACTCATATCGAATCGTAACCCCAAAACCGAGGTACATACCGAACCGTGAATTCTGTGTACCGTTACACCCCTAATGAATAGTCATCCTACACTCTAGTCATGATTTCACATGTATATTGCTGAGATTCAAAGCCTATTCAATTCAATGTCTATTCAATGTGTCTGCAATACAGCACTAAAACATTCCGTGATTAATATTAATATAAGAGAATATTTAGGATTTTGAATAAATATCAATCTACTCCAGATGACGCATTACGTATATCATAGCTTCTCTGCATTATACTTGTACTTTTCAGATGCTTTGCAAGTTGCAACTTATTTAATTTTTTGCATATTACAGAGTTAAGCTATTATGCACAACTTCTGTTACAGAATCACATATTGTGCCAGATTTACTAAACAGGGCAGATTAGTGTGTGGCTGCAATTAAATAAAAGTGCGGATGGGAGTGGAAAGTTCTGTGGGAGAATCTACTAAGAATGTGCAAATTCAATGTCATGTCAGGCACAAAATGGGTTTTAGGAAAGCTTTTTTGGGGGGTGGGGGGCAGTAAATAATGACACAAATATCACTCAACTGACATCCGCAAACCTAATTAAATCACATTGCATGATTATTTTAATTACCGTCCGTGGTCTAACAGGCATAAGGCATATGCAATAAGGTCTGGTCATGTGCAAAAATAACTGTGTCCACGGCTTTTCATTGCTAATTTCTCATGTCTTTAGTAAATCCTTACAGTACTTTTCTTTTTTTTTTTTTTGCCAATGGAGGGTTCACACTGATGCAAGCTGTTAATACAGTATTGTTTCGCACATAAGACGACCCTGAATATAAGACGGCCCGCCCTTTTTCAAGATGTACCTTTTAAAAAAAGGCTTTTTGAAGACCAAACCAGATTTTTCATATTTAATTTTTTTATATTTGTATTTAAAATATGGCAAATACTGGTAAAATGTATCAACAACAATCACATTCAGAAATAAACACATTATGGCATAGCTACGATAAAAATAACCTGAAATTCTCATTTAATAGATTTTACAATGACTGATATCTCACTTTTTTATGAACAGTGACAGATGCTGGCATGTCAAAAACAGGTGTTTGATCCGCATGATCTGATCCAGGGGATATAAATGTTGTTTTTTTCCTCAGGCCGATCACAGTGCCGGAAAGACAGCAGTTTCTCCCTAAAGTTGGAGAGCAAGCGCTAATACATTACGCCGCATCATTCTTCCGCCGCATCATTCTTAGCGGCCGCTTCGAGGATATTGACAGGCAAGTGTGTCAGTACGTAGCCGAAATAAGAAATGATGGGCCTCGCTGGTGGGTAAGTTCAGCTCTTTGGTGATTTCCAGTGCCTTCAGCTGGATGATGGCTCTGGTTATGGGCAGCCCCTCATTTCTTTTTTCGGCTACGTACTGACACACTTGCCTGTCTGTTTCTTCGAAAGTGGGCGCTTTTAGGAGCGCGTTAAGCTTTTCTTTGACTGTTAGCATTTTTAAGACCGTCTCTTTGGGCTCGCCATCCTCTAACATCAAACTCTGACACTGTATTTCTTGGCTGCTTAATGAGAGTATATTCGGAAAAACATACTCTCTGTAACTTTAGCCCTTGGTCTCGTACACTGACACACAATGCAGATTGGCACTTAATTTTGCTGCACTTGAAATCTTTGTTCTTTGTAAATTAGATTCATGTACTGTAGTTACTCAAACTTCCCCAGGTCTTACTAATGAGCTCAAGGAACACACTTTATCAGTAGATTAGTTTGACAAGACATGGGGTCAGCTCCATTACAAAACCAGGAAAAAAAAGCCTGTAAAAATGGACTTAATTTTAATTGAAGAGTTTATTTTTTTATAGAGCCATGCTCTACTGTAGCCTTCAGCTACAGCTCCTCTAGAAACCATTTCCTTTTCTTTCCTTTCCAGACGATTAGTCCTCCACTCCTTCTCAACATGTGATAATTACCGTGAGCAAAAATATCTTTTGATGGAGCCTTAGATTTTCATAAGATCAAATGGGGTCTGAAGCAACCGTAAATGAGGGAAAGGAAGCAAAAAACAACAGATTCCTATGTCATGGCATATAGTCACGGAGTGATATTAAACTCTGTGATGTGTGACATTAACCAAAGGTCACTTTCAGAATCATACAACAGCTGGAGGAATGCAGCTTCCCCTCTGGGGCTTAACATGGTCTGTTCCAAAATCAAGTGAGATGCCTCGCTTTTCACTACCTACGTGGGAAGCAACCTTTGAAGGCAATCTCCAAACTGTCCTCCTCACTCGAAGCTCACCATTCACCTACTGCTGATTCCAGTAGGGTTTGATGTTAGCATGCTGCTAAGCTAACAACCAACCTTCCTGTCTCTCTCCTGAAACCAACACGGAAGTGACTTAAACAGCAATTCATCAACTGCCCGCTAGAGACAGGCTCCAAAAGAGAGTCAATCCAATAGACCGCCCATGTTAAAATGCCCAACTTTACAGCAGAAAAAAAATATTTTTACAGCCGGGTAAAAAAGTGCTTTTGGTCTATATAGCTAGTTTGGGCCTTCATGACAACTGTGAGGGGAGTGATTTTTTTTATTTTTTTTATCTCATCCATTTAAATTGTATTAAGCCTTAAAGTTCTGCATAATTGATAAAAGTGACAGGTGAATTGCCGCTAATGTCACCTCAGCCTTTTTGCCTTTTTTCGGTTACCCGGGAGTGACACGTGGCCAAGATGGCGACGGCCGGCTCTGCCCTCTTTGGGCTTCAAAAATGCTCTTCAGAAACCTACGGGTGACGTCATCGACACTACGTCCATATTTTATATATGCTAACATCATAATGGTCCCCAAACAATACGGATCACAAACAAATATTTAGTGAAATAGTCAATGTTTTTACATTTACTTTACAGTATGAAATAAAATATGAGTATATTTACACTAAATGTTCTCAACTCCTTTCGATAACACCACAAAGAAAACATATCATTGGAATCACTTTCAGAACAGCTGATGAATAATTGAGAGCCAATCAGAATCCATCCTGCTTTCAAGAGCTCGAGCATTTAAAGCAACAAAACTGCAGCAAGCTCATAGTAAACAGAACGATATTGTATGTTGATGCTAGTTATCATTATAGTTATCTTTATAGTTATCGATATTGATGTGAACCCGACAGCGCACACCTCTGTGTGCATCAGTCTTTTTTTTTAATCAGTATTTGTTTATATCCTTATTCATTTTAAATACAGTTTCTGAATGTTATTTACAATCAGTTATTTACATATAAAAACCATTTTAATGATAAAATGGTGTATTTCAATGTAAAAATATTTTTAGCATTAGTTACGTGAGGCAAAAATAATAATAATTACAATCAAGGATAAACACATAAACTTCTGTTCACGTATTTGAAGGCTGCTATTGGATCACTGAGTGTAAACATCCAGCTTTTAATGTTGTTTATGTCTATGTGGGGTTCAATATGTTTTAAGACAAACCATATGCAAATTCATGTCAACACCATTGTTGAGTATTTTCCCCTTATAACTGCAGTGAACCAAAGACAGTCTCAAAAACACGCTTTGAAATCGCTGGTGTTTCTGACGTCACAAACTACCTTGTAACCAATCAGATCAACGTGTGATCGTCAACGAGTGGATCTCTGAGCTGGAGTGAGTGAGTGGAGGCGGGGCTCATTTGTATATTCATAGAACCGCGTATACTAAATGAGGCAAGGGTGTAGAGTTACATTCCAGCTTATTTAAGGCATGAATAATTTTATTTTCAAGGAAAAAAACATTTAAATATGTAATTTTGGTGATCAAATATGAGTTTAAAGGGATACAATTATTGACTACAGGGATACTTTAAATTGTGCAACCAAATAAAGTACAGAGTTAGTTAAAAACTAGATTTTCCAAGCTTCTAGTATGGACTTTACGTACCAATTTAAATAAGAACTTACCAACAGCAAGTGAAACCCGACCACAGGCCACTGTGAGCTTGAAGACTCAAAACTAAGCAATTTGTTGCTGGATTTGCACAGGTTTACCCATTTTCTCTCTTTGCCAGTACCAAGAGTTGGCCAAGAGTTAATGAAAGCTGCCACCGGTCCATGCACTGCGCAGGCCACGTGGTCACACAATGCCTAATTTCAACCTCAATTTCCCCTCAAATGAATGGAGGCCCACCCCCATGCTCTCTGCCTGCATTTTAATTGGCCTGCGTTAGATTCGCACCATTAAACCACTGCTGTTTATACAGAGCTCCCATTGGTCTTTTTTCTTCTTCCATTTGGTTTGGCAGAATCCCAAACCTTTTTATCGCTCATTTCCACACAGCATTCGCCATGAATATTTAACACTTCAGGCCTGTGATTCATTATACAGTGACATTTTCTTCTTCATGACTCAAACATTTAAAGTCAATAGTGTTTTGTAGAGGTTTGATGTGGTCAGTTTCATTTTAATACAATAAAATGCAGCGATGTTCATTTAAAGCTGCAATTTGAACAATGGCTGATCATTATTTTGGTTGCATAGCAACATTCTGTTATGTCAGGGTCTATATTTATATATAAAGGATTGTATTTAATGGATATGCAATATAAAAAATAAAATAAAAAATGAAAATGTGTGTTCTTAATATTCTGCAGTAAGCACTCGAGGTTGTGCAATATTACTCTTAAATTGAAATTAAAATAATTTTTTATAGTAATTTCTCAAATATATTGAATTACATTTTTTATTAATAATTAGTGTAAAACAATTATAGGTTATACTTTAATTTTAAGGTGTTCTTGTTACAGTGTAATTAAACATTTAAGTACTGAGTAATATTAATTAACATCTACTTACTATATAAAAAGATCTAAGGTTAGGGTTTGGTTTAGGGTTAGTTGCATGTAATTATGCATAATTTACTGTTTTTACTACAGTAACATTTAATAATTGATGAGCAGTGTTAGATACTATTATGTATTTTTGAACTATATTACAATATATCATATTTTGAATAATTTTCTCACAGTTTCTTCTTTAATTTTAAAGTTTTTAGTCATTTTGTTGTGTTTTTGTTATTTTTATTGTTTTTTTTGTCCGTGCAGTTTTTGGTAATTTTTACCTTTAGTAGTCCTACCAAATTAAACTAAATAAAAATGAGGGTAACACTTTATTTTGATGGTCTACTTTAAACATTCCACTGACTATAAGTACCTTTGCAACTACATGTTAACTAACAGTCATTAGAGTTATTAGTAGACTGTGGTAGACTTATGTTAGGGTTAGTAGAATAAGTTGACATGTAGTTGCAAAGTTACTTATAGTCAGTAAAATGTGTGTTGGAGGAGCATCATAATAAAGTGTTAGCAGATATTAAGCAGACACTCTACTAAAACTGTAGTAGACATGTAGTTGCAAAGTTACTAATAGTTAGAATGTCTAAAATGGACCATCAAAATAAAATGTTACCAAAATGAGAAATGTTCTCTTGGCAACTAGCTTTATATATATATATATATATATATATATATTTTTTTTTAAGTAACAAACATTTTTAGTCTTAGTGTAAGTATGGTCTTAGTTTTAGTTAACTATAATATAATATAACTAGATAATTTTGCGAAATCTTATTTGGACTGATGAATTAAGAAAAACGAGCTAAGACTGAGAAACAAATCTGAGTGAGTAACAATTAGTCACCATTCCTCACTATTCCGATCAGCACAGCCACTGAAACTGACAAGTATCAGCCGCAGCGCTACGAGGCCTTTGAAATACTTCACATAAAATTCACAATGCCCCACGCTTTCCCAGAGCATGTTGTTCAAGATGAAAGACTCTGAAACTGTCCGCAACCCCTCTTCCCTGCATGAAACAGAGACAATACTCCAGCCATATGTTTATTCTCTTCTTTCATCTGTCAGTCTCTCTACCACTCAAACACACACCATATCTGCAACCACTATCATGTTTTATTGAGGTACAGTGTTATTGGCAGTGTGCACTTCCTTTGCAATGTAGCTTGTTAGTGGCTTAATTACAGCCAGCAGGATCAATTATGCGCAATCTGCGTTAATTTCTATGCGATTACCTCACCAAATCAGAATCAAGCTGACGTGAGAGAGCACACAGAGGAAATCTATCAATCTCTATGTACTTGGACTCCATCTTGTTAGCTGTGCAGGTTAATATTTCTTCATTTGGATGGAACTACTGCTCACTTGATCTAGACCTCATCAGCATCCCTGTTAAATGTGAAGTGAGCACTTTTTTTGTATCCTGGTTTAATGTGCGGAGACAGCAAACCATTTCTAGGGTGAAAAGTGTCAACATTATTTGGGGAGAGGAGAGTGACCACTCACAGAAAAAAAAAAAGAAAAAGAAAAGAAATGGAGAAATCAAATGCTTATCATGGCAGCTGTGTGAATAGAAGTCCAGATTGTCATTTAAAATAGCCTTTTACCTTTTGATGGAAGTAATGACTATTTATTTACTCTTACTGTAAGTGCACATGCACATTTGCTGGATCAGCCTTAAAAATATAGTTTGATTTGAGCTAAAGAAACAAAATCTCTGCTGTACAATCACTGCATTTGATTTTATTGCTCATTTTAATTATATTATGACAAACAGTTTCAGAGATGTCTTTCCTAATTCAAGCAGACACAATTGTACTATGCTGAATTTTCTATGTTAAAGTGATGTGGAGGAGGTCAAGCATTGTAAACTTTGCAAATATTGTAAACAGGAAAAAAATAAATAAAATAATAATATATACAGTGAAAGGCTTTTCAAGTACACAACACCACATCTATGACAATGTATCATGGATTTGCCATTGTGGCATTTTTCCCCCACATAATATTATAACATCAAAATGAACTTTTTGGGGGGGGGAACAAGCCAAAAATCTTTTCTTTTTCAGATCTCTGAATCAACGTACATACTATTAAAAGAAAAAAAGAACAAAAAAACCAGAGAAACCCAGAGTGCAGAATTGATGTACTGATGGCAGAGATGCTCTGTTTGCTAGTTCTGACTGCACCTTTTAATACTGTTGAATCATTCAATCCTAATTGATACATTAAACAGATGGTTTGGTTCTTATTTGTTAAATAGAACATTTTTAGTGTCAGATGGAGATGATTTATCCTTCCCTTCTTCAATAATTTGTGGTGTTCCACAGGGCTCCCTGTTGGGACCAATTTTGTTTTCAATTTATATGTTACAACCTCTTGGATCCGTTATCCAGAAACATCATTTAAATTTAGTGTAGATGATTTACAGTTATACTCATCACTGCGATCCAATGATCAGACTAGCTTAAATGTCATTCAAGCATGCTTAGCAGATATATTGGATATAATTGGATGGATTGTAATTTTCTGCTTTTAAATACTGATAATTGGTCAGGGCTCTAATAAAAGTCAGATTTAGTAGCTCTTAATAACAGGGCTCCAGACTAACTTTTTGCCTTGGTTGCACTGGTGCGCCTAACTTTTTTATTTAGGTGCACCAGCACAAAATTTGGGTGCACCGAAAATTTTTCTCGGCTCGCGTCACCTTTAACGCCACAATTTCAAGGTCACCTTTTTATCACGCTCTATATACATTCATATTATGTAAATGATTTTAAACAAGAATAAGGTGTAGGTAAATAAAAATCAAAAATTTAAAGTGCTTCACTGAGCTGCCAAACTAACTATTTTGAGTCTCTAGCTCAGGCGCGGTATAGGCTCTACCTCCGTCTCTGAGTCGGATGCCATCTCCGACGAAAGACCAGGGCTTGGCATCTTACCAGGGACTGGGGAGAATGGTGGCTGAAGTAGATTCATGTCTGGGCTGTTGTCGGAGCATTGACCGGGGAGTAAAGGGTTTTAACGGTATTCCTACTCTTACCGATACTGCTTATCGATCCGGTACTTTAACTGTATTCTTATCGGTTCTTTTTGTTTTTATATATATATATACATAAACACATATATATATATATATATATATATATATTAGTCTAAAAAGAAATCTAATAAAGTAATCAAATGTAAAATAACACTGCTATTTATTTTTCATAAATAGATTAATGCTTAATAAAGCTGAAGTTATTCTTTCAAGAGCTTTGTAGTGATTTTTCTCTTGTTGTTTGATTCGCAGTAATGGCGCAATCGTCCGCATGTTTACTAGACTGCGGCCCCTTTAAAGCCTGGAACACACCAAGCCGACGGTCGGCCGTCGGGCAGTTTCCGTGCGTCGGCCGACTAAATCTTCTCAGTGTGTTCCGCACCGTCGGCTGAAATTGGTCCTCGTCGGCTTTGTAACGGCCGATTCGACATGTTGAATCGGCGTCGGGCCGTCGGTGAAAGAGGGAACTCTGATTGGCTGTTCAGCTTAGTGACCGAGTCAGTGCACGAGAATAATAGCAAAATAGCGGGCAAAGTCAAAACGGTACAGATAGAAGGCTGTTCTAATGATATGTCATCTTATCTGAGTGTTCCTTGGCGAATATTTCAATATTAACATGAGAGGAGTGGAATAAAGACAGTGTTTAGCAGGATTGATATTCAAAACGATAAGCACGCACTGCTTTGTTTACGGTTTGTGTAACTGCAGCCGGCAGCGCCGGTTTCCCTTTTTGAATGACGAATATAGACGAATATATCTGCAGAAATAGACAGCTGTCTCATTTACACGCAGGCGCAGAACACGCATCCTAGCTGACAGTCGGCTGTAGTTCTCTCGGTGTGTTCAAGTGCAGCTTTTTACCCCGACGCGAGGCGACAACACAGTCGGCTTTCATCAGCGCTAGTTCGTCGGCGTCGGCTTGGTGTGTTCCAGGCTTAAGACCGAGTGCAGATCTGCTACTGATCTGATGCACCATATTCTCCCAACTATTTCCATAACTACGTCCATTTAAGACAAACTGTTTTTAGTGAATCTCCAAGCCGGTCATTTTGACATACTTTTGTGTACATTTAATCGTTTAGACACGCACATTAAACCCAAAGTAGGCTATAATTTGCTTGTCTCGGTTTCGGTTTCGGAGCGCGCGCCGCCTTGCGAACAACATCTCTTGCGCAGATTTTGTGCTTTTAATAGCTCTTTTAATTATTTAACGCGTCTCGCAAGTTAGCAACAGTAGCTAGACTGCATTTTACAACAATCACCGATCGTGCTGATTCTGTCGTTAGGTTTGAGTTTTAGGGAGAAATGACAGTGTAATGCTGCGAAGGGAAGAAGTTGCGCTAGATAGAATGCGGCTATAGTTTTTAATGGTTTTACCTCAATATATAATTTTTTTATAATCTTTGGAAGCCGAAATCTAAAATAAAATCAGACTAATATCACAGACCTTAAGTGTAACCAAGCTACGTTTGAATGTTTAATTCTGTCCTCCGTCATCACTCATTGAGAGAAGAGTGTGAGTTCCCATGAGTGTGTGAGTTCCGTCAAAGGAGAACAAACACTTAGTTCGTGGAGAGGCAGCGGGTGCGAGGACGTTAGGTGCACCGGTGCGACCTAGGAAAAATTTTTGTCGCACCCTTACAAAATTTGGTCGCACTCTAGAGCCCTGAATAAGGTGTTTTCTACTTTAAATCAACACACTTTACCACGATTCAAATTAGTAGAAAATGCCGCTGCTAGATTGCTGACACGAACTAGGTATTTTAATCATATTACTCCCGTTTTAGCTTCATAACACCAGCTACCAATTCATTTTAGTATTGATTTTAAGATATTATTGTTATTGACATATGTTATGGAATAGCCTGCCAATGGATATTAGATCCACGGAATCTGATGTTTTTAAGTCTCATTAAAAAACATATTTGTATAGACTGGCTTTTACAGTATTACCTTATGAAGTCTTTTTGTGTGTTTTGAATCTTTTGTTTTATTTGTTTTATTACGTTTACCTGATTGTATATTTTGTAAAGTTTCTTTATGTCCTTTTTAGTTTTGTAAATTACTTTGTGTCATGTGGCTTTAAAAATGCTATTTAAATAAAGTTTATTATTAATACTATTATAAATTTAGGGTAACAAATACAGGTTACCACAGGTTTTACAGTGTGTGGTTTTCTAATATTGAAGTCACGATAATTAGGCTTCCCTATTGTGACATATATCTCAAGTGAAATGGCTTCTCAAACAAGAAAAAAATATAAGCCGGGACTTGATTTTGTCCATCTGGAATTGATTGGATGGTTGTGGTTTGCTATTGGTCAATCTCATGTGAGTGACAGGTTGACCCGCCCTCGTGCCAGTAAACGCATCATCAGAGAAGAGAAGAGATGAGCTGAAAGAGGAGGGAAAGCTATTTTGATTAAATATTATGAGGGTACATAAAAAAAAGATGTGCATTTACAACTCATTTATAGTAAAAACTGTCCATTTTGATTTAATGGTAATTTTAAGAGAAATGCCTGGCCTGGTTTACCTTCATATATTCCAAAATATCGAATTACTTTATTAATAATAATGATGATGATGATGATGATGATGATGATGATTTCAAGACTCCCATCCGTAAGTAATTAACTTATAATTAAGACTGTGAAAGAGTGCAGCTTATTTAGGAGAGGTGCTCTACAGCTTAGTTATTACTGTATTTATTTCATAACAATTATTGTTGGTGTTGCTAGTGGCACAGCAACGACTCACTTCACCTTTAAGCTATTTTTTCTTCCAAACACTCACTAAGGCTTATTTCAATTCCCATAAAAAGAATGAAAAATGACTTTGGCCGCATGTTTTCATAAAGAAGTTCTTAACTGCCTCGGGCTGATCTAATTACAATCTTGCCTCCAGCTATTTGGTTTGATCAAACTGTGCTTTTAACAGTGACTGTGTCCTCTCTGCATGTACTTATGCAAATCCCACCAGAGCGCATATTCAGAAAGAATCGTGCAGACAGCCGAGATGAACATGTCTGGAACAGATCTCCTATACCCGAAAGCCCTGTCCTCCTGACCGCCCGGCATGCCACACTGGGACAGAAGCACAGTTATGTGTGATTATCAAACAAAATTAGCACTGTTTAATCTTTCATAGCACCGCTCTGCACAATATCTGTTTGTGCAAGGCTGCCATGAATTAAACACGGCCATCAAAGACTCATTCAGCAGCATTGAGAGACGGAGAATCTGCTAAAAACAAATATGACTTAAACTGCGGGATTATAGCAGCTACCCAGAGGCGTCGCACAACTGCCGTGAATCGCAGCTTTAATATTTAATATTTACAGTTTAATATTGGCGGTATCTGTTGCTGTGTGTAATGGTGACTTATTGCTCGGGGTTGTACAGCAAACATTTCATATGACTGTGGATGTGGAAACAAACACGCAAACTGGAGAATCAACAGTGATATTCAAAGCTGCCGATGCATTGTGTATTCTTATGAGACCGACTATCGACTCTTTACAAACATTTGTCTGCCCAAACCCATGGCCATAGCAAAAACGAAGAAAAGCTCTGCTTCTGCAAGACCTCTCCAGGCTTTTATCTCAGGTGTCCTTTATAAATGTGTAATAACAAGTTAACTACTACAGTAATTACATATTAAAGCTAAAGGAAATGTGCACTACATTAAACATTTAAGGCGAGAATCAAATAGGCTACAGTGACTGCTAGTCCATTTGGTCCATTAAGGAAACACAAAAGACTTGGAACTGATGTAGCACCATCAAAGGTGGGACTCGTTTAATATATATATATATATATATATATGTGTGTGTGTGTGTGTGTGTGTGTGTGTGTGTGTGTGTGTGTGTGTGTGTTTCAGTTATTAACCCTTTAAAACCGGATGTGTCGTCGACGACACAGCCAACCAAGCTGTATTCATGTCACTGTAACTCTTCAACCATTTGCACTATCAAAATAATTCAAATAGTTCCTGAAAGTAGACATCATGCGCTTTTCGCCAAATATACGGCTTATTACGGTAATGTCATGCTTTCCGTCTGCAAATGACAGCAGCGCGGGATGGAAGGATCTGAACAGAGAGATACGACGCACGGCAGGTTAGAGTGTTTTGGATTGCATAAAATAATAAAAGAAACTAACAAATACATGGCGAAGAAGTGTTAGACAGCAGAAGAGGGGATTGGGATGATTTTTAATGAAATTTGGGAGGCGGATGGCCGTTACTCTTTCACGTATCTAAGCATGTAGTGTATGTGTGCGTGCCTATGAATGCGTGCATTTGTATGTGTGCGTGTATGAAAAAATGTGTCCTAAATGAAAACTGTGCAACCCAATGTCACAAAAAAGACTTGTATATATGTATTATAGTTCATTTTTCAACTTTAAAGTGTTAGTTTCTTTCGTTCATGATTTTTTCAGTTTTTTTTTTTTTTATTTAAATTCTATTTACAAACTCACCACACACAATAATGGTCAATAACTGTAATTTGTTGAAAGCTTATCTTTTTTCTGAAAAAGATGACACCTTGCACATGAAGATAGCACATTCTTTTAGAATTTTACAGTCAAAAAATGTATTTATGTGAAAAACACCTATTTTAGCTTCAGGTTCAATTAGATCGGACGCTCCTTATTGATATCATGTTGTTTTTCACGGATGGGATCCCAGCAGGCCTTGAAAGACAAACTGTTATTTCACCCCAAAAAGTTGGCAAAAAGGCCTAATTCCATAATGAAGGTACATAATTATGGAAAATGTATGGTAACATTATCAAAAATAACCTTAAAAACATTAACACTGCGATATGTCTAGACGCGCTTAAGGTGAATTTGAATTCCTGGTTGAATTCCTGTCCTGTGAGTGCTGAGTGCAGTTCAAAATCAAGTGTCCCTCAATTTTGATCAAATTTGTCATGTTTTCAGATAAAAAATAAAATAAAATAATAATAATATATATATATATATATATATATATATATATATATATATATATATATATATATATATATATATATATATATTTGTGAAATATGTTACATTTTCTATGAGAGGTGATGTATGTCTGGAGGGTGGGCAGTGTGATCTTAACCAGAGGGCTTGACTTTACTACTTTAAGCTGTAATCTAAGTTGAATATGCACCATCAAAGTGACTCATGCATTGCCCAACTACAGCTGTGCTGTGACACTATGTAGCATTTGTTGAAAAAGAAAAGGCTAGGTCACTTAGACCTGCAGGACACAAGGTTACCGTACCCGTTCTGAGAAGCGTTCATTAAAAGCTCTTCACCATATTCTTCAGCCCACAGACGAGGTCATGGATGCTAGTTATAGCTCACCCACCCATCCACAGAAGCTCCTCTTATATACGCTAGGTCTCTTCAAAGAAGCTCTTCAATAGAGGAGACTTAAACTGAAAAGCTGCAGATGAACATTTTATTGTTGTTTTAATATGATTAATCATTAGGGGGAACCAAATTATGTAGATATAGGACCCTATCTTGCACCCAGCGCAATTGACTTTGTACACCGACGCATGTATCATTTCTATTTTGCAACCGACGCACAGCGGACTTTTCCCTCCACAGACGCACGTCGGTAAACTAGGAAATACATTTGTGCTCCCCGGGGCGGTTCAGCGCAAAGAGGAGGCGTGTTCCGGCACAAACGTTCCCTGATGCTATTTTGCAGGTTTAGAAAACAATTCCGCCACTGGCCAGGAAAAACCTAGTTTAAAGTCAGTGGCGCGTTGCGCATGTTATTCATATGCTATTTTAAGGGCGCATGCTTGGCCATAATCAATGTAGCGTGTGCACAACGCGCATACACTTTCATTCTCTCATCTACACAGAAGCAGCAGTTTTCATTTTTGCAAATCATACATTATTACAATAGATAGATAGATAGATAGATAGATAGATAGATAGATAGATAGATAGATAGATAGATAGATAGATAGACAGTTAGTTTATTATAAAAGCATAAATCTAGCTTACACATTTACCCAAATTATCATACGCCTGTTTAACCGAAGCTCATTTGGGTGGGTTTCTCCATCCCCAATGTCACTTCTCTGTGTTTTACGGCCCTGACGAGAACATCGGTCTCCTCGGCTGTGAACCGCTCCTGGCGTGCGCCTGGCAAATCCGCCGTTATAATAGCAATCCGCCATGGAACAAGCGCGCCTGCTCTTAAAGGGAATGTGAGATGTTGCTCTGATTGGTTTATTTCACGTTACACCCAAACCACACCTATGAATAATGAAACTACTTCAGACCAACCCATTTTAGATTTGCGTCGGGCACAAGAGGCATTTATCCCGCCGGTATAATAGCAACAGCGCGAGATCCGCCCACAAAGTTACTTGTGTTTCGCGTTTGATACTTGCGTTTCAGATCGTTAAAATAGGGCCCATAGTGTGTAATTTCAGTGCCATTAGTGACACCAGATGGAATTGTAAAAAAAATAAAAATGTTCCCAAACAATTCAGAGCTGAAGAGCTGGTTCCCTTTCAATTTATGTGTTGACTTTTGAATTGAATTGGCCACACCTCAGAGGAAGTTGAATTGGAATGACAGGAATTTTACATATATGGACTATAAACCTTCAATTTAAAAACTTTTATATAAAAAAAAAAAAATCCAAAACTTTTAAACTGCTTAGACATCATTTTAGAAGTGAGGGAGACATAAATGAAAAGTGTAATACCAGTTTTTTTTTCTTTTGACCTTTGTCTAATCGACAGCCCCCCCCTCCCCACACACTTTTTTTTTCAGTGTAACAAAACATGAAACTTGACTGATTTCCAACGGCCGACTAGTTTCTACCATTCAAGACAGAGCATAGTTATTTGCAAGGCCGTAACTCTTTTTCACACCAGAGATGAGTTACTTCTCACCGCGAGTCACACGTATTCACTTAACAATTCAAATGGGGTGATTTCCAGCTTTAAGATCCTATTTAGCATCTGTAAGGGAGGTTTGCTCACGTGACGTGTTCCCCGCAGAATTGAGATTGTCTGCGCACAGGCAGAAATGAGACACTTCAAGCTTTGCACGCTGCTTAATTTGATCTACTTGAGATTGCGACTTCCTACACTTGGTGTAATTAACGTCTGATGTGACTAATTAAGTTGACGGTGAGAAAAGAGGGGTAAAAATGGAAGAGAGTCTTAAGCCCAAGTCTTGGTCTGTGTTCGACGCTGAAGATGGCTAGGATTGTAAATATTGTCCTCATTGACTGATTACACAGAACTGCTTGTCTCTGGGTCTTTATTAGCACGCTAATGAGAGCTGCTGATGACAGCCTGTCTGAAACGGAAAAACTCTCAGCATCAACAAATCTCAGAATGTCAAAAAGCTATCTATAAATGAAATGCATTATGTGTTCCATTCGAATCAGAACTGCCTACTTGGAAAAGTGCAATGAACTCCTTTTTAAATTGGATGCTTGTGCTAAAACTTCCTATTTTATTTAGCAGAAATGTGGCTGTGTGATATCATACGGACATGGCGGCACCAAATGACACAGTTGATGATAAATATTCATTTTTAAAGTCACCATGAAATCAAAATTGACATTTTTTTATGGAATATTGAAGCATTTTCAATAGCATTTCCATGTGGCACAATAACATTTAATTAAAATAATTTGCAGCTCATCTCTTCTCTTCTCTGGTGACGCATTTACTGGCGTGAGGGCGGGTCAACCTGTCACTCATATGAGATCCACCAATAGCAAACCACAACCATCCAATCAACTCCCAATGGACAAAATCAAGTCCCGCCCTACAGTTTGTTTGAGAAGCAGTATCATCACAATAGGGAAGAAAAGACAAGCACAACTTGCGTTTCATGCCAGCTTTAAGCAAATAAAAGGAATCAATGAGTGCAAGTGGTTACATTACATGACAATACAACCCGTTTAGCGAGCTTACAGAAACAGGTGTGAAAAAATTATTCTCTGTGTTTATAATCGTACACCTGCAAAATCCGTGTGCCAGCAGACTTCTTCGTTGACAAGTGAACACCTGCGAAGCCTACCCTTCGTGTTTCTTCATACATCATCTTCAGAGCATCAGAAATTGAATGTCTCTATGGTTGGAAGTCAATGATATCAAGTAGGAATCAGAGTCCTGCACGGGTTCATGTGCTCAAACGGGTGAAAAATATCCAACTGTGTCGGATACGGGGCGGGGCGGGTCGGGTCAGACACGGGCTAAACATGGGTTTAAAACAATCACGTGCAAACGTAAAAATACATGCATATTTTTAGGAACACATCTACAAAAATATGCCTGTATTTCAAGTTGATAAAATAATTTAAAATACACATCAGTTGATTTGTGCCCACGCCCTCCCAGGATCTATACCTACTTTCACTTTTAAAAATTCATCATAACCGCGCGCGCGATCTGCTTGCAGTCGTCGAGATGGATGCTGAGGAGTTGAAGAAAAGAATAGCTAATGGAGATTGTAAAGTTGTCGACAATATGTCATCAAAAATCAAGTCCAGTGTGTGGGAGAAATTTGGAGTTATCTGAAGAAAATATTGTGAAAGGCATGCATGCATTTTATCTTGGCTAGCCGCAAATGTGGAACTTCATCGCTGAGGAAGCACGCAGGAACTGTGGTAACAAACCAAGCAGTTATATCGAACAGTATTTTTCTAATTTAACACTGTTAAGTATGTGTGGTGTGCAGGGCGTGTTTGAACCCAAAATGGTCAGATGTAGGCTAGACGAAATTGCGTGGCATATAGTGTTGTAGCCGTGTCTGTTCGATTGGTCAAATATTATTAGGCTACTCAGTTTTGTGGTAACGTTAGCCATGTTCTTCATGTACTGGCCTTTTGACAGCTTCGGCTGGAGTTGTCCTTGTGTTAATTGTCGTGTAATAACTTCTGTATGACCTGGCAATAAAAAAAAAATCGTAAGTGTGTCTATAATGTGATTGTCTAAACTGATTTTATTTCGGTTGCGGGTCGGGTGGTCGGTTCTATTTTAAGCAGGTCGGGTCAGGTCGGGTGCGGATTTTAATTAGTTTTTGCTGTCGGAAAACGGGTCGGATCCACTGCAGGTACGGATTTACAAAATGGGACCCGTGCAGGACTCTGGTAGGAATATCCCGCATCTGACTTTTTAAAATATTCTCTATTTAATATTTAACAATATTATTGATCTGCCTTATTATGGGTGGACGATGATGCAATTTTCTTCTAGAAACAAACTTTGTTGTATTATTTTCATGTTATCAATGTGAAGCTGCTTTGATACAATCTGTATTGTAAAAAGCGCTATATAAATAAAGGTGACTTGACTTGACTTTGAATGGCATATGTTACTATTGTTTTTAGCTTTGAATGCTGCATCTTTGACATACCAACCAATACAGCTAAACACGCACCAGTTATTCTTCCATTATAGACAAAGACGTGACAAATATCTGCTTGCGTATTCTTTCCTACCTCTAGTAATAGCTTCCAAGACAAGCAAAAAGTCATGTAAAGCGTCTTTAATTAGAGCTAATGTAATTGACAACGCAAACCAATAAAACACATGCTAAGCTGCTGACTCAGAATCAAGGGGAACTGACAGGACTTCAGATAGATGCCTTCGTTATTCTGCGGCCCAAGCAGGGCCGTCGTCACATCGACTCCAGGGCAAAAAATGGGCAAAGTCCAGGATGGCTAAACACTAAGCTTTAGGAAATTAGCTCAATTGTAAACAAATGCACTACTTAAAAAGCCATTGCTGTTTTAGAAAAACAGTTGTTGGCAGTTTTTGGCAGAATATGGGAAGTTGTGTGTGGAGTGATGAATCACAATGAAACACGAGTTGCATGGTGATGCTCAAGAGCGGTGTCTTCGAAAATCTGCTGAGAAATATAATAATGAATGCATCTCCACCACAGTGAAGCGTGGAGGAAGAGACATGTGTCATTGTGTGGAAAGCCCTTTTAGCTGCTGGTATTGGTGAGCTATTTCACTGAGAAAAGTCATTTAATTAATGCTTTATAGTGCAGGAGACCATTGCAGAATAGCTTGCTTCCCACAAATGAATAGTTGTTATCTAAAGAGGAATGATCAGATGTTATTGATAAAGACAATGCTTCTGCCCAAATTGCAAATACAACTAAGAAGTGGCTTGAGAACATTAACAAAAGCTCACGAAAGCTCTTCAATTCCACCAAAAACACAATAACAATAAAAATAGCGGCGGGTGTCCGAGTGATAGTCATTTATAATGTTTCAAGTTCTGTTTTATGTAATTATGCGTTAAATATGAATTTTCTCATAGTTGAAGGGTGAACCAACCATGGTAAGGCTAAGAAGATGCGCTTTCCCTTTAAAAACACATTTAATTCGATTTCCTTGATAGTGTTTCAAGTTACAGTATGTGTCATAGCATTCACAACCTACACATCCCAGCATAAATGCTCCCAATAAATGATCTGTTATTAAAGCATCGACGTTCACAAACCGCTGTTAATTTGAAAAGAAAAGCAAGCATACAGTATCCAGGATTTGGCCATTAAAAACAAAACAAAAAAGAGTTTTGTTGGTTTAACTTATTCAGAGATGGTAAATAATATTTCTGACTTGAAAACTAATTAATATAGATGTTACCATTTTGTTTACCTTTTTTTTTCTCCAGTAAATGCACAATAGCATAATTATAAATGAACATTGACCTACTGTAGATGAATAAATGCTGTAAAAAATTCTGAATGAGTAATAATCTGAATACACAATAACCAAGATATTTTATCATCAATTGCATCAAAGCTAGCCATATTTTAATGATGTTCATACCTTTTAACTGATTACATTTTATTGTTTTCACCATGGACAGGTTTAATGGTGATTGAAAGAAATTTGAATAAATGCATTTTGAAAATATAATTATTTAAATCAAATCAAATAGATCCAAATCGTTAAGAGTGCAAAGAGTTAAGAATTAGAGTGTTAAAAAAAATCGTCACATTATGTTTATTACATAATTATGTTACATTATTATGTAATTGTCACGGTCTTTGTGTTTCGTTTCATTTCATTTTCATGGACTTTTAGTTTGCATTTGTCAGTCACCTGTTTCCTATGTTTCCATGGTTCTAGTTTCCCGCCATTATTCTGTTACCATGGGAACTCATTTAATGCTCACACCTGCTTGACATTTAGTTCGTAATCTTGTAAATAAATACTTAGTTTTGGAACCTTTTTCATCCTCCTCTTCATCATCTGAACCTACAAGTGACAGCAATAATATAATAATAGCGTGCAATCTAAATGGATGGATTTAATTATGGTTAATTTTTGGCCTAAATATTTTTTTTGAGTTAACCTAATGTTAAAGGTGCTCTAAGTGATGCCGGGAGTGTTGACATTCGAATGGTTGTCAAACAAAACGGAGGCTAGCTAGACCCTCCCTCCTCCTCATCCCGTCTCCTCCCTCCTCCCCTCCCTTCCGGCATAAAGGAAAGTCAAAGTAGTCACTAAAAACAAAGTTAAGTTTTACTGATACTTCATTCAATGTGTAATGTCACCAAGTTAGATAAATGCTTTTATATATTGCAGAACAGAATGCAGAAAAAGAGAAACATTGTCTTAAAATCGTTTCGCCACCTGAGGTTATAACTATAGCTCCCATACAAGGACGCAATAATAGCAAGATAACGTTAGCTTCGCGTTTCCCAGTGAGCATAAACAACGGCGGTGGCGTAAACAAATTTAGTCAAAGTTGTCAATAGCCTATAAATGAACATTCAAATCCATAACAAACAGTGGGTGAAAACAATCATTCACACAAATTGTCGCCCGACTGTGAATTTGCTTGACCATTTACAATAGAGATTGATCGCTAGCTGAAACATATAACGTTATGTTGTATTCACCAAAGCTAACGCTGACTTCATAGTTCTAGCTAATTACATCCTTGTGTTGGTTTGGCGAACATGAACGTCAATTTAGAAAGAAAAATGGATTTACCTGTTCTGCAAAAACAGAGCAACTGAATGTCTGATTGGAAGCCCTTCTGCCGGCGGAGTTCTCGCCACATTTCGAGGGTTTTTCCGATGTAAATTCGGGACTTCCCGCGTTCCTTATCCTTGTCCCTCTTCTTTATAATTTGTTCATCGGAACGTCGTCTCTTTAGTCGTGTGTCGGCCACAATTCAAACTTCCCTCTTCATGCTTCTCTCTCGTCTCTCCTCCACACCCCCTTCATGTCCACGCGCACTAACCCCCAAACCACACCCCTCAAATACTTCTTGTCGGTGATTGGCTGGAGCACTGTTTGTTGTATTTCGTGGTGCGGGTGAGCCCAGTTTGTTTTTGTTGCCGTTTGTGGAGCCTGTGGTGTCTACAGAGACCGCATTTTTTTAACAGTGTGTTCAGGGGACAGGCAGCTAGCGGATAGTGAGGAGATGTTTGCTGTATGTGACAAAAAATGTTTTGGCCTAAAAAACGCGTGACATCACTTAGAGCACCTTTAAGAAATTAAATTATAAATTTGACTATTTTTAATTTCAGTATATGTTATTTTCATAGTTTTGCACAATGTTTGGTCTATGTAGATCCATTTTATGTTAATGCATTTGTTGCATCTCAAGGAGATTTTGGTTTATTGTCATTGGATAATCAATTGCTACTCTATCGGGTCTTCACTTGATGTCCAAAGCAAAATGTGATTCCTGAATCAGTTGAGAACTACTGATATCAAATAGCACATGATAGCATCATAGTACCGAGTTTAACCCCACAGTAAATGAGCAAACTGAATGGCCTTCCTTTATCCTCAGCAAAACTGCAAGATAGCAAACAGCCACACAGCGTACAGAGGACAAGAACACACGACTGCCTGAGCGAGGGAGGAGCTCTGTGTTACTGGATGAATAACAACCTCAAGACGTCAGACGCCTTGTCACACAGTCTCGCATTTCTCCTGCATTTTTCTCGGTCCCTTTCTCGACGTGCAATTTTTTTTTTTTTTTTTTTTTTTTTGCATCTCCTGTTTTTGTCTTTGAAAGCAGGGAGCACTGGCTGACAGCGACACTTACAGCACACTGGAAATATGTGACAGAAACCCGGAGAATGCTCACAAAACACATATTTGGCATGACTTCAATAAAGCATGTTCTTTTTGTGCTATCACTCCGTTACTTCCCTTCTCCTCTCTTACGGCCGTGTTGCACTCACCTCATTAGGTGTGCCTGGAGAGAGGAGGTGAGACGGTTACTGTGACAACCGGAGAGATAGCGAGAAAGCTAAGCGTGTCTGCGCTAGGCTCTGAGAGTGTGATGTGTCAGCTGTGTGACTTGGACAAGAACTGTATCCTGTTCTTATCAGAGGAATAAAGCAAAGGAAAGGTGCAACAAAGATGTCAGCTCCAGAATAAATGCCGTCTCAGCCATCACTCCTAGCGTTTTTATTTTTTTGCAGAACACGAACACTTAAAGGAATTGCCCATAAAATGAAAATTCTGTCATTATTTACTCACCCTCAAGTTGTTCTAAAACCATATGATGTTATGAAAGATTTTTTAAAATCTTCATGCAGTTTTCCCACTTTTCCCACACAACCGCAGTTCATAGTGACCACAGCTGCCAAGGTCAAACAGAACATTCAACACCATAAAAGTTATTCAACACCAATCCAAACTATGTGTGTGTGTTACGAGTGTGTTTGGGGTAAGTTTACACGACAACGATATGCTTAAAATGGAGACGTTTTTTCCTTTGAGAAGTCCATCTTAAGTCCAAGGCCATATTTTCTATGACTTATTCAAATTTGAATATGCTTTAAGACAAACCATGTGTAAATTCATCAGTCAACTCCATTGCTGAGTATTTTCTCCTTAAAACTGCAGTGAACCAAAGACAGTCTCAAAAATACGGTTTGAAATCGCTGGTGTTTCTGACGTCACAAACTACCTTGTAACCAATCAGATCAACGTGTGATCGTCAACGAGTGGATCTCTGACCTGGTGTGAGTGAGTGGAGGCGGGGCTCATTTGCATATTCATAGAACCACATATACTAAATGAGGCAAAAGTGTAGAGTTACAGTACATTCAAACTATTGTTTAAGGAAAAAACTTTTCAAATATAATTTTGCTGATCAAAGATGAGTTTTAAGGGATACAATTATTGACTACAAGGGGGACTTTAAAATGTTTTGAGCTATTAGTTGAGCCAGTGTTGTTATGTTGGGCTTGGTCAGGCCACTCCAAAAAAAAAACATATTTCAATATTATTTGTTGCCACTAGTTGCATATTTTTCAAGCATGATGAAAAGTCTAATCTGATTTAAGCACAACTGACACTTTTATCACTGATATAGAAAGCAGGAGGATGCATATGTTTCAGAAGACATATGTTTCAGAAATGCATGTGACACCTTTATTCCTACAGTATGTCTGTGTGTGTGTGTTTGTTGATGGCTCTTGGCTATGACAGAGAGAGATGTCTTCATGACCCGGTGAAAAAGGTCAGGCAAAGCCTGGGGGAAAACAGAAGGACAGAGCGAGCGTCTCAACGGGAGAATTGAAACAGAGGTGCTCCCCCTACATTGTGGATGACCTTCACACTGTAGAAAGAATTAGGGCTCCCCGAACCCACGCGTGCTCTCTTCTCTTTAACTATCATGCTGCACAAGCTTTTTGTATAGCATATACTTTATAACTGTAGGGCAGGGGTATTCAATTAAAGTTCCAAGAGGTCTGGTTTCTAGATTTCCTTTCAGGTGGAGGTCCGGACAATGCTTTTTTTGGAACAGTTATACATTATACGGAACTGGACTTCAATCCGCTATTTGAATACCGCTGCTCTATGTGGGTATACTGGACTAACACCATTGGGTGATATTTGTGAATTTATCCATATTGGTGTGTCAGCCTATTTCATTGATTTATCATTTCTTCCCTGGGACATGATAATCTCTTCCATATTTTGGGCTTCCCCATTCTGTACCTCCAACATAATCCCATGTGTTTATCAAAGTTATGCAATCAAACCTATTGTTAATTGTATACAGATGCTTTCTCCCTCATATTGTCTGGGAAATATTCTACCCCCTGTCTGCCATAATTCAGCTAAGCTTGCATAGTTAAGATACCATTGAGTTTTTGTTTTTGTTTTTTTTCTCGGCACATTAAACTTTGAAAAACGTATATCAAAAAACACTGAAAAGTAAAACTTCACCTCTAGATACAGAATAAATTAAGTGACATGTAAAGTTAAAATAACAAATAATAAAAAAATAAAAAAAATAAAACACTATGAAAAAATGGTTACATATGGTTTCAAATAGCACAAATGACAAATCTATGTTTTTTCTCCAGTAAAATGATCTAAATATCTTCAAAACAATATACATTTACTTAAAAATTGTAAATTGTATTTCTTGTTTTAAGAAGAAAAAACTATTTTCCAATAGGTCAAGAAAAATAACCTTTCATAGTCTCTGAAAACAAGCTTTAACTTGTTTCTCCAGTAAATGTATCTTGTTTAAGGATTTTTGTATATTTGTACTGGAAAGCAAGACAGAAATACAGAATTATTATTTTTTTATTTATTTATTTTTTTTTTTTTGCTGTGTAATTCATTCAGTGCCATAATTAAACATTTCTGACCACATTGTTCTGACTACTTTCGTATTTAGCGTTCTTCAAGTGCTGCAGTGCAACAAAAAAAAATCACTCGAGCAACGCTTCTAATGTGAGTTTGGGTTCGGTGGGGGGAGCACTGTCTAAATTTCATTGAAAGCCTCCACTAAAAATGTCCTTTTCAAGACTAATTACTGTCAAAGCGGGTAACAGTCAGCAGAGGCAGGCAGTGGGGCTCAGAGGTAGACAGAAATGGGTGAGAGGGTACAATAAGGGCAAGATTAATGTGAAGATAAAAACCTGTGCATGCATCCCCGCTATCAGCACGCGAGGCACACGAGATCGGCACCAGTCCATATGGTGTGGATCCTGTAACGTACGCACAGCTGTGCCTGTACGTAAATGTCAGACATTAGACAGAGGTCTCTCCAGATTGAATGAGATGTAATCAGATTAAGTAGCAGCTGCCACAGACGGCCCTTGTTGCTGTGTTTTATGAGCCTTCCTTTACATGTGTACACACGCTCAGAGCCGCCAGACAAACGTCTGCGCAACGCTCTCTTAATGTTCTAGAGTGCCATTAACATACATTACAGGCTGCCAATGGAAGGGTGAAATGCGGTCAGTGGCGATGGATGAGCTCTCTGACAGTATTTATACGCTATCTCCTCTAACAGCACTAACCTTGCACGTACTGGAAGTGTTAGTAGGCTTGGCTGATGGGCGTAAGGCTCTAACCATTTCCCCCATAAAAGCTGAGGGAAAGACACATAAGGCATCGGGTTATGCTTTGATTATTCTGTGGCAAATGAGCCTGGCCCCTGTTTGAAGCATGGCCCATAAATCAGCCACATGCACAGTGAGCGACACCCTATTCCGCGAGCACATTCACACGCAACCCGATCTCACGGCAATTCGTACGTATTTTAAGAGGTGGCTAATTCGTACGAATTCCAATTCGTAAGATTTTTGCAAAAGCGTAGATATTTTACGAGTTGCCCAATTCGTATGAATTTGTACGAATGACCTACACCTGACCCCGTCCCTAAACCTTCCCATCAAGTGGGTTTAGACAAATCGTACAAAATTCGTACGAGTGAGTACGAATTCATACGAATTGGTCGTGAGATATGAGATCCGTCACATGACATGTCTTGCACATGGTCAGGTAGTCCATTGATTACGAGCTTCTACGGACAGGGTCGACACATGCACAATGCTTTGTACACTTCATGTGACCCATAGAGGACAGCGTGGAGTTATATCTTTATAATTTTTCAAACTCGAGCACGAATGTGAATGCCTTCTGACCTCATTGCACATCCTTTTTTGTTGTTTCCACATCAATCTTCTGTTGTTTTTAAAGGCAATTTTAAAGTAGTTATTAAAAGCAATGGCTAGACTCTAGTGCAGTCAATCCAGACAACGTATTCAGACTACTAGAAAAGGCTAGAACATTTTGGCTGCAAGCACAGACTGCTGATAAAGAAATGGACGTCATGCATGCTTGCGTGCGAAACCTAGTGGAAAACAGACATTTGAACTATACTTTCGACTTAAAAGCACCTATACAAAAGAGTTTCCGCTGCGTGAGAATGATGCAAATCCATTGATCTCAATGGACAGGGTGCGTTGCAAGAATGTAGAGGAAAACACAACAACGTAAAAACAGGATAGGCATTCATTGACCAATGAGAAATTTGACGGATCAGACAAAAGTTGGAAAGAGTCATTTGAGAAGCTTGATGGGTCCAGTTATGCCTTTGAAAATCCAGTTCCACTTACAATCCGTTCAATATCACGCCGTAGGAATGAACTTATGAACAAGGGTTCTCAACCTTGGCTCTTATGGTCCACTTTCCTGCAGAGTTCAGCTCCAACCTCAATCAAACGCACCTGAACAGAATCAAGTTCTTCAGGATAACTAGAAGGTTATAGGGCAGGTGAGTTTGATCAGGGCTGAAGCTAAACTCTGCAGAAAAAAATGGACCTCAAAGTTGAGAACCACTGTTATAAACCTTTTCAGCCTGGCTCATGAATATTAATCAGGTGACGTATAATATTCACCCAGTAGTACTAAATGATTGCTGAAAGCCATGTAAGTGGCCACTAGCCACTAATCCAGGACGTATTTTGGCCTCTTAAAATTACAATTCTGTGTTCATTCAGCAACTGGGTGGCAAGCTTCTGCTTTGTCATTGTTTCTTTTTTACTTTGCACTGCAGTCAACATATGACTGTTACCTCCCAAAAGAGATATGGAAACTTTCTATAATGGGTCAGCTGCTGGTATTTGTGGGAATATGGTTTGTTACACCCGTGTCAACTTTCCTGAGTAGGCGCCCTAACTCTGGAAACTGGAAGGCCCATCTTGCGGTGCTAACGTTAACTGCGCACAAGTTAATGTGTCGTAACTGATGGCAAATAAATGAACGAGAACGTCTTTGTAAGTCAGTGGGTCATGTTGGCGCGGAAGCACTCGGTGACGTCAGACATAGAGGGTTTCCCTCTCAGCACAGAGACTGTCACACGCTATATAACGCTAGTAGAAGAGTTAACAGCTGTGTTATCCTGCTAGGGCAGATATTCCCTCGTCATCGCTGGAGCGAAAATACACTCCTGCATTATGCAAGAGATAAAATGAGCGCGGAGACTCTCTCTGATCATCGATGGCAAATCGGGGAATCAGATGGCAGGGAGAAGCAGGCGCCGCTTTCATCCTCAATTGAAGTCACTTTGCGCAAGGGATCGCTCCCTTTGTAGCGACACTCTGTTGTTTGATAGCAGAGAAGCGCCAGCAGCGTGCAGGGAGGTTGGGGGTGGTTGTTCCAACAAACAGTGTGGCATATGGTTCCTTCCATTTTGGCGATGACAAGTGACAAGTTAACAGAGCAGTCGGCTGTGGGTACACACGAGAAGGAGGGGTGGGGAACCGATGAGAGGAGGGTGCACGACGCTAACTGCTCTCATTTGTTCGTGCCCCCGGGCGCTACAGTACTCCTTTATGTAGATGAATTAGTAACCGGGTCCTCTGTTCAGAAATGATGTATAAATACATTAGAAAAAAAAACGGCAATAGCTTAGCAGTGCTACAGCTCAGAACGCAATGTCAACAGTTGCCTCAGGGTAACAGCTCCCATTTTTTATTAAATTACAATTGAAGAATGAAAAACACAGCTAAATGGGACTTCTTCTTTCTGCTGTTAATTGACATCTTCCCACAGGACCTCCGTTGCCCCCTGAGAGCCGTCTCCCTGAGTAGGAGCTTGATAAACAGACCCAAGGCTTGGCGAAGATCTCCCATCATTGTAATCACCCGTCTTCTCTACTTTCTGATGTAACATCTGTAAATTGATTCTAATCCAAGAAATCTTGAGAAGACTAGCATGGCTGTTAAAAACAAAAGGTTACAATTATATCCCAGATCAAATAAACTCAAGGAAAACCTACTTAAAGACTTCATGAAATTGCTTGATAAGCACAGTTTTCTTTCCTATTTTGGGGTGGGACATATTAAAGGTCTTGTCCTTTGTTTAACAGCCAATACTTCAGGTTTATATCACAGCTCTGCAAAATCTCATTTGACAGCTTGCCCCATGTAAGAAAGTCCAACTGCTTTCTTTGAAAACAGTTGATTGTTGGTCAAGGAAATGTCATTCTGTTGAGCCTTCAGGGGCCGCATACAAGAACAACATCCAACACAAGCAGTATAGTCTGATTCCCGAACAAATGACTCTTGAGCCGGCTGTTTTTATTCAAACAATTGAAACACGCATAACTAACTAATCAGTGTAATTACCACCTGGCTGTCCATATGACAGAAGCATCATATGAAGAAGCATTAAGATGAATCAGAACTGGAACAAAAATCTTACATGTTTCATGTTTCCCATCCTTAACCAGCATATACAGTAGATGGCCTCAAAACTATAGACACTATAACTCCAAATTTGATTTCAGGGGTTCATGAGCTCCCGGATCAGCACCATGGACAGTTCCACTTCTTGTACTGTATATAGTGTGCTATTAAAACTTTTGACAAAGTTTAACACTCATAATAACCAATTGGTTGATAGAAACACAAGATATACTACGAAACTAAATGGGTTAAACAATCTTTCAGCTTTAAGAAATACACACACCAAATGCAACCAACAGCTTTCAGCATACAACTTCAATGCAGCATAGTGAAGTAGTGAAGTTGTTAATTATTGACTTTTGTTGTTGACAGGTTTATTAAAAATCTGTCTCAAAACAGCATATTGGCTTGGGAGATTTTCATTGTAATAGACATTCTTAACTAAGACACACACACAGCAGAGTGTGGAGAAATTACCAGGGCAATGGTACTGATGGGAAATTAGCATCATCTTACAGACTTCAACCCTATTTGCACCATGCTGAAACATCACAGATGAACATTGAGTTCAGATGCAATTCAAAGATAAAAGCTTCTCCCCACCTCACCCATAAATTAGGCCCGATTGTTTCTCCAGGGAAGAGGTTTTGAGAGCTCTGGCGGGAGTGCGTGTGTGTGTGTAGGGGTAGGAGGGGGTGGGGTGCTAAAGAGAAAAGGAGTGAGAGAGAGAGAGAGAGAGAGAGAGAGAGAGAGAGAGATGAAAAAAGCGACCATTGTAATTTCTGCGCAGCGTGCTTTCCATACTGATTGCTGACACATTGTAACAGGCGATGTGGCTAATGGGGGGGTCTATTTTTAGCACTTCAAAAATAAAACGATAAAGAGAGAGAGAGAAATCTCATTCACAATCATGCCCGCAACACTGAAGTACTGAGGGAGGAAGCAAATGTTATAGGCAGCCAAGCAACTAATAGGGTTGAACCCCAGCACTCGCAATAATACGACCACTTATTAGATCCCAATTAGGCATTAAAAAGCCACACTCACTGCTGTTTATTGATGCAAATCAGGCTGCAAAAGATATCTTAATGCCAAAAAGAAGCCTGAATGATTACATAAACTAAGCTTGTAATATATTAATGAGTTTTTTTAACTGCTTGGAACATCTGATAATTCAAAACAAAGACACAGAGGATCTTAATTAAATGAGCTGTATAAATGTACATATTTTCTACACTAATTTTTAGGGTGAGGCTGTGGACACACTTGACCATATTTACCTTATTAATACACATTCATTGTCTAATTTTGCATAATGCATTAGTAAATTAATCTAACGTTAATCTAACAAAATAGAATATAACAAATATGAAAGAAAAAAACTAAAAACAAGGCTATGCAAGCTATTAATTTGTTTTAACCAATAGATAAATAGTTATGTATCCATTATTTTAGTCTACTGTTGCATTCTAAAATCTTGACAAAAATTAACACAGTAATTGCTATTTAAAATGTATTATAAAGGTTACATCAATAATAATAATAAAACAGATTTGGAAAACAATGGTAACACTTTATAATAACTGCATGCTATTAATCATTAGTTAAGCATTAGTAAACAGTTAATTCATAATTTATAAAGCATTAATAGACATTAATAAGCAGTATATAAATACAGCTATAAATGCTATATTCTTGTTTTAAAAGCATATCTATAATGTGTTTAATACTTGTATTTTCATACTTTATTAATGATCAATTTATCATTTCTAAATGAAGTAAAGCATTATTTACAAACCAGTTATTTAGGAGTTGTCAATGTTAATAGCGTGCAGTTAATATAAAGTGTTACCGAATTATGACTGAAATGCATGAAGATGGTTCCCAGGCGTGAACTTGACCTGCAGCCTCAACTTTCTGCTCAAAGAACCCCTTCATTCTGACATAAAACCAACTTTTCACTCTCCGACATATTCCTGATGAATAAAAACAAGCCTTGGCCAAAAGTTTTCTTTGAATATCCTGTTTAATCTGTACAAGTAAAATGGGCTGCAAATAAAGTTTTGTGGATTTTTAAATTATGTTATTTCTCTGCCACTAGTGGCACCAAATGAACTTGCAAAATAATGAATTTCCCAAACAACCCCTTCCAAACAGGTAGTTCAGCTTAAAACGAGCGCGATAAGTTATGCCAAAAGTTGTCCTCGTTAATGATTTAAAGCACTACTCTTGGGGAAAGTCAAGCTGCAAATGGCTCACGACTCTTGGAATTGAAAAATGGCATCCACATCCATTCAGTTGTGTGGCATGCTTGCATAACGGTATTAAATAGGGACCGTATCACAGCTGACATCTTCATCTCTGAATATAATGAATGATTCCATGCATGATTATTTACCTCAGTTAGTAGCAGAGCAGTCGCAGATATAAGCCCGAGACTCAAACTTACACTGTTGTTGAGGAACCCAACTGTAAAACCAAACCTCTTTAAACACAAGGAGTTGCCGTGACATCTCTTTGTTCTTGATTAATCTGAGAAAGCTTTGCCCAGTAAGTACAGTATATCAAGCCACTAGATCACTAGGTCAGCAAACAGAGCACCAAGAATTAGGTTAAGGCCTGCCCCATCATCCCATTTCCACAAATAAAGAGCATCTAGACTTGAGCTCTCAATCATACTCTCAACTAATGACATTTATACAGAACATTTTAGGTCTTTAGATGTTGAGTGTTGTTGAAATGCAGTCACAAATGTTGTCATGTTGAAATATCTAACAGGTATCTTGAAGAAATGTTTGCTTATGTCACTGGGAATGTGGATGATTCCCTAAGACAGAGGAAGCCCACTGCAGTAATTCATTTTCTTTTTATTGTAATTCTCTCCATCTCCATATGTTAGCAGGATTAGTGTCACACGGCAGACACTGAAGTCTAGAAGAGGCGCGCGGTAATGACTTTAAAGGTCCTGCTATTGCGCAGTTCACCGTTCCCTCTGACATGCCTGAATGTACTGTAAAACACACATTTTGTGGCCTTTAGCTAACAGTTCCGCTATTAGTCGACGAATTTGGTTTGCTAGTCAAGGAATATCCCACTGAAGCTCATCTAACTAACAAAGTACTTTTCTGGGATGTTTCAAAAATGTATCGTTAGCCAACTATGGTTGCAAGGGCCGTCGTTTTCAACATTCACCCATTTTGGTGTCTCCCGAAAACATAGTTCCAACATACACGCGCAACACCGTCATTAAAGACAGTTCAATATTGTTTTACTAATGCAGTAATTACGGTCAACAAATTTGTTTTGCGCCAACTAGTCGAGGAACATTATGCCATAGCTGTATTTACCTAAGGGAAACTTTGACTTGCCAACTAATAAAGGGCTTTTTTAAGGGTGTGTTTCCCATAGTATCTTTAGCCAACTATGGTTGCAAGTTTCGTCATTATCAAGATTCAACAATCTGATGCTTCTGAAACCGAAATTGCAACAACATTTTTAATTAATTAACAAAAGATATTACTCTACCTGCGTGACAATGTCATTAACGATATAATAATTACTATGGTTTTTGGGAAGCAGTCATAACTAGCTAGTTCATTTCTTCAATGAAGCATTGTAGTGACGCAGCGAGTTGCGTTGTTGTACGGGAAATACAACCCTGAATGACTATTCGCAAAATACAAAGGAATCGCTGCAAAAGGCCTATAATGCAGTCAAGTTGGTTAGGACAAAAACTCAAATTCATATGGTAGGATTTATTGCATTGCTTGTCAGGTCAGGTGGGCCAATCATTGGATCTAATAACATTGTTTCAATTCAAAGTTTCCACTGGGATTCTATCAGCCAGGTCAGGTTTGGCACACAATGCTATCCCTGGAGAGCTGTAATCCGCACATAAACAACCTTATAAGCTGTGACGTGGTCCAGCCCTGTGTCCAGACGTGGATGTGCAGCTATACCCATTAGGGGTGGGGTGTATTGGGGTGGGGGGGGTGGAGGTTGGCTGGTCGTCATTAGAACGGCAGGCTGCCTCTCTTTAATGGGCCAATTGTGTAACCTGATAAAGGGCAATCCATCTGCGGTCCCCGAGTCAACTCTGACATGGTTTCCAGGGAAACGGCACCCACGGGAGTGGGCGGGAGACCTTGAAGGGGGAAATATTCTTCTGCTGCGCTGTCTGAAAATAACCAGAGGAGAAGGAGGGGTGGGGAAGAAAACGGAGGAGACGAGGAGGGGAGGACAGAGCAGCCGTGACACATGCACACGCCGCTGTCTGAAGGGTTAACTCTAATCAGACGTGACAAACGCCTTCCCCAGGACTGACTGACAACGGCACCGCAAAATCGCACCCAAGATCCACACAGAATCCCCAAAAAACCTTTGTAATGACTGCTTAGATGAGCTCAAATCACAAAATAAGTACACCTCCAACACATCCACTCTCACTAAATTTGAATGAAAAAACCTTATGTGATCCGGACGATATAATGACATCACACCCTTTAAAGGTGAAGTGTGGCATTTTTTTTTTTTTAAGTTAAAGTGCCTGCTCATTTACAAGTTCATAATGTTATTTTTGGGGTCTGCTAGAAGGATTTAAAGTTCATAAACATTCTTTTTCTCATACTGTAGATTGCTGCAGCATCTCTTTTCCTGAAACGCTTTGTTTTAGTTCCGGTCTCTTTAAAGCCTGCCTTTCTGAAAAGCTCACTCTGCTCTGATTGGTCAGCTGGCCCAGTCTGTTGTGATTGGTTAACTGTTAAGAGCGCATGTCAGAAATATTTGCTGGTGTGTTAAACGGCATGCACGATACAGTCACCATTTCAATAGTCTTTAAAAAAGAACCAAACTGCGGGAGGATATGCTGGAACATAGTAAAGGTGATTACCGTCACGAAACAACCAGTGCTTGAAGTGGGGTCATTTCTATAATGACTGATCACCCAGACACTGACACTTTGACTCTGAGTGGCAAACTACTGGCAACATGTGAGAAGTGGCCGTTCGCATGAAAAAGTGAAAGCACGGTAAAGATTTAAATATCTAAGTGCAGGAACTGCGTACCGAAGTGGGCATAACAGCCCAATTTGCGCACCAGAAACAAGGCTATATATACAAGGGACAAACAAAGTAAACTAAACTAGACACAGGTGAAACTAATTAGTAACTAAGGCAACTAACAAGGGGTAATCAAGAACTAAGGGTACGTTTACACTAGTGATGGGAAGTCCGGATAATTTTACTGACTCTCTTGTCCGATCTCGTTCATCAAAATGAACGAATCTTTTTCGAGTCATTTCGTTCATTTAAAGGGACACTCCACCGTTTTTTCATATTAAACTATGTTATTCCCTTAACTAAGACGAGTTGATACATACCTCTCTCATCTCAGTGCGTGCACTCAATCGCTCTGGCGCGCGGCGACACTTTGATAGCACTCAGCTTAGCCCAGTATATTCAATGGTATCTAACAGCAATGAATTTAGAAGTGACCAAACACATCAACGTTTTCCCTATTTAAAAACAGTTACACGAGTAGTTATACGACCAAGTATGTTGACATAAAATAAAACGTGGCGCTTTTCTAAGCGGTTTAAAAAGGATAACTATAATGTATGGTGGAGTAGCACTTTCGGGAGTACTTCGACTTGGCGCAGTAAAAAGTCACGCCTGATCCTCTTCCTCTCACTTCTGTCAATAAAGTCGATTAAGTGCACGCACTGAGATGAGAGAGGTATGTATCAACTCGTCTTAGTTAAGGGAATAACATAGTTTAATATGAAAAAACGGTGGAGTATACCTTTAAGGGGCTTTAAATGTTATACTTTTAACCAAACACATCCACCTACGCAATCTTGATCATATTCTGAATTAAGAAATCATTATAATGCAGTCAAAAATAATTTACAGGGAACATGAATAATTACTTTACCATCCGAGTCTTTCGTTCATTTGTCACGTGACAGACGCAATGAACGACTCATCACTAGTTTACATGACAACAATGAGCTTAAACCGTCATCGTCTTCAGAGATTGGCGGTTTTGTCGTTGACATGGGGACCGCTTTCAAAAACGCGCACTTTGAAACCCATTTTCAAAAGTTTGCATTTTCAGGCGCTCAAAACGCCGTTGTTGTGTAAACGAACGGCCAAAACGCATACAAAGTTTTACGGTTTTAGTTGAAAACGGTGTCGTGAAAACAGCACCTAAATTGAAAGGAAACACAAGTTTAGAGACACAGGAACGAAAAGACAGCTAAACTTAACATAACCCTGGCAATAACGGCCCTTACCATAATCAGGTTTCAGCTCCAGAGGCTTCATAAGCAGCAGTATTATATCTATGGCGTCAATATTGAAAGTCCATACAAAGTTTTTTTGCCCTTGCAGTGAAAAAACGTCTCCTTCACATTGCAAAATCACTTATCCAACTGTTCTTTGAGGGTGGGCCAAAGCAGCCAGTAGGGGGGAATTATGCAAATGTGTAAAATGACTACAAGCGAGGTGTTTCAGGCAAGTGTTTTCTATGGGAGAGATTTACTCTCTTTGGCATGGAATTTAGGCTTTGCAACTTTGATGATCATTTACATGCACAAACAGCTAGAGTATACTGCACACTAAATGAAAGGTTAAATGACATGCTCTCTTCCATCCCAGCTTAATATTCCACTAATTGTAAGTTATTCATAAGTTGATTCACCTGGGGGGAAAAAAAGTAAACATTGGGGCGCTATCAAAATATTTGCCTGAGCATCCCAAGCAGCCTGACAGAGCAACACTGGCTCAACCAATCCCTGCATTTGGTGGCGGGACTATTTGTTTCTTAAACCAAAATGTTTTGACGTGTTTGCGAAACTAATATGAAAACATTACAATATTGTACATTAAAATGACATAACTTTGCATTGTTTCTGCTCTGGTAAGTCAGTCTTTTGCTACTAGTGGCACCATTGAACATCATGCAAAAAACCCACACTGTCATGTGGCGATAGCAAAACACTCTTCTGGGAATCTTAGTTCTTGCTTATGAGTTTACATCTCTCAATTCTGACATTATTTCTCAGAATTGCATGATATAAAGTCGAAATTGTGCGTTAAAAAGTCAGAATTGCATGATATAAACTCACAATTGCGTGTTATAAAGTCAGAATTGCGAGATATAAACTCGAAATTGCGAGAAAAAATGAAGTATTGCGAGGTTATATCACGCAATTCTGACTTTATAACACGCAATTTTTATATCATGCAATTCTTACTTTATAACACGCAATTGTGAGTTTATATCATGCAATTCTGACTTTATAACGCACAATTGCGAGTTTATATCACGCAATTCTGAGAGAAAAAAGTATGAATTGTGAGATAAAAAGTTGCAATTACCTTTGTTATTGTTTATTCTGTGGCGGAAATAAGCTTCCACAATTTTATAAGAGAATTTTAGAGAAGAATTTTATAGTGAGCCATTTGTTTTCTATTGCAAGCTTATAAGAAACTACAGAATAGAAATAGAGATCTCATCATAATCTCTTTCTCGCACGTATATATCACTCATTTATTAAAAACACACTTATACATTCTACACAAATGTAGAATCAGCAATATGACAGAAGTACATATTCATCACCATCTCAACCAGATTCTTACAAGGCTAAGATAAAAAAAAAAAATCAAAAATTCATCCTTAAGTTGTTCAAATTATATATCATGGAATATTTTGGCTGTATTTCGAATTCAAAGGAAGACATGCTTTGTTCACTTTATATGTTGGTCAGACTGCCTCTTTAAGCTGCAGTCCGTAAGTTTTTCCTCTTTGTCGCCATCTCTGTTCGAAATCTGCAATTGCAGTTACTCGCGGAATTATCAACTTTACGTGGGTTGTGCACACATATGCACAGTGTGGATGAATCCAATGTTTTGAGGAGAATGTGCGGCTGTCAGTCGGTGTGGATACTGTCATTCACAATCACAGACTCTACTTCTTGGAAGTATGACCAACAAAAGAATTTTCATCGGAAAAAATCGTCTGAACAAGTAACATCCACTTTTGTTCTGACCAACAAAGGGGAAAAAAGCATTGCAGTAAATCACGCTGATTAAATCTAACGATCGCTTATCATATCACGTCAAACAGTGCAAATTATACTTTGTTCTCAAATTGTTAATGTTAACAACATCAGCATTGCGTGACTACATTTAACGGCCTTCCGATATTTATCCTTGTTTTCGCATGGGCCGGTTGCAGTCGCTTTTTTTCTGTAGCCACTCCGAAGTCTTTATCGTTTTACAACAGATGAATCTATAGTTGTCACTGGTGATTGTCGTTTGACCTTTCTGGATCCGCCATCATATTGATAAGTTTAATTATATCAAGTGCTGTGAGAAAAGGCTATAAATCATCACCTCCAACATCCTCACACTCATAGCCGACGTAATGACGCAAAGACATGCTCGAATTTCCCACGGAAATCCACCGGAATTAAAAACATTATTACAAGCTTACCGTTTTGAATCAAGCTTAGGCAAGCAGATCGTTCTGAACACTGGCTGGTTATGTACTTGCTAAAAAAAATATTTTGGATAATTTTTAACCCAAAAAAGTTACGGACTGGAGCTTTAAGTGGGCAGTTCTTGGCCAGAAAAAGCTGTAATGAGGATAGTCAAACGTCGTGCTAAATGAAATTAAGTGTGGGTTGTTTAAAGATCTGATGTGTTATCACATTTGTTATATCTTGAAATGTTAACAGGACTACAGCATGCACAGTATTTTTGAAGACTTCATAGCCCAGAGACATATGAGTCATACTATAATCATACTATAATTGTTCTGTGCCCTGTGAGTACACAATGCAGGAATTCAAATTGTGATAAATATTTAACATACATTTTCATAATGAGTTAGAAGAGTAATATATGTGTTATTATTATCACAGTTATATATATATATATTTTTTTTTTTTCTTTTGGGTGGAAGCGCCGGTTCATTTTGGGGGGATTCTCTGATTAACAGAAAATTCAAAAGGACAACATTCATTTGAAATTAGGGATGCACCGATATGAAAATTTTGGCCGATACCGATAACCGATAATTCTTTATATTTGAAAGCTGGTAACTGATATATTGGCCGATAAAAATAAATCCAAATTTTTATATACATTTTGAGAGCCTGATTACAAAAACAAAAGTCTCACCATTAAAAGCCATGTCCCAAACACACAAGTATATGTTCTCATTATAATTTAATGCAGCCGATATGACAGACGTGAGCTGCACATGTTGCACTGAACTGTATTTTCCTTTTTTAAAGTGATTCTAATCATATTTCAAGCATTTAAAGCCATCATAATGAACTCAGCTGAAGGAAATAATCCATTATATATCAGCTTTAATATATCGACCGATAATGATAACATTATATATATATATCGTCCGATACCGATATGGTGGCCGATATATGGTGCGTCCCTATTTGAAATATATATTTTTTGCAACCATCTTCACAGTAATAAACACCACTAATGATGTAATTTGATCAGGGTAACAGAATCCATCCCATAATATCACAACTGTCCACGAAACCCTGAAAACACACAATGCAGGAATTCAACATTTAGACACATTTTGATACATATAAATGTAATATTTTTGTGGTGAAAACGTTGCGCAGTGGTGCTGGTGGCGAGTGGCCTGTTCTCAGTGCTAGTCCTGCTCAGCTGAAGCATAGCAACAGACCTGCCCTGCCTATAAAAATAGGACGGGCCTCAGCGAGAGCGCTCCAACACAGAGGTTACAGCGCGCACTTCTCTTCATTGATTATGCGCCACAGCCCTGGAGTGAGCCGCTTACAAGACACATCTCCTCATCCCTCTCTCTCTCTCTCTCCACACGTCATGTTTTCCTGCCACCCCCCCTGCTCGTGTCTCACATTTGGGCCATTTTCTTGCCTACACACGCATAAATATTTCAAACAGAATTGTCTTTTTCTTCATTTCAGATTTTTTTTTTACACTATTCTTCCATCTTTTCGGAATGAAATGTTAATATTGCACGGGATGAGGTGCTCAGAGAAGAGCACTGGATAAGAGCGTCTAAAGGTGTTGAGATGAACTATATATTATGATGAATCTATAATCAAGCATGTACGGCGAGGAGGAAAAGAGAAACGAGTGCCCTTCGTGTCTGTCTGTATAGAATGATTTACTGCTTTCATTCAATTGGCGGAGGAGCTTCGGCGAGCGTTTCTGTGGCAGCCAACGGCATCATCAAACGCAAAGCCCGTCTCTCAACACGTCACCGAGGCGCATTCAGATCATTTGATGTTCGACTTTTCAACGTAATGCCACCAGAAAACCACAAATGAGATTTGTTTAAAATCACTAATGTTTCTCTGGGCGATTAGATTAAATAGAGTGCATGTGGAGACTTTGGCTTTCTCCTGCTACTTAGACTTTTCACCAAAGAAATACACCAATACACACACATATATGAACATCTATCAACTAAATTACATTTTTTGAAGAAAAAGCCTGTGCAAAACTGAATGCTTGTTGTCGTAATGCTATGCGGTGTTTGGTATGTTGCTTTGGCAAGTGTTTGAGACGGTGTTCTGGGAGGTCGCTGCATTTAACAGGTTGGTTAGACTAAATAAATGTTGTCGTTTCACTTTTTTCAAAGTACATTTTCATATCGGGCTAATCAAAAAGCACACATTTTCCACATTTTTTCGAATACAAAAATCACTTATTTTTCACATTTTTACCCTCCCCCAGAAAAAAAAGAAAAAGAAAAGAAAAAAAAAACTAGCTTAACAGCAGATATTGATGTGCAGATCATAAACTGGCGAGCTTACTGTGGGTTTTCTTAATTTTTTAACAGAAACAAAGCAAACAAAAAAGACTCACAATAAACATTAGGATTGTTAGAAGTTGTCTTTATTTATAGTAAACTAACTAAATTAAACATTGACTAACAAAATGTTTTTAGTTGTATCATAAATTAGTATTCTACTTTCATATTGTAGGTAATTAAGCTTTTTTACGGGGAAATTAAGTCATAAAAGCAATAAATTAAAGTCTGCCTACCATTAATCTGACCACTTCAACTAGATGAAAATAAAGATGTTTTATTATATTAAAATAATATTATTGTATTAACTATACTGTAATGTAAAAGCAATGTTATAACATAATAATGGAACTTTTTAGAGTAACAATAAATTTTTTAATAAATTAAACAAATTGATAAATAAAATAATTTTTTGGCTCATCTCTGTAGAAAATATATTATCTTTATAATACAATATGGTCTGCAGTGCTGTCAAATCAATAAATCACGATTAATTGCATTAACATAAAAGTCTGTAAATATGTACACACACACACACATATACATATATATATATATATATATATATACACAAACTTTTATGTTAGATGTGATTAATCACAATCACAATCTTGCAAAGATTTGTGATGATACCAAAGTCTGCAAAAAAAAAGTCAGGGATTTTACTGTAAACTCAAATATTTCTAAGCCAATGATCTGGTCTATGCATTTCACATCATTTACTAGATCTATAATCAAAAATCAACTTGTTTGCGTCTTTTTTTTTTCTCCTGAGGAATTTTTGTACAAACATCAGTGGTTGCCGGAAGGTTGCTAGGGCATTATCAGGTTGTTGCAAGAGAAACCTTTATGCAATATAATTCTTCTGAGTATGCACGTATTTTTATTTACTTTGTAGCTCTTATTTAATTGCTCGTTGTGCATGAACGATAACAACATTGATAATGAATTGTCCGCCTCTACAAAAAGTGATGTGATCTCCCGTTATTTTAGTTGTATGCACTTATTAATGGGTTTTCTCCTCACTTATATTTGGGTGATATTTTCTAAGAGCTCAGATTATGGATTAGGTGGGATTATGCAAAGGAGTCTGCACATGCACGCTTATCGCGCTCATTTCTTTGTCCTCTCAATGATATTCATGCAAATTCCCGCAGTGCCGTATCTTTGCTCACAGCTGCCAACTGGAACTAAAGGATTATGCAAGCAGCTTCAACAAGCAAATAGATTTCACCCACTTCAGAAGAATCACTAGTTACGCTGCTCTCCATCTGTCCGCAAGCCATTTACAAAAGACTTTCTTTTTGTTTTTTTGTAAATTTGCTTTTGCGTGTTTTAATAGAGTACTTTATAAAAGTGTGAGGGTGTTGGGGAATGTCTTGGGTAAAATGACTGCGGTAGTAATGAACAATAAGGAATTGTTTAAATGGCTTGTTTATGTCATAAATAACATAATCATCAGATAAAAACCACCTGATTGTGGTGATCAATCTCATCTGTAGTCGTATAGGCACTTGTGTATGTTTAGATAAACATTGAAAGGTCTAGTTGTCTTGGCAACAGCTAAAACATAAACATTTTTATGCACGCACAACTTTAAAAACATGCACATTTTTACAAATCCTCTGCCGACTAGTTGGAAGTGGAATTTCAGGAATATTTTCAAGTTCTGATCAATAACAGTGTAGATTACTTACAAATTGTGACCAAAATTGTAATAAGTAACGTGATATATTACATTATATGTAATGTAATCTGATTACTTTTAGATTACTTTTACTTTTGAACTAACAAATCTTGTATCATATTTATATACAATATCAATACCATGAATAATATGCATTAAATTAAATATTACATGCATTAAATATTACATTACATTACATTAGGGTTTCCCAAACTGGGGTTTGTGAAGGAACTGCAGGGGGTTTATAAGCTAATAAAGCAAATAATCAACTAGGTTAAATCATAAAAAAATTTTTTTTAAATAAATAGATCATTTTAAAATAGAAACAATCAAAATAACACACTTTACAGCAAAAATAAAACACAAAAGGTTGTGACCATGTGACCATTAACGATATCAGAGGACAAGCAAGTGTGTTGTTAAATTAAACTGGGTTTAACTGGGTTGTTAAATTCATTTTATTATTAAACATTCGATTTTATTATTAAAATCTCAGGGACTACTTCCAGTAAATATATTAATTCAAAGTGGTTCTGCTGACAAAAAAATAATAATAATAATAATAAATTGGGGAATCCCTGCATTATATGTAAATATGAAATAATAATTTATTTGTTTTTAAGTGAGTTTAAGACAAAAGCCTTCCAGTATGAGCAATTGACAAATAAAATAATATAATATAATATAATATAATATACATTTACATAACTTTTCTTATTTATAAAGCGATATTCCTTCTTTTTTTTTAAATGTAAAAGATTAATTACAAAATGATCAACAATGCACTGCTATTGTGATAACATGTAATCAATAAAATATATCTATAGTCTGATTATGAGCATTTTCATACCTCATTTTTAGAATCTGATTATATGATCCAGATTACAAGTAACCAGTAACTTCAAGGCACTGTCCACTCAGTGATAGTTCGGTCAATACAATATTTGTATTTAAATTCAATCTTCACAGGCTGATATAGGAGCTGACTCCATCATTGTGAACACAGACATTCATAAAAGGCATAAATGTGACATTACTGCGCCGTCAGACGCGCGTGGAATAGATTTGACCTAATAACCTGGCAATTATCAGGAATTATCCCTAATAGCGATCAGCGCGAGCTATGAAGAGAACACTGGGAGCTTTTAAAGCCACTCTGATGGCATGACTACACATGGGGGGTCATTTACTACATATGCACTGTTTCTTCTGCGCATCACCAATGTCAAAAATATTTAAAACACTGAAGGGTAACGAGCTTTACATTTCTAAAATGAAAGATCACTGAATGCTTTTCATATATGAGGAGAACAGGGAGTGTGACACAGCGAGTAACGCCATCAGTTTAACCAATTAGAAATGAGCCACAGGCATGATGATGATTCACTTTCATACATGATCATCATCCTCCTCCTGCGGGACAGCAGAAGCTGCACGTGTGTGAAATATACAGGATTTACATAACAATTAAGTACAAAAGTGACATTTACCATCTGGGTTTTAATACTAATGGATGTTAAATGACAGAACGGGTATATATCTGATTCAGCAGATTTCCCCACTTAATATGATATAATAAAGCTTTTACTCTGCATGTTCAGTAAGATATATGACTAATGCGGTGGGTTGTAACATATACAGTACTTCTACCAAACCTTTAAAGATTGCACAAAATGCAACAGTGTTCATTCACCACAAAAATGATTTTTATTTTATTTTATGAAATAAAAATTATTTTGAACATGTAAACTTGATGACGACAGTAAATTCAGGAACGAATTTTGAAGTGTCTGTTTGTTTGTTTTGTAGTGTTGCATGACAGTTAGACATGCACTACGGTAAAATCCTGGTATTCTTTGAAGCATCTTTGAGTAATATGCAAATAAAATCATCTGACACAATTACTGTACAGTTACTGCACCTCATATATGATAGTTTTGACAGGGACATGCTAACAGTCTAATTAAATGCATCACTTTAATTACACCAGACTTTCCAGCGGTTACCCATTCCCAAATTAATTATAGTAAAGGAAGAAAAAAAAAGAAAAAAAAATTTTAAGCAACCAAACGTAACCAGCCTTGCCAGAACAATATCCTTCAGGGAATTCTTTAGCCAAAAAAAAAAAAAAACCTTTTCCAGAATCAACAGGCTCCTGTAATACCCATGTGGATGCTTTCTGTCCCTGAGGAATAATATTAATTAGTAAAGGAGGGTGCAGAGGGACGCATCACCACGGGACACTTCAATATGACACACACACACACACACACACGTATCTGATTCAGAGCTAGTTTTCTCCCTAACCAGTCAACCTGCTAATTACTCCTGAAGGAAAACAGGCTTGTCCCGTTTGCACCCCATTTCCCATTTATAAAGACTTTCTGATCAAGACTTTGTATATCAGGACAAGCTGTCTTATTTTTGGCTTTCATTTCTGGTGCAACCGCAAACATCTCCAACTGGAACATTTAATTGCTGCCTCCAAGTTTTGAGGAAAGTCAATATGGCTATAGCATAACTTCATAAATGCACTGCACGTCCTCCCACCACTCTCAATGGATGCAAACAAACATGTTGTTATAACTGTGCTGTAACATAATGGAGAAATCATTCCTTTGACAGTGTAACAATCACATTTCTAACTGAAAACACTGCTTACGCATTAAAAACGATAGATTCTGCTTAAATGTAAGAATTTATTCTGTTTGAATTTATTCTGTTTGACTGTCATCGCCGTAGTTTAATTGTTTAAAGAATTTAAATAAACATTTTAAACACTCACACACACATCTGTGAGTTTGTGTTGTGCGTGTGTGTGTGTGTGTGTGTGTGTGTGTGTGTGTGTGTGTGTGTGTGTGTGTGTGTGTGTGTGTGTGTGTGTGTGTGTGTGTGTGTGTGTGTGTTTGGGTGCGGTTGTGCGTGTGAGTGTGAGTGTGTGTGGTTGTGCGTGTGAGAGTGTGTATGTGTGTGTGTGTGTGTGTTAGTTTTAAGGGTTATTAAGGATACTATGAGATCAACCACATATTTTTTTTTTACTAATTTACAGATTTTTAGATTTAAATTCTGCCTACCATTAATCTGACCACTTCAACTAGATGAAAATATAGATGTTTTATTATATTAAAGAATAGTATTATATTAACTATATTGATAGCAATATTATAACATAATGGGACTATTTAGAGTGTAACAATAACATGTTTAATAAATTAAATGAATTATATATATATATATATATATATATAAATAAAACACTAAAAAGTAAAATTGAAATTGAAATTAAGGATCTAAATTATATCAATACCGTTAAACCAAACAATGATTGACCAATGACCTGTGGACAAAATCCAGCGTTCGGAAGCATCATTCTAGAGATGTTAGTAAAACAATTGTATTATAATTATTATTATTGTAATTATCAATTATTAAAAAAACACTACCATTAATTGTGGCTACTCCATTTAAACAGTATTTTAGAGCGTATGTGTGATTTTGATGTGTTGAGCAGCCATGAGAGTGTGAGATGCTGAATGTTGACTCTAGCTTTGAGAAACAGACAACAATTACATTTGCCCTGGGAGGATGGAGAAACCTGACCATGTTGCCATGGCAACACAAGTACAGCAGAAAGTAACGGGAAAATCGATTCCAAATTTTTCCTCCCTCTCTCTCGCTCTCACTCTCTCTCTCTCTCAGTTTTTCATTTCAGCACAACCAGCAATAGATTTCCCCTTCACCCTCATGTATGCGGAATACCATAATTGATCATTTTAAATACAACAGGCACGTATCAAAATCCACACGGCAGCTGCTTGGAACAAGTAAGAGAGTGATGGAGGACGTTATACATTTGATAAAATGAAACAGAGAGACCGGCTCTGCACTTTTTCTTACATAAAAGCCACAAAAGCACAGCTGAATTCATGTGATAAGCAAATGCTGCTTGCAGAAAGCGCTGTGATTGGCTGACCCGCGCTACATTAAGATTGCAGCGCACGTCATCAGGAGTCAAAGGTCAGCCTGCAAGCTCATGATATCACACCACAAACAGAGGGGGAAAATCTCTCACGACATTTTGCAGATGAGCATTGAGGATGCTTGTCACTTTGCAACTTCAACTTTGACTGATTACATTATAATAAATCAGCGGAAGTCATTTCTAATGGCCAAATCAGATATAAACAGATCTTCAAAGATATAGTTCACCCCAAAAATCAGTGACTCACTCTCATGTCCTTCCGAACCTGAATGTATTTCTTTCTACTGTGGAACACGAAGCAAAAAAAAGAAGATATTTTATTTTTTTCTCTCTATACAGTGAAAGTCAATGGGGTCCAATGATGACTTTCATTTAATGAAAAAAAAAAAAAAAAAAAAATGTATGGCCAAAGAAATGTGTTATTTAATAGTGACTCTAGTTATGTTATTTATTAGGGTATATTGCACAGTATGTTGTAAGATGGTATTCTATATTAAGGTATCCAATAGCTTTACCAAAAATAACTGTGGCTGGTTTGGTAAGAGGGGTCTGCAGGAACTAAACGGCTCAAGACTGATGGTTAACATGGTAAACAAGGAAGAGGATGGAAGGTCAAACGAGACAGCTGAGAGTTATGGCGGAGACACACAGACAGCAATCGGCCAGGGTCCGCTTGTTCTCGTCTATACAGCCGGATTTCAATGGCATTGTGTTACAATATAATACATTGGGGCGAAGGGTTGTAAACATTTGCACTGACAATGATTCAATTGAAATATGATTCTTTATTAATGACCTAAACAAGCGGTTTTCAAAGGTCCAGTCTCTTTATTTCATTCTGATGATTCTGACTGGTTTCCAGTGGCCATGTATAAAATGTAAGCTGTGTACATTTAAAGGTGCTATATGTAATTTGTTTGACTGTCCTAAAGCATGATATGTTTGCAGATATTTAGGAAGCACGCTAAATTCACATACTTGTTTCTCAGAAAAAGATGGAAGCCAGCAAATTAACTGGGTAAGAGATCGTAGATTTTACCCCACCTAAAAACCTCCATGATCAGAAGAATATTAAAATGCGGATAAATCAACTCATCAACTTACAGTAGCCGCGTTTCCATTACAGATTTGCGCAAAACTTTTGCGATACTTTCAAAATGTCGGATTTTTTTTTTGTTCCTATTAACCGATTTTATGCGACTGAAACGTAATTGTTTGCGACTCGCAATAAGTCATTCCAAACATCATGGCGACGGATGTTGATAGGTTTACATATATCTCAGCCATTCATTATTTTTAATGGATGGGAGACGTAGGCGTGTTATCCAAGCATTAACGGCAAGGAAACTTGTGTGTGATACTTTCTTCAAGGATACTTGCTTCAAGGTCTTGATTTTTGCATTTCTTTGTGGTTTAGCATCCAGTATTCCTGTAATACTTTTGTCTTTTATGAGTTTAATAAGGAAGGACTCTGTCTCGTCTTCTGTCCAAACACACAGCGCCATCTACGTCAGGTGACCTGTAAATGCGCAAAAACTGTTTCCATTGCAGTTTTGCGAAATATTCCTTTTTCGAATTGCACGAAAAACCACCCCATGCGAGCGCAAAAACGTTTTTGCTATATATGGGAGTTTTTGCGAAAATTATGTGTTTCCATTTGGCGTATTTTCAATTCAAAAGTTGAAGGGTAATGGAAATACGGCTATTATAAGGCTCGTCTCCTTCTATTGTCAACTGCGCTCGTTCCTGACGCGTGTCCTCAATCTGGCAACCGGCGTAAGCGTTCAGTCTGAGCAGGAGGGGGGGCGGAAAAACACCTACAAAAACAATATTACATACTGCACCTTTAAAACATAGGCATTGTAAATGTTCCCGTGTCCCTTTTCTAATATATTTTTTTAATATAATGCTCTGTATATACAGTACTTTGGTCACGTACACACTGCAGCTAAATTCGGTTGTCAAATCCTTTTATGTTCACACATAGTTCAGTCATTTATGGAAGTGACAACCGCATTTACAAAAATTCTGCGTGGTGTGTACGGAACCAAACTCATCTAGATGTTCATGACTTATGACGAGAGATATGAGAGATGACAGATGAGAGATACATCTCTGATGCATGCTAAAATACATATTTTGTATGTGAAATCACAGGGAAAGCGGTACGAGACTGACTCGTGTTGCCAGATCTTGCAAGAAAATCGGCGAACAAGAACAAGTCCACGCAAATAATAAATGGAAATGCTTTGTGCTGAAATCAAGGCCGGAATATTGCGACCGGTACACTTTGATAACTCCATAAACTTGATCGCTATATGAGCCAAGCTTAAAAAACAATCCTAAAAGCGCAAATAAGGGCACACATGGAAGGATAATTTAGGGAACTCACTCCCGCTTTTAAATGCGGTTGTCACTCCTGAAACTTTACAGTGTGTATCGGACTGACAACCGTATTCTGCTGCTGTGTGAACATGGCCCTAGTGTAACCCAAAATGATGATGAAGAAGAAGAAGATGATTGTTATTATTATTATTAATATCCAAGATTTTTTTTTTTTTTTTTTATGTGTCAATGCATATTTATTCTAATTTGAGCTCAAGATTTTTTGCTATTTAAAACAGAAAAAATATTGATTGTGGCATGATTTACAAATAATTCAAATATAAAAATAAGCTATAAAAAGGTAATCAGTAATGTGTGCTGTATAATAACATTTATTTGAAAAGTGAACTAAAATGATCACATTATATCATGCTTATCAGATGTTTATTCAGATAAAAACAAAAAATTAGCACAGTGCATTCACACACTCTTGGTAGAAAATCCATGATTCGAGAGGAAAGAAGTGAAAATGTTTCTATTCATTAGTAATGACATGGCCTTGATCATTAAATTCATACAAAAGCTGTAAACATAAATGATCACATAATATTCGACAGCAGGATTCAGCACAAATAAGTCTTTTGTTCAAGAACGCCTTGTTTCGAGTGCCTTTTCATGCTTTTAAAAGGACCGCCGACCCTCGTTCCAAAGAGGAGAAACGAAGCTCCGAAAGCACCTGTGCATCTGAACATATGGAAGATCTCAACCACGGCCCAAAACACCTGCCACCAACCTCCTCCAGCAACGGGGCGAGACAGACCCCAATCCAAGGCACCTGGGGTAAAAAAAAAAAAAACAGGCCAAATCTACAGGCGTTTATAAACTGAAATTAATTGGTTGTTCCGCCCGTAATTAGCTCACGCCACACTTATTACTAATCTGCCATTTGGAGCGCTGCCATTTTATGCCCTGGCCGTGGTCCAGAGCGTGGTGTTATCCATAAGCTCGGGAAAAGTCCCGTACTGGGGAGCGGAGCCAAACGGCAGCATAGCATCAGACAGTAACCAAGCCATCAGCGCTTATTAAAGATTAAGTCTCGCTCGGTCCCCAGTGGCCTGAGCAGACCGGTCGGTAATCATATTCATCCTAAACTGCCTAATTGCCACCATATTGCTCTTATTTATCAGTAAACAGTGATGTAAGAGGGATTAATCCAGGGTTACCTCCTTCGCATTCCTAGATATCTGTACGCATAACACGCATATCCGAGTGCACTTTTCAGGGAATCAACCTAAAAAACTGCTATTTTATTTGAGTAAGGTGATAACAATAACACTTTACGATAAGGTTCCATTTGTTAGCATTAGTTAATGTATTATAAGCTAACATTGAGCTATACATTATTGTATTTTATTGTATTTTATTGCTTCACAGTGCATTCATGTTTAACAAATACAAATTTTGATTTTAGTAATGTATTAGTACATTTTGAAATGAACATTAACAAAGATTATTACACGGCTCTGTGGATTGCTTGATTCTGATTGGTCAATAGCAAATGATTGCTGAAAGCCATGTAAGTGACCACCAGCCACAAGCTTTGTGTTTAAAGAGCTGATCAAATATTTAGACTCAGATCAATATTTTATGTTTAATTATTTACTTTTGTGGCAAGTATCCGTGTAATAAGCGGCATAATGTACATCCAGCCGGTTGTTATAGCAGAATAAACCCCTTGAGACTGATGCAATCCTGATCTCCCTGTCTGGGTGTTATCTCCCTTCTGCTATTGTCACGAACTGCTCCGAGACACGAAGGTTGAGGATCCAAGTGCAGTTTTATTGAAAGGGTAATCCACAATCATAGTCGAAAACAGGCAAAGGTCATAAACTGGGTAATCAGTCCAAACAATAACAGGGTCAAAGGGGCAAAAACAGAGGAAACCAAGTAAACCGGACAGAAGATCGAAAACCAAGATAAAGAAAACCAGGAGAATGCTTGGAATTGCAGTGTGACACTAAACAAGACTTCGCAGGGAATGAATGAGTGTACATGGTTTAAATAGGCTGACACTGACAAGGTTAATGAGACAGGTGGATGCAATCAGGGATGATGAGACCGGGCAGTGGGTTATGGGAAATGTAGTTTATGAGGGAATGACAACAGTCTGATGTGGAGTGCCCTCTGGCTCTCAGCTGGTGACCGTTACAGCTATAACAACCGGCTGGATGTACATTATCTCTTACTTCATATGAACTAATATAATTAACTAATGTTAACTAATGAAACCTTATTGTGAAGTGTTACCATGATAACTAATAGGAGAAAGTATTTTAATATTGAAACAAATGACAAAAAGACCTTTCAAATCAAAATCAAATCAAAGTTTATTTATAGAGCACCTTTTTAAAACAGCGGGTGTTCACCAAAGTGCTGTACATACAATATAAAATAAGCAGTAAAACTAAAAAGAATAACAAAATAAATAAAAACACAATAAAAAAGCAATAAATACAATAATGGATTATAACACACACTTACAAAGAACTCCTAACAGGTAACTCTGGTAACTTTAATTTAGTGTTCTATCTAAGATATTATTTTTATCTGTACAGTTGTATTTTATTTTATTTTTTACTTAGGAATGACTTAAAAAAAATGTTGATGGCAAATTTTTCTAATATTATATTTAACTTTGGTAACACTTTATTTTACAGTGTCCTTGTTACATATGTTACATGTACTTACCATAGTAATAACAGTAAATTATACATAATTACATGCAACTAACCCTCAACCAAACCCTAATCCTACCCTACCTGTATAGTAAGTACATGTAGTTGCTTAATATTACTCAGTACTTAAATATATAATTACACTGTAACAATGACACCTTAAAATAAAGTGTAAGCTTAACTTTTTATTTAATAAGACAAAAAATTACATTCATACAAAGCAATATTATTAATCATAAAGACCATAAACTGAAAAAAGCGTTAGCGGGCAATATCACAAATTAGCATGCTAAATTCTAAGTCTGCTCCTTGAGTAAAGCAGCAAAGACATCTGAATCTGAAATCGCACACTTCCCTCCTATATAGTAGGCGAAAAACAATATGTGACAAAAGAAGTATGTCTGAATTCACAGTAAGTGTTTGCTCAAGATCAATTCAAGAGACACAATTTCAATCCCCATGCAATGCATGCTGGGAACTACAGTTTCAACATCAACATTAATATTTGCCCTACATATATTAATCTAGTTAGTAGATTAATTTAGCGACCGACATTAATCAATAGCAAAGATATCACGTTTAGAAGAGAAACAGCGTATGTGGGTAGGAACTACATTTGAATTTGAAAGACAGGAATATTCTCTTTTAAAAGACCTTAATGTTTATTGTGAATGTCTTTTTTAAATATCCATCATCTTTTCTGTTATGTAGCCTGGTGTCAATCAATCAATCAATCAATCAATCAATCAATCAATCAATCAATCTTAATGAAACCCACAATAATTTCTGCAGTCAGTAAAACTAGCCAGTTTATATTCTGCAAATAAACACTCCGGTGTCAAGCGAGAATAACATTTACACAAAAATTGTTTCTCTTAATTTTTTCTATTGTTTGCTTTTTTTGGGAAACTGAACCAAACAGGTTTGAAACATGATTTTTGATCAGGCCGACATAAAAATGAACTTTAAATAAATGACACAGTATTTTCAGTTTACAGTATGTGGAAATTAACAGAGTTTGGCGTCTACTATGAAATAAAAACCAAACCTTAAATCATTTCTTTAGGTACATGGCACCCTTAAAGGAGACATCAGAAAACCGATACCTCTCTCTCTCTCTCTCTCTGTATTCCCTAAACGTTCACCAGCACTCATGCTGCAAATGCACAAATGCATCCTTCAGCTTATGCTCCCATAATTCTCAGTGGCAGCTGTGTGATTAATGTACATAGCTATTGATTTTTTAGGTCCTTTTTTCCCCTCCTCTACACTATATCCTTCTTTCTTTTTCCTTCTCTCTCTCTCTCTGACGTATTTTGAGCGATGAAAGCAGGGGTTTTAAAGGCACGTGGAGCAGAATTGTACGCTTTAGTGTGTTTTTTTTTAAGCGATACGCGTAGAGCTCGTCACAATTACCGCTGCAAGTACACTTCATCTGGACAAAACAATGATGTGACAAATTAGATTTAAAAATGATCTGTCTAGTTTTCCCGCTGAAGTGAGCTGGCCTTTGGTCTCGTCATGAGCTGGTGTGATGCTTTGGAGATGATTGGGATTTCTTCTTCAGTCGTGACCCAATTTACTTACAACACAGCATCCGACAGAAAGACATATACCAGAAATGGATACATGGAAAAGTGAAGTACATGAAACTGCAGAAATCATATTCTTAATCAGATCTGTGTTTATTTTCCAGTAAAAATATTTAAACATCATTTTTCTCTGCCGTGAGCATCACCAAATATAATGTTTCCGAACAAACCCCGGGCTTCGTTGTTCATCCAAAACTCACTATTATTAAGCCGGAAATCACCAAGATGGGCCGCAAACAATGAGAGCAAGGTTTTGAAAGAGCCCCAGTGTTTACAGGAAGTCAAACTGGGATATGATGAGGAATATTTTATCGGAGTGTCTATTTACACCAAGTGCAAATAGCCTGTCTTGTTGGCAGAGGTTATTTACAGTAACTCCTCCCGCCGTTGTCTGTTTGAGCCAGAAACATTGCGAAAGAAATCCCAGTGATAACGGGATCAGTGGCGTGGAGAGTAAGGCGGGTGGCGTTGGCTTTTGACACGAACATCCGAGTTCAAATCTGCCATTTTTCCAGAACTCACTCTTCTCCCATTTCCCATCACATATCAGCTCGGACAGGTTTTTATTTCAAAGAAAAAAAGAGAAAAAAAAAGTCCCTAGCGGGTTAATAAAGTGTTTATTAGTATTTTTTGTATATTTATTAGAGTTAAAGTTAGGACAGGGACAAGTAATGTCCTAATAAAGCAGTATCCATTTATGATTTTAATTAATATAATCATTTACACTGAATATGTATACGGTTTTATAATATACTACGGTTTTATGATATATTTCAATACACTGAGGGGCAAATAGTATTTGCCTCTATTTGCACCAAGTATAAATAGCATCTAACTACTATTCACACTCTTCATAATGCTATTTTCACTTATAGTGCAAAAAGCCGCTGTTTTTGTACAAGTAACACTAAACCCAAAGTGACATTTTATTTCCTTTCTGTCACTAAATACAGTACAGGTTTATCCAGGAAGAATTAGCATGTAGTGTCTGAATCTTAACACCCTAAGCAAGTTTGTCTCTCAGGTAAATCTTGTTTAAGGATGGATTTTATGCATTTTTATTGGAACACAAGACAAAGATAATAATGAAGAGCGTAATTTACACATATTTATACATAAGAGTTCAGATGCAAAAACCTCTAAGTGCCATCTGAAATTTTCTTCTAAAATGCTCATTTTTATGAAGCTCGTATATTTAACTTCAGTAATGTCACTTAAATGGCAATGAAAATTACCTATTAATTGCCATTTAAGTGAAATAACTGAACTTAAATAAACGAGCTTGATAAAAATGATCATTCTAGAAGAAAATTTCAGATGGCACTTAGAGGTTTTTGCATCTGAACTCTTCATATACTTCCTGTATAGTTACTGTGTGATTTGTATATCTGAAATACATAACTTGGACACAGTCAGCTCTGATAACAGATCTCTCGAAATTGTAATGTGAACTCATGCATTTTCTGTAAAGCTGCTTTGAAACAATATGTATTGTGAAAAGCACTATACAAATAAATGTGAATTTAATTTAATCGAATAGTGAGAGTTCACAGAGATTTCACATACACACACATATACATAGAGAGAGAGAGAGAGAGAGAGAGAGAGATAGAGATATAGAGAGATAGATAGATAGATAGATAGATAGATAGATAGATAGATAGATAGATAGATAGATAGATAGATAGATAGATAGATAGATAGATAGATAGATAGATAGATAGATAGATAGATAGATAGATAGATAGATAGAGTTTGTAGAGTTATTTAATATTATTATTATTTTCATGAACACTTTCATTAAATGGCCCGTCGTTCGCTGCTGCGTCTGCTAATGCACAGGCTGCAATTTTGCTGCTGTGTTCAATATTTACATTTATGCATTTTGCAGATCCAAATTGACTTACGGCGCATTTAACGTACGAGTTCATGCGTTCTTTTTGGAATCAAACTCTGTGACTGAACAAACTCTGAGACTGTGGCCTTTCTAGTGCGCCAGGCTTGATCTCCGTGAGCGCTCGATATAGTTTTAATGGCTGAGTTGGAGCCGATAGTGAAGGTAAAGCAGCCAATTAGTGAATAGCGTAAGTTTCGTTTTATTGCCTTTACTAGAATTTTAAAATGGGGGAAACAATACAAATATATTTCATAAAAAGCATAAGTAAAGAAAGGTGTGAAGAGAGTTAAAGCCATGAGAAACCGACACATTCCTCCAACAGCAGTGAGCGAGGTTTCAGGAGTGACGTCCACACTGCACAGAACATTTGCTGTACACACAAAGACAAGGCAGAGCACAGAGAGAGAGAGAGAGAGAGAGAGAGAAAGAGAGAAAGGCTTACATTTATCTTTCTCCTCTAGCTTCAGCCTGTAAGCCTGATGCTTTACCATCTCCAACTTAATCTTCAGGCTAGAGAAAGATGAAAGGAGTGTGGGTTTGTTCTAATGAGAATGCACTATCTACAGGCTCCCAGCATCATCCACACACACCGTCTCTGGCCCCAGCCACACTCACTCAAACATGGCGCTGGGTTTCAACATGTCTGACCGCCCCTCCGCTCTTTATATATTCTATAAGGAGCGCCGGTCGCCCTGAGGAGTCCATGCCATTGATGCTCCTCTCTCCACTCATGCGCTTTACAGCAGCTTTACATCCCTGTAGGGCAGATTTTGATTTATGAATGTAGAAAGTGATCTGAAATGTATTTTTACTAGGGGTGTAACGATACATATCTCGATACTGAACTCACGATACCATATTATTGCAATACTCCAAGACATATGATGAAAGGTTTTGTCTTGGAGTATAGGAAACATTTTTTTTTTTTTTATGCTAAATTTGATATTACATGACGGGTGTAAATTAATAGGCTTTGACTTTGGCTCTGAAAATATCTGAATTCTGAATTTTTTCTCACACAGTAATTTTTATTTTTGGGTAAACTATCCTGGATACATATTGTTGCATTTTTTTTTTTTTGCAATATATTGTTACACCCCAAACTTTTACTGTGATTTTTGTTTCAGTAACTTCACTGCAAACAAAATATGTTCTTACTTAGTATTTTCATCTTGTTTTTCAGTACTAAACGTTCTAAAACCGTGATATATTCACTTTACATAAGTAGCAGCTTAAGTCTTGCTTTCTGGAAATGTATCAAAATGGTCAGTTTACGCTTAAAGCAAGAACAAATATCTGGGGGCAGAAAAATAAGCGTAATTCAAGCTGAAAACAAGTTTATTTTTCTGACCCCTATTTTCAGATTTTTCGGTGAAGACCTCGTCGACGCGACAGCCGTTGGCACAGATCCTCATCAAAGACCTTGAGATCCCGACAAGTCCTCTACACAGATTGGACACTCCAATGGCCAGCTTAGTCTCAATACTGGCATGATGAATCCAATCTTCAAGCAGAAGGAACTGGATAAAAATATTCTGAATGATATTCTCAATTATATCAAAGGCTTCTGATGCAGCCTGGAATCATAATCACACCATGGGCTTTCTCATCGGGCAGTTTTAGGAACTTAGTTATAGGAACTAGCCACCAGTGTGTTTCCTCGAGAACTAATGGTTCCTTTAGGAACATTTTCCTGGTTGCATTCGCACCGCCAGTAGGAACTCTGAAGTGACGTGAGCCGCGTTTGTTGTTGTGACTTTTATTTTGATGGCGCTGAGAACACAAGTGCTCACATTCTCCGTCTTCATAGTTTACGAACTATCTAACAGTCCTGTAGTGTCTCTAGCTGAGTAGAAATACACAATCATGTTTGGTTTGGTCCCCTCAAAGTTGCGTTGGATTTTCTCCTCAGTGTAAAGGTTAAGATGTTCATCTGTCACTGTTTTCCATGTTCGTAGAGTTAGTTTGTGGAGTAAATATATAGGCTATAATCTGTGTGTTTACACAGCCTTTTTAAAAATTGCGGGTGCTGGTGTTTCGTGTGCGTTCGGCCAATCAGCGAACACTAACGTCACTGGTAGTTTCTATAGTGCTGGTTTAGACCGACTCTGAAGTAGAAGCTCAATTAATTCCTCCAAAAGGAGTTCCTAGAACTAAAATCGTTCCCAGTTCCTGCGGTGCGAACACGCCAAAAAATGGTTACTTCCGCCATTAGTTCTGGGAACCAAAGGTTCCTCCAGTGCGAAAGCCCCTACTGTTGGAACTGGGAGTGGTTTCTCCTAAGGTTTCATTTAAATCTCCCTTTCTGTCACCTGATGGAGTTTGGGTTCCTTGCCACTGTTGACTCCGCCTTGCTTATTTGGGGACACTAAATATTATTGACTTGACTGCACTGACACTATTGGATGAGCTGGACGATGACATCACTGTTTTCTCCAGAGCTGCTTTATAGCTGAATTGAACTCATTTCATATTTGACGATCTTTACTCAGTTATTAAACTGAACACTCGACACTGGACAGACTTCAGCTGAACAATGGGTTGAAAACAACTGGATTGTATAAAGCACTATATAAATTAAAGTGACTTGACTTGACACCATTGGCCGATAAGCATAAACTAACTTAATTTGTATGCCTTTTTTCAGAAAACCAAGACTTAGAGTCTTGCATAATTGTGCAAGGTAATGTATTTTGATTTAAGAATGTTAAGATATTTGAACTGGAAAACAAGACAAAAATACTAAGCAAGAAAATTATTGTTTTAGTGTTTCATGTCACCAATGTTTATGAGTTGGAGGTTGCAGGTTATAAAATAACCTCTGTTGTCAATATAATATTGGTTTAAATATAAGGGCTGAGCAATGTGATACTTGTCCACCATTTCATTTTTTTAGGAGTGCTTTCTGAAGTAAGTATCACTATTACTATTTCTCATTATTAGGGCTTAAGGGCTATGGATATGAATAATACCTCAAATGGTAATATATAATGCAATAATATAGCAATAAAGATTTTCACCTGGTAGACAGTAAAATGGATGGGAAAAAAAAGTCCATAAACACTGGACAACAGGACAAATGTTAAACAAGCTTTAAAGGAGGATAATTAAAACAGATCATTTCAGACAGAGGCTCAGAATGAGGGTGAAAAAAATATATATAATCTGCATATGAATATATATATATATATATATATACACATGTCATGAATGCTTTAAGAAAATGCCTAAACCATTTTTAAATAAATATTAGAATAGTAATTTCCCACAAATTTAAGCAATTGTGTTCAATGACTGATTCATTTTGAACGTGTTCCCACTGGCTAAAACACTGACACATTAAAGTACCAAGGCTGAAATGATTCATTCATTTTCCAGTTAGCGCCAATCCACAACGGCACCTTAAAAGATGAACTCATCAACGCATTAGCAAAATGCAAACTCTCAATATTTACAGCAAATTCCTATTAGAAACAAACCATTAAATAAGCAAAGCGCAATGTGGCAGCGATTTCCCCTCGAACTGTGCTGGAAGGGAAAGTGAATTGAGCTTAATGGTTTGACAAATGTCAGTGAATGTCAGCCATGAGAGAGGGACACTTCTGCGGCCATGAAGCAAACCGTAATGAGAAAAGCCAAAGGCAAAAGCGCTGTAAAAAATGACAGAGGGTCCAAAGTTTAGCACGAATGCAACACGATGCGTATAGTGTAGTTATTAAAGGGGCTGTCGGTTTCTGGGCGATCTGAGTGACAGGGGTCAAAAACACGCCTCGTTCATGTACATGTGACACATATGACAAGTGGTTTGAGGGGAGGGGCTAAATGTTGAGGGCTTGGTGATGTCATCAGAAAATACATTTTAATGAAAGGATTTTTTTTGGTAACGTACACTACCATTCAAAAGTTTTGGATGGGTGAGATTTTTTAATGTTTTTAAAATAAGTTTCTTCTGCTGCATTTGTTTGATAAAAAAACTACAAAAAAAACCCTGTAATATTGTGAAATATTATTACAATTTTAAACAGCTGTTTTCTATGTGAATCTACAGTAAAGTGTAATTTATTACTGTGATCAAAGCTGAATTTTCAGCATCATTACTCCAGTCTTCAGTGTCACATGATCCTTCAGAAATCATTCTAATATGATGATTTGATGCTCAAGAAACATTTCTCATTATTATCAATGTTGAAAACAGTTTTTTACATTTTTATTTCATGATGCTATGATGAATAGAAAGTTTAAAAGAACAGCATTTATCTGAAATCTAAAGCTTTTGTAACATTAAACACTACCTTTCAAAAGTTTGGGGTCAGTAAGAATTTTTATTTGATTTTTGGGGGAAATAAATAAAATAAATCAATACTTTTATTCATCAAGGATGAGTTAAACTGATCAAAAGTTACAGTAAAGACATTTATAATGTTAGAAAATATTCTATTTTAAATAAATGCTGTTCTTTTGAACTTTCTATTCATCAAAGAATTTAGAAAAAAATTGTACACAACTGTTTTCAACATTGATAATAATAATGAATGTTTCTTGAGCATCAAATCATCATATTGGGATCATGTGACACTGAATACTGGAGTAATGATGCTGTAAATTCAGCTTTGATCACAGGAATAAAGTACTGTACATTTTTTAATATATTAAAATAGATAACAGTTATTTTAAATTGTCATAATATTTAACAATATTACAGTTTTTTTTTTTTTTTTTTTTATCAAATAAATGCAGCCTTGGTGAGCAGAAGATACTTCTTTTAAAAAACATAAAAAATCTTACTGACCCCAAACTTTTGAACGGTAGTGTAGATTCACATAGAAAACAGCTGTTTAAAATTGTAATAATATTTAACAATATTACAGGTTTTTTTTTTGTTTTTTTTATCAAATAAATGCAGCCTTGGTTAGCAGAAGAGACGTCTTTTAAAAACATTACAAATCTTACAAATCCAAAACTTTTGACTGGTAGTCATTTTATGTATTATGTATTATGTATTATGAAAAAAAATAGGCTTTATTTCATGTTGACTTTAACTATATGCTTCTTTTATTTTTTTGCATCCCTTCAGTCACTAAAACCAGATCAAATGGGTGAGCCAACGGATAAAAGGCCCTCATACAGACAACATGACAAAAGAAAAACGGCCACCATCAATATTCAGTAGTCAAACCCCTGAAACACACACAAAAAAACAGCCAGCAAGGTGCATCAGGACCTGTTCTGTGCTCTGGACACTCAAAGAGGAGGATACACTCACAAACACACACACACACACGGGCCCTTTCACCTGCACAGCCTTTCATCTCTTTATTAGAGCTGTCAATTGTTTATCAAAAGCCGGGAGGGGACGGATCCACGGCCATGAATTTGAAAGCGCACACAGAAAGGTCCGTTTTAAAATGCATGACAGGTTAATGGTAAGTTAGAGAATCATTAGGCCCCGTTCATTCACATTTAAAACAGGCCCTCGCTTCAAATGACTAGGGAACAGTCTTTATTTTGAGAGGTAATTCATATTGTAATTATATTTTCAATCACAGTTCATTAATTAAGACAAGTCCCACTCTGTAATCATGCATTTCATCTTCTCTGTGATTTGCTGGGGACAATCTCTAGCGTTAGCCGGAATTATAGGGCCGGAATAGCTCGCGCGTCCACTCCCGAACACTGATTTATGCTAAGCAGACAAGAGAAGAGAGATTGAATGCTTCATGCTAACAGCACAGTCGCTCTGCTCAGACGCACACTATTGTATGCGTCAATACAGATTCAACATTTTTTAAATGATTACTAAGGGATTTCGGAATGCCGAATTAGCAAAACTATGATTCATATTCACATACTGAAACTACTTTTTTTTTTAAATGTAAAAAAAAATATTGCAACAAAAAATGTTAAGTGTCAGTGTGTGCTTAATCGAAAACAATACAAATACATGCGCTGTGTCCGAAATGGAATACTTCCCTAATATTTAGTACGCAAAAAACAGTACGCCAATAGAGTAGTATGTCTGAATACATAGTAAATTGTCCACCGTTTTTTCCCAATACTATAACATGAGGCCAAGGGAGACGATTTGTGAATTCCCATTTCACAGTAACATGGCGAATGTAGTACGTCCAGATTACACTCATACTACACACAATCATACAATATAGAACGTACTTTTTAACGGTCGTGAAGTAAGTTTACCTACTACACAGTATGCAGATTCGGACAGGGCGTCGATGTGTGTAGAAAGGTCACGGTAACCGCCACTATCAATGAAACGCAATATTTTTATTGTGCTTTATTTCCAGTGAATCTTTAATTTTGTCAAATTATGCAAACTGTGTGAAATAATTATTTCATTGTATTTAGAATATACCGATAGACTGTTTGAGTTTAAGGTTGAAACGGTCTGTTTTACTATAACATTTATTTTTAAGTCCAAAATGGGGGTTCACATTTGAAGAAACATCTGGTGAAGTAACATTAACAAAGCTGCTAGGATAAGAAATCAAAATGTCATTTGGACCGCTTCTTTCACAACCCATTTTTCTGCCACAATTTGATGTATTTCTGTGTAATGGTGCGTTCACACCGGACGCGAATTGCGCGTCAGGCGCGAGTGATTTCAATGTTAAGTCAATGCAAAGACGCGTTACGCGCGTAAAAAATTCCTGCGGCGCGAATGAGGCGTAGAGCGCGGCGCGGTAGACGCGAATACGCCTCATTCGCGCGTCAAGTTCGCGCGAATGGCGCGAATTGAGCGTCTGGTGCGTTAAGCGCGTTACGCGCGAATGTTTTATGTAGTGCTTTTTGTGCATTCTCGTGTTTGACGCGAATTCGCGTCTGCCGCCCGAGTTGAAAAATCTGAACTTCTGCGTCAATTCGCGCCGCGTTAACCAATCAGGAGCCTGCTTCAGCTGCTTGCTGCTGTCACGTGGTGAAGTGACAGTTTATAATGTTATGTTATGTTTGGCCTCAATAAATTATTTTGTAATATGACTAAAATGCACAACAAAGCACATCTTTCACATAAAAACTCGATTTCAATATATGAGAGATACTCATTTTGTATTGAATGCAATTTATTCCATATCTATATGAAACATTATTAATGTAATGTGAAGACAACAAATACAATTTAGTGTATACAAACTAAAAAAAAAATCACAGGACAGGTTTCACTTTTGGAGGCTGGCTCCATTTATTATCAAAACAAAAATAAATGACAGATTAGGTGGGTGCGGGCGAGGGTGAACCTCGCGCCGGGCTGTACAGCGCGGGCTCGTCAGGCAGCGACCACTCGAGGCCGAGGCCTTATACGGCCTACGCTGTCCTCGTCAGCGTCCTCACCGTTAGGTCCACCAAACCTAGGTCCTGGACCAAATTGTGAAACTCCTGAAACCCTCCGGAGAGTCTGGTGGACCCGAGTACAGCGACGATGTCCCCTACGCAGCTGTTTCTGCTCTCCAGAGCATATACGAGCGGTGACTCTCTCGATTAATGCTAATGCTAATGCTCGATAAACATCTAAAAAAGATGGCCGCCAACGGGTTTCGAAACTTTCGCCTCTGACGCGCGTAAATGTCGCTTCAAACTTTTGTTTTTACGCGCGTCAATCTCGCTCTTGACACGCGAATGTACACATGTGGTCAAGCGTCAAACTAGACGCGGTAGACGCGAATTTGACGCGCTATTCGCGTCCGGTGTGAACGCAGCATTAAGAAGGATGTGCAGTGAATAAGAAATGTAGGCTTGACTGTATCCATCAGGAGCTGACTGGGTCTTTTCATACCAGAACAGTGGCAGATCTCGAAGAGTTTGCAGTGCATTGTGAAGGACTGAAACATGACCAGCATTCACTGGTCCTTTGGGACATGCAGGCTGAAGGTCAAGTTCACAGCCAAGATCATCTAGACACATCCCAGTATCTACACTTATACAAATCTATCATTTCTGGCATTCAATTACTGTGGTAACTATTGGCAAGATATTAGAAAGGTTCTGAAATGTAAAAATGTGACGATACCAGCATTTTCCTCTAGCATTTTGAACGCTGTTGAACGGATTCTTAAACACCTCTGATTGGCCATTGTGTTCACGCGCTCAACATACATGTCTCTGATTGGCCATTATGTTCATGTGCTGAACATGCATGTCTCTGATTGGCCATTGTGTTCACACGCTCAACATACATGTCTCTGATTGGCCATTGTTCATGTGCTGAACATACATGTCTCTGATTGGCCATTGTGTTCACACGCTCAACATACATGTCTCTGATTGGCCATTATGTTCATATGCTGAACATACATGTCTCTAATTGGCCATTGTCTTTACACGCTCAACATACATGTCTCTGATTGGCCATTATGTTCATGTGCTGAACATATATTTGTCAAATATGTCACTGTTGATCATTGCAGCCAATCAGAGACGTATATGTTGAGCGAAACAGAGATATTTAAGAATCTGTTCAACAGCGCTCTAAATGCTAGAGGGAAATGCTAGTATCGTCACATTTTTTTAAATTTGGTACTCTGTACCGAAGTCGGTACTTTTGACAACTCTAGTTGCAACTAGATGTCAACAAACTCTCATTAGAGTTATTAGTTGATTTATATTAGTTGAGTAGTAGTAGACTGGTAGGGTTGGTAGAATAAGTTGCAAAGTTACTTATAGTCAGTAGAATGTCTTTTGGGGATCATCAGAATAAAGTGTTACCTAAAAAAACACATCCAGCCAAAGCCATTAAATGTAAAACCTGTAGAGTCTCCCAGAGATTACAGCTGGATTGATTATGGGCTGTACATTTGTTTGTTGTTGTTCCCATTCTATGAAATACTGTACATGTTCCAAATTTGCCTCAACTAACTTACAAGCATGCTACTGTGTTCCTTAAGGCTGACCACATCAACAACAACAAGTATTCACAAAACCTGCTTGATGAAAAATAAAAAAGGAAAGAAGCACAGACACATCCCAGCATAAAAATCTCATTGTATATGTCACAAAGCCCATTTCTCTGCAAGAGTAAACAATTCTTCAGCCTCACATGCCAGAGAGCTTTCAACCTCGCGTCCGAGGTCCTTCGTCATTAAATATTTAGCGAGGGATGAGCGTTGGATGGGTTTAATGCTTCTGACATCTTGCACACGGTTTGATATCGGCATTTGCTGCGACCACGTCAGATAAAACAGTTATTCATCCTTATAAATGAAACTCACCATGTAATTACAGAACCATTCACAAAGGTATGAGGAATATCATGCATAGTATTTCATATTTCACCAACCACACCGGCCAATTACTACCAGACTGTTACCATGGAGATGTCGTCAGCTAGTCATAAGTGGTGATGTACATTGATTGGTGAGGGAATGGATTTTTCAAAGCTCAATAAAGGCTCTGGTACAAGATGTTCATGGCCAGATTCTTTGAGAGGTGTATCTTTGAATCTTGGGGCTTCAAATTACTTGTGAATGTACTTGATCAACTTTACAGTGGCTTTTACATGTCTAAAGCCACAAACCACACTTGAACTTTCCTGAATGCTGCCATTCGTGACAAATCCAGCAAGAGGGTACCAGTCAATCGAAGGGTTGAAACAAACAGAAACCGTAAAGTGAAGCAAACTCAACTATTTCAAAAAAAGCTGAGGCTGTTCAAAATGAACATGCTGAGCGAACCATTTTGTTTCAACGTTGGGAGATTGAGACACAACATTTATGCTAGAAGGTGAACTATGAACTAAAAAAATATGCAAAAGGCAGTGATATCGATGCGGCGATTAAATCATGTTTTCATTGCTTTTCGCGTTGCCTTGCAAAAGTCTTAATCGAAAGCAATGTGAGAGATCAGCCCTACCTGAGACAAGTGAGACTGTGTCTTTCTCCCATGATACAACACTGACGTACTCCTCTACTGAGGCCGGGATAATGCACTTGAAGACGGCCGTATTCCCCCGCATGACTCTCTGATCGGCCACACGCACTGTGTACGGCTCCCGGAATACTGCGGCGAAGAGAAAACAGCGTCTTTACTCAGTGTGGATCTTACAAATTCAAAATACTGACTGAAAGTATGAACTCTAAGAACTCTATGCACGTCCTGACTTCGCCGAGTTAGACGCGTTCCTGGGTCAACATATTTTGTTGATCCTGGAACAACATTCCTGTCCGAAAATGTAATCCTATCCCTATCCCTAGCCCAAAACCCTTGAATTATTCCTAAAATGATAGTGAATATCTCTGATGTAGAAGAACATAACCCTGGTTGTAAGCCTAAACTAGACATAAACTGTAAACTTGTCTCTCAAATCTGATTGGTTGATTGGAATGTTGTTCCAGGATCTACAAAGATGTTGCTCATCCAGGAACAAATTGCATTTGGTGAAATCAGATTCTGTCTAAAGGCTAAATATCATAATTATATTCTGTTAAATAAATAAATAAATAGTAATATTCTAATGTAATGTAAATACATTAGTAACTGTGCAATATAGGCAATCAAATAAAGTGCATCACAATTTATCGTAAACATGCTGTGCTATTTATATTTAAGAAGAAAACATATACCTTATTCAGAGCAGAGCCATGATAGGTATGAAAGCGAGTAAAAAGCTGTATAAAGCTTCTATATCACTTCTAATTTTCCACAGCTCATGTTGTCTGGAGTTTTTTTGTCTACTGGAACTTCTTGGAAAGATGTTTCGTCAGCAAAACCATCCAAAAACACATTAAATAACAGTACAACCCACTGAAGAGATGCATGTCTATCCCTCTCAGCCTCGCTTTCATTCCCGTTAAAAATCAAAATGGCGCTGCTGTGAATAAGGTCTATTGCTGCACTCAGAAGATAAGGTTCTAAATAGAACCTTAAAGGTCAGACGCTTCATATACAAATCTTTTAGAGCCTACCATCATGGGATCATTTTATGAATTTTGTTTTAATTAATTTTGAATCGTATGAATTAAACAGCTTGTAAACACATTTTAGGTTCTGTTAATAATAACCCATTAAACGTGAAAGCATTTTACAATCAATTAAGATATTTCTCCTTAGAACATTTTTTGTATATAAAGGGTTCTTTAAAATTGAGTCGAGAACCCTAGGGTTCTTTATAGAGCCCAACGGAACCTTTTTTCTAAGAGTGTGGTTGGTTCAGTTGGCTGAAATGTACAAAAAATATAAATGACCCAAATTCCAGCATTGTCTTCTCCACACATGACTGACCTAAGCGAAAAATGCATTAATATTTCAGTGTTTTCATCTGTCTGTCTTAGAGCTGTCACAGAAGCATAGCTCCATGAGCACTTTTAACCAACGCTGAACTGTAGGAGATTTGAAAAACTAAAAGCGTATGTAATATTTGCTTTTTATTTATTTATTTATTTATTTATTTATTCATCTATTGTTGCTGTACATAAGAAGCAATAGTTAAAGGATTAGTTCACTTCAGAATTAAAATTTCCTGATAATTTCTTCACCCCCATGTCATTTCATTTCATAATGTTCATGTCTTTCTTCAGTCGAAAAAAATAAAGGTTTTTGAGGAAAATGTTCCAGGATTTCTCTCCATATAGTGGACTTTAACGGTTATCAACGATTTGAAGGTCCAAATTGCCGTTTCAAAGTCTCTACACGATCCCCGCTGAGGAATAAGGGTTTTATGCACTGATCTATATAGAATGACGTAATTATATAGATCAGTGGTTTTATGTAGGCAAACCACTGGTCATTTAAAAAAAAAAAAAAACGTTATATAATTTTTAATCACAAATGCTCGTCTTGCACGTCCACGATGAAAATACGGATAGGGTGAAAAACTCCATCTCATTTTCTCCTCCAACTTCAAAATTGTCCGACATTGTTGTTTTATCTTTTATTTTTTGTATTTTTTTTGTAAAGGGCGGTTCTTTGCACATTCGCTTTGTAAAAAACAGGTCGGTACATGACCTTTCAACATGGTTGCGTAATGTGTGGAGCAAAATGACCGATGGTTTCTCTAGATAAGACTCTTATTCCTCGGCTGGGATCGTGTAGAGACTTTGAAGCTGCACTGAAACTGCAATTTGGACCTTCAACCCGTTGGACCCCATTGAAGTCCACTATATGGAGAAATATCCTGGAATGTTTTCCTCAAAAACCTCAATTTCTTTTCGACTGTAGAAAGAAAGACATGAATATCTTGTATTGACATGGGGGTGAGTAAATTATCAGGAAATTGTAATTCTGAAGTGTACCAATCCTTTAAATAAATGATAATGATAAAGCTATAATTAAAATAATAAAACAGAAATTTTTGTGTACTGTACGTATTTCTCAGTGGGTTTCATGTTGTTTAATTATGATTTTTGCTCTGTTGAGCTGACTGACCGGCCTTAATGTGTAGATCTTGGCTCCTGATCTTCCCTGATGGGTTTTCCGCTGTGCAGTAGTATGTATTGTCATTGATTAGGTTACTAAAGCTGGACGGCAGGAATCCGTAGATCTGCAGCGTGCCGTTGGGGTGCACATGGCGGATGCCTGGGACATCGTAGATCTCCTCCCCGGTGGCCAGGTACCAGCGCAGCGTGGCGGGGGGCACGGCCGCGGCGGGACACGGCACCAGTGCCCCTGTGGTGCTGGAGAACACTACCTCTTGCAGAGATGCATTGACAAAATATAAGCTGGAACGTAGATCTTCACCGAAAACTGTTGAGGAAACAGACAGGACAGTGAGTGAGAACTGTAATATGGATGAAGGAGCATTAATGAGACTGAAATGGTGAAGCCATTTTTTCAATGTTTAAATATATTCTGTACCAGCTTAATAAAGAGACAAGATAAAAAACAAACGGCAGAGACCTGTGGCCAAGTGGCTCTTTTCAAGTGTAAACTTCCAAAGTTAGCACCTAGCGATTAGCACAAACATTTAAGTAAACTGAGCTCATGTGGACAAAGCGAGTTTGAATCTGACTTGCAACAACAACAAAAAATTGTATTTCCTCGTTCCTTTACTGATCAATAAGACTGTGGGGTGAAAAAAATTTTTTTGGAAACTATTTACGGTACTTTATCATCCTTATGTAAACTACTTTAACTACTTAACGTTAAAACTGATTTGAATAATTACACCTAGATAGAAGAATAAATAAATAAATAATTTAAGAAATGCACAATTTAAACTGCAGTATTAGGAATCTTAAACAATGACAGAATTATAAAAAAAAATTGGGGCAATTGATGGGATAAAAACTATATTTAGTAAATAAATTAATTGTTTCGGATGGGATCAAAAATCGATTTTTAAATGCTAAAAAAAATGATGATGAGAAAATGACTGATACAATTATTATGTAGAAAATACTTTGCTACATATCATTGTTTTAATTTATTATTATTATTATTCTAAACAGTACTTTTTTACAATTCTTTTACAAAACTTAAAAAGTTACACAGAAACCAACAAACGAACTGTAGCTAAAATGTCTAAAAATATGGTAAAACTTTACCATAAGGTCTAATTTGTTAATATATGAACTAACATGAACTAACTTTGAGCAATACATTCGTTACAGTATTTATTAATCTTTGTTAATGTTATTAAATAAATCATACCATTGTTTGTTCATGTTAGTTCACGGTGCATTAACAAATGTTAACAAATACAACATTTGATTTTAATAATGTGTTAGTAAATAAATACTGCAGAAGTATTGTTCATTCTTAGTTTATGTTAACTAAAGTAATTAACTATGGTTAACTAATGAAACCTTGTTGTAAAATGTTACCAAATATGCACAAAAAAACCCGATTAAATTGGCAGTAGATATTAATGTAATATCATAGTAAATAAATATACGACATGAGCACAAATGCATACAGTGCATATCTTAATATATACGGAGAGTATTAAAGGTCAACACTAAGACACTGACAATCTGACATCGCATCATGTAGCTAATCACAGCCAAAGAAAAGTTCAAGATGGATGACTTCCTGCTAATTGCTAAATCTTGCTCGTGTCTTGATGAAAATCTCCTCGACGCTGTGCCACGGGCCCCGTCTGAGAGCCAATCTCCGTTTGGCAGTAAATGGCTCACCAGTGACAGCTGGCAGTGTTTTCCCTCGGGACCAAACATTTTAGCACTTCATAAATTTCTAACAAGGTTTCAAATTGCAGCAGTTTCAACCTTTTCCGAGGATCAGCGGGTTTCGCTCACAAAGCAGAAGGTGCGCACAGAAGAAGACGTGCATTCATAAACACATGTGCGCCCACATGCTCGGATATTACACACCAGTTGTTGGCACACTTGATGAGCAAACACCGACAAGCAAACAAACGAAACCCGCGAACAAGCGCTCGTAATGGTGATAATCTTTACTGTGGCAATCTGAGGCATATGGTATCATTCATCAAGTGGCACGCTGAAGCAACCATCTGTTAAAATGTCTTGTTTTGCCAGCGAGAGGCTTGGCGGAGCGTTTGTTCCGATATTACAGAGCGTGAAAACATTCTGGCCTTTATGCAATGAGAATTTGCTCACTCACTCTGTTGTAAACCAAAGCAATCATTGTTGATCTTCACTCCAAGAGGACGTTTTGCTACTTAAGTGATTCAACACATTCTGCACTAATCAACTTGTGCACCTGATGAATTCATGTCGGTTTAATAGACAAGCGTTCTTTAAGTGTGGCTTCCGGCTCTGAAATAAAGACCCGCTGATGTAAAACAAATTGTAAACTCCATGTGTGTCCGCTACAAATGAATAAATCTTAATTAAGATATTTCAGACTGCAGAGAGTAACCAGTGTTTCTTCTGCAAATCTGGGATATCTTAAAGGTTTGGACAGCAGCAGAAAGGATTGACAGTTCGAGTTATGATGCTCTTTTCTTTTTCCAAATTCCGAAGGGAAAAAAGTCTCATTAAAAGAACGAAATTCTCAAAAAGAAAACCATATTAAATTGGTATAACTGTCTATTATTATTTCTTAGACAAAAAGAAACTGCTTCCCTGCTAAATAATGCTTGAAAAAGTCATGTGGTGCGATTAAAAAAAACTTGACTGTGTAAAAAAAAGTCACGATCTGCGTCCGAAATCGCAAACTCTCTGGAGTAGGCACTGATTTTGAATAAGTAATTATTTTGTTACCACTAAAAAAAAGTATTTTCGATATAGTATGCATGTGTGTAGTAAGAATGTAATCTGGATGTATGCTGTGTTGACATGATCATGTGACCTACCAGCATAACTTCACTGCCATTCACAATCCTCTCCCGTGGCCTCATGGGATAGTAAAGTGTCCCATCATATGCACACTTCAGAATCTTTTTGCCTACTCTTTTATTAATACTGTGAATTTGGGCATACTACTCTTGTCACACACTGTTTTTCATCTACTAGTAGGGAAGTATGTGATTTCGGATGCAGCCAAAATCAATTAGACAAAAAGTCTAATCATGTGACCTTTTCTCAAAAATGCAAGGCTGGTTCAGGTTGTAAAATGCAATATGGTGGTGATTCCACAAAAACTTCCCATGATACAATCATTTTTTTATGAATTAATATTCACAATCAATTCGCATACTATCCGTCCTAAATAGTATGCGAAACTAGAATTAGTACGTCCCAAATCGTAGTATGTTGAAATGAGTATTTCAAAGATATACCCGGATGGTCTACTATTTCCGGTTAGAATTCGAAGTGCAGATCAATGCACACTCTAACGGCTAATATTGCCCACAACCCATTGCGTGCGGGAGGGAGGAGCTTTGCGGTGAAGTGATGTAAAGGCAGAGTCGGATGCAGCAGCGGAGATGCGCCCTCAGTTTTTAAGTGTAAGAATTCAAATGTTTAACCCTAATTAAAGTTATATTTTATTGTCTCGTAATATTAATGGGTTTATGTTGTGCCAAAAAAGTACAGTGTTTATCTTGTAGGGTCCGATGAAGATACTGAGCGCCTCATTGCAGGCTACAAAACAATAAATAAAAAGGCTCTAGTACAGTGTCATGCAAGTGTCTTTTTTATGTATTTCTTTTGATGTTTCTGTCTGACTTATTTGTAGTAATACTGTGGCTGTACAAATGTTAACTTTATCAGTCCAACCAAAAAAACATGGTTACTACACTTTTACTATAGTAAAAGCATGGTTCATTTTCATCGGGGTATTTTTAAGTATTATACATAAGTATAAAATACATTAAACAATAGTTACACTATAAACTTTAAATATTTTAACTCAGAAAATAAGTAGCTTTCGTTACACACATTTACAAATGAACGTCAGAACCAGCCGCCTCACAAACGACCTGCGTTTGTTTGATCTACGACGACGCCCTGCTTCACTCCTACATTTGGTAAAACACATTGTAAATGTATTGTGGAAAAAAAGATGGGAATAGTAAATAAAATTATATTGGATATATAAGAATGAATGAAATGTAAAATGTTTTGTAAACAGTCGCGGTGTGCGTAACTAGGCAACCACGTTATCGTTTACGTTGCATGACGTCATCGAAGTATGTCCCAGAACGTGCATACTCTTTTGCTACACACTCAAAAGTATGTACTTTTTCATCACAAAAAAAGTACATACTTTTAGGTCGTAGTATAAGTAGGCGAATTGGGACTCAGCCAAGGTCAAATCCACAGAGTAATCAATCCAGATAATAATAAAAGGTCCAAGGCACAGGAAAACAGGGAGACAGGCAGAAGAACAAAACCATGACAAGGAAACCTGAGATAACAACCCAAAATGCAGTGTAACTCTAACATGCACCAAGACTTCGCAAAGAATGACTGAACACACATTGCTTAACGAGATAACACACAGGTGGAAGCAATCAGCACACGATGAGTCATGGGAAATGAAGTTCATAATGCAATAAAGAAAGCAGGAGGAGGCAATACTAAATGAGACAAGGGTGTAGAGTTACATTAAAGCTATTTTAAAGGGATAGTTCACTTTGAAATTAAATTTTGGTATGTTTTAGCTTACCTCAAGGGCATCCAAGATGTAGGTGTCTTTTTTTCCGCAGTAGTTTCAATTTTGATATTTTTAGATATTTTGATATTCAAACCGTTCTTGTCTGTCAGTCATATAATGCAGGTCTATGGTCATTATCTCAAAGAGCAAGCACAGAGTCCAAATTAAACAATTCCCCATCGTCCAAATTAAACAGTTCCCCATCGTAAGTACACATTGATGGCCCAAGACACGAAACGAGCGGTTTGTGTGAGAAAACGAACAGTATTTATATCGTTTTTACCTCTTGAACACAGCCACGTCCAAGTGATCTGAGAGCGCGGGCGCATCCTGCTGTGTGACGTGTGCGCAGACTGGTGCATAGATATATACACTAGATGTCGCCTTGGCTACTGCAGTTCATTGGAAACCGTAGCCAAGGCGACATCTAGTGTATATATCTATACCCGCCCGCGCTCTCAGATCACTTGGACGTGGCTGTGTTCAAGAGGTAAAAACGATATAAATACTGTTCGTTTTCTCACACAAACCACTCGTTTCGTGTCTTAGGCCATCAATGTGTACTTACGATGGGGAATTGTTTAATTTGGACGATGGGGAATTGTTTTAATTTGGACTCTGTGCATGCTCTTTGAGATAATGACCATCGACCTGCATTACATGACTGACAGACAAGAACGGTTTGACCTAAAAATATCAAAATTGAAACTACTGTGGAAAAAAAGACACCTACATCTTGGATGCCCTTGAGGTAAGCTAAAACATACCAAAATTTTATTTCAAAGTGAACTATAAATGGGAGAAATAAAAATGGCGGATTGCTGGAAGTGCTGGGCCAGAAGTCGATGTCCTTATTTGGCAGTTCCGCTGCAAATACTGTGACGTAATAGTTCAAAAAACGTCATAGAGAACAGAAAAATCTGAACCGGTTGAAAAATATGACCAAAACAGAATATAAAGATATCAACGAAGCACCTGAAGAGAATTATTTCAACTTTTCTGTACTTCTAAACACTCCAAATATGCAACAAAATGCATTTAAGGGCTAAAAAAAGTGGATTTAGCATGATATGTCCCCTTTAAGGGATTTTAAATATTATTTTAATCCACAACATCTCAGTTTGAGAGATGAGTTTGCTCTGACAAGGTATCATTCTTAAAGCTTTGTTTTTTCTTTAAAAAAAATAAAGCATAAAATGTCCAAAAGCAGAAGTCACATCAAATCTTTCTTGAAAAGGCCACACATCTGAATTTACGGGAAAACAGCACTTCAATGCTCAACAACCCGGAGGAAAAATTCACAATTGTCATAATTTTTCATGAGATGAACCATAAAGACGAAAAAGTGACACTGTTTAATAATGTATTGTGTGCATTCATAATTAACCACGGTTTTTCTCTCTTTGGTACTGCTTTGGAAGAAAAACTGCTCTCTATTCAATATTAAACTGCTCTCTCATGTGAAGGTCTGTACATCAAATACATCTACCCATCCTTTTATTTGTGCTGGGAGAGTGATTGGGATGGCAGTTGACTCTAATGCACTGGCCGAGCTTTGCCTGTAGGCCTTTAATGTCGTGTCACCTGAGACGTGGGCTGAACCTGATGGAAAGTGGCTAACAACAAGCCAAGGTGACTTTAGTAGGGCATTTCAGAAACACGCACACAATTTGCATGACTTTTTTCCCCCCCATCTACTGTAATTAGCTGTGCATTTGTGCATACACACAATCATACTCAAACTGAGATGCTCAAATATTGATTTATTTTGCAATGTTTACAGGTTTGGAGGTACTGATTGATTTTCGATTAGCTTTTGCTGCAGGTACATGTGACAACAACTGACTGTGTTTATGAGCGAGTCATTGAATTATTCACTCAACTAAATCACTGAGTGATTGAGGAACAAAACAGCAGAATGTATATTGAAGATGGGATGAGGAAGATTCAGGAATTGAGGAATCTAAGAGTTTTTTTGCCATATTGACAGCATGCAAAAAAAAAAAAGTGTTGGCTTTGAGAGCACCGGGAGATGAGCTTTATGCCAAAGGCAAAGACTGCCATGTCAGAATCTCAGGCCACAAAGAGAACATCCACAAGTTGCCAACAGTTTCACAGAAAAGGCTTAAGTTTAGTGCCAGACTAAAATGCATGTTTGGGCTGTTTTAACTGAAAGCAACTTAAAATATGTCAGTGTCATTGTTTTGTCTCAAGAGGTTTCTTAAAAACGTAAAACTTTTTATGAGTTTTGGACACGTTTTGGGTGCCTGGAAATGCAAACTTTTGAAAATGGGTTTCAAAGTGCAGGTTTTTGAAAACGGTCTCCGTATAAACTACAAAAAAGGCGAATCTCTGAAGACGATGACATCATGCACATGTGTATTACGTGTTCAGTCTATAGTGTTTCATCGCCATCTAATGGCCTGGCAGAGGAATACAGCGTTTTTAGTCGTTTTCACGGATCGTTTTGACAAGTTTGACAAGTCTGTGGGCGGAAAACTCAAAGGAAAAATGTATCGCTGTCGTGTAAATGTACCATAAGTCGTGTTTATAAAAGCTACTTAAATGTCCTAATTTAACTAAGGTCTACTTCTGGCTTAATCTAAGCCCTGTCTGTGAAACCGAGCCTCAGTGTTTTACTGCAGTCGTCAGGCCTTATGGGTGCCTTGTAAATTGTAATATAATGTAATATTAATTCAGTCTGATTTTTAGAAATGAGCACTTTTTTTGTTGAAAAGAGCACATTTTTGCTTAGCGGTAAGAGAGATGGTGGGTGAAGAAAAGTCACATATGTTTATTTCCAGCGCTGAATCCAAGTATTTTGCATAAATATATTTCAGAATTTGTTTAATTAATTTGTAATGTTTTTAAATACAAATAATAGTTTTAATAGTTAGCTTATAATATACAATAATATTTTATAATAAGATTGTTTTTCTTTTCTGCATAGTAGGGAATTTAAAGTCCCCCATTGGTGAAAATCAAGCTTTTAATGTTGTTTATATGTCTATGGGGTGTTTTTAATATGTTTTGAGACAAACCATGTGTAAATTCATCAGTCAACATCATTGTTGAGTATTTTCTCCTTAAAACTGCAGTGAACCAAAGACAGTCTCAAACACACGGTTTGAAATCGCTGGTGTTTCTGACGTCACAAACTACCTTGTAACCAATCAGATCAACGTGTGATCGTCAACGAGTGGATCTCTGAGCTGAGTGAGTGAGTGGAGGCGGGGCTCATTTGCATATTCATAGAACTGCGTATAATAAATGAGGCAAGGGTGTAGAGTTACATTCAAGCTATTTTAAGGCATGAATACTTTTTTTTTTAATATGTCAATTTGGTGATCAAAGATGAGTTTTAAGGGATACAATTATTGACTACAGGAGGACTAAAAAAAAAAAAAACATGCACCCAATGTAAAAAAAAAATATATATATATATATATATATAGGTTACCCTTATATAGTTCGCTATTTGAGGGGACAGTCATTTCTAGTGGTAAATTCCTACATCTCACCAGAAGATGATGGCCACAACGCAAACACAAACGTGTTTTTTTCTTTTAAATGTATTATTAAGTTGTTTAATAACGCTTTACTCAAGCTAGTTTGTTTTCATGGAGTTTACCAGGTAATGCAGATGACACACAGCAATCTGCTTTATTTTTATATTAAGGACAAACTATGCAAAAAGTGACAGTCAGTGTCACTATTCACTCAGTGTCCAAATTCACTTACTCATTTTCACTAACTCCTTCGAGTGGACTTTATTAGTGTACAAATGTAATGAATAGGGAATGAGGGTATGGGGGGATTATCTGTCTCTATCAGCACTTAACACAAAAACAGGAATACAGGAATATTGCCCCTCATATTTTAGTTTGCCCCTGATGATTTCAAACAAACTGTTTTCTAATAGGCAATTACATTTGAATTGCTTACTCACCTCAATAATGAAACAACTGCTTTTAAAACAGTGTAGGTTTTTTTCAGTAACAAGTGAATTGGTTCATCCTTAATGACTCTCTCATTTCTAGCATTAGCAAGTCTGATTTATTCTAGTAAGAGTCAGTTTGTCCTAAATGATCCTCTCTCTTTCTCTCTCTCTCTCTCTCTCTCTCTCTCTCTCTCTCTCTCCCTCTCTCTCTCTCTCTCTCTCTCTCTCTCTCTCTCTCTCTCTCTCTCTCTCTCTCTCTCTCTCTCTCTCTCTCTCTCTCTCTCTCTCTCTCTCTCTCTCTCTCTCTCTCTCTCTCATTAGAAAGCCATCAGTGAATCAGTTCATCCAAAACTGATCTCTCTCTCCTAGGCAATGTTGTTCCTTTATTTAAAAAAAAACACAATTGCTGTTGTGCCACAAAACTACTGTACAGATTAAATATCATATCATATCATCAGATAATGATATTTTTCTGTAGATGGCTCTAACATACTCAGATATGTCTTAGTAGTGTGAAACTTAATGACTATTAACTACTGCAAAGATCTAGTTTACAGTTCAAATACTTAAAATGACAGGCTGCAAACAACAAATTAGCTTTCCCAACACTGTTGGTCAGGGTCACAAAATTATTCTTACAATTTGAGATGGATCGTGCATGTATGCAGCAGTTCCTACAAAGTTACTGGCAAACTTGCAAATTTACAAAAACCAATAGCAATTTTTTATTACATTTGGACCTTATAGCTATAGGCGGATCTTTTGTGACGTCATTGTTTATGTTTGTCGCGTTGCATCATGGGAATCGTGTGGCAGGAAACACCGCGAGATACCTGTAAGTTGATTGTTTTGCACGTTTGGAGGAGGATTTAGAGAAGAGGATGGTTCACTCTTGCTGTGTGGTCGAGTACGGCTCGTTGGGGGCCTGATAAAAAGTTTTTTCGAATTCCCTCCGAAAAGGATCGCGAAAAACGAAAGAAATGGTTGCGTGCAATTAGGCGATTGAACCTGGACGCTCCGAAGAAAGCCTGGATTCCTGCAGCTAACGTTACTGATCGAGTTTGTGAGGCTCATTTTGTTCATGGTAGGCCTAAGTCTTAGTGCCTATGTATTTATAGAAGATTGAATAAAAAAAATAATAAAACTGAGTCAAATCAACCGAGTCATATGTTTTCGCGTTCTGATTCAGGTGTCCCAAACCGCGATCCACAGCACCCAGACTATGTTCCTCACATCAAAATGGGCTATTCTGGATCGCAAAACTTAAAAGCAAAAGAAAAGGCTGTTCTAACCTCTGCTTTTAGCACGATCACTGCTTTCTGTTTGGCAGAAAAGATCGGCCCAACTTTTCGAAAAAACAAAATAATCATAGGCCTCCAGACTTTTGAAAGCCTTTAATCTTTCATGAGTGAAGGGTCCAGGGGTTTCTATTAAATAAGAATAAATGTCTCCCCAGCAGATTGGTGGCCAAGACACGGGCAAGTCGGACCAACGTTTTTTGTCATCCCAGATCTCATATGGGCTTTGAATAACTTCGATTTTGTCACCAATACAAATTTTGAGCTTCTCTCCAAACCTCCTCCGGTCTTCAGATGTTAAAGTGCTTATATATTGTGGATTTCGCCCGCTAACTCTCTTGAAAGTGCTCGTCGCGTCTTTACTGCCCGCAATACTGTTTGTTTTGTTGCCACACAACCACTCGCGCATGCGTACAAAGATGTCAACAAAGATCCTCCTATAGATATAGATTAAATATAATTCAGTAAAGCATCAAATGGACAAAAGAACAATTATACATGTATTTAAAAGACAACTCCAGTGAAAAATGAACCTTGGGGTAATTAACACATGGTTACCGAGTCGATCGTTCCCTGGGGTGCGTTTTCATGAAAATCGAATATAAAGTGTTTTATCTCTAAAAACAGATTAGCTCATAACACTAGTATATGGGGCAGAGAGGAAGTAAAAATAAATCGCTAGTTAATACCACTAACAAGGCTCAAAATAGTCTCACACTAACACGGTAGCATAATGAGGGTCCCTACATACAAAACGAAGCATGGAGAACTTTGTAAGTGTACAGACAGTTTAATAAGAAGATACTTTATAAAGCCAGTACATTACGCATTTACAGGCAGGATCCATCTTGGAAAAAAGTATTGACTAGTCGAGCCACGAACGCCCTGCTACATTAGATTTCACAAACGTAATTCCTGTCGACCAGCTCACGTAGCAGGGCGTTCGTGGCTCGATTAATCGAGTCTGTTTTCCAAGATGCCCGCTGCCTGTAAACGCGTAATGTACTGTCTTTATAAAGTATCTTCTTATTAAACTGTCTGTACACTTACAACGCTCTCAATGCTTCGGTTTGTATGTAGGGACCCTCATTATGCTACCGTGTTAGTGTGAGGCTATTTTGAGCCTTGTTAGTGGTATTAACTTGCGATTTGTTTTTACTTACACTCTGCCCCATATACTAGTGTTATGAGCTAATCTGTTTTTAGAGATAAAACACTTTATATTCGATTATCATGAAAACGCACCCCAGGGAACGATCGACTCGGTAACCATGTGTTAATTACCCCAAGGTTCATTTTTCACTGGAGTTGTCCTTTAAAAACACAACAGGCAAAACACTAGTCTCCGACTCAAATTTAGGGTGACTAGTCAATCACACACAAACGCATTTGTCATCTTCAGCTGCCTAATCATCCATCCTAAACAGCTTTCAGGGCCACTGATGCATTTGATCTGAGCAATGGTGCGATCAATGCTGATGAGGCAAACACTAACACCACAAATAAACCAACAAATCTACCACTGTCTAGTATCATTACAAACTGCCATTAACGAAGAACTTCAAGTTTTGTGATTTTTATTTACTATCTGTCTAGTTTTCATCAAAACAAATGACAACAATATTCTAAAACATCACAATATCACTGTAAACTTACTCAAAAATCGACATTTGTGTATACAGCCCACCCTATGTGCATGTTTGGTGTGTCAATGGTCAATTATAAGACTGTTTTTCTATAGTTTTCAGTCATGTGACTGGTGCAGAGACATGGAGGCCTAATGTAAAAAAACGTTTAATGTGCCAAGTAATATTAAAATATCGAATTCAATATACACCTTATTTAAATTGCATTTTATATACAGGCAAGCAATGAGCCCAGAATATGAACGCTACTCACTAAATTGCACATTAAGCGTTATATCTTTACAATAGTTTTCTATAAAACTTTGCTTGTTGTATTAACATTCTGGGTTCATCTGCTTACCTACACATAGTATGTTTTATTAATAAGGTGTATCGTGAATTTGGTCCTCCATTATCATCGTCTAAGGTCAGGGGTCTACGGATACGTCTACATTAATCTGGATAGATTTAAAAAACTGAGTTTTCATTTCAAAACGCTCTCTGTCCACACCAGCGTTTTTCAAAAGTTTCTCATCCACACTGAAACGTAAAAAAAAAAGATAAATTCACCTTACAGCGCATGTGTAAACCCTCATAAAAGCTCACTGAGATGATACGGACAGAACCAGACATAATCACGTTATCACGCAATTCTTCTGGCAGGATCATTTTATTTAGCACAATATCTCACCATTCACTGATGCGTCCAGGTCACACTCAGTCACTATTATCTGCTTGGTCTAAAACACAACTGCTCTCATGTATTGCCGCAGGACAGCAGATGCGAGTGAATTTTCTGTCATCTTTGCAGGACTGTGATATGAAGAGTGAGCAAAGTAACATATTTTAGCAACAGTGTGAAAAGTGAATAGCACATAACAGGCACAATACCAGTATAAACATGAATATATATGGGTTAAATATGCGTCACATGACTAAACTTACGTCATCGTTTTCAAATACCTCCATTTTCACAGTCCACACTACAACGCGAAAACAGAGTTTTCAAATGTATCCGCTTTGGAGAGCGTTTTCAAAAAGCGTAGTTTTCGTTGCTAAAAACGCTGTCTCAGTGTGGACGGATGACCAAACCGGAGAGAAAAATATGCATTTCCAAACGAAAACATATTAGTGTGGACAAGGCCTTAGGGTGTGTTCACACTTGTAGTTCTTTTGGTCTGGACCAAAAAAGAAACCGATACATTTAGTCCTGCTTGTTAGTCGTGTTAGTCATTTTTAACACTGAACCTAAAGATACAAAACAAAAATGACATTTTGACATTTTATATTTTGTCATGGAACTAATCGAACAAACAAAACAATGCTGTGTTCTGGGCTAAATGCACTTTTGTATGTGCGTACATATGATGGTATTTTGACCAGCTGAGAACTCGTAAAGAGCTCATAAAATGTGTAAAGAAGTCAAAACAGCGGCAGGATTCCCTCCGTCACACACATAAACACAGATCTGCTGTGAGGAGACGCGGTTCTGATGCCTGAGCCGAACTGTGATGGGCAACATCACAACTATGACGAGAAAAAAACGGTATACTTGAGCATTCTGTCTTATATTCTGGGCAAATCTGTTCGGCTGCATATAGTGTGCATCTTCAGTAAGATGTATACTGACTGTATTGTTTTAATATCACTGTCTTAGTACACTAAACCTAACTGGCCGGCTGATGAGGAAACCCTTGTTTTGTCCTCCAGGGGGGTGTTCCTATAAAGGTGTGATTCCACAAGAAAACTATAAATATCTCAAATGGCATGTATCATGTCTAGAGTCCAGTGAGATGTACCATTGAACGCTCCACACGCGTGCTAATACTGCACAGATCTGAGCCGATGTGGAGCTTCGTTCCCACCCAACTGGTTGTAACAGGTCTGGTGTGGATATGTGGGATATCTGCTTCCCAATGACAGGCTCTGTCAAGGGCCTGGGGTAATTAAGCCTGCACTCAGCACACCGCCTGGGGGGCTTCGGGGGGGGGACGGGACGAGACGAGGTGCCGAAGGGAGCGGCTGGGGACGGAGGACAAGGTAGGGGTGAGCAGGACAGGGTTTTTGCCACTGTGAGTATGCACTTCTCTCCTACAACCCCCACAGGCTTTAGCACTCGCAGCACTTGCCAAATGACTGTCTCCCAATTTGCTTTCATGAATATTAAGCAGGACATGACAGACGAGAAAATGCCTGCCGTCTGCTCGCCTGTGATATGTGCAGACAGATCGGCTCTCTGATGTCGGCGAAGGGTAAAGCGTGCCGACTGTGGCCCTGCGGTGTGCCTCTGATTCCCGTTGTCATGTTTTAAACGAGCGAACGTGAGCGGCTCGTTAAGAGCCGACTTGGCAGCGGGCTGAGATCGGAAAACGAAAGCGCCGCTGACTTTAATGTCTGAATTTGCCCAGCTGATGGCACGAACAAGGCTGTTAGTCAGGCAATTTTCAATCTAAGCACTTCCATATTCAAAAACTTCTAAATCTATTATGGCGAGCCACTTAGCCAAGTACAGCAAAGATAATATTTATCAACGATAGTGTCAGGTCGGATCTCTGGAGCAGATGCTAAAGACTACTGACTGACGTCTCTTAATTCCAAAAGTAATTAACAATTATCACATTAATTTCACCTTACACACTACGTTACACATCCAATCCATTTCTAGACTTTCTGAGAGCATGAACAGATGACAAACACAACAGTTTTTTAATTAATTCTAATAAGCACTGTGTATCAAGAAGATACAACGATTAGCTACTGCCACATTTCATCAATTTAGATTTTTCAACTAGGTGTTTGGATTTAACAGATTGTTATTTACAAGAATATACTAGAATAATATACAAGATTAAAGTTCAACATAAGCCTATACTATGCAACTATCAATATAGTGGAGTCTATATTTTTTCATCAGTGTCATTTTTATAAACATGACCCAATATAAAATGAAAAAAGTACATTTTGTAAAAACTCAGATTTGTTAGCATTAGCAGAACTGATTAGAACACAAAAAAATATGTTCTAAGAACGTTTTGCTAACGTTCCAATTAAGATTCTGAATATTCTCTGAATGCTCAAAATGTCCAGTTTTTAAATGTTTTAAAGTCCCCCTGTAGTCAATAATTATATCCCTTAAAACTCATCTTAAATAAATAAAATAAATAAATAAAATTTCCTTGAACTTTTTTCTTCATGCCTTAAAATATTTTGAATGTAACTCTACACCTCATATGATAATGATAACTCAATGTAACTGCCTCATTTAGTATATGCGGTTCTATGAATATGCAAATAAGCCCCGCCTCCACTCACTCACACCAGCTCAGAGATACACTCGTTGACGATCACACGTTGATCTGATTGGTTACAAGGTAGTTTGTGACGTCAGAAACACCAGCGATTTCAAACCGCGTTTCGGTTCACTGCAGTTTTAAGGAGAAAATACTCAACAATGGTGTTGACTGATGAATTTACACATGGTTTGTCTCAAAACATATTGAAAACACCCCATAAACATATAAACAACATTAAAAGCTGGATTTTCACCACAGGGGGACAAAAAAATTTAAAAAATCTTGGTTATTCGAATGGGAAATTCCATTTGATCATTCTTCAAACTTTATGAGAACATTACTTTTAAATGTTCTTTGAACGATATGAAACAAGTAGGAACATTTAAAAAACGTTAAACGAACATACAATTGAAACGTTTCAGGAATAAAAGTTTATTTACGTTTGTTCCTAATTTTAAGAGAGCCTTGCCAGAACATTAGCCAAAGTCCTGTTTCCTGTTAGCTGGGAAGCTGGGAAGGCGTCTGAATAAACACAAAACACATTGTCATTGGCGAATCCGGCCAATCGTGGAACAGCTGTGTCATCATCAGAGCTTGTGCAGCCGTTCATACTGCACAGAATGAGCTTCAAGTCAGACACTAATCTAATTCCATTCACTTATCGCCTGGCACACAAAACATCTGCTCCAATCTGATTGGCTGGCTTTTTGTTATATTTGAGGCATTTAAGGATGTCACAAGTACTGTAACAGTATTTTGGTTCCACAAAATCTGATTTGTGTTTAAAAAAAAAATCATCTCTGATATTTGATTGGGTCTCATCTCAGATTAGATATCAAATAATCTTTGATGATCAGGTGACCTTCAAAGACCACATTGCAAAGACAGCACAGGTTTTTATTAGGTTTGCATTGCACAACATCAGAAAGGTCCTTCCTGAATAAGCCTGCTGACTCCTCATCCAGGCACTTATCATTTCAAGACTGGACTATTGCAATGCTTTTCTGGCTGGACCTCTAGCATGTGCAATCAAATCTCTACAAATGATACAGAACGCAGCAGCTCGGCTGGTCTTCAACGAGCCCACGTCATGTCATCCAAGATGTTCATGTCTTTCTTTCTTCAGTCGAAAAGAAATTAAGGTTTTTGAGGAAAACATTCCAGGATTTTTCCCCATATAGTGGACTTCAATGAGAACCAACGGGTTGAAGGTCCAAGTTGCAGTTTCAGTGCAGCCTCAAAGTCTCTACACGATCCCAGCCGAGGAATAAGAGTCTTATCTAGCCAAACCATCGGTCATTTAAAAAAAAAAAAAACATTTATTTACTTTTTAACCACAAATGCTTGTCTTGCCAGTCCACGACTTCACGCATTACATAATCACGTTGGAAAGGTCAGGCGGTAACCTGACGAAGGCGGAAAAATATAGGGTGAAAAACTCCATCTCATTTTCTTCTCCAACTTCAAAATCATTCGACATTGTTGTTTTACCTTTTATTTTTATGTGTATTTTTTTTGTAAAGGGTATTTGACCTAGTCTTTGCACGTTGGCTTTGTAAGCACTAGGTACCGACATCACGCATGACCTTTCAACATGATTACGTAATGCGTGGCGCATCACAGAGCTAGTGCAAGACGAGCATTTGTGGTTAAAAAGTATATATATATTTTGATTTGTTTAGAAAATGACAGATGGTTTGGCTAGATAAGACTCTTATTCCTCGGCTGGGATCGTGTAGAGACTTTGAAGCTGCATTGAAACTGCAATTTGGACCTTCAACCCGTTGGTCCCCGTTGAAGTCCACTATATGGAGAAAAATCCTGGAATGTTTTCCTCAAAAACCTTAATTTCTTTTCGACTGAAGAAAGAAAGACATGAACATCTTGGATGAAGTCGGGGGTGAGTAAATTATCAGGAAATGTTCATTCTGAAGTGAACTAATCCTTTAACAGTTGCTGCTTGCATCAAGTTCAAAACATTGATGTTTGCGTACAGGCTCTGCACCCTCCTACCTCCACTCACGCTTACGAATCTACACCCAAGGGCCTGCGGTCAGCGAGTGAGCGGCACCTCATGGTCCCATCACAGAAAGACAAATCTCTTTCCTGAACATTCACTGTTCCTCACTGTGGGAATGATCTTCCTAACCCTATCCGGACAGCCATATCCCAGCTAAGAACTCATCTTTTCCATGAACACTGAACTGCAGCCTGCTGATGTTGAGAATTCAAAATTATTTCTGTGCTTTTCCTATTTCTCTCCCTGTGAAACGTAGTACCAGCACTTCTCATGTTATTGCCTGCTTAGGATGAATTGCTTTGTTGCATTAGTCATTTGTAAGCCGCTTTGGATAAAAGCACCTGCTAAATGAATACATTTAAACACAGATATAAATATGTGAATAAGGCCTAACAGTGTGAATTCAGCCTAAAGAGGAGTTCACATTAAAGTTGGCACCAAATAAAAATTCATCCTTTCGCTTTTCTTAATGTTAGATATATAGATCATATTGTGAACGATTTATCCATGCATTTTACCTCATAATGTTTAATCAAAATGTAATAGCTGGACCTTTTGCTGAAAACGGTACACTTCTCTCTGGTGACGTATGCAGGACTCTAATCATTTAGTCCCCTGCCAGCTCATGTTCATCTGCCTCCACTTTTTAGTGAAATGAACACATCTGAAAAATCAATCAACAACTGATGCAAGTCCCCACCCTTTTTTTTAATTTATTTTTTTATAATCCATTACACTCGGATGTACATCACAATACGGAAGAAAAGGAATCTTCAGTTTTCTGTGACTATAACAGCGATTGGCAGCAAAATAGCAAAATTGTGTTCATCTGAAAGTAGATAGCTCTTGATGGCTTGATGGTTTGAGTAAATCATGGGATAATTTTCATTTTTGGGTGAACTATCCCTTTAAGACACAGGGTGCATTCCAATTCATGTACTTGTGCACTATTTTATGAATTGAGCAAAGGATCCATCTGTTGTATCCTTCATTGCTCTGGGAAAGAAGGACGCATTTGAAGGAGCCTTTGAATTGGGACAGCCTTCGTCTTGTGACGCAATCGCCCTTCGAAGGATGCAGCCTCTGAATCGGGAGTTTTTTTTTTTGCTTAATTAAAGCAACACTATGTAACTTTTCAACCTTCATAATATATTTCCAAGATCCTTGTGATGGTACATCGACTTACAATAGGTTGAATGACACGTCTGCCATAGCCTGACAGGGTCTGTATCGCTTTTACTGGCACTATGTAACTTCGGGGTTCGGGTAGTAACCAGAGCACAAAAAGAACTACAAAATTCGACTGCTTTACGGCATACGTCACTTCCCCCCACCACTTCGTCAAATTTGGACGTGAGAGGCCAACCAGCGTTTGTTTTCGGCTTTCGTGCGTATTTTTTTGTCATGGGGGTTGTTTACACCTGGCCACCTCATGCATTTTCTCAGATCGGATAGCTATCCGATCGTGAAAAATCCAGGTTTAAATGCCCTCCGAAACGCATTTGAGACGGATTTGAATCCGATCCCTCAAACCACTTCAGGAGGAGATCTGAGACGCATTCCAGACGAAACTGGACAAGTGTAAATGCATATGGTTTTTGAAACCACATATGTAAATTGTACTCCTCCCAAAAATGCTAAAAAAAATTAATAAAAAAAACGTGTGAGAGCGTTGTTTAGGCTATATGTTATATCCAGATATGACGACGCGCTGGAACACGCATCACCGCAGATGAGCAACTGCATCAAGCCAACGTGCAAACTATCGCAAATCAAAGTGAAAGTAAGTCGCAGACGCTTAACACACAATCTTCATCATTAAAAGTAAAGAAACGAAATGATCTTACCAGGGCTGTTACTGCTCTCTCTTATTGCGGTCTTTGATTTTGAAATTTTAGCTGATGATCTATAAAATGCAGCTCATATCTGTTGCTTTCGGTGACGTGAACTCCATTAAATCTGCATATAGCGCGAGAATTGAAGATCGAATTTAAATCCGTTTCGCAAAAATAAATTTATGTGACCAAGTGTAAATGGAATCGTTTTGATAAATCAGATAGCTATGCCTCACGAATTAGTTTGCCAGCTGAACTCAGGTGTTGTGAGGTATATTTATCACGTAGTCCTGAGGGATATCAGACGACGCTGTTGACGTTGATTCCTGCGATTATCATGAGCACAGCTTTCAATATCTCACATAATTATCATAAATAAGCCTAACGTAGAGGTTGTAAATAGTGTAAACGAGCACAATTTGCAAACTATTATGATAAATTGCAATAATCATGTCTAATGACATCATAACGGCCAATGATATGAAATAATGCGACGTACATTTAACTTAATTGATGTTATCTGGCATTTTGTAATGTTTACATTCCAATAAAAACAACACAAATTAAATTATACAGTAGGCCTAGACTATAGACTATTTACTTGTGATTTAACTGCAATCATGTAAAAACGTTATAATATAATATATTTACGACAGTGCACGTATTCCACAGTGACTCTAGGGGTCGCTCTTTGACAAAAACACAATTTCTACTTAGTGTGGCTTTAAGTGCATCATCCAGGTATTTAAAGTGCACTTTTTTTTTTTTTTTTTTTCTGTCTGAATACACTAGTGCAAGTAGTGTATTCAGACAGAAAAGAAAAAAAAAAGAAAAAGTGCACTTTAAATACCCGGATGATGCACTTAATTAACCAAAAAAAACCTCCCGATTCAGAGGCTGCATCCTTCGAAGGGCGATTGCGTCACAAGACGAAGGCTGTCCCAATTCAAAGGCTCCTTCAAATGCGTCCTTCTTTCCCAGAGCAATGAAGGATACAACAGAGGGATCCTTTGCTCAATTCATTGAGCTCCAGTGACAACAGGATTTGTAAGAAATTGTCAAATTACACTTTTAAACGCAAGTATTGGGTTTCAACTCAAATATCTAATGAAACAAATGTAAAAAATATATATATATATTTTTTAAAGCGGTTCAAATGTTGACATATCTTACTAAGATGTGATTATATATATTTTACACTCTTTATTATATACAGAAATGGACCATGGTGAACATATTTAGACAGTTTGTGAACACTGTTTTGTTTTCAGACAGTTTAATATACAGTAACTTTCCAAAAAGTCTAATACAAACGTTACTGTTGTCGTCAACGGCAGCTGTCACAGTTGCTAGGCAACAAGAACAATCCTCTGCAGGCTAGACTGTCCCACTTAACAACGCTCAGTCTGACCTTCGCGGCCTTCGAAGGGTGCAGCCTCTGAATCGGGACGCAGCTTTCATGCAATCAACTGTCACAGTTTTAGTTACATAGCGAAGTGCTATTAGACTCCGATGCTGAATGACAAAAGACTAAAGCATAAAATTCACAAACTACACGGTAAAGTATATAGTGTATAGTGCGCCATTTGGGATGCAACTACAGTCTTAACATAGTGGCTATGTTTATGCAACTGGCCCAACCATATGAACTATATGTTCTTAGTCAGAGATCCAAGCCAATCTTATGAGAAAACATAATTGTTTTGCAAAGTTGCAATTTTGTATGATGTAGGAAAACTAACGATTTGTAATAAAAATAAGCTTGCAGCCTGCACCCCAAAACCTGGCCTCAGTGGGACATGAGCACCTCATAGACAATGTATGAACTCGATTGTACGCATTCATACGAATTCGCCAACAATTTGCCAAAATGCAAAAAAAGTTACGAATTGTCATTGACTTTATTGCACAATCTTGCAACACAACACAGGCTTGAAGTAAGAAACAGCAAAAAAGAGCAAGATTTAAAGTCCCACTGAAGTGCCTTGGAGCGCGTAGCTTTGTTTGATGCATTGACGTAATTTCCACTGAAACAGGAAGCTAAGGCGGGACATATTGAATGGCTCCTCCCCCATTTCAAATAGCCAATAGCGTTTAGTTTACCTCACAGACTGCAATTCGTACTTGACAGCGACATGGAAGCGAATCCGAGCGCTGATGATACGTTGGATTCAATAGTAGAGCTGTGAATAAATTCTAGCCGTTTCATTCATAACCAACAAACAGTTGGAAAACAGAATAAAACTCGAGCGTTTGAGCAACCAAACACACATCTCCATATTGCTCCGTGAAGTGTAAACGATCGCTTTGGCCAGGTGGTGTTTATAGCATAGGGGGCGGAGCTTTAGATTCTAGAGAGCATTTGATTGGACAGAAGATGTGATGAGAAGCTGAAGTCTGCGGTGATGTCATAAAATCCCGTGATCCATTTTAGCGGAAGTGAGAGACTAAGTTTTGAATGCTTGTATCTCCTAAATGCGAATTTGTCATTGTTTTGGAACACACCAGCTTATTCATAACCTAAAGGCTAACATATTCATACTAAAAACTAAAAAACTTACATTTTGATTTCAAACTTTAATAATGTTTTAATTGGAAACAAATTAACTCACCAAACTATGAATGTACTGAGGCAAAACCATGTACAGTGATAATCACAGTTATATCATCTGATAGTACCACAATACTTATATATACCATGGTAAATGTCCAAAAAGCCAAAGTATGTATGGTGGTGGTGGGGGGGGGGGGGGGGGGGGGTATTGTCATGGTATCATGAGTAGTACCGTGTTAATTTTTGGTACTTTTCTGTACCAATGATTATTTGTAACCACTAAATGTTATCTGGTTAGCAGATTAACATGATGTTAGCTATTTCTTCTCAACCTTTAAAAAAAAGGTGTCTAATCAATAAAATCTGACTTCTAATCTTGGCGCTTCCTAAATAAGAGTCTGTTATTGGACAGGGGCAGAGGGAATAAAAATTAGGGGATACAAGAGCTCTTTAGTGGGAAGTCAAAACTCAGGGAAGTCAACATACAGAGAAGCCTCTATCACACGGCTCAAAGGAGAGACTATGAGACCGGTGTCCAGAGAGGCCGTCCTGCCTCGACGGTTCATAATGATGTAGAGCATCTTTACAAACAAGCATCCTGCCTTCATTAGAGCCAGCGAGAGGTCCAACAAGAGCCCTCATTGTGGTCAGCGCGACTCCGGATAGTGGCTTTTCCCCCTGCTTGGCACGTAAAACTGTTCTGGGTTCAGTAAAAGACTTCCTCTGTGTCGTCTTTATCATGGTGCAGGTGTCTGTTTCAATAGCATCTGTACACATCCGTCTATTTGAGCTTGCAAAGGCTAATGCCCAGCTTGGTTAGCTGTGTGCGCTAGTCAACTCGCGGCACAACGATGCCAAACATCACAGTCCACGTCTCAGTACACCTGGTCATTACTGAGCTCCTATATAAGACAATATTTCACTATCTCTACAACTCAAATGCTATATGATGATTAATGACATTAATGACACTGATGCTAATTTACTGACAAAGACTACTTGAAAGACTTGGATTCTACACCAGGTCCAGTTTCAGTAGTATGGTTTTCAGGATAATTGCAACTGATCACCCCATTGATAAGAAAATGGCTTTCATTCAGTAAATGTCTATAAACGCTATGGTTTTGTCACGGTGTAGCATGAATCCAGACAGCATCACTGATTTCATCACCAGAGACTATTAAGCTTTTTACTAAATTAAGATTATTTTCTGTCATTGTCAACTTTTTTTAAGTCAACATGAAATGCATGTTATTCCAAGTATAAAACAATGTTTATCTTTGTAATCGTAGAAACAAAGAAAGAAAGAAAAGTTTTTCTGACTTAAAAAAAAAAAGTAATTTACTGTGATACTTGTAACGCATTACAAGTAATGCGAGTTAAGTAATCAGATTACTTTTTTCAAGTAACTTGTAAAGTTACACATTACTTTTCAATTCAGAACAAAATACCTGAGTAACTTTTTTAAAATAAGTAATCCAAGTTACTTTGTTTTCCCATCTATTGAATGACAGCTCTTCTGTCCTCGTGAAATCGTGAGTAAGTGCAGAGGTGTTGTGTGTAAACATGATGATTATTGTAGTTGTAGACTAAATGTGAACATGCATTTACTCATCAAAAAAACAAAACAGATTCAGTATTCCTTCAAATTAAACATTATAAAAAAATCTGAAGATTACGCAAACCTGCAACAATTAAATGTTAAATTACATAAATATACTTTATGTATTTAATCTCACTTTATTAACCAATGTGTTTGCTGCTGTATCAAAATGTACTTTTAATAAAAAGTAACTTAAAAGTTACTAAGTAATTAGTTACTTTTTTAAGGAGTAACACATTATTGTAATGCATACTTTTACAAGTATTTTTATGATAAATGATTTGCTTGTTAACATTTCAGCCTTAAATGAGCTATAAATGTAAGCTAGTTTATGTTCAATACCCGTCTAGCGATGTACATGTATTTTGTGCTAAAATATAATTAAATAACGGTTTGATTTTCTAAAACATCTATTGCATGCCACACTAAGGGAACAAAGTGAGCATCAATGCTCACTGGTTTTCATTGTGCATTGGACTTTTTCGTGAGCGAACGTTTCAGTGCACTGCAAGACAGCCCTTAAAGGGATAAGTCACCTAAAAATTAAAAAAATTGTCCTCATTTACTCACCCTCATGTTGTTCCAAAGCTGTATATGTTTCTTTCTTTTGTTGAACACAAAAGAAGATATTTTGAAGAATCAAACTACACAGACCTCCATTATAGGAAAATAAATACTATGGAAGTCAATGGAGTCCATCAACTGTTTGATTACCAACATTCTTCAAAATATCTTCTTTTGTGTTCAGCAGAAGAAAGAAACTCATACAGGTTTGGAACAACATGAGGGTGAGTAAATTAGGACAAAATGTTCATTTTTGGGTGAACAATCCCTTTAAAATGGCCGACTCCCTTCTCAGAGCCCCGACTACTGAACCAGCGAGCTGATTGAGACGCACCCACGATTTTCTTGAAATTACCATGAAATTATTTTCTTCAGATTTAAGCAAAATTTCCCCCAGATTCACATTATCATAATGCAAAAAATAAAAAATATTTACATTCTCATTCCTGTAATCCAAAAGAAAATGACAGTATCATTGTTATAATAGGGAAATGAAATCATCTTGTCCATTAACTACTGGATTTGAATAAGAAGAAAACAATATTTTAATTTTAATTGAAAATGTATAATAATATTATAAATAAAGATAATGCCACAATGCGAATAACTACTACTACTACTAATACAGTTATAGTGAATACAGGTAAAAAAACATTTTTTGTTGTTGTTTTTTTTTGCCAAAATGCCCAATTATCCCGAATTAACCCTAACTGTCCTAAAATAGACTACATTTCCTTCAAGCAAAATATAATTTCTTTTACTTTTGATTTTAGAATAATATATGACCTGGCCAATTTTTGACAGTTGTATCTAAATGGACAGGTTTTGTGTGTGTGTGTGTGTGTGTGTGTGTGTGTGTGTGTGTGTGTGTGTGTGTGTGTGTGTGTGTGTGTTGTTGTTGTTTTTCCGTTTTAGTATGAAAGTGGTCCATGTCCATCTGTAGGGCTACAGCGCTGTGGTGTTTCCTGAAGGAAGGACACAGTGCACCCCTCCCCACCCCTCTTCTCTGCAGAGTGTTTCTCTTTTCATTTCAGGTTGTCACGTTTCTTTTTTTTTTTTTCTTCTTCTTCTTCTTCTTCTTCATGTGTGCTAGCAAGGTGACAGGAGACCGCTGCTCCACACAACCAAAGCCAGCCAGCCAACCGAGCAGACACAAATATATTCAGAGCATTTAGTACCCTGGATTAATCGAATTATAATTTAATCATCTGATCAAACAGCAATTAGCATAATCACTTGTGGGGAACAGCTGATAGAGGAGAGAGAGCAACACATAATAAACCTCAGGCAACTGCCTCTCTAATGAGACATTTAACTGCTAAAACACACATCAAAAAGCAACATCTTCATGCTTTCTGGAGCTGAGACAGCTGTTATGAGCTGAAGGACAGTAATGCGTTTCAAACGCAGCCATTTAACAGGGGAAAGTGCATTCAATTATATATATATATATATATAAAAAGGTCTATCCAATGTGCAAACTGAGAACACAATTATTATGCAATATAAAAGGCATTTGTAATGCAAAAATGACAACATAACTGTCATTAAATAAATGTAACAAAATGATTTACACTCTGAAAGATCTTGTTTTCATTTACTATGATTATGCAGCATTTACAGCAACTATGGCAGAAAGTTACGGTTATCATGGTCAAATCTTGGACATTGGAATATGAAAACCATATTGATCCTGAATACTGATTCCGCAACAAAGACCTTCAACATATGGTTGATGGCATATGCGGTGCAGGGAAGAAGATATACGTGTGCGATTTCATTCTCTAAAGAGACTGCGACGTGAATAATGTTGAAATGAATAAGAACACGACCGCACCGTTAAACGCATGTCCACATCACGCCGTACATTCAATGCATGGCAGACATCTGGCAAAAGTGACAGTGCTCTGAAAGGGGGCAGCTAAAAATACCAAGCACCAACTTGGTCTTACATCTTACAGTCTATGCCATGTTTAAAAATATATCACAATGTTGAGAAAGCAAGCTCTGGTCATTTGTCACCCTGTCACTTTCTCCCACCTAGGTCAGAGATGCCTCAGCCTACATTCCTCTCTCTGCCTCTCTTTTTAAAAATAACAAGACAGCGGTGGAGGGAAAGCACATGAATACTGAGATGCATGCTCGAGATAAAAGTCATAGGACAGTGTTTTACTGAAGGCATTGATGACAGACACAGTCATTTGGTTTGATGGATATTAGGTTGATGTCATTTGCACATATTGTAAAGATAAAGCACTGCATAAAACAGAAAATAATGAGGTTTTTATTTTATTTTTACAAAGTCCTCGTCCACACTTATTTTGTAAAAAAAATAAAAATTAAATACAATAATGTGTTTCTAACGTGATAACCTTTTTTTTTATATATATAACCCTATATATATATATATACATACATATATACATACATTTCTAGAGTCTCAGAAATAAGCAAGCCTCTTGGAGTGTAGTTTCTATAAAATATAACAAGCTAAAATAAGAAATGATGATTATTGAACATTAAATTAATGATTTTTCAAGTTTTCACGGTCAAGGCAAGTGACACATTTCCTTTCTTTCCTGTCAAAAAATAAGGAGGTTTTAATTTCATTTTTACAAAGTCCTCATCCATTACTTATTTTGTCACAATTTTTTTAAAATACAATCTAATGTGATATAACCCTATATTTTTATTTATATAACCTTATATAACCCTATATTATATATATATATATATATATATATATATATATATAACCCCATATATCGCAATTTTTTAAAAGTACAATCTAATGTTATATAACCCTATATTTTTATTTCTATAACCTAATATAACCCTAATATATATATTTTTATTTTGTGTGTGTGTGTATATATATATATATATATATATATATATATATATACACACACACATTTCTAGAGTCTCAGAAATAAGCAAGACTCTTGGACAGTGTTTTAAAAGTGTGGTTTCTATAAAATATAACAAGCTCAAATAGAAAAATGATAATTATTGAACATTAAATTAATGATTTCTCAAGTTATGTTTTCACGGTAAAAGCAAGAGACACATTTCCTTTCTTTCCTTTCTCTGAGTATTAATACGAAGGATGAGAAACCTTTTTTTTGGAGCCACATTTAAATGTGATAAATAATTATTTCAATTTAAATAAGAATTGTTTGAAGATGGTTCCCTTAAATGTTGCATGGTTTTGAAACAAAATATAGTTCTAGATCCAGCAACAACAAAAAAATACTAATAAATACTTAAATAATTAATTCATAAGTAAATTTACAGTATACAATTCATACCTAATGAATAAAACTGACATCACAATGTGACAGGCCAACCGTTTCTCCATGTTGTCCTCAAAATGACCTCTAAACATGTTTGTCCTCTAACATGACAACGGCAGAGTCTTTCTCAGTCAACAAATCATCTTAGCAATACAGCTCATTTCATTAGGAATATGCTTTTTGGCATTTTGTGGTTGAATTGCATCAACAACACTTTACATTACAGTCCTTCATGCATCCTTAAGTGATAATACAGTCCTTAAGTATAAGCACATACAAACATTGTAATCTAATATTATCCAAAGACAAACGGTTAAATCAGTGGCTAACATTAAAATCAGTGGGTGGTTTGACTCATTCAAAGTCTCATCTCGATGAAAAGATCCTGTTATACCACATGTGGCAAGGAAGCAGAAAAAACCCCGGCTAAATTGCTAAATAACTGAACAAAATGAGCAAAAAATGACACTGTGAATTGCTACATAAATATGTACTTGAGGATGTGTGTGGGGGGGGGGGGGGGGGGGTGTTGAGGACGCGAACTCCGAATCTTTAAATAGGTAATCGAGGATTGCAGGGCGCAGGTCTTACAGGACTATCTCACAAACCGGAACAGATGGGCCTCTAATCAGCAAACTGCCTTAATTGCCCCCAATAGATTAACAGTTGCACACAGCCAAATTTACTCAAATCATTCCTCGCATTTCTCCTTAGACTCTTGAAGAAATCCCAGTTAAACCTGAAATGAAGTCATTATTCTGGATCATATCATTCTGATTGCTTTGGTATAATTCAGTTAGTGCGAGGACTGAATAATCCCCAATAACGACAGCATGTTTTCGCACAGGATTTAGGGCGGCTGAGATTATAATCCGCTGTGCGACTTTTGCATGTGTTTTTGTGGACAACAAGTGACGGATTATAATTTTCGAGTAACAGATCCGAGGCAGTTACATTCCTCATCCCAAGCGCCTTATTGTATTTACCCTGTTTTGCTTTAAATCAAGGTGCTAAAAATTCCTTTTTCTGCTGAAATTCTTGTTATTGTTACAGTGTAATTACATATTTAAGTACTGAGTAATATTAAGCAACTATACATGTACTTACTATAGGGTTAGGGTTAGGATTAGGGTTTGGTTGAGGGTTAGTTGCATGTAATTATGCATAATTTACTGTTATTGCTATGGTAAGTACATGTAACATATGTAACAAGGACTCTGTAAAATAAAGTGTTACTAAATTCTGTTATTAGATGTAGAACTTCAATGCATGCATTTCTTTGCACAACATGGCTGTCGTGCACATGAAACAGTCCAAGGGTTTGTTTTTACTTATGGTATCTGTTAGACAATGCTGCAAATAAGAAAAAAAAAAGTGTTATAAATATTTTTTTTAATGATTGAAATTGAAAACATTGATTTGATAATCACTGATAAAAACATGTTCCTAAACAGTAACAATAAGATACCTATTCAACCGATGCTCTTTTATTGTACATCAGGGGTCATTCACACACACACACACACACACACACACACACACACAACGGCCTTATTTGATACGTGACTATGGCTCTAATAATAGAGGTTTCCATAGTGACAGGCCAAGCAGCATGTGATAAAACTTCTAGACTAGAGGCTTGAATGTTCTAGAATACAGTTGCTTTCTGAGATGAGAAAGTGGCCGCTTACTGTATAACGGGAAGGTTGATTATTCTCAGATCACAGAAAAGGGGGTGCAGAACAAATCATATTTGTCTAGTTACATTCATAACTTTTCCCCAATTAACAAATTAGCATATTAAGATGTCAACAGCTAACTTAAAAACTGCTGCACGTATAAGACACGAGCTGGTTTTATAGGAACACATGTACGGCAGAGAAATAGCCAAAATCCAGGCAGAATAGAGAGCGTTGGGGCGATGGTGACTGATGAGTTCTTACTGCTCTTTTATGAGTTTCAGCTGAGGCAGGGTGGCGCAATTTCAATTCAAAGTTATTACAAAATACATCTCAATATTTTTTTATTTTTTTTATTTCATATTCTCCCCGAGTGAGAAAAGCCTCGGTGTTTCGAGCTCAAACAGCAAGAGTAGAGGGTGTATTTATCTCCCTTCTCTGAAGAAGGGGATTATTCTGTTGTTTTCTTTCGTAACATCCTCACCGCCTCAAAATGACTGCCATTCAAAGCTTCACATTGAGGACTCACTCCAGCATTTGCCAATAGCCATTTTACATCAAATCTTTTTTTTTCTTTTTTTTTTCGTCCAAGCATGGGTCTCTGTTTTCCCCTTTTTTCGCCTCACGCAGTAACCTTCCCTCGACAATGTCTGTCTGTCTGCAATTTTTCGAGAAGATAAGTCTATTTTCCCGTCTCGCTTGATTCTGTTTTTCCCTCCATGGCTCCCTCCTTACGTACACACCCTTCCATGTTTGCACCTACTGACCATCTCTCCAGTTCTGCTGGCGAATCACACCTTTTTACACTGCTGTGAAGATGCAGTACTGAAAACAGGTTGAAAAGAAAGGAAAATCATGCTTAAGGCACAATCAGCCTTATAAAATATAAAGATGGCTTTAAATTTCTAGCTGCACACACACACACATACACACACACAAACATCCACGCAGGCGCAGTCCCTTAAGTACACACACACACACACACACACACACACACACACTTATTAAGGCGTTGTGTAGTATTTTTCATCTACTTCCCTGCATTTGCTTATGGACATTTATTTTATTTTTTATCACTGATTAATTTTTGTATGCTTCATATTACAGTCTCATTTTAGATATGCAATTCAAAAAATATGACCATCAAGCTAAACACATAATTTGTTTTTAAAGACTTTAATTTAGCATATAACACATTTTGCAAAAACAGATAGGCCCTGCATAATTGTGTTTTATGTGTGATAACATGTGATCAAGATTGCATTATGTTTAATTTGATCATATTTCATTTTCTCTGCTATCCACCTACTGTGAGGCTCAAGTGTACAACAGGGGTGTATTAAAAAAAATAACTGGATAAAATAACTTCATTTGACGTGCCCGGATGAAATATTTAAATATTCACGGGGTTAATTGTGTGCCGTCAAATGATTTTGATCACACAATAAACCAATTAAATACCATTCCTCAGTTTATTTATAATCATCGTAAATAAACAAAGCCTTTATAAATTAAACAATATATTCCAGCCATTAATTAAATTCAATTTGACTTGGTTGATTTAAAACAGTAGTTACACGGATGGGGAAGGGCGCAGCACATTTAACCAATTTAAAATACGTTAGTCATTATAGATAAAAAAGGGGGGGAAAGACCTTTAAAATACGATATGCAACACTGAAAATCGAAAGCACATGGATGAGTAGCTTCTACAACACTCAGTGTGATAAACAAGAGGTCACGTTCATTAACATCTTCCCATGCGTAAAACAAACGACAAGAAACCTGTGCAATACCTGCCGGTGGCCCCTGTGTGTGTGTGTGTGTGTGTGTGTGTGTGTGTGTGTGCGTGCACAGGAATCATTATATGAGGCTTTTTGCAGTACGCAGTGCTTATATAGTGCTGGCATCATCAAGGCCATAATGTGACTAATGTAAGGTGTGTTTTTTCCCCCATAACTGATTAGAGGAGGGAAACTCTCCCAGCCTATAGGTGACCCCCATGACACCATTAAAAATCTTGCAATTAATTTGCATACAGTACACCTTTTCCTGAATGTCCTGATGAGGGTAAATCAAGTTTGAAATTAGGAAGAAGAAAAAAATGAAGACTAACCATTCAGGATGCTCTGGAGAAAGAGAAATGCCAATATCCACATGCCCCGCTGCGTTCAATCCCCAAGCTAGATTTTCCTCTTTTCACTCCGCACACTTTGTCCACAGCTTTTTCCTGATCCCCCACTCAGAATGCCAACAGTAAGGTTAAAACAAAAGCCAGTCCAGATTTCCTGTGCCAATGACTTGATAGGATCTCCACCGTGCGTATTATGTGCGCGCTTTTGCGCCCGGACGTTGCGCATGAAGGATGTGCGGATGTTCTAGTGTGATTGTCTTGGTTAAAGCTCGGATGCTCTCCGGATGCTGCTGTGCTTCAGGGGTGGGGGGGTGGGGGGTGATGCTGGATGCTGGATGCAGGTGCGATGCTGATTCAGGAGCGCCTTTCAACGGAGCAGATGGTGATGCGGGAGGAGAAAGAAAACTTTCAAAGCAAAAGCAACGGTGCCGTTCAAGCGTTTCATTTAAACCAAGGGGAACCAAGTATTTTAGAAAAAAAGGGAAGAAAAGGAACTAAACAGGGGAGTATAAATCATAGATGTTTAATCAGAAATGGGAATGGAAAGAAAGTCCGGAAAAGCTGAAGCGGCAGGAACAAAGGTGAGATCCCAGAGTCAGACCATCTTCTTGAGCACCTCTCGCCGTCCAGCAGGCTGCAAGCAGGCGCATCTTCCTCCTGCGTGGCGCTTTAATCGCATTGGTTCGTGTGCTGCTAACCCTCTCTGCCTCAGAGCATTAGAGAATAACCCTCTCTCTCTCTCTCTCTCTCTCTCTCTCTCTCTCTCTCTCTCTCTCTCTCTCTCTCTCTCTCTTTCTCTCTCTCTCTCTCTCTCCTGCCTCCACAGCCTGGCTCACTGCTCACTGCCTTAAAGGAGCCGAGACACTCCTCTGAAGGATGAAGGATGAGGAGGACACACCTATTTCAGGTGCGCACTTAGTATGAACGCGGGAAAAAGTCCCGCGCGCTATCTTAGCTCGCGAGTCTTAGTTATCAACGTGTCAAAGACCTTCTCCATGCATTTCTAGGTTTGTTAAAATTAAACTTTTTTAACCAAACTGTACTTTTGTCGTGTTATCGTCAATGTGTGTAAGATTTAAAAACATGCTAGAGCATTCTTTAAAGTTCACAGAATAAACTTTTAGCGGATTTAAAATGTATAAAATGTCTTTCACTTCTGGAAAACATCGATAACTTACCTTTTTACTCAGAGCCGTGTGCATGTTCTGCCCATTAAACTGAAAATGTACCAGCTGCTAATGCTGCAGGCTAGTATTAGTAAATAACAAATCTCGATTCACTTATGCGATGTTGTTTGAAAGAGTTCTTCAGCCGTTTATTACTATATGCTCGTATGAATAATCTGATCACACCACATTATTTATAGTCAGTAGGCCTATTTTTGCGCTTTGTGTCTAAGACATTGTTTTTCTGTCAATTGCTGATAAGAGTTTTTGTTCTTAAAAATTAATTTAGTTTAATTTAATTTAATTTAAACTGTTGTGCCTGACAAAGCCTGTATACGGTTTTTTTCATGTTTTGTTTTTCTGTTTTATTATTAGCAAAATAGAAGAGTATGTTACAAATACTAAAGCCTGTATACGTTTAAACATACTGTAAAATAAACTCACCTCACTTTAAACCATGCACAAGAAACAAGACTTCTTTTCTAAATATGATGTCGGAAACTATCTAATTGAAATTAAAATAAATTCAGAATTTTGAGAAAGAAATAAATTATTTTAGAAAAAAGAAAATGGTGATAGCTTGTGAATCTGTACATGTTCAGTTTTTCCTAGAAGACTGATACAAGTATGCATTGGCTCTACAACAATTTAAGTACAGTAGCCTACATCTGTGGCCCAAAACATCCTTCTATTAGCAACACATCTCTGTGACGTAGATGAGGTTTTGTGAGATACCAATTCTGTAAGCTCAACTGTCTGGAAAACGTTCTTCTGATGTATATTAAGCCCATTTTGTTGACTTTAGCTGTTGCAACATTTTCACCATTTAATGGTGTTGATACAAAAAGAAATATGCATTGAATTCTCAGCACTTCATCAAGGGGGCTAGAGCTAACATTAGCATAAACTGTCCTGTTTTATGGCCATACATGCATGTTGGAGTAGATCATGTTAGAGCATTTAAATGTCATGCTATTAAAGTGACTGCAAAGATGGCAATTATTTAAACATCTCCCAGATACTACATGCATGACTGGATGGTCTTTTTGATGTGGTCTGTGGCTATATATCGAGAAGAGGACGGGACCAAGTACTGATCCCTGGGGCACCCCCTTTACATGCATTGACACCCCTCCTCTGTAAGATACACCGATACTGTTATTTTGTCTTGTCCTTCTTCACCCAATACTTTAAACCCAAACTGAACCCAAATCAATCATTTTTTATGTTTATTTACTCGATGAAAATTACAACATCACTGCACAAGTATATATTTGTTTATCATATTCACTTAAGAAATACTGAAACAAAATAAACCATAAACATTGTAATAAGATTATTCTTCTGCAATCCATATTCTACTGATTCTGTCATTTAACTTCAATCAGATTTTTACCCCTCTGTAGATTATACAATGGCGGGAAAAGTTTCTTTAATGTGAAATACTTTTATGACAATGTGTAATGTATATCCACTGGAGGCAAGCTTATTGAGAATCCAAGTGCAGTTTATTACAAACAAGATCAAACATAAAAGAAAAAATGTTACTCAAAATGAAGACATGAACATGAACAGACTTACAAACAGTGAACTACAGGAAACAATACTTGACCAAGACACATGGCAAACATGAGGGCTTAAATACACAGACTAATTACAAGAAGGGGCACCTGTGGACAATAGCTGCATTTCCACTGTCGGGCCATTGCAAGCCAGGGCTTTAAACGGGCCGTGCTGGGCTAATAGCCTCGGGCCAGTATAGCACCGGGCCCAAAATCTGCTGCGTTTCCACTGTCAGGCCAGAAGCTCCACAGCGCTTCACTAAAACACGCCCGTAACACGCCTCTCTGGAACAACGTTACACTAACCCATCTTTTCACCAACAAATGGAAGTTTTATCAGAAAACTAATCAGAAAGAAATCACTGGAAACAGCGTGATCGCAAAACAAACATGATAAAAGCGACCGTTTTTCTGCTATTTTTGTTGTTTACTTGAATATTTAAAACCCAAGCATTGATGTTTTACCACAGGTTTACAATAAAAAGTGATACATTGATCATAATGAATTAAATGATGTAAAAATTGCACATTAGTCACACAGAAATAAATGACCGTTACGTCTATTTCACAAAAGAAAGAGGACACACTTACTTATTCAGTCGAGGCTGTTTCTGTTTATTTGGTAGTTACAGGACATGTTTACATCACATTTAGAAAGAATGATAATTTCTACAAATATGCCACCAAAAGTACGACCTGAGGAGCTTTAGCACTCTCTCGACTCCCAGTAGGCTACAGATATTTTCAGTCAGAGAAACAGAAGAAGCTCCCGAAAAGAAAGTTGCTTTATTTTATGATAGTCCTGTATAAAGAGACATAGCTTACTGACACATAAAATAAAAACATGATTATGATAGCCTTTATGATTTGTCTGATTTCTTCAAGCGTTCATATTTACTATGTTAACTATGGTAATGGTTAGCGTGCATAGACTTTTGCATCGTGTATAAATATGTCTACCTTATACGGTGATCAGAATCCACATCGGATCACAAACAGAAGGCATTCAAACATGATAGTGAGTTTTGAGGTAAATTATTTTAAAAGTCTTTAATGCTGACAGAATCATCCGGCGCTGCCGTCTCCCGACTCAGGTAAACCCCGCCTCTGTTCGTAACCACTCCTCTAGCCCGAGCTGGCCCGCTTTGGACCAAGGTATTCGACAGGCCAGAAAATCCTGGCCGTTGGCCCCGAGTAAGCCCCGAATCAAGCCCTGAATCAAGCCCCGGAAGTGACAGTGGAAACGCGACTGGCCCTGGCACGCACTAGCACGCCCGGCCCTGGCCCGACAGTGGAAACGCGGCTAATGATCAGACAATTAACCAATGACAAGACACATGGCAGGATCACATGACAAACAAGGAATCACATGACCAGACACAGAAACATGACAATGACAAAACCAAAATGTTACAGATCCGCCCCTCCCCCTCTAAGGGCAGCTCCCGACGCCCAACAAAATCAATACCAAACATAAGTCGAGGAGGGTGGTGGAGTGGAGGAGGTCTTGGGGGAGGGATGGTGGGGCAGGCCCGTGCAGGGGGACAGGACATGGGATGTGGCATGGCGTGGGCGGGCCTGGGCCGTGGCATGGCGTGGGCGGACCTGGGCCGTGGCATGGCGTGGGCGGACCTGGGCTGTGGCATGACGTGGGCTGACCTGGGCCGTGGCATGGCGTGGGCAGACCTGGGCCGTGGCATGGCGTGGGCGGACCTGGGCTGTGGCATGGCGTGGGCTGACCTGGGCCGTGGCATGGCGTGGGCGGACCTGGGCCGTGGCATGGCGTGGGCTGACCTGGGCCGTGGCATGGTCTGGGCGGACCTGGGTCGTGGCATTGCGTGGGGGGACATGGGCCGTGGCATGGCGTGGGGGGACATGGGCCGTGGCATGGCGTGGGCGGACCTGGCAGGCTATGAAGCCTCCAGGGTGGCATCAGCAGTTCAGGGGGCCAGGGCGGACCTGACAGTTAAGGGAGCCAGGGCGGATCCGACAGTTCAGGGAGCCAGGGCGGATCCGACAGTTCAGGGAGCCAGGGCGGATCCGACAGTTCAGGGAGCCAGGGCGGATCCGACAGTTCAGGGGGCCATAGAGGCACGGCCTCTAAAAAAGGGGCAGCTATGGGGTTATGCTCAGGAACAGACACCGGCTCAGGAACAGACGTGGCGGCGGCCATCTCTGCTGAGGTCTCAGGTTCAGGCGTGGCGGTGGCCATCTCTACTGAGGGCTCAGGTTCAGGCATGGCGGCAGCCATCTTGGGACGAGTCTCTGGCATGGCGGCGGCATCTTGGGACGAGACTCTCAAGCTTATTGAGAACCCAAGTGCAGTTTATTACAAACAAGATTAAACATGAAACAAAAACATGGCGTGGCATGATAAACTCAAAATGAAGACATGAAGACATGAACATGAATATTAACCAATGGCAAGACACATGGCAGGATCACATGACAAACAGGGAATCACATGACAAGACAGAAACATGACAATGACAAAACCAAAACGTTACACAATGACATCTGGATCACGTGCAGTGTGAAACTCAATACACCAGTCCTCTCTCAGGAGCACACTGTGTGAACCACTGACTGCTATTGTCATGTCATAAATCAGGGTAACTTGTACCCTCAATATACATGAAGGTAACATTCAATCACAATACAAGCAATGACGAGTGCAACAAGTGCAAATTGTGATAGATGCAAAATAGCAGGACTTTCTGTCCTAGTAGTGTAAATAGTAGTTAGATTTTATAAATACTTAATACTGTAAATCAGTGTTTCCCAACTCAATTCCTGGAGGTACACCATTTTGGATGTCTACATCATCTGACATATCTATTTCTGGTCTTGGAGTCTCTACTAACGAGCTGATGAGATGAATTAGGTGTGTTTAATTGGGAAGATGTGTAGTGTTGGTGTGCCTCCAGGAACAGGGTTGGGAAATAGTGGCAGATATTATTTGCACCCCAGTACATTATAAAACAGTATGCAATAATAACAGTGTTGGCGTCATGAACGAGCCCGGGGTGTGGCTTGGAAGGGGGTGACTGACTACTTCAGTCACTGTGCCCCTTACTTTTTAAAGTCATAAATAAATGCCTTATTGGCATTAAATGCCTTATTGGCCCTTAACCCTATTGAACCTGCTGATGAGTAAAGGTGTATCCAAAGGTCCAGAAAAGGAGCCAAGTTTTTTTTTTCTTTCACACGCATCAAAGTATTCCACTCCTCTGTCATAATCAGCCATTTCAATATACACATACGCAAGTTGACAGTCAGTAAGTCAGTCCTGGTGAGAGCGGCCCCTTTGTTTTGACAACTCCACTGAGGCCTAGTGTTCCCTTACAACCAAACACACACCGGTCTATCGGCGGCCAAATGTCAGCCCGCTGACTTCCAGACATCCTGCAGAGGATCAGGTTTACCTTTCACTACGTTGCCCATTAGCCAGGAATAGATCCGTCTAGAGCAACGCCATATGATCTCTTTTGTTACCTTAAACAATAGTGGCGATAAAGACATGAGGCACGTGTTGAGAACTAAATATAACAACATGTAAAGTTATTCGCTGGCTGTACTGTCACTAATGCGCCATTTTCAAATACATGCCCATGAGAGCCAGAATTCACCTTACAGATCATCATTATTTAATCAACCCTTGTGTCAGTCCCAACTTGTATGTAGTTATTTTTTTCCATGCAACACAAAAGTAGAATTAGAATGGAAAATGAATTGCTAAAGTGTGTAACAGACACCTTTCATGCGAGTTGTGTCAGAGGCATGTTGCTACATTACGCATGCTATACTTAAGGGGAAACTTAAAATGACTGATGTAGCATCAGTTAAAACTTAATTCACAACAAACTGACTGGCAATATCTGGTATGTGCAAACACAATTCAGCCCTCAACTTCCTCCCAAACTAACGGTTTCACTGACACAGTCTTAGCACACTGTTTTGAGTGACTTAAAACTAAAAATATCTTAATAAAGCCATAATTTATTTTACACTAAATAAATAAATAAACATATCATTTTGAACAGTGATCTCCCCTTCAAAAGTTACATGTTTTCATGTTTCTGGTCTTATCTGGAGACAATATTAAGAAATGTAATGTGATGTGTCTGTATGAATATAGACTAACAGCTCCTTTTAGAGCAGCACAAATGAGGGACCAGAACACGTAGAATGGACAGACATTTGCCAAGTGTAGATGAAATATAGATTCAAAAACATCCAATGTCCTATTTAACTATTTCACATGTGTTGCTATGCATTTAAAAATGTGTTGGTAATTTTAAAATTGTGAAGACATGTTATTTGATTGGCTCAGGAGACAGCTTTTTTTTCCTGTCCTCTCCCACTGTACAAGAATGGCTCTTTGGGGTTTGACATTTACTATAAGCATCACTGTAAATAATAATAATAACTTTTACAAAAAAAATAATGTAAGGTAGGGTGGTAGCCAAAGAGCACAAATAAGTCTCAGTAGTAGACAAACAAAAACAGAATGCAGGAGATCATTGGAGAGTTAATAATAGGAACTTGGGAGATTGCATACCACACATGAACAAATGAGAACATACAAGGATTAACTGGGGTTAATCACAGGGCTTAAAATACACAGGGCAAACAAAGGAAACTAGAAAAGACACAGGTGAAACCAATTAGTAACTAAGGCAACTAACTAGGGAGAATTCAGGGACTAAACTGAAAGGGAATACAAGAAACAGAAACAGAAACACAAGAACAAAATGACAACTCTTACATAATGACAGCCCCCTCCTAGAAGGCACTTAGGAACTTGAGGGGAGGAGGAGCCTGATAGAGCCGAAGGGATGGATGGAGAGGCACGGATGGAGAGGCACAGCCGGAGGCCCAGAAGTCCACTGCTGAACTAGGACGATGATGGACCAAGGCGGAGCTGGAGGATTGAGGGAGTCCGAGGGATGATGGGCAAAGGCGGAGTCAACGGACTAACAAGCCAAGGTAGAGTCATGGGCCCGTAGGCCTGAGGTGCAGCCAGGGAATCCGCCTCACAAGGCCAAACTGTTGTTAGAGAGGCCCGAAGAGGAGCAGAAGAGCTGAAGGAAGCCAGCAGAGAGAGAAGAGCCAAGCAGGTGACCAGCACCAGTAGAGAAGGTGGATCCAGAGAAGTGGATGGAGCCAGTGGAGGGGGCGGGGATTAATAATAATAATAATAAATAATATTAATGCATATCATTTATAAAGCACTTTTCCTAAGCTTAAGGTCTCTGTACAGGAAAATAATGAAGTAGACAAGGAATCAACAAATGGGAGCAGTTCATCCAATAAGCCTAACAGGACAGGCTGAGGAGGAGAGAGTTCTGGGCTGTGAACTTTGGTAGGGACTGGCTCCATAGACCACAAATTAATTAGCCACAGCTTCTCCTCTGGCTCTGGGGTGGACTGGTCTATCGGCACTGACTCCAGAATGGGCCTGAGGCAGGTCCGGACCTCAGGACAGATTCTGCGGTCAGCTCTGGCTCAGGAGAGTCGGACTTGATGTTGTCTTCCTCAAGATTTCATATAATAAAGTCGAATAAAGTCGAGAGACGGAGAGTGTCTTTTTAAAGATGTCTTTCCGCCTGTGTTTCTAGATGCGGTCAAAACCTTTTAGCCTCGGACAGTCATGATTGCTGTCTCATGTGTTTGGGTCTCACCCACACTGAGGCAGCTTTTATGGATGGCTCATATCCTCATTGCGAGAACATAACTGTCAAACCTGCGATTGTGATGTTTCTGCCGGGTCAGTCCCCAAAGCCTTCTTCTTGTATGTTGTGCCCGGTGGAGTTCCCGGATGACTTTTACGGTGCATCACATAGCACACATGATTGCTCATTTGGGGCTCCAGATGATGGAGAACTATCGATTGCAGCATCAGAGGACTTGGCTGGATTCCCACCCTCAGGTGCAGAAGCTCAGTTTGAGTCTGATGCAGAGTTGGCAGCCATGCTTGCCCGGGCTGCCATGAACATCGGGCTGAAGTGGAATCCTCCACCCTCTTCCGAGCTTTCACATCTGGTTAATTGGTATCTGGACTCAGAACGCAAGTCACAGCCCCAGTGCCTTTCTTCCCGGAAGTGCATGACGAGCTGTCAAAGTTGTGGAGGGCACGTTTCAATACCCGGTCCCACTTCACAAGCTCTTCCACCCTCCCTGTCCTCAATGGTGGGATGGCCAGGCAGTATACGGACATTCCACAGGTGGAGCATGCGGTTGCGGTGCATTTATGCCCGCAAAATACCGCCACCTGGTGGAATCGTCCCAGACTGTAACAGCAAAGGCTTACAGTGCTGCTGGACAGGCCGCCTCCACTCTGCATGCCATGGCAGATTCATCAGGCAAAAGCTCTAAAAGAGCTGCTCAAGGGAAGTTCTGAGCCGGGATTGATGCAGGAACTGCTTGGCGACCGACTTCGCTCTCTGAGTGACGAAGGTCATAGCGTGGGCTCTCGGACAGGTGATCTCTACACTGGTGGTCCATGAGCGCCATCTTTGGCTTAACCTTGCTGAGTTGAGGGAGGTCGACAAAGTCCGCTTTCTTGACGCCCCTATCTCGCAAGGTGGCCTTATGGTGACAATGTCAAGGATTTTGCCCAGCAGTTCTCTGCAGTCCAGAAGCAGACAGTGGTGATTAAACACATCCTCCCTCTCTCCACTGCCCCCTACAGGCCGCCGAGGTCATCGTCATGTCCGTCTGTGGCTGCCACATCAGCTCCTCTGCAGCCACTCGTCAGGTGAGCATCAAAACCCCAAGAAGGCTTCGATGCATCCCTGATACAATGACCCAGAGGTGAGAGGAGCTGCTCTTTCCCAGGAGATGGTGAATGCACCGCTCCTTCCCTCGGTGGAGGGCCAAGTGGAGAATCTTTGTGGTTTTTTTTCTTTTTTTTTTCTTTTTGTTCCGCCACTCACCCAAGTGGCAGCGGTACCCCAATTTTCATAGAGAGAGCTCACATAGGGTCACATAGCTCACAGCCAAATCATAATGGACGCAGACTTACCACCTCCTCATGTTCAGGTCAGTGTGGCTGGATGTGCGGCTTCCTCAACCATCACAGGCTGGTTCCCGTGTGAATCAGGGCCTTTCTTGCTGTGAGGCAATAGTGGTACCCACTAAGCCATTATGTCCCACTGTTCATCAGAATATGTTTTACTGATACTAAATATTAGAAATGCCATGGCAACGTAATCACTGTGGTTTTGGGTCTTGTGTGTGGTAATATAGCATTTTTTTTTATATTTGATACAAACGTAGGCCAGGCAAGCTTTTTATGGCCCTTAGAGAACCTGGAATACGAGTGTGTAAATCATACTTTTTTTAAGATTGTTCATATGGAAATGGTGCAGAAAGAACTTATAGAGCCACACAAGGGTGCATTTTTGGGTGAACTATCCCTTTAAGTCTTGCAGACGTGCTGTCTCTATCAGAGCAGAGTTTGTGCTTGTAGGAGAGAGATGACCTTTGGGACAAGGGCAGATTGACTGAGCCTGACAGGACGGAGACAGTCTGTAACATTATTGAGCTAAAAGTCAGCTCAAAGTCTACTGTGATAAGATCATTTAATTGAAAAGGGTCTCTAAAATCTGACTTTGTCCTTTCATGAATAGGGAATAAGCATTTCATTAGAATAATTGGGAATATTGTTGTCAGTTAAAGGTGAAGTGTGTAATTTCTTTGCCACTGGAGGCACCAAACAGAATTGCAAAAATATCATTTTTTTTTTACATTTTCTCAAGAAAACGTGAAGATGCACAATGCTAGGATGGTATTTGCTAGGATGTGCCAGAGTGTTTTATGGCAAAATAATGTTCTTGTTTTTTCCCCCCTGTATGCTTAGTATAGTAATAGCCATGTGATTTGAGCTATCATTCACAACCAGAATGAGTTATGCATTTCAGAATGAGTCATGCAACTTACAATACCTACTTATAATAACTGTATAATAGTGATGCTTGCCATAGCAAACACCACTAATGATAGTCTCCAAACAATTTTCGTGAAAACTCGTCCAGGTTGCATTCAGTTTAAAATATTCACATGTGTCACGTTCCATGAATACGCACAGTCGTGAATGAGATTTGATGTGTACTGCAAAGGGAAAGATTTTTAGTGAGTAACAGCTTGACAGTTTTTACAAAGTTATGTTGTTAATTGAAAAGAGTAATTGCACAAGTCCTATGGATTTTGTGTGTGTGTGTGTGTGTGTGTGTGTGTGTGTGTGTGTGTGTGTGTGTTGGTGCTTTTACTATCCACCTTTGTTGTATGGAAAACAACAACCTTGACGTTTGTGATATAAATAGTCAAGACATAGATATACAGGATTGAAAAAGACGGTTTTCATTTTTGGGTGAACTGTCACTTTAAGGATTAAATTAGTTTGCATTTTTCATAGAATTAACTTTTAAAACCAGAAAATCGTATATAATATAGCATATGGTACAGTGTTATTTTAGTATCATTGAGATACTTCTGTAGTATTTATTAATATTTTGAATGCATTTGCATTTTTATATTTTCTGTTTTAATTTTAGTTAAAGTTTTAGTCATTTTGTTGTGTGTTTGTAATTTTTACTGGCGTCTTTGTAAATATGTCTGTTTAGTTGTTATAGCTTTTTATTTAAATTTTAAATTGAGCTATTTTAGTACATCAAGGCCTTGTTTCACAGACAGGAATTAGATTAAGCCAGGATTAGGCCTTAGTTAAATTAAGACATTTAAGTAGCTTTTATAAACGTGCCTTAGAAAAAAGAAAAAAAAAACATTGTTTGTGTGCATCTTGAGACAAAACAATGGCACTGACATATTTTATATGTCAGTGCAGTTGCTTTCAGTCAAGAGAGACAGCTCAAATATGCATTTTTGTCTGGAACTAGACTCAAGCCTTAACAGTGAAACCGGGCACAAGTCAATCTAAATGCAAAAGAAAGTACAAGATTTGCTATATTTTATATTCTTTCAGTTAATGTTTAAGTAATGGAAATGATTTATGGTTTTAGTTTTAGTTAACTACAATAACCCTGACAGTATCGTAATGATTTTTCACCAGTGAGTTTATTTGTATTACATTTAATTCCTAATTATCTTCTTACAATATTATTGAATGCCTTTCCCTACATGCTGAAGACGTATGATGAACCAGCCAGTCAGTTTTCGGCTCTCAGCCTCTGTAATGTCTGCTCTTTGCACACACGCCGTCTATTCTTCTCAGGTTCTTCCCTGATGTGACCTGCCACAGTAAAACAAGCATCCCACACCCGTGGCAGCGACCACCATCCTCAAAGCCTCCCACTGGCCACTCGCTGCGCTGCTGTGTGACACGACAGCCCCACCCTTACACTGCAACCGCTGCTCCCCTGCCATTGGCTGGCCAGAAGGCATGGGCTAGAATATATGTGGCCAACCTTGAAGTACTAAACTAGGGCACTGAGAGGGTTAGAATGCTAGAATGAGGGGAGGAGAGAGAGGGAAATGTTGAGGGAGTGGTGGGAAGGCGGGGTTGGGGGGGACAAGAACAGAACAGGGCTGTGTGCTTTGTGTTTTCCCCAGTTTCAGCACACAGCACACTTTAGCAACATTACAGGGCAATAACCGAATGGCTGTGATATATACAGATCATCTGCATCTGAGTGCTGTTCATTTATCATCTTGGAAAGGTGGAAATTTTAACAAAAATATATTTTGAACTGAATTATCTTAAATGTTGTTAGTGCAGCCCAAATGGGGTTCACGAGAAAATCTGCTAATGATTAATTATATCAAATGTACAATTAAAATAAATATATGGGGCTGTGCCATAATCATGATGCACCTTTTGTGAACATTGTGTGTGCTAAGGTTTGCTTTATTTACTTATTCACATAATTGCACATAACTCTAATAAATGCACAAGCATTTCAACAGTATTCTTCCCAATTTAAAAGCTTGAGGATTTAAAATCTCGATGGTTTGAACTTTTGGAAGTGAAGAATATATACATTTAAATATATTTCTGTCTTCGGTTTTATAATTAGAGTTAAAACATTATTATTATTGAAAAAAATAATGATGATGATGATAATTAATAGGCCTACATAATAATATGTCTGAGGGGTTTGTCCAACAAAAAAGTTTGGGAACCCCTGGTTTAGTCAAATAATACAAATTACTGTATCCCAAATAAATACAAATTGTGAAAGGAATTACCGTACTTCTGGTTAAATTGTTAAACTGCATACATTGCAAATCCTGTGCATTAAATTTTGGGATACAGTATTTTGGTGTATGCCAAGACGGTTCACTACAATTACAATGAATGGGAGCAACTGCAGCACGCAATAGTAAAAGGAAGTCCCGCCTTCTAAATGAAATAGCCAATCGGCAATTGGTAACGTCATCACATCACTGCAGATGCTGGTAGACACTCCAGTTCCTGTAGAAACTCAACATTCAGAAAGAGTCCTGAGACCACTGGCTGGACCAACCTGAAATATATGCTTTTTAATGCTATTTCAGCATATCAGATTTTATTGCTGATTTGAACTATAGTGTTGAAGTGCTAGACGTTTTAGAGATTTCAGTAAATAGGAGTTGGTCTTGCATGACCAAAACAGCTGAGAGAAACAGACTTTTGAAAAGGATTTTGGTGGTGTGTTCTGTTGAATACTTCACATTTTGTCAAAAACTATAGGTCATCCAGGTATTCAGTGCATACAGAAAAATCACAAACAGTGCATAATGCTGAAATAGCAATAGTACAGTATGTTAATATGCTAATACACTTTTTGTCTATGAAGGTACCTCAGATTTCAGCATGACTTCCAAATCTAGAACAAATTTGAAAAAGTGAGTCTAAGACCAAATCAAACACATACGTAATGAGTACAATGCAATACTTTTATCTCTTGGTAGAGATAAGACATGGTTTCACGAAAGTGAATTTACTTATTTTGATTTACTTTACAGCCATTTTTATTTGTTCTAGAAAAGTTCCAAATGATACATATATGCTGCTGCCAGTAACTGACCAGATCAAGGCATCTTACCCAGACAGCAACATAGTGTCGTCATTGTTGGGCCGACACTAAGTTGCTGTCTGGGTAGTAAACAGGTTCAGGGCTTGACATTAACACCCGCCAACCCACCAAATGCGTGTGTATTTCAGCAATGGCGTGTAACGCAGTCACTCCTACTAGCCACTTTGGCCTATTTAATATATAAAATATATACATTTTTCTATTATAGTCTTTTAAAAAGGCATCTGAAATAATAAACTAAGTGCAATGTACTGTAGTGTTGTCAAAAATATACATTTTTCGATACATATCGATACTAAAATATCTGAAACGCTTCCAATTTTCTGTAGAACAGATCCACAACACAAGCTGTAAGTTTTCTCTCTCTCTCTCATCTCTCCGACAGCGAGTTACTCACAAACCCGCCTCCTCTCACTCGTTTCTTTCGCTCCGGGTGAATATCACATGAATATGTTACAGGGCTTGAATTTCGGTGTGGGATTGTGTATATTGCGCATAAATTTAACTCATTCCCACAGATTTTCTGCTCACACCCAAAGTGCGGCACATAAAGCCGCCTCTCAGCACTAAATTGAGTTCTTTTACAGTGCTTATTGCGCTTAAACAGACAAACACACACAAAATAATATCAAAATGCCGGTCTTGGCGAGTGTTCACGTAAACACAGTCGGTTATGTTTTAAGTGAAAGTAAACAGTTGAGAAAGAAAGCGCATGTGTAACAGTATAATGGGATCTGTGTGTTCGGTCTTAAAGTGACAGCAGCCTAATGCCTACTGCCAAATTACGAATTAAAAATATCTATATGTCAGTTTTCCCCCATGGTATCGATGTCAAAATTGTGGCCAGTGAAAATTGTGAACTTTGGGACACCGCTAGCCACAGTGGCTGGTGGGCAAAAATGTTAATGTCAAGCCCAGGACATGTTGTCAAATGTGCCTCTTTCAGAGCCACTTCCCAGATCAAGAGATTGCTATAGTGATCACTTAATGTGGTTTCACCAATTACAAAATGTTCCTGGATCAACATCTTTGTTGATACTGGAGCAACATTCCAATCAACCAATCAGATTTGAGGGACAAGTTTACAGTTAATGTCAAGTTTAGGTTTACAACCAGGGTTAGGTGCTTCTACGTCAGTGTTATTCACTATCATTTCCCTCATATTTTCGTGATAAGTTATGGGTAGGGTTAGGTTTAGGGGAGTGGATATGGTTAGGACTATGTTTTTGGACAGGAATGTTGTTCCAGGATCAACAAAAGATGTACAGCATATCGTTTTGTGTTTGACAATTAGATTAAATGACCAGCAAGTGTGTCATTCTGCTCATGAGCAACTGTAAAACAAATAAAATAATAAATAAATAAAAGATGAGTCCAATAAAGCTTGTGAATTTGACTGCTCAGCTTCACAACTCAATCCAATACCGGGTTGCAGTGTTGCCTAGTAACGATGGCACACAACTGACCTTATCTCGTGCGGTCATAAAAATGTATGAAGTCCCCCCTATTTTCCTTCCTCGGTTCTCTATTCCCCGTTCTCCATGCACAATCACTCGCACGCAGCCAAGGGCAAAGCACACTATGCATTTTCTTATTCCCTACTACAGCACTGCTATCGTGAGTGCGTGAGTGTGTGTGTGTGTGTGTGTGTGTGTGTGTGTGTGCTTTGCCTGGGAGCTCCCTTGTTTCATTACAGCGTTGTTATCTGAACCAGAACACTGTCTCACAACACACACTGGGTAGGAGGGAAGCAGATCACATGGTTTAAATTTAACACACACACACACACACACACACACACACACACATTTCTATATGGGAGAGGGAAAGGGAAATGTCTGAAAGGGAGAGGGCTTATAGAAGAGGCTGTACCTTTATTGGATTGGCCTTGACAGTGATAATTTCGGCAGAATCCATTCAGCCTCCGGGGGGAGGACAGACACCAGCGTTCAATAACACCTGACACTTTTTTCCCATCATCCACCACACTGAGGCTACAATGTAATTCTACTGTGTCTGTTGCAGCATTGCGCCAATTTCTTTGGAATATGATTTTACCTCTAAAGATTGAATAAATGTACAACTCTGAAACTGCAGGCTGCTTTAGGGGACACTGAAGAATATTTATTAATGTTTTCAAAGGCAAGCATCCATATTGCTTTAGCAGATTTGAACAAACCTCCATTTCTAAGTATTACATTTGGGTGTGTGCCTCATACCTCAGCCTATGTGGTTAATTAGATTAATATACTAAAATAATTAAATATAGTTCATTTTGTAAATCCAGAAGCTATGTTCTGCAGTAAAATCAATCGTTATTGAAGGAAAATGTAAAATTTCAGTTTACATTTTGATGTGTTTTTTTATATTTGTGATATAATTTATCAATTTAAATACTTTTAAGTCATCCAGCAGCCTCCTTGGAAGTTTGTTGAGGCCAAATACCACTCATATTTTATTTAAAAAAGAAAACATTGTGACGATATACACCAAATGTTTTGAATGCGGCTGATTTCGGACAGATGAAACTGGATAATTTTCTTACACAAACACATCGCTTCACTTCAGAAGGCCTTTATTAAACCCCCTGGAGCCGTGTGGAGGACTTTTATCATGGATAGATGGACTTTTATGGACATCAAAACAGAAACAGCAATTCACTGCCATTATAAAGCTTGGAAGATTGTACTCCGATTGTATTCGTCTGAAAGAAGAATGTCATTTAAACCTAGGATGACTTGGGGGTGAGTAAATCACGGGCTAATTTTCATTTTTGGGTGAACTATCCCTTTAAGTTTATTCCGTGCACTGTCAAGTGCTTCATCATATTTGTCGTGTTGGCGGTCTTGGCAGCAATTATATTGTCGCAAATATTGCTTTGCGTGCTGTCGGCATCAAGCCTGGTGAAATGTAGCCACACTTTTCATCTTTTCCACATCTTTTCCAACCATCGGGGTTGGGACGCTTACACCATACAGCCTCACGTGTGAGCCACGTCTCTGGGCGTAACCGCCGTAAACTAGTGTTTATTGGCTCACTGTCATTGACGATATTAACCCCAAAGATATCGAAATTGGGTAACAAATGACAAGACAATTTTTAATACCCAAAGATATTGAGGCAATTCGGTCGGTGCCTAAAATGTATCAAACTCAATACTTATAGTCAACCAGCCCTACTTATAGTCAACAGAGGACCATCAAAATAAAGTGAAACCAAAACGTGATCATTCTGTCCTAACTGTGTATTTATACTGGCAGGGGTTAACAGGGCCATGCTAACCAGAGACACCTAAACCCCTTGGGTCTAACATCTCATCGTTCAACTGTCCATTTTCCTCGTCCTCCATCTTCTTCAAGGGTAAACCGTGTCAAGTCATGTTAGATTGAGTCAGGTCAAGGTTCAAAGGGATTTTACACACTGTCATCCACGGCGCATCTGTGTCACATGAGTAAAAAACGGATTTGACTGCACTGTGAAAGCAGCCAAAAGTGGATTGAACTTTTAATGGCGATTCTAGGCCTTTTCTCCTCTATGTCCTCTAGTTCCTTTTCAAAGGAGCCGGTGATCAACACACCTCGCGGTCATATCACAGAAGGTGTTTGTGATGCCGAGTGCAGGACGGCTCCGGCCCCAGGGGGCACCGTGAGGCAGCGAGGGTGGCAGCAAGACTTCACCACTCGACCTCCCGCTGTCCTGGGAACAGCTGCGGCGCAGTGTGGCGCACCAGCGTCTGTCGGGGCGCAGATGGTGGGCGAGGGTGATACCTCAGAGATGGCAAGCGGGCGATGCCCCTTAAGAGAGCAAGCTGGCAGGTACAGGGACGGTGAGCTTAACCCTGCCAGCGGAGCGGGTCGTCAGCAGTAGTGTAGTAGTGTGTAGTGTGCAGCGATGCTCACTGCAGTACGGACAGTTACACACCGCAACAGACTCGCGTGTGGCAAACCTAGTGTACTGTAGCTGAATGCTGTAGGGTACAAAACAAGCAGAAGGAAGGAAGGAAGGTAGGTAGGAAGAAAGAAAGAAAGAAAGAAAGAAAGAAAGAAAGAAAGAAAGAAAGAAAGAAAGAAAGAAAGAAAGAAAGAAAGAAAGAAAGAAAGAAAGAAAGAAAGAAAGAAAGAAAGAAAGAAACTTTTCCTGATGTTTCTCATATGGTTCAGTATGAGAAATCCAAAGAGAAGACAGTACAGAGCTATAAAATGAAGGTGGATCACCAATGTGATAAATGCGATAAGAAATCTTATGTTTGGTTGTAGACTGTGATATCTTGGCAAGGTCATTTGAGACTTTAAAGTCTCCTAAGGAGACAACTGAGATTACTGGACTCTTTATCAGGATAAGCAGGACACTTGTGCAAATGTCTCCATTTGTTCTCCAATGAATCTCTGGTGATTGACTGAAGTCATGGAGATAAAATAGGAGAAAAGCTGCTTTTTCTTCTTCTTCTTTATTACAGACAGGACTGAAGATGAACCCAGAAGAAAACTGAGACTGATGGTTAATAGGTTATTGGCCTATACTTTTCAATTATAATGTATAGACTCAAATTTGTATTGGATGTTTCTTCTGAACTTCCTTAATGTGGATATCATAGATCTGATCTTAAACTCTTTTTCTTAAAAGATCTTAAAAGTTGTATTCCTAAACAATCCCAATCTCATTTGGGTAAAATTAACATGGACGGAAGTGGGAATAGAGAGAAAAATAGTGACATAATGTGATCTTTGGTTTAAACATATTCTACTTCTACTACTACAGTGTTTGTGAATCCAGCTATAGCTAGTTTGGTGTAATCAAATAACACGTCTATTTTGAAGAATTTGACTGGAATTACTGTAATATCAACATGTACTGTACATGACCAGCTGTTCTTCAAAGTAAACCCCTTTAAGAGAAAATGTGTGAAGATTCTCAGATATCAAGGACAGTTATTTTCTAATCAACTGGATGAGTTTGTTGCTCAGGGACTCTTCTTTAAATACATAGCCAGTGAGAGTTTACCAGTTACTAATGATGAATCTTTAAACAAGCTTTTAGCAGAAACGCTCTGCCTGATTCAATTTAGCAGTTACGCAAGTAATACACACTGGAGATATAAAACAACATAAAACTAGCTATAAACATTCAGATGGAAAATAAAAACATGCAGAGAGAATTTAGGGAAGAAGAAGAAGAGAGGAAATAAGAGAAAGCTCAAGCCCCATTCTCTATTACTATATTTTATAAGATTTATCATGTTTAAATAGTTTTTCCTTTCATAATTTATTAGAATTTATTTCTGTTTTGTTTATTTAATTGAATTTTCTTTATATCTTTATAATATTTTATTATTTTATTTTATTTTTTACACTGTTAGCCTATTTTAACACTATTCATTATACTTGTAACCATTTCCTGCACTTCTTTAGAAATATATGGTAAATATACAGTTCATGTCATGCCAATAAATTCACTAAACTGAAACTAAAAAGTAAACTTTGCTTTGCTTAGAGCAGGGTGCCCAGACAGCAACATGGTGTCGGCCCAGATCCGGCCCACATCTGGTACACGACACGTGGATTCCATACGGCCCAGATGTGGGCCGGATCTGGGCCGACACTATATTGCTGTCTGGGTGGTACATTTCTCCTTGTGTTTTGGAACTTCCTCTGCCCACTTTTGGAACTGGATCATTGCTTTAATAAAAGCTGCTCCATCACCTGCACACTAAATGGTCCAGGGTGGAAATTAACACTAGAGCAAAATCATGTGGACAGGTCACTCCTACACACATCCCTTCCTTCCCCCTTAATCCCAGATTGTCCAGCTCCTCTTCCCTGCCTGTAATTACACAATATCACCATGCAAGATGCCAACAGATGCACTGCGTCTAAGACAAGCATTATGGACTTAGAGATGCTTCAGTAATTCGGCCTGCAGATTACTCTATTGAACAGGTCTTAGGTCGAGCGGCAGAAATGTACAACAGGTGGTCAGTTTCAGGGTGAACATGGCGTGAGACTGAGGGGGATGTTATAAGAGGAGGCGAGCATATGCTGTTAATAACCTTAATTAAATATTGGTTTTTAATATGAAATATTAGGAGACACTCTACGGTAATTGTTAAAGATAAATATGTGTAATTGGTTTCCTTGTTTTTCTACTAAAAATATTTCATAATCTTATATATTTTAAATCACTTAATTTGTTATTGTTTTGCATTTTAATATTTTTAATATTTTTTTTTTATCTTCAAAGGATTGTGGTGACTACACTAAATATAAAATGCTATAACCCACCATCTTTCCAGACAAAGGTGTTTGAACGTGCTGGGTTAAAATGGCAGTGGCTCTGTGGAGGAAGATGGGTGTTGTCTTGAGGTAAAAGGACGCTGGTGCATTTACCTCTGACTGGTTCTCTGTCTTGCTCCTCAGGCTTGTTCCAATCAGGGTTCGTGGAAGATTAGGGAGCAATGTTCCAGGAAAGGCGATTTGGACTGTAAACTGTTAGCCTGCTCACTCCGATAATCTCCCTCATTTACCGCACAGCTTGTTAGATGGGGTTAGTGAGGAGTGAGGAGAGGTGTACTGTGCCCTCATCTGACGATCAGCGGTACTGCAAGACAATGGCCCGAAGAATGCAAGGAGATTTATGAACATAACTCTGCTCATGTAGACTATTGTAAAACATGTTAATACACACACACACACACACACACACACACACACACACATATATATATATATAATTTAAAAAAAATTATGTTTTTTTTTTATGCAAATGACGTACACGTATGCACGGGGTCCCCAAAAAGGTTATGAATGAATGTCATTGTGGGTTTTTTTGTGTGTGTTTTTTTGTCAGCTGATTTTTAGTTCCTATATCAATTCAGGTCCCTTCAAGTTCATAGGGAGACAGACTGACAGACGGACGGACGGACGGACGGATGGATGGACGGATAGATAGATAGATAGATAGATAGATAGATAGATAGATAGATAGATAGATAGATAGATAGATAGATAGATAGATAGATAGATAGATAGATAGATAGATAGATAGATAGATAGATAGATAGATAGATATTCCTTCAGAAAATACAAATAGTTTTCTCGTTAGACTGAACACAGCAAGATTAAATTTACTCCCCAAAAGATTGTCCCCCTTTACTGACTCTCATTTTATCAGATTTATCAGCCTGGCCGCCCACAAATGCTGCCTAGGCAGTAGCCTACACTAACTTTTGAGACACAGCCCAATACTATAGTGTTTCCCTCTCCAACGCCTCTGGCCCTGGAATGTTTGCGAACGCTCGTCATATCCGTCATGTGCTCTTTCAGGAAGTTATCAATTGAACATATTACACACACATAGCCTACTTTATTTCCCCGCGGCATCTGTCTGGTTCACACACTCTCTGCCGAAGATTATTCCCATAACTAATAATCAGAATGGAACTTCAGCCGTCAATGACAGAGTTCTGCACTTTGAAGCAAAGCTGAGTGTCTATCACGGTGAAGTTTGGCGAGATGCGGCTCTACTACGGTCTCCTGCTACTTTCTCTCTCCTTCTGGACGTCCCATTCAGTGTTTCAAATACCTTTGAAAATATTTGCTGGGAATTTCGACCCGTCTGTGCAGCTGGACCTCAGGCCTTTGCGACAGAATGAAGAGGCAGTGGAGAGCGGACTGTCCCTGGCGTCAGACCCAGCGGGCATCGTCAACTTTCTGGACATGATCAATAATTTAAAAGGAGACTCTGGTAGGGGATATTACATGGAGATGGTCATTGGGACTCCGGAACAAACGGTATGTAGCATACACATTTTGAAACCTCAATCTATTTCATGTTTTCCTTTGTACATGAAGTGTCAAAATAGTTTCCAGTTAAAACCCTGCGGCATCTGTTTTACATAGTAACTTTAACTAGATTCTCTGTCATAGCCTCTTCAAAAGTATAGACATTTAAGTCGCACGAGCAAGATATCAAACCAACCATTATTTATTTGAAAGAAATATAGCACAAGCACACACTTTTCACAACAGCAGATGCGCTACATTTTATATGCTGTTCAAAACTAGGGCCAACTGTGTTTTGACACTTTCTGGAGGTCAAACACTTGTGGAAAAGGACCATAGTTGTGGTGAACTGCACCTGTGGTTACTCTGAGAGGAACTGACATCATTTACATCCACATAAAAACAACTTGGGACAGGTAAAAGACAGTAGTTCTGAGAAAAGCATCAGCATGATGTGATATTTTATTATATGAAATGACATTATATTTCTAGGCATGTGTTTTAAACCTTTTTTCATGTGGTTTGCCCTTCACAGTCTCGTTCAAAACTCGGCTGATCTCTGATTAGCTGTTACTGTGCTTCAAAAACATCAGATTAGATGGGGTACTGTAGGCCAGGCTGATCTCAGAGCAGTGTTTCAGCCTTTAAGAGCAAATCAGTTCAAGAAGCATGTGATGCGAAAGTCTCTATGAGACGCCTTGGGCGCCAAAGAGCCCTTGATCTTTGTGCTGAGAATAAGTAAGAGCCAACTCACATGGGTTCACATGACAGCGGGCCCCTCCATCAGAGCAGCTGACTCAGATTAGGGCCTGGAGGAGATGCGTGTGTCTGTACAGGCTTTATGGCCAGTCACAATTGCCGTTGTCCATTTCTCTTTCTGATCAAAAGTGTTTGGTTAATATTAGATGTGTTGATTGTGTAGATGGTGAAAGGTTTTAAGTGATCGGACTGTACGGTCTACCTCTCACAGCCTTGTTTTCAAACCTATTTTAATTGATCAATACATTTGATTCTTTGCTAAATTATATTGTATTTTGAAATATGAAATCTGGCCAAATTTGGACAGTAATGTAATTCATTTGTTTTGGGATTATTCATAATTAAAGCACACACACACACGTGCGTAACTGAAGCGACAATTGCATGGATCTGTTCTGGATATTAACTGAATGAACTGTACAACAGAAATTGGTATAACTGTAATTGCATTCCTCTCTCTTCAGAAAATGAAGCTTGACTGTAAGTGATCATAAATCCTTCACACGGTGTGTCTCTCTGGAAATATTGTAATGAAATCTCCAGTGTCATTGAACATCATGTTTATTCTCTCATCTCATCACAAACGAATGAGTGAGGTGAACTGCGAGAGGCCAGGATCTTCCCGCATCCTCTGCGAATATGTAATTAAGGGTACTCATGTTAATTGAGGCGCTCTTTCTAAACGAGCCACTAATTGCGGAATCTGTCGTATGTGCGGAGGCGTCGGACTGGAGTGGCTCACATCTGCTAATTGGTACAAACAGGTAGCAGATGCGTTCCCAGTGACAGAGCGCCTGCCAATTAGCTAAGCCACCTCGATAGGGGTGATTAGAGCCCGCTTTTACCAGTAGAGGAGCCATGGGAGCGCAGAGAGGAGGAGCGCAGGGAAGGGGCCCGATTCCTGGAACCAGCGGGAGTATGTGTGTGCCAGGGCCCTGCTGTGGACACACTTAATGTTACCGAAAGAAGCCAGTAGTCATGACGGGAACATTGCCATAGTGAGGAAGTTGTCCTTAAAGGCCCCCTGAAATAGGTTTTTAGTATGAATATGTTAGCCTTAAGGTTAGTCTCTCACTTCCGCTAAAATGGATCACGGAGACTTCAGCTTCTCATCACATCTTCTGTCCAATCAAATGCTCTTTAGAATCTAAAGCTCCGCCCCCTATGCTATAAACGCCACCTGGCCAAAGCGATCGTTTACACTTCACGGAGAAATATGGAGATGTGTGTTTGATTGCTCAAATGCTCGAGATTTATTCTGTTTTCCAACTGTTTGTTGGTTATGAATGAAACGGCTAGAATTTATTCACAGCTCTACTATTGAATCCAACGTATCATCAGCGCTCGGATTCACTTCCATGTCGCTGTCAAGTACGACTTGCAGTCTGTGGGGTAAACTAAACGCTATTGGCTATTTGAAAAGGGGGAGGAGCCATTTAATATGTCCCGCCTTAGCTTCCTGTTTCAGTGGGAATTGTCAACGCATCAAACAAAGCTGCGCGCTCCAATGCACTTCAGTGGGACTTTAATGTATCCTCCAGACTTATTAGTTGTAAGGCAAGCACTACTGTTAATACTGAAAGACCCCTGAGTTTTTAAACTATTGTTATTGTATTTATCTCTCCTCTGAAGAGTGTGATTGCAACCGTGATCGAAACAACGGTTGCACTTTGTGCCGTTTTCCTGAAAATTTGTCCTCAATAATCGTCTTGAGTTAAAGCTGGTAAGGAATGAGGAATTACACACAATAACAGGCAACTCTGATCAAGTTTCGGCTTACTTAGAAAGGTCTAGTTAAACAGAAGACGATTGTTCCTCTTGAATTTCTTTCACACCCTACACAAACAGAGGCTATGCTCAGAAAAACAAAAACGTATTTCATTCTATTTCTGAAGTACTTTACTAAGCAAGTACAAAGCAGACACATTATTGGCCAATGCTTGTTCTTATCAGTTTACTTGCTAATGTGAAACTATGTGTACTAATGTGCATCTTGTGACAAAACATTGGCACTGACAAGATTTGTCAAGGGAAACGGAGGGGAGTGGCTATCAGACTCTAATGTTGAATGACAAAATAACCATATCAAATTCATACACTACACCGTTAAGTGTATAGTGCATCATTTAGGACACAACTGTTTCTTTTTCATACTATGTGTATTCATTTCCCATATTACAGTAGACAGTATGCCGTACAGTAGTATTGTGTTTCAAACATAGCCGGGGCCTTTCATTCTCACTTATTCCTCCTCCTCAGAATAGATCTAAAAATCATTACTTAATAACAACTGAAGATTTTCCATAATGTTTAATTCAAACACGGCATTAAAATGCGTTCCTAGGTTCAAGAGTTTAAGTGTTTTTAAATAAGCTGTTAGGATCAGTGCAGTGGAGCAGATCTGTGTGTATATTATGATGGCGTTAACGATGAGGAATGCCCATAATGGCCTCTTTGGCAACTGGGTGAGATGGCACAGCTCTGTTATCTCATTAGTTCCCCCTCGTTGAACCAGCGCTCCAACAACATTATTCCAACTGCTGTGACCGCCTCGCAAGCGCCTGGCTAACAGAAACATGTGTGGAGAGGCTAAATTGGAGGGCTCTGTGCCAGCAGGGTTTGATGGTTTTTAGGTGGTTGACATTTGAGGCACAAAGATTTAATATAAACTAAAACAATACAAGATAGTTGTTTGTTTAGCTTTCGGTACTCTGAAGATTTGTATTTTAAAGATTTGTAAAAAATGAAGATGCATAGATGGTGTAAGAGAAGGATGGATGGATCCCAGACTAATTTGTAATCTAGACTACTCAAATCAAGCATTTGTTTATTTTAAAATCAATTCTTAATTTCTTTTTGTTGTTTAGACAGAAAACCATTCTGATATAATGTCATATATAATATTATTGTTAAAAGTTTATGCAAATTTATATATATATATCTATATATATATTTTTTATATATATATATATTTTATATTTTATATATATATATATATATATATATATATATATATATATATATATATATATATATATATATATATAAATAAATACATTTTATATATATATATATATATATATATATATTTATATATATATATATATATATATAAAAAAAATATGCATATCCAATATTTTCAGAAACTCTTATAACGTTAATTCTGATCAACTACTAAAATATTTTTACTTGGTGACATCAGATTTGGGATTATCAATAGATTAAAAACTTTGGTCAAAATAAAAATTGTGTGATATAGTAATTAATCAAACTAATCACAATTAATATCAATATTAGCTGAGAAAGGCTCCCAAATAAAGATAATTCAAAGACACTACATTATTGTGGCTGACTGCAAAGACATTATATACAGTGGATCTACTGTAGAAAGTTATGATCTAGAAATAAATCTCGTCATAACTTTTGCACCTCTATTGTAAAAAATTACAACCTGTGCAATGCCACTGAAAACCAGTCACACATTTCAGTACCTTCAGGGCATGGTGCTGATGGCATATACTGAGTTTCGTAATGTTACACCAATGCATTCGTTAATTATAGCATCACAATTAGGGATGTCCCGATCCGATCCACGTCATCGGTATCGTGCCGATACTGGCCCAGAACGCTAGATCGGAGATCGGAGGGGAGAAAAAAATATGATCCGATACCTATTAGGGGTGGAACGGTACATGCAACTTTCCTGCAAGCGGTTCTATGGGCTGCCATAGACTTCCATACAGAAGAAGAAGCGGGAGAATAATAAGAACGCCAACGATTTCAAGGGGTGCCTCCGCACTTTCAGTGCTTGGCCACTAATAACCTAAATGCATAAGTGTGCACACCCTCTTATAATTGGGTATATGTACTGTAGCTGTGTTTAGAATTAATCATCAAGCTCATGTGAAAGTACACTCCTGTTTTCACCTGAAGTGACTCAAAATAAACCTTAACTGTTGTTATAAGATTTTTCTGACATCTTCCTGGTTGCATGCTACTATAAGAGTCATGGGCCACAAAGAACATAGGAATAACTCGGATTAACGGGATCTCATTGTTGAAAGGTATCACTCACGTGAGGCATTAGATATACCATGGTACACAGTGAAGTCAGTCAGCAACAAGTGGAGAAAGTATGGCACAACAGGGATATTATCTAGAACAGGGTGTCCTTCTAAAACTGATGAGAAGTCAAAGAGAAAACTTGTCAGGGAGGCTGTCAAGAGGCCTACAGCCACTTTAAAAGTTTCAGCTCTTTCTGGCAAGTACTGGCAACATAATGTCGGCCCAGATCCGGCCCACGTGGATTCCACACGGATCACATCCAGATGTGGGCCGAAACTATGTTGCTGTCTTGGTTAGCCAGAGCCCAGACCTAAATCCCATAGAAAATATGTGGGGGAACTTGAATAGGGCCGTGCACAGGAGATGCCCTCACAATTTGACTGATCTGGAACATCTTTGCAAAGAAGAGTAGGAAAATATTCCCAAGTCAAGTCACCTTTGTTTATATAGTTCTTTTTACAATACAGACTGTATCAAAGCAGCTTCACAGTGATAACATGAAAATAATACAACAAAGTTTGTTTTTATAAGAAAATTGCATCATCGTCCACCTTAAGTAAGGCAGAGCAATAATATTGTTGAATATTAAATGTCCCCAACTAAGCAAGCCAAAAGCCAAGGCGACAGTGGCAAGGAACCAAAACTCCATCAGGTGACAGAATGGAGAAAAAAACCTTGGGAGAACCCAGGCTCAGTCGGGGGCCAGTTCTCCTCTGGCCAACGAGCGAACAGTGTATGCACAGGTCAGAAGTCACATTGGATCAGAACATTCAGAATATTTATCCAGTTCCATCTGGTTGGAAGTCGGAGTCATCACGCCGGTATGGAGACGAGTTTGTTCAAGTCAAGATGTGCCAAGCTGATAGACTCCTATCCAAACAGATTAAGTGCTGTAATAAAATCAAAGGGTGCAGTGTAACTTTATAGGTTGTAATTTTAACATTAAAGTCCCAGTGAACTGGAAGTTGCAACCGACTTTACTTCATTGTGACGTATTTCCAAGTGAAACGGAGTATTGAATAGAGGGCGGGGGGTTATTTTAGCGCACCTCCTCTCCATCCCCCCGCTCATAGCAGACTGATGGTTGGAGGGGAGTGGTTAAGGATATTCTACCCAAACCGTCAAACTGATCCAGAGCGGAAGCAAATTTGCTAATTTTGATTAAAGATTACCATGACAAACAATTGTTTTTCTATGTATTAACTTGCTCGGGTCTAGTCAAGTCTAGTAATGTGCGCTAAGAAAGTAGATGAAACTTTAAACATGCAAAAGTTCTGATATGATTTAAATTTTTACATCACAAAAAAAAAAAAAAAAAAAACGCTGTTGGTTGCTAAAAGGTGTGTAGACTTTTTATATCCACTGTAGACATGCAAAAAGTAGCTCAACATTTATTTCTTTTTATTTCCGTATATTTGAACACTATATGGCCAAAAGGATTGACCCCCTTCTAATTAATGGGTTTGGTTATTTCAGTCATTTCTCTAAGGACAAATCTTAATGCTACACGATACAATGGCATTCTAGAGAACTGTGTGACTTCACACAACAGCAGGGAAGGTCCCTTTTTTTATTCCAGCGTGGCAATATTCCTGTGAACATGAGTCTGGCAGAACATGACTGCCTGTGAAAAAAGCAGACAAGAACCCCACTTAACACATTCAGTATCAAGTGGAATGGGAGCATATCCCTGCATGTTCCAACATTTAGTGGAAGACCTTTCCAGGAGCGTATAAGCTGTTAAAGCTCTTGATGAACCCGGTAACTCTCATATGATATGGGATGTGATGTAACAATCCTTAAAGAACTTTTCACATGGAGATAACTCCATCCACAAGAATTATGTCGGTAGCGAAGTAGTCCCACTTAAAAAACAAATAAATTAGACTTTACAGCTCAACAGTTTTTAACAAAAAGAAGCTATACATTTCTGCTTAACAAAAAAGCATTCCATTAAAAGTACATTTATTTGTTGTTTTTTCTTTAACATTACATTTTATCCAAAGTGACATACACTGCATTCAAGTTAAACATTTACATTTAATCGGTTCTTTACTAGCCGAGTGATGTTGTTTTATTTTCACCGTTAATCAACAGCATGTTACAGATGATAAGAAGTTATATTTAATATGGAGTATTCCTCTGAAATGTCATTATTACCAAGTAATGCATAAAAAATGTGTGTAACATCATTGTTTTCTGTCATTGCAGCTGAACATCCTGGTTGATACTGGAAGCAGCAACTTTGCTGTAGCTGCAGCAGCACATCCCTACATCACACACTACTATAACAGAGCACTGTAAGATCACATCCCTACATCACACACTACTATAACAGAGCACTGTAAGATCACATCCCTACATCACACACTACTATAACAGAGCACTGTAAGATAACATCCCTACATCACACACTACTATAACAGAGCACTGTAAGATCACATCCCTACATCACACACTACTATAACAGAGCACTGTAAGATCACATCCCTACATCACACACTACTATAACAGAGCACTGTAAGATCACATCCCTACATCACACACTACTATAACAGAGCACTGTAAGATCACATTCCTACATCACACACTACTATAACAGAGCACTGTAAGATCACATCCCTACATCACACACTACTATAACAGAGCACTGTAAGATCACATCCCTACATCACACACTACTATAACAGAGCACTGTAAGATCACATCCCTACATCACACACTACTATAACAGAGCACTGTAAGATAACATCCCTACATCACACACTACTATAACAGAGCACTGTAAGATAACATCCCTACATCACACACTACTATAACAGAGCACTGTAAGATCACATCCCTACATCACACACTACTATAACAGAGCACTGTAAGATCACATCCCTACATCACACACTACTATAACAGAGCACTGTAAGATCACATCCCTACATCACACACTACTATAACAGAGCACTGTAAGATCACATCCCTACATCACACACTACTATAACAGAGCACTGTAAGATCACATTCCTACATCACACACTACTATAACAGAGCACTGTAAGATCACATCCCTACATCACACACTACTATAACAGAGCACTGTAAGATCACATCCCTACATCACGCACTACTATAACAGAGCACTGTAAGATCACATCCCTACATCACACACTACTATAACAGAGCACTGTAAGATCACATCCCTACGTCATACACTACTATAACAGAGCACTGTAAGATCACATCCCTACATCACACACTACTATAACAGAGCACTGTAAGATCACATCCCTACATCACACACTACTATAACAGAGCACTGTAAGATCACATCCCTACATCACACACTACTATAACAGAGCACTGTAAGATCACATCCCTACATCACACACTACTATAACAGAGCACTGTAAGATCACATCCCTACATCACACACTACTATAACAGAGCACTGTAAGATCACATCCCTACATCACACACTACTATAACAGAGCACTGTAAGACCACATCCCTACATCACACACTACTATAACAGAGCACTGTAAGATCACATCCCTACATCACACACTACTATAACAGAGCACTGTAAGATCACATCCCTACATCACACACTACTATAACAGAGCACTGTAAGATCACACACTACTATAACAGAGCACTGTAAGATCACATCCCTACATCACACACTACTATAACAGAGCACTGTAAGATCACATCCCTAAATCACACACTACTATAACAGAGCACTGTAAGATCACATCCCTACATCACACACTACTATAACAGAGCACTGTAAGATCACATCCCTACATCACACACTACTATAACAGAGCACTGTAAGATCACATCCCTACATCACACACTACTATAACAGAGCACTGTGAGATCACATCCCTACATCACACACTACTATAACAGAGCACTGTAAGATCACATCCCTACATCACACACTACTATAACAGAGCACTGTAAGATCACATCCCTACATCACACACTACTATAACAGAGCACTGTAAGATCACATCCCTACATCACACACTACTATAACAGAGCACTGTAAGATAACATCCCTACATCACACACTACTATAACAGAGCACTGTAAGATCACATCCCTACATCACACACTACTATAACAGAGCACTGTAAGATCACATCCCTACATCACACACTACTATAACAGAGCACTGTAAGATCACATTCCTACATCACACACTACTATAACAGAGCACTGTAAGATCACATCCCTACATCACACACTACTATAACAGAGCACTGTAAGATCACATCCCTACATCACACACTACTATAACAGAGCACTGTAAGATCACATTCCTACATCACACACTACTATAACAGAGCACTGTAAGATCACATCCCTACATCACACACTACTATAACAGAGCACTGTAAGATCACATCCCTACATCACACACTACTATAACAGAGCACTGTAAGATCACATCCCTACATCACACACTACTATAACAGAGCACTGTAAGACCACATCCCTACATCACACACTACTATAACAGAGCACTGTAAGATCACATCCCTACATCACACACTACTATAACAGAGCACTGTAAGATCACACACTACTATAACAGAGCACTGTAAGATCACATCCCTACATCACACACTACTATAACAGAGCACTGTAAGACCACATCCCTACATCACGCACTACTATAACAGAGCACTGTAAGATCACATCCCTACATCACACACTACTATAACAGAGCACTGTAAGATCACATCCCTACATCACACACTACTATAACAGAGCACTGTAAGATCACATCCCTACATCACACACTACTATAACAGAGCACTGTAAGATCACATCCCTACATCACACACTACTATAACAGAGCACTGTAAGATCACATCCCTACATCACACACTACTATAACAGAGCACTGTAAGACCACATCCCTACATCACACACTACTATAACAGAGCACTGTAAGATCACATCCCTACATCACACACTACTATAACAGAGCACTGTAAGATCACATCCCTACATCACACACTACTATAACAGAGCACTGTAAGATCACACACTACTATAACAGAGCACTGTAAGATCACATCCCTACATCACACACTACTATAACAGAGCACTGTAAGATCACATCCCTAAATCACACACTACTATAACAGAGCACTGTAAGATCACATCCCTACATCACACACTACTATAACAGAGCACTGTAAGATCACATCCCTACATCACACACTACTATAACAGAGCACTGTAAGATCACATCCCTACATCACACACTACTATAACAGAGCACTGTAAGATCACATCCCTACATCACACACTACTATAACAGAGCACTGTAAGATCACATCCCTACATCACACACTACTATAACAGAGCACTGTAAGATAACATCCCTACATCACACACTACTATAACAGAGCACTGTAAGATCACATCCCTACATCACACACTACTATAACAGAGCACTGTAAGATCACATCCCTACATCACACACTACTATAACAGAGCACTGTAAGATCACATTCCTACATCACACACTACTATAACAGAGCACTGTAAGATCACATCCCTACATCACACACTACTATAACAGAGCACTGTAAGATAACATCCCTACATCACACACTACTATAACAGAGCACTGTAAGATCACATCCCTACATCACACACTACTATAACAGAGCACTGTAAGATCACATCCCTACATCACACACTACTATAACAGAGCACTGTAAGATCACATTCCTACATCACACACTACTATAACAGAGCACTGTAAGATCACATCCCTACATCACACACTACTATAACAGAGCACTGTAAGATCACATCCCTACATCACACACTACTATAACAGAGCACTGTAAGATCACATTCCTACATCACACACTACTATAACAGAGCACTGTAAGATCACATCCCTACATCACACACTACTATAACAGAGCACTGTAAGATCACATCCCTACATCACACACTACTATAACAGAGCACTGTAAGATCACATCCCTACATCACACACTACTATAACAGAGCACTGTAAGACCACATCCCTACATCACACACTACTATAACAGAGCACTGTAAGATCACATCCCTACATCACACACTACTATAACAGAGCACTGTAAGATCACACACTACTATAACAGAGCACTGTAAGATCACATCCCTACATCACACACTACTATAACAGAGCACTGTAAGATCACATCCCTACATCACACACTACTATAACAGAGCACTGTAAGATCACATCCCTACATCACACACTACTATAACAGAGCACTGTAAGATCACATCCCTACATCACACACTACTATAACAGAGCACTGTAAGATCACATCCCTACATCACGCACTACTATAACAGAGCACTGTAAGATCACATCCCTACATCACACACTACTATAACAGAGCACTGTAAGACCACATCCCTACATCACACACTTCTATAACAGAGCACTGTAAGATAACATCCCTACATCACACACTACTATAACAGAGCACTGTAAGATCACATCCCTACATCACACACTACTATAACAGAGCACTGTAAGATCACATCCCTACATCACACACTACTATAACAGAGCACTGTAAGATCACATCCCTACATCACACACTACTATAACAGAGCACTGTAAGATCACATCCCTACATCACGCACTACTATAACAGAGCACTGTAAGATCACATCCCTACATCACACACTACTATAACAGAGCACTGTAAGATCACATCCCTACATCACACACTACTATAACAGAGCACTGTAAGATCACATCCCTACATCACACACTACTATAACAGAGCACTGTAAGATCACATCCCTACATCACGCACTACTATAACACTGTAAGATCAAAACACCTTACAACTACATCACACTGTTTTATAACAAAGCATTCAGACAAAACTTACATTCGTTAATTCCAGTCTTTTAATGTTTGTTAGTGAATTATGTTTGTATTGCATTAGTGATAAATCAATGTTATGATGGTTTGCTCAGTTCCAGTACATATCAGAGCACTGGGAGAGCAGTTGCAGTAAAATACACTCAGGGAGAATGGGAGGGGGAACTGGGAACTGACCGCATCACCATTCCTAAAGGGCCCAGTGGTAACATCACCATCAACATAGCTGCAATCCTCACCTCAGAAGGCTTCTTTCTGCCTGGAATCAACTGGCAGGGAATTCTTGGACTTGCTTATCCTCTATTGGTTCGGGTAAGTCACATGATGGTGTTACATAGGTGTTTTATTTATAAAAGGTGTGTTATGTTAGCAATGTGTGCAAACTGTGTAATTTTGCTCTGCTATGGTTGTTACGTGATAAGTTAAATGTCACAAAGGTGTGGTTTAGATCCTCAAACATCAATGGTGTTTTGAGTTTGATAATGGTTTATATACTCTACTAGTGAACACAATAATAATTGTATATTTGCTATTGTGACATAGTTTGTTTTTTTCAAATAGAATATTTGTGTTGGTTTCAAAGCAGTGTAACAGGTATTTTGACATGTATTCAAAATATTGGTATTCTTTGATGGATGGTCCCACTTTATATTAACAAATTGTGTAAATACATGTTGTTACAAAATGTAGTTAATAATTACATGTGTACTTCTGAATTGAAAAAAGTGTTGTTTCAAATGTCCTATTACACATTTGTACTTACACACACCATTCTGTGGGTTGTTACATATGTGTAGGTACACAAATATTACAGCTGTAGATATCATGGACCAATGTGTACTTGCATGGTAACTACATGTGTACATAGTATGTAACTACAGTGTAAGTTCACAGGTAGTAGGGCCACTTAATATAAAGTGGGACCATTTGGATTTAGACTATTAGTATTATTTGATCTGAAAATACTATGAGCTCCTTAAATAGGATGCATTTTGTCTCTTCTCCTCTCAGCCCGACCCATCAGTGGAACCCTTCTTCAACTCTGTTGTGCGTCAGACTGGGATTCCAGATGTGTTTTCTCTCCAGATGTGCGGAGCAGGAGTCTCAGCCAGCACTACAGCTGACCCAGCAGGCGGCAGCTTGGTGTGTACCAAACCTGAAGCAGTCTTACATTGAACTGCAAAAATATACAATCCAAATTAGTACAAAACTAATCCAACTACTAGGAGTGAACTGCTACTGTGTGTACACCAATTTGTTTATGTTAACATAAAAACGATACAATTTTCATGTGAAATAAGTTTCAGTATTAAGTATCTCTATTAATATTTATTAATTTAGTCACAAAACATTCTTTAAATAACTTCAGCTATAAAATAAATGTTACTGTCTTTGGTAATATCTCAAAAATACTTATGGCAAGAGTTGTTTAATTTTGCTAACACTATATAACTTCTTTTTTTAATTAAATGTTTTAGTTTTTTTTAGCATACTTTTGGTAATGTTTCTAAATTAGGGAAACAATGTATGTTAGATAACTTATTAATGTCAATATGATGGAAAGCATTTTGAGTTAAGCAAGGGTGTTTTTAAAATGGTAAAATTGTACCTGTAGTCAATAATTTTATCCCTTAAAACTCATCTTTGATCAATAAAATTACATATTTAAACTTTTTTAACTTGAAAACAATTTATCCATGCCTTATAATAGCTTGAATGTAACTCTACACCCTTTCCTCACTTAGTATATGCGGTTCTATGAATATGCAAATGAGCCCTGCCTCCACTCACTCACACCAGCTCAGAGATCCACTGGTTGACGATCACACGTTGATCTGATTGGTTACAAGGTAGTTTGTGACGTCAGAAACACCAGCGATTTCAAACCGTGTTTTTGAGACTGTCTTTGGTTCACTGCAGTTTTAAGGAGAAAATACTCAGCAATGGAGTTGACTGATGAATTTATACATGATTTTTCTAAAGCACATTAAAAACACCACATATACATATAAACAACATTAAAAGCTGGATTTTCACCACAGGGGGACTTTAAATGGTAGAAAATGTTCAGTACAGCTTATTCTGCCCAAGAACTGCAAGAAGAGACCGTTTATGTGTAGGTTTATTAGAAATAGATTATTATAGACGGCACCACAATATTAGACTGAAAAGTGTATTCAAACAAGGAGCAGCGGTCTCTATGGACAATTTGAACAAATCTGAAGAGTGGACCAGAGTTTGAGCCCATTGTCTACAAAATCAGAGACCCTGATCACAAGTGTCCCCTGGTAAAACATTTGAGAACATTGTTATTAACAGGTATTATTGATTTTAATCATACAAGTTGGTGCCGTAAGTAGTATTCCGGATTCCTGCTCTCATAAATCAGACCCGTTTACACTCATTCAAAGACAGATGAGATTGGGTTTCTCAGTGCTACTCAAGAAACATAATAAGCTCAGTGCGTCTGTGTCTCACACCTCCGCTGCCTCCTATAGGATGGCGTGTCTCGTTAGTGAGAAGCTAATTAAGCTAAAGAGAGCCCCCTGCTGCCAGCACATTCTGCTAGCAATACGGGAGCGCTGGAAGAAGAGACGGCCACGTGTCCCGCAGAGAGGAGCAGATGGGAAGAGCGGTGGGGAGGGGTGTGTCCTGTGTCCACCGCTGAACAATGTCCAAAGCCTTCTGGAAATATTTGACTAGCCTCTTAATTAGAGGCTATTTGCAGAAGGCAAATGCCAGATCTAGTCAGTTTTATTTTTTTTATTATCTTCATTTGAATGTATTTTGATAATCTTTTGCTTTATCTAATATTCTTAAATATAAGGAAGTAGATGCTGTAGATCCACAATTATATTATTGTTACTTTAAAAAAAAAGAGAACATGGGGATTCAGATGATACCTTTTCTGTCAAAATAGTTTTTCCATTCGTAATTTTTATTTATTTATAAATAAATAAAATAATTTTGTATTCATTTTAATTTATAATTATTTAATTATTTATACAGAGACTTTTGATAACTTTTGCTGTCAAGTAGAAAAGCAGAATTAAACTTAAACAGATAAATGAACAATAAATACAACTAGAAGACACCCTATTTTTGTATAGTGGAGTTGAAAACGTAGTAATGAAACACCAGCACTTAACTAAATATTTCGATAAAAGAAAAAGGGACTTTACCTGAGTGTGAAAAAGATTTAAGTTAAGACACTTTTTCTGGCTGTTGACAGTATTTTCGTGTTTATGGGGTGATTAAAAGAGATATCGAAAAATCCCCTCTGTAAAAACCTTTGGATAAAGCCAGATTAAAAATTATTATTTTTAGATAATGCCCTATTTGCATATTTAAACGTAACATTTCAGAAAACCTGCAATACAAAACAATTGTCTTGATGTGTCTAATCAACTGGACAAGTATGTTGATATCTATTAGTTAAATTAAACCCGTATTCACCTGTAGTTTCTTGCCTTAATTTATATCAAGAGTATCCATTGTTAAAGTCCCCCTGTAGTCAATCATTATTTCTCAAAAATCATCTTTGATCACCAAAATTACATATTCAAACGTTTCTTCATGCCTTAAAATAGCTTGAATGTAACTCTACACTCTTGCCTCATTAATATATGGCGGTTCTATGAATATGCAAATGAGCCCCGCCTCCATTCACTCACTCCAGCTCAGAGATCCACTCGTTGACGATCACACGTTGATCTGATTGGTTACAAGGTAGATTGTGACGTCAGAAACACCAGCGATTTCAAACCGTGTTTCGGTTCACTGCAGTTTTAAGGAGAAAATACTCAGCAATGGTGTCGAATTTGATGAATTTACATATGGTTTGTCTTAAAATGAGACAAACCATTTTGTACCATCATAAAGCACATTAAAAACACCACATAGACATATAAACAACATTAAAAGCTGGATTTAATTATCTTGGAAGATTTTTACAATAAACAAAAGAAAGATGATATGCCTCAGATGACATGCTTGTACAGTATGTCTTTGTGTTGCGTTTCAGATCATGGGAGGAGTTGAGCCAACCTTGTACCGGGGTTCAGTTTGGTACACGCCAATCCTGGAAGAGTGGTACTATCAAGTGGAAGTCTTGAAGCTTGAAGTTGGAGACCAAAATTTAAACCTAGATTGCAAAGAGGTACATGACACAGTCTAGCCCAAAAAAAGAAGTAAATTCAACCAGAAAATCTAGTCCATCCTTTTAGAAAAACACATTTATAATTACTGGAATTGAGCCAAGGGTGAGTTGAAATTGTACCTTTAATGGCTGCCAGTGGAGTAACTACAGCATTCGATAAAATATACGGCAGCAATAAGAATGTAGTGATCTTGTTTTTGATTGATCTTTCTCTCCCTTTGGTCATTTTGTTCAGTACAACTCAGATAAAGCCATCGTGGATAGCGGGACGACTCTACTGCGACTTCCTGGAAATGTGTTTAGTGCTGTGGTGGAGGCTATTCTGCAAACATCATTGGTATGACCTTCCGTTTTTGGCAAATTATTTACCTCAGAAACACACATTTTGTGCGTATTTAAGGGGTTCAGTCTTCAGTCTACTCTAAAACGACTCCTCAGTTACAATTGATTGGATGTAACCCTGCTCTCCTAGATTGAGGATTTCTCTGCTGGATTTTTTGACGGCACCAAGCTTGCGTGTTGGATGAGAGGAGAATCACCATGGAGGCTTTTTCCCAAACTCTCAATCTACCTCAGAGCAACGAACACCAGCCAGTCCTTTCGCATCACCATCCACCCACAGGTCAGGACTATCCTTAGAGAAACTGAAATAAAAATAATTTAATCTTTGTTATATTTATAACCACGACTACAACTGAAGTGTAAAAATAAAAGCTATTTCAAAATATTAATTCTAATATATTACTAACATTGGTTTGAAGCAGTCAGTTTTCAGGATTTTTTGGGGACAATCTCTTACCAAACATTTGTCTTTACTGGTGGACAGTTTGTGTCTGAGGAAGAGTGTCTTAAAATTCAGCGTTGGTTGAATCAATGTGTTTCGCTCCCCAATGGAGGGGGGAATCGTCCCGTTACGGCACCCCTGCTTGTACACAGGACCCTTAGGCTCCAAACCCATGATATACTTTGTGGTTTTTGATGTTGCATATTTTCTTAAATTGAACAGAAAATGAGATTGTACATGGCTCACAGATCTTCTTTTGACATCAGTTTTTCTCTCCGCAGCTGTACGTCCAGCCAGTCACAGATATTGACGGGACATTGGACTGTTTCCGGTTCGGAGTCTCCCCTTCAGCCAATGGCTTAGTCATTGGAGCCACTGTGATGGAGGGCTTCTACGTCATCTTTGACCGTGCACAAAAGAGGGTGGGCTTTGCTGTTAGCACATGTGCAGGTAGGTGGGACACAAGCAGACACAGGGGTTCGGGAGCCTCAAAGACGTGTGCCCAGGGGTGTCACAGCTGCATTTAGGATCAGTTTTCTGCTACGAGACTATTTAATTTAAAGGTGCAGTGTGTAGATTTTAGCAGCATCTAGCGGTTCGGTTGCGAATTGCAACCAACGGCTCAGCCCACCACTCCCTTTTGAAGAAGCTACGGTGGCCAAAACAGGACAAACATGTCGTCGTCTGAGACGTGTCAGTGTCTTAGTCGCTGACTTTAGCTAGTTAGCACAGTAGCGAAGCAATGCCAACAAATAAGTTGCACTTTATTTATGCAAATTCTGAAAGCAAGCATTATTGGTACACTGTCCTGTTATATGAAATTACAATCCAATGACATATTTTTCAACATTGACAAGGGAAAAACGTTACTTCTCGCTATGATTATGCCCATTTTGTAGCTAAAGAAACCAAACAACAGTTTTCAATTAACGTTACATTGCTGAAGTTGGACTAACTTGCCTGTCCAGCAGAAAACAGGCAATTTCACCGTCGTTTTTATTTCATTTTCCTGCATCAGCATCTTACATCTGGAAAAAGCCACACCGATGTTAATACAGGATTTCTGCCGTTGTCTGTCCTGACTTTGTCTGGCTGCATCATGTTTTCTTTTCTTTGCCTGTCTGGAAGGGTTGTGGTGAACAGAAGCCCAAGATATTTTCACGTTGTATTCTATGACATAAAATCCATCAGTAGTTTCATCAGTAATAAGAATGCATGAAGCTGTTCAAGCAGAGGGTTTGTTCTTTCTTTTGATACATTGCATGTTCAGATGTTCATACAACAAAATATTCTGGCGGCCATGAAAGTTTTGTGAAAATGATCAAAAACGCTTGCAGTGGCTGACTTAAAAAATAAATAATAATAATAAAAAAAAAAAAAAATATATATATATATGTTTAAATGTAAAAAGTTAAATAACATCACTCCGAACATGAAAACACATCTACTCACTGGTCTGCTTTCACAGCCTCATTGTCAATAATTCATAAAAGTTCATAAGTTGTTTATTTATGAAGACTATCATGATGAACAAAACGTGTAAGAATCATAAGATGTTGTTGGTCACAGAGCTTATTTTCTGCAATAATCCGAAATCCTATTGGGTTTTTGCCGAGGGAACCTTTTGTAGGTTGGCCAACAAAAATTTGTCAAGTAACTTAGATTAAGTTCAATTCAGAATTAAAATGTTCTTGATAATTTACTCACCCCCACGTCATCCAAGATGTTCATGTCTTTCTTTCTTCAGGCGAAAAGAAATTAAGGATTTTGAGGAAAACATTCCAGGATTTTTCTCCATATAGTGGACTTCAACGGTTATCAATGGGTTGAAGGTCCAAATTGCAGTTTCAATGCAGCTTCAAAGTCTCTACACGATCACAGCAAAGGAATAAGAGTCTTAACTAGCCAAACCATCGGTCAAATGTTAAATTTTTTTAGAAAATGACAGATGGTTTCTCTAGATTTCTCCTTATTCCTCGGCTGGGATCGTGTAGAGACTTTGAAGCTGCACTGAAACTGCAATTTAGACCTTCAACCCATTGATAACCGTTGAAGTCCACTATATGGAGAAAAATCCTGGAATGTTTTCCTCAAAAACCTTCATTTCTTTTCAATTCAATTCACATTTGTATAGCGCTTTTCACAATACACATCGTTTCAAAGCAGCTTCACAGAAAATGCATGAGTCGAGTCCACATTACAATTTAGTGACCGTCTTAGTTATGTAGTATGTTCAGAAATGTACATATACAAATCACAGTTAGCTAAAAATTTATTAATTTAAACAATGTACTTCAGGACCAGGGTTGGGAACAACCGAAGTCTACTTGGGGATAAACTGTTCAAATGGCCTCAGGAATGTTTGTTTGAGTGGACTAGTGTGTTACTGCAGCCATCTTGGTTATCGTTCTTTCTGTATACCTCTCCTGTCCTCCAAACAGAAAACGGCGGTGTACCCTTTGCAGAGATTGCCGGGCCGTTCCTAGCCGAGGGGGTAGCGTCCGACTGCACCAGTGGCGTGTCTCTTAGGGAGCCTATGATGTGGGTGTTCGCATACGCTCTGATGGGCATATGTGCAGTGGTCCTGATCGTACTCCTCATCCTGCTCATCCTGCCCTGCCGATGCCACCGAGACGGAGAGATTACGGACGAGTCCTCTCTGGTGCGCCATCGCATCAAGTGACGTCAGGCGTCGACGGAGGACGAGGAGACACCGACTCGGCAGAACAGGGCTGAAGGGAACTCAGGGCAGGTAACAGGTGAACACACTGCACTGAGCTCTGGGTGAGTGACTTTCCCCAAAGATCACAGTCCTGTTTGTCAAGATGCCAGGATTTAAACATTTCTGGACACTTTTTACGGTAGATTGAACTTTTCAAGCAGGACAAAACTACTGAATGATGAAGGAATCATGATTATACATGTGACTTTTATAGTAATCAGAAATCATAAAGTGCCAAAATATGAGTATCGCACATTACAGTGGAGCATCAACATTACCCTGTACTTCACTTCAAAGTATGCTGCTCTTTTTATTCGTAGTCTTCAATAGAATTGTGTCAATAAAGCTACTGGAAATCAGCAATTGCCTTAATGAGGTTTATGGTCCAATGAAGTAAAGTCTATGTACTGTTCACATCTAGAGGCTTTGGCTTCCTTTTAGATGCAGTGCTTTGAAAGGAATGTTTCACCCAAAAATTAAATTTGTCATAATGTACTCAACCTGTATGTTGTTTGAAACCTGTATAATGAAGATGTTTGGCTCTGCTCTTTTTTCGTACAATGAAAGTAGGGAGGGATGCTGTTGAGCTCAAATAATTGCTACGGCTTCAGAAGACTTGTTATATAGCACACAAGCAGTATGGACTACGATTATAACCCTTTTTGTACGGTAGTTTTCTGCCGTGTGACTGCATTCAGGAACTTCAGAAACCAAAAAACGCACAATTAAATAATAAACCTGGCTTCACATTCCACGCTCTCTGTATATGTACAGACTTCCGTGTCCCGCCACTCCGAATGTCTTTATGCCACATATATAGTAAACTAAGTGAGTTTGATTTTCTCTTTCATGTTTGGTATCAGTTTAAAAGTGTCTGTGTGATTGATACAATGATGTCATTCTCGTACCTATATAAGCTTGTTTCCGCCACAGAATAAAAAAAGGTAATTTCGACTTTTTATCTCACAATTCTGACCATTGCAACTTTTTTTCAGAATTGCATGTTTATGTCTCGCAATTCTGACTTTATAACACGCAATTGGGAGATATAAAGTCACAATTGCGTGATATAAAGTCACAATTGCGTGATATAAAGTCACAATTGCGTGATATAAAGTCACAATTGCGTGATATAAAGTCACAATTGCGTGATATAAAGTCAGAATTGCGTGATATAAAGTCACAATTGCGTGATATAAAGTCAGTCTTTTTTTCCTTAGAATTGGACTTTATAACTCACAATTGCGAGTTTATAGCTCACAATTCTGAGAAAAGATGTCAGAATTGCGTTATATAAAGTCACAGTTCTGACTTATATCACGCAATTGCGAGTTTATATCACGCAATTCTGACTTTATATCACGTAATTCTGACTTTATATCACGCAATTCTGACTTTATATCACGTAATTCTGACTTTATATCACGCAATTCTGACTTTATATCTCGCAATTCTGACTTTATATCACGCAATTCTGACTTTATATCACGCAATTCTGACTTTATATCACGCAATTCTGACTTTATATCACGCAATTCTGACTTTATATCACGCAATTCTGACTTTATATCACACAATTCTGACTTTATATCTCGCAATTCTGACTTTATATCACGCAATTCTGACTTTGTATCACACAATTCTGACTTTATATCACGCAATTCTGACTTTATATCTCGCAACTCTGACTTTGTATCACGCAATTCTGACTTTATATCACGCAAAAATGTTTTATTTTGTGGCGGAAACGAAGCTTCCTTGCGTACCAGCACGGCAGATCATAATAAATATTTAAACCAATGGGAAACTCTTCTCTGCTTTGAGGGTTGTGCCTTTCTTGTGTAAAATCTCCCCTTGATTAAAAATGACCTTTTGCTCCAGTTAAGCTGTGACCCCCGGGGTCATGGGATTGTGTTCAGATCAAATTTGATTTAGTTATTAATTCCCTCAGATTTCTTTAATTTCTGATCTGGGTGTTTAAGAAAGACTGGCAAAAGAGCCAGGAGAAAATCTTTAGAAAAATGTGCACTTTTTATTGCCTGGTATGCTTCTTGGACTTATTTTTAATGCTTTTTGTCATTGATTTTGGATAGATTTTTTGTTTCCTAATTCTTTCATTTACATGTGTAGTCCTACCTGCTAAATAAATTGTTAGCCTGGAATCTTGTGAAATGATTATTTCTAGTAGATTACAGGGCTTTTCACACTTAAAATAATTAAGCCAATTATTATCTGATTTGGCAAGTATGTACGTGACGAAATTAATTACTGTAAAGTTGTGGCGGGTTTGTAATGCTGAGAGGTGAAGCTGGTGTGACATTATGACTATAATTTAGGTATGTGAATCAAATATCTAAAATAATGCTCAATATTTAGTGAGAATCTCAGTCTAATTCAAGTGTATTTAGAGTTGGATAAAAGGATTTAATTGATGATGTTGTTGTTTTAACAGAAGCACAGGAAACGAGAAACCATTCAATATCCCATTCAATTGTTGGGTCAGTATTTTTTAGGTCCATCCCCATTCATTGTATGGAAAAGAGCAGTGTAAACATTCACTAAACATCATTAGACGATCTCACATAAGAAAGAAAATCATATGTGAAGATGGGCTGGAAAAATCTGGGCCTTTACATTGCAAGATCATGAGAAACATTCAGTTGAGTTTTTCCAGACTTTTAAATGTGAAAAAGAAATGCAATATCATATACATAACTGTTTTCAGTGGTGTATAAAGACCTTACTTAATGAACCGTTATGTTTTTATTACCTTCGAATGAGCCATTTCTATCTACACACGTCCGCTTACATTGTAATGTGCCGACATGTTTCTACAGTGGCCCTGAACGGACAAACGCGTTTTGTCACTATGTTGTTCTTCGTGCAAAGAAGCTAGCTAAAGTCAGCGAATAAAACACTGACACAATGATGAACAAGTAACAATAATATTCGCAATAACATCGTTTTACTGAATAATTAAGTAAACCTAATTTCTTACTTTATCGTTGTAAAGAAACCTCATTGTGTAACTGGCTACTCTCTGCTGTCTCAGACAACGACATCTCGTCGGCCACCGTAACTTCTGTTGGTTGCAATTCGCAACATCACCACTAGATGGCGCTAAAAATCACACACTGTACCTTTAACTGATGTGATATGTGATTTAAGGCCAGATTTAGTAACAGCTTGCATCAGCACAATCCATCTTTTGGTGTTAATAAATTAGGCGTGGACGGTTGTTTTTGCAGCTGACCTTATTATTGCATATGCATTTTTATGAGTTTCCCTTTTAGACGCAAAATTTAAGGGAGGAGAATATTTAATTGAATCATGCAACGTGATTTACTAAGGTTTGTGCTAGTCGATTTACTATTTGCGCCATTGTTTTAACACCCCCCAAAAGCGTGTCTTAACCCGTTTTGCGCTTGACATGCTGTGATAGTTGCTGTAGGAGGAACTGCAGAGAACAGAGAGAGTATGGAAGAAGGGACAGAATTTTATACACTCGTGTTTTGAATTGTGCATTTTGAATGCCAGAAGACGACGATATCCCAACATATAGTTTGCCAAGCCATGCTATCTTCAATTTTCTGTTCCTGTATTGTTAGTAGATTACCCACACCTGATTATCATTGGCTCTGCTTGTTTACAAATCTACGTTAATTTGCGCTGCTCTTGGTAGATTGTGTTGGTCATTATGGAAATGTTCATTGTCAGAAGATTCACCCGCAGAACATTCCCTCATCTGCACTTTTATGGGATTGCGCTCTCACGCCCTATTTAATAAATCTGGCACTTAATTTAAATTGAATGATTATAAATGTATTTGAATAATTTTAATATACATGTATATGGCTAATTAATGATTATTTATTATTAAAATCGATATTTAATTGGATATTTCTACTCACTACTCTAGAAAGTTTTAGACAGATTTGAATTGAACCGCTTTAGTCTGGAAAATCTGAAAGGTAACTGGAATAAATGCAAATGTCCACAAGCTTCCATGCCTCGATTCTTTCCTCAATCTCACATTAGTGTTTTGAGTGCAGTGCTCGACTCTCTGTGGATGAGCTCATATTCAGTCCAGGAAATGCTGAACACTGCCAGAAACAAGCAGGTCAAACTCCATTAACAAGATCTTCCGTCATTTATGACACATGTTTTTCACTGTTATACGGTAGGGGGCGCTGTTACAGATCTTCTGAAAGAGTACAGCATCTCCAGATCCAAAAACAAGTGACGATGATGATCTGCGTAAACTAGATGGGGCTTATAGAAGTTGCATACGCACAAGTAAGCTAACGTGAGCGTCAAACATTCAACAGCATATAAATCAAAACTGCCAGATGTTACCGAATTAAATATCGACCAGGACGAGGCCATTACAATTTTGTGAATATGATGAATATGAGGAGTTAAATGTTTAATAATTTGTCAGGTGATGGTAACTTAGTAGTCGAACTGAACTGGTACTCCAAAGTTTGTATGTTTTTCAGTACTTTCCAATATCCCACTTTATCCCCCACAACCATGGTTTTTAGGTGGGACAACTTTGGAGTAATGCCTCCAGAGATCCTCCATATGGACTGTCTCTGTAGTGTTGTATTGTATTCCATAAATAGCTTTGGATAAATCATTGGCTAAATAATTACTAATATCAACTTGGGAAAATCAGTAGAACTAGCTAGATTTTCAGATTGCGTTTTTTGTTTCTAGGGTTTTGTGGTCAGTTTTTGAGGAGTTGCGCGCACACACACACACACACACACACACACGCACACGCACACGCACACACACACTGAAGTCGTTTTGTGAGTTATGTAACAGCCTCTCGGCAACTGTTTTAAAGCATGTTTGCCTCATGAAGCCACTAATGAACCTCAAGCATCTCTAATGATTGTGCAGCTCAACTGCGGTCCTTCCACTGACTCTTTATAACTTCATTAACTGCACCCACACACTGATTAATGAAGCAGAGATTGTACAGTATGTGGTTAAGTCTCATGGGATACTGTAGTAGGTGTACAGTAGAGACAGTATGAGGTTATCAGGGGTACAAATCTGCTTCTATCGCCAGACATGCAGTGCCTTACGAAAGTTTGGAAACACTCTAGGTTTCAAAGTGGACAATATCAGCATGAATTCTTATTTCTTGGCTTGTATTACATTGTGAAGGATATTTAGGAGCTATGATAGTGATCAGTGTTGAGTACAAGGTTAAATAAATGTTTGAAAATGATTAACAGTTGAAAACATTAATTAGATAAGTAATCAGTTACATTACTTTAATAAAGTCATTGAAATAGGTACACTACGTATTACATTTTAAACAGGGTAACTTGTAATCTGTAACCTATTACATTTCCAAAGTAACCTCCCCAACACTGCTGAAATCATATTTCTGCGCTAACATTACAATGTTTTCCGAAAACCCTTTAAATAACAGTATATTGTTGATGGAAATGGTTTCTTTCATTGGAAATAAACTGGTTGTGCTTGTATCAGAAATACAATGTATAAAAGCTACAGTAAAAACCTGATTTTTGAGAGTTACATTGCAATATTTTACAGTAAAACTGTAACTATATGGTAAAGTTGGTTAGCAATACAGTTAATAATTTCCTTTAAAATAAATATATTTAAAAATACCCATAGCTTTACATTAAATATTAAAATGTTCTGTTTATCACCTTATTTACAGTATGGTGACCGTATATTTGAGTATTTTATGTACATGTTTTTGTAATTTATTATTTTGTAATATTGTTTTTGTTTAAATTTGTTCATGTTGTGTTTCTCTTTTTTGTGTGAGCAACACTTCATGTTCTTATTACCTATTAGTAATACCTATAAATAGTTTTAATATATAACGCCCCATTTATACTGTGTGAAAAAAAACGTATTATAAAACATGTTGTTTGAAAACCTTTGATCGAGATTTAACCAAATGCAATTCCACATGTTAAAATCAAAAATGTGTTTTAAACTGAAATGATTGAGAGCTTAACAGTTTAACCGTGATTTATTACTGTACTGTGAACATGAACCAAACTTTGATAGAATCAAAACGTGTCAGACCCAGGCCTGCCATCCGGGGAAGAGGCGGCTGAGGTTTTTGGGGTCCATCGCCTGCTGAATGAGGAGGTTTACCTGGCCACCCACACTGAGCACCGTCCCGTCCTCAACACCCTTTAGCTTCTCCTGCAGGCGCAGTAACACTCGCTCCGCCACTTTATTAAAGCTCTGACTGTCACTGCACAAACACACAACACACAATCACTGCTTTGCTGCAGGAATCCAAAGCGCCATGTAAATAATCCTGACTGTTAGAAACATGGCTTTGCACTGGAGAAATGTGTACATCACCTGTATTTTCACTTAAAACCTTTATTCAGATTAGGGTGTGAGTGACTTACCAACTCTATACTGCCGTACAAAGGTAAAATACTGGAACTACACCAGTACTGAGGTAAACGGATATACAGTCAGACCAACATTCATTCAGACACCTTTAACATTTCTCACATTATCACAGTTTATTCGCTACAGTTTAGAAAATGGTAATAAATATGACAAGAACTCAGTTGATATTTCACTGGTTTTGTCCATTCTTCTGTTAGACTGTGTCGCAGATGAATTATGTTGAATATCTGTCAGATGTTAAATTTAACTACACAATTAGATAATACCAGTTTAGCTCAACCGATCCCCAAGCAATGCTTCATTTTCTTCAGTCTGTGTGTATAAAGGTCGCAAAAATAAAGGTAAAAATGATCAGGTCAAAGTGTCTGAATAATTTTTGGTCCCAAATTTTAATAAATTTTACTGGTAGTCACTGTATGAAGAATGTTTGGGTATACTATGTCACAGTTTACTTTATTTTGCTCTCCTCACTTACATAAATGAATTATAGTGTCCTGCACACACTAGTAAAAAAATATCACAAATTATATCTGGTGTCTGAATAATTTTTGGTTTGACTGTATTTAGCAGTTATAGCCAAATCCTGTCATTGCGCAGATCATAATTTAAGAGACCCAATTGTAACAATTAGCACATTTACGAGACATTGTATATTTCATATTTGATATGGAAAAATCCTCTAAATTACTAACATGATCAAAACTTGCTGAAAATCCTATTGTGTAAAATCGACTATATGCCGTCTGATTAATAGTTATTTGTTTAACAAGTAAAAGCAAGTCTTTTGCTGTGAAATCTTAACTGTTTTTTTATAGTAGTAAATGTAAATAACTTTTATATTGTTAGTAATATTTCAAGATGAACACATACTGGACTGAAGCAACTCGAAGTTGACTTTATTATCCATACATCATTGTTTCGAAAACATTTCTAAATGTATCAAATATGATAAATCAGGTTTTTAATGAATGCTTATTTGTACAATCATCATTGCATTACATATGTTTTTCCCTCCACAATAAAAACTACAAGGCTTTGATCATAAAAGACAAACAGGAGTGCAACATTCTCGAAAAACAATAAGCAGCAATTACTGCAGTCTTCAACATGGCTGTGTTTACGATTAGAAATGTCAAACAAATTTCGCCTACGTAGGCGATTGTAGACCGTAGCCCGAATCTGTATCTGTGTGCATGAGACTGTCTGAAAACCGGCAGAATTCACAGTTGTGTAGTAATAAGAGAAACATTATGCAGAAGTATTGTTATGTGTGTTTGTCCGAGCCTGCAGTTGCTGTGTGACGCGCGTTCGCTGCGGGCGTATCGTGACGAGCTGGACGCGCTCCGAGAAAAGACCGTTAAAATCGATTCCCTATTTTCGTTTTCGAAACTTGTGTTGGTTGGTCCGATCGATTGTGCAATCGATTTTCGAACGTAAAGTGACAGACCTAGTGGTCGCACCAGTGTGACCTCTTACATTTACATTTATGCATTTGGCAGACGCTTTTATCCAATACTTGCGTTATCCTATACATTTATACATAGGCATGTGCAATCCCCTGGGATCGAACCCACAACCTTGCGTTGTTAACGCAATGCTCTTACCACTGAGCTACAGGAAACCTCTAACAAAGTTCAGTCGCACCGGCAAGAAAAAAGGATGAAAATGCGACCGCATCTGACGAACAGGACGTGGAACCGAACACCGGACTCTTAAGTGTGTGAAACGAGTGTTACCTGGCCTTGCGATGCGTGTCGATCTCGTCTGCGCCCGGCGTGGGGTTGAGCGTGGCATTGAGCTCCGCCTGCTCATCGTGCTGCTGCAGGTAGAAGGCCTTCAGAGGGTTCATGGTCCAGTCAAACAGAGGGTCGTACAGCAACACCTGCACACACACACACAAAATCAAACATTACTTTACAGACGAATGACACCTGTCAGTGTGTGAGATGGGATAAATTAATCTTGTTTACCTCCACAATGGTCAACAGGGCTTCCTGAGAACTCCTCATAACTTCCATTGTTTTCTCACAACATCTAAAAAAAAGATAATAATTGTTCAGTTCCTTTCACAGAAATGGATTATAATGTCACAAAACATCAAGATTTCCATTTTGGTGTTTTTACACTTGATTCATTTCAGTTATAGGTTTCAGAGTAGGTTTAGAGTTGCCAAAACCCGGTTTAGATCCGGTTCAGTGGGTTCAAATGTGAGAACACCTCCTTAAGACTGACCTCCGGAAGACACCCTCCACCCCTGTGATGCCCATCCCATCCACGATGTCCCGAGACAGTCTGAAGGGAACCGTCTCAGGGGTGGGCAAGATTTTACCCTGCTCAAACGCAACACCTGTGCGGAGAGACGACGAAGGCGAAAATGTAAAACACGAAAAGAGCCAAGACCTTCTGAAGCGTTAGTTTTCAGTGTACACATACCAAGGTCAATGTGGACCAGTTCTGCAGTCTGTTCATCAATGAGAATGTTCTGAATGTGCCGATCGCCCAGGCCGACGATGTAACCCACTGTCAGACACAAGACACATCACTACTTTCACATGACTGTCTATGAAATTCAGGGAATAATATTGTTTTAAAGGGGTTCGGAAAATCTGAGGCCAGATCTCTGTTCTGTCCCGCAGAAATTAACTTTTCCATTAATATTGGAACGGTATTGATTTCCAGGGGGATCTTTTTTTTTTTTTTTTTACCTTTGTAAATATCTAATTAAATGTATCCGTGTTGCCTTTTACGTCAAATAGGACTACATACATTTAACCAAGTACTTAAATCTATCAGAATACTACAGACCATTATCAATAAAATGTTATCAACATTAACAAATGCCATCTTTACAGCTAAGGTAGAACAGAAGCTGCATCTGACATAGCATTTATGTTTATTACACAGACCAGGGTTCGTACAGATACTGTAAAATGAAATTCCAGGACTTTTCAAGCACTTCTTATTTGGTTTTCAAGGGATCACACTTATCAAATAATATCTTTAGTGTTTTTTTAAGGATTTTTTTAAACTCAAATTACAGATATAAGGTATCCAAAATACAACTTACAACGTATTTAATGTACGAGAACATTTATAATGGCTATTATTGTTCAATAAATACTATTTTATATTATAATGTTGGCGTACCGTATCGAGAAAAGGTCTGATGGGGGTTTATGACACGGGCTGCAGTGTTCATTTTGCGTGAAAAGATTGCATTTGTGTGTTTTTTTTCCGAAAAAATTTGTCATGCACTTTTCAAGTCCCTCTTCGTAAATATGGCTGTTTTCCAGGACTTAAAACACCTTGTACAAACCCTGAGAGTTACTCAAAGGTGGTGATTATTATTGTAGTAGTAGTGAGTATTATTAATGTCATTTAATAAAATACATTTAAAAAAATGTTTTTCAAGAAATGGCACGTCATATTCTTGCTACACAGACATTTATATATTTGTTTATTGCTTTTTACACATTAGAACACTTCACAGTAGTTATTTTAATAGCATGTGAAACAAAACTAGGAATAAATTATGTACAGAAAGTGATACGATAGCATTCCCCATCACTGAATCGGTCCATGACTTCAATGAATCCTTTACTTATATCGTATCTGCACTTTGTTGTTTATGATGAGAGAATCTACGGGACAGCAGCATTTAGTCAGTGAGCAATGAACAAAACCCCAGTGTTTTCAGCGGTGACTCAGACTGGCCTCTGCATTCATAAACTCAACAGAAACGTCTGTGATTGGATTTAATGCTCAATGCTGCATCTAAATGTCATGTCGCAATCAACATTTTCATTCATTTCATGACAGGCTGTATTAGATTTATTTAGAAATTGTAGAGGCGCATTTTCTGCCCCCTTATCTTGAATTTGGAGACCATTTTTGCTCATTTTGGGTGTATTTTGCCCCAAGCCCCCGTTATTTTCCGACCCTGCATGTCAGCAATAATCAGTTTATGGTCAAATGGAAAACTTGTGAGTAATGATGTTGTGTGTATGAGTACCGATAGAAGAGGTGGCCACACTGCGAGTGTACGCTAGCTGTCTCTCCAGCCACACCGCAGGATCTAGGAAGCGCTCCATGCAAAAGTATCGGAATACTGGCCGGAATTTCTGGCACACCTCTGTGAAAGCCTGAAGTTTGTCATCGAATTCCAGCCTTTGAGCCTCCTACATCATCACAACGAGAACATGAGTCAAATATTTCACAAATAATCGTTTTTTTTAAAGACGATCCCTAATATTACAAACAAAAAGGTCATAGGAAAATGCCTGTAAGAATGAATTAGCAGGATGACAAATGAAATAAGGCAATAAAATCCAGTACCATCATTTTCTTGCGACAGGACATGTTGGCCCAGTCTTGTGGGCGGAAGCGTTTGTGTGCCCCCTTCTGTGGGTCCACCAGGAACTCTCCAATGGGCACAGTACCAGAACACCACTCCAAAACACCACTGCGCTGGGAAAACGGCACCACCTGGTACAAACACATGGCTCAGTGTTGATAAAGTCATATTTACATATTCATTACAGCTCTAAAAGCTATTTTACTTGACCCAGTAAGCACACACATTGTCAATTCGTGCATTAAATCGTGTATTCAAATCGTTTAATGCACAGCTAGCCGTGGGTTAACCTGCTTATATCATCGTTAATAAGTTAAAGCTGCTATTGATGTTTGCAGCGCAATATTTGACTAGAAGGGTAAAAATGATGTGTGTTTTTTTTTGCCTTTCAGTTATTGCTCATTAGATCTAGCATTCTGCCCACTTTAAATCAGACATAGAGATGAAGCAGTGTGGCAAGATTACTTTTATTTGATTTATAGCATCTATTTGCATTAATTATTGAGAGAGAGAGAGAGAGAGAGAGAGATGTGTGTGAATTACCTTTATCTGTGCAGCATCTCTCTTCTACCAATGAAGCTGTGAGTTTAATTACTTCAAAAACAGCGACGCTACCCCCTCATCGCTTATAAATATAATGTAGCAATTCAGAAGCAAAGCTGTTTTATTCATAAAAGCCACAGGGCAATGTTGATAAGATTCTGTGCTTCTGAATGTTTCTCCGTGTGCGAGTGTGATTCAATGAAAACAGTGCATTAATATAGAACGGTGATTAAACTGACTGGAACTACCTGTGCAATAAAGTCCCCCTGTGGAGAAAATCAAGCTTTTAATGTTGTTTATATGTCTTAAGTGTTAAATGTTTTTAATATGTTTTAAGACAAACCATGTGCAAATTTATAAGTCAACACCATTGCTGAGTATTTTCTCTTGAGTATTGTCTCAAAAAACGCTGTTTGAAATCGCTGGTGTTTCTGACGTCACAAACTACCTTGTAACCAATCAGATCAACGTGTGATCGTCAGCGAGTGGATCTCTGAGCTGGTGTGTGTGAGTGGAGGCGGGGCTCATTTGTATATTCATAGAACCGCGTATAATAAATAAGGCAAGGGTGTAGAGTTACATTCAAGCTATTTTAAGGCATGAATAATTTTTTTTCAAGAAAAAAAACTTTTAAAGGGGTGGTTGAATATGATTTCACTTTTCTATCTTTAGTTAGTGCGTAATGTTGATGTTTAAGCATAAACACAACATCTGCAAAGTTACAACGCTCAAAGTTCAAAGCAAAGGGAGATATTTTCTTTTAAATAAATTGCTTTTTAAGGACTACAACAAACGGCTGGTAGGGACTACACGACATTCCTGCCCGGTTTAGTGACATCACTAACCCTAAAATGTACATAAACCCCGCCCCTGAACACGATTTAAAGATTATCAAGACAGAATATGCTAATCAATGACTAGAAGATAACTACACATATGCTACATAAATTCACCAACTAACCATTTTGAAATGTTGTCTACATGTCACTTCTTCTTGAGTTTCTCCATCTTTCTGACTTCGGTTTGAACATAAAAGGCTAAAAGTTTTTGAAATTTTCAGTGCATGTCTGTGTGAGGTAAAAGGACACGAGCTGTTGTAGCTCCGCCCCCTGTGACGGGAGCAGCAGCTCATTTGCATTTAAAGGAACAGACACAAAAACAGTGCGTTTTTGCTCACCCTCAAAAAGTGACAAATTTAACATGCTATATAAAAATATCTGTGGGGTATTTTGAGCTAAAACTTCACATACACACTCTGGGGACATCAAAGACTTATTTTACATCTTGGAAAAAGGGTATTATACCACCACTTTAAATATGTAATTTTGGTGATCAAAGATGAGTTTTAAGGGATAAAATTACTGACTACAGGGGGACTTTAAAAGATTTTAATGCGCAACGTGTATTCAGACAGACCATGGTATTACGTTTTTAAGTGTATGCACAAAGTTTAAATCACAGACATCATCAAAACGTCTGCTGAATACTGTTAATGAATGTTTTAGTTAATGAAACCAGATGTGCTATCAGGATAGTGTATGAAAGGTGTCTTTACTTTGTAACGGCGGATGTTGAGCTTCCTCTTGCGGGTTTCTGCGTTGCGCTGGAGAAGAGTGGAGCACATATGAAAGACCTGCTGCATCACTGCGTCCTGCCGCAGATCATCCTGACCCTGTGTCAGAACACATTACCTCACTTCAGATTCAGTTATTAACAACACTGACTGGCAAACCTACACAAGTTTTAAACAAGTAGTAAGAAGATTAAGACATGTGCAAGCGATTTTGGCAGATTTTGTCCCCACTCTGTATCTAAAACAAGCAAAGGGGTCTCCAGGATTTTAGTGTCCAAATACTTGAAAGAAGAAAAGAAAAGAAAAAAACACAAAACAACTAAGTGAAATAAATAAGAAATCAGCTTTTTGACTGGATGTTGTTATTAAAGGCACACTATGCAGTTTCCGTTTTTCTCAAACAGCGACCCCTAGAGTCACTGTGGAGTACTTGTATTTAACGTTACTGTCGTAAATACCACTCACGCAGAGCCGTCTCTGCACTCTTCCAACCGCGCTTTCTTCGTCAACTCTGCCATGATTCACGTCTGAAATGCGTGATAGTGTCTTCCATAGAGTCAGGGTTTCTGCAGGTTTCAGTAAGTCAAATTTAAGACCTTTTTAAGACATTTTAAGACCATAAAGATTGAAACGACGCATTATCCAAGTTAGATAGATAGTTACCTCGGGATCATTAGAGTATCTATCTATCTAGGATTATCTGAGGCACTTTTTGTTTACGTAAACATTAAAATACCATTAAAAATGATGGCCAGATTTTAAAAGTGTGTCTTGCAACATGTTATCTACTAACATGTACAAGTTCAAATAAAGTTTTGACAAAAAAGGTTTTATACAAAGATAAACCTCATATTTCAGCCTTTAAATTTTTTTTTTTATATAAAAAGAATGAGTCAAAAAAGATAAATTACTGACATTTACACATTAGCTTATATTTATTAGTAGTGTTTGGGTGCACCCCCATCCTTCATGTTGACTGAGCTTTCAATGTTGTTAAGGAAAGGGGTGATTGGTTGGTTCCTGTCACATGACCTGCGGTGCGTTTGCGGCATTCTGAAAAGTTTAGATTTTTTCATCTCGTTGCGCCTGGTAAAAAAAATGTGCGCGTCGCTTCAATTATGAGCGCGCTTGCCGCGTGCCTACATTTGAACAAACTTGAGCACGCAAAAGACGCGATATGTGAACGGCCTCTGGCGAGCTAGCTCAAGCCACGAGGTATTGGAGCACGCGAGCGACGTGTTGGAGACCCCTGCTCTAGGGCTCCGCTTTGTAGGCTACAACTCGATACTTTTTTGCTACTTTGTAATAACTTTCTGTGGCCAGCGTTTCTGGAAATGAACGAGGGTAAACACTTTTTTAGACCTGACTAAATGAAATTTAAGACCTAGGATGAAAATCTGGCCGTTTTTCCTGAACTTAAATTTAAAGTTCAGAATTTTAGACTTTTTAAGACCCCGCGGAAACCCTGATAGAGGCTGCTTCTTATGTTGTTGGTGTATGTGACATCGTGCCGTAAAACGTTGTGATTCTGGCGAGATTTGGCAGGGCGCCACCTCGAAAACCTGCATTGCTGGTTTTGCCAGCAGCGTCTCCCCCTGCTTTGCTATCGGGATGATTCGCCCTACTACGAGTTCGTTTACCATCGAAATGATTTCGAAGCTGTTATACTAAGGTACAAATCTTGCATAGTGTGCCTTTAAGAAAAAAGAAAAACTCTGAAGAGGTGATGGTGTTCTTGGATAACCAGACCTTGACTAGCTGTCTCCTGCTCTTGCCGTCTGAACCCACACAGTCGATTATTTTGGGTAGGTTGACACCTCCAGCAAGGTGAAAGTGAGGTTTGAATGACCTGACAGTCACAAGGTCTTCATATTTGCCTGATGGGTCCACCTGAAAGAAATGGCCACATACACAACAACAAACTCAAGTAACCACATCACAGAGCACAGGCTTCTCTGACAAAAAAGAAGATCTTTCAGTGATCATATGTCACCTTGATGTCCATGGTGGGAATGACAACATCATTGAGGTCTTTGATTTGCATGATGGGTTGTTCTGGTGGAATAGGTATGGCTTCTGCACAGAAAAGACAATCATATTTAACAATAAACGGTCTGTAGTCAGAATATAACATTTATAACGTTGACCATTTTGACTTTAGTCTATAAGAACCACTTGCCTGAAAGTCACCATGAAATCAAAATGTACAATTCTTGTTTTTTATGGAATATTACAATATATATATATATATATATATATATATATATATATATATATATATATACACACACATTTTTTTTATACATGCACATCTTTTAAAAAAAAAAATGTATTCAAGTTCCTCATAATCTTTAATCAAAATAACTTCCCCGCCCTCTTGCAGCTCATCTCTTCTCTTCTCTGATGATGTGTTTACTGGCGTGAGGGCGAAGCAACCTGTCACTCACATGAGATCCACCAATAGCAAACCACAACAATCCAATAGATTTCCAATGGACCAAATCAAGTCCCGCTTGTTCGAGAAGCATATGTCACGATGCAAGAAAAGACTATTTCGTTTCTTACCTATTTTAACAGCATGTTAAGCACAATCCTGTAGTGTTATTGCACCCTATTAGTGTAAAACTCTGATAGGAACCATACAATAATATTGCTAATTAAATAACTACTAATTAGTAAATTACCTGGTGCTTTTATCCAAAATGACTTAAAGTACAGGTAGTACAAATTTTGTGGGTGAAAAATGGATCTTAAAACAATTATAAAAATGTGTAACAAATGGTCAGTAAAAGCAAGTGCCTAATCCTAAAAAAAAATATTAGTCCATTTTAGGACATTATATATTGTTTTTTAAATATGCAGTTTTTGCAATCATATTAAAATTGTAGACATGTCTAAAGGTTTAGTTTTAAACCATGATGTGTGTCTTTTTTTCCCTTTTTTTGGGCAATAAACACTAAATACTAACATAAACTAAATAAATAGATACAAATTATAATTACAATGTTTAAATAAAAATGTCAAGGAGGGTAACAATATTGACTCACATTAATATCAACACTTTCACAACATTGTGAGAATAAGAGTGGCCAGAATATTCACTTGGGTTTAGAATAACATAAAGGTTTAAATGTTGGTGAACTAATAAGTTATCATCCCTTAGTAGAGGCTAGTTAGTTTGACAAGGGCTCTGACATTAATAAACTAATACTTCTCATATATTAACCCTCTGGGGTGTTTTTAGGGTTAAAAAAGAAAAAAACATTTGTGCAAACATTTGAACAGCAATTAAATTACTTTTTACTTTCTAAAATGAAACACTGAATTTGTACTTTAAGTGCAAACTGACTTGCGTTATAATGGGAATAGACAGGAAGTGAATCTCATCAGATGGTTGACTTTTACTCACTCTTTTCAGTTTTATGGCGACTGGCGTCCATGTATGCCAACGTGATGTAGGCATTGCAAAGTGTCTCAATGTCTTTGACCATCTTGGGTCTCTTTTTACGAACCACGTCAATGATCTTTCGAGCGACCTCGGCCCGTTCCTACAGACCAACACATGTCATTAAGGTTTTAGTAACAAAAAGGTTAGTCAGGACACAACGCTACTGTAAAATTAGATTTCTACATAGTATGTTTCCATGTTTTATTAACAGTTCATATTAGTATTGTGTATTTAGCATGGTAACTTAGTTTCCAAATATTTCCACAACTTACAAACTTTATTGTATTATGAAAAACTAGTTTGGGACTGCCATTTAATAGCCTTCCCTTATACTGTTATTCATCAGAGTTAGTGAAATTCTTACAGTTTATGTGTCTGTTAAATAAAGTGGGACGGTACGTACGTGTGTGTGTGTGTGTGTGTGTGTGTGTGTGTGTGTGTGTGTGTGTGTGTGTGTGTGTGTGTGTCAACTATTTTTGAGAAATAAATAATTCAAATTCCTGAAAATTTAGGTCACGGCTTAATGACAATGGGAAAATGTGCGTCCCATGGCCAAACCAGTTGGAAACCACTGATTTAGACTTTATAGCTAGACATGAAAAACTCCTAGAGTCTTCTCAAAACAAATGTTTAGCCAATGCAGCCAAAACGTAAAAGACTTATGATTATGTCTTCTGTGTTTTATACCAAGTCCAGAGGTGAAGGTTGGCGGGCACTGCTCTTGGATAGACGACTGCGAGAGAAACTCTCATCCTTGTTGGCGTTGACCAGTGCCAAAATGATGAAGAGAGTGTGGTGGGGGTGGTCAGTGGATGACTGACAGATCAGCTGATGACAGAACACATGTCAGTTGTGCGTCTATGGTAGATTTCACTTGTGAGGTTCAAATTCTGAATAAAAATAAAGGAAAATGTTACCTGGTTCAGAACATGATGGAAGCCCACGTCCTGTGAGGTCATGGAACTGGATACTTTAGTGCCCATCCGAGCAGCCAACTGGTACATCAGGGGCAGGAACTTATGTGATGGGATTTTCTTTACACCACTCTAATAAAAGCACAAACACAAATTACAACACAGAATCTTGACCGTATTTAGAGACTTTCATCTCTGCTTCCTCTGTACTTCTAGGAGATGTTGTCATACCTTCATCATGTCATTCACGGTCTTGACATCTGCATTCTCCAGCCAGAGGGAGGCCAGTCTGAAGACCCAGGTGTCATGTTCTTCTCCCAGCTCCAGGCACTGAATGTAGTTCTCCACGGCCTTGAGAAGGAAGCGGTTGCGGTCGGTCTGTAGGTTAGCCAATGCCTTGACGTCCAGCTCTAGTTCTCTCTGAACTTTCACTGTGTATCTACACATGAAAAAAAGACGTGTTTAACACTTCGTATATATGTGTCACTGGTGAGCAAAAGATTTCTAAAAAAGGTAGTTTCATGCTCACCTGTTGTTGCCGACCTTCCTCTCCCGCATCAGGTCCACTTCCTCCTTGGCCTTCTCCAGGAGAGCATGCTTGTTCTCAAACTCGGATGACTTCATGTAGTTTTCGATGCTCTGGTACTGTGCGTCAGAAAAACGGGCCAGCGAAAGGAAAGCCTGGGTCTTCTGGCTCTGGAGTTTAGCGTCTGAATCTCCACAGTGGTCCTCAATGACCTCCACAGCCTATCCAACAACAACACATTATTAATACAAACACAAAGGCTATGGTACCATGGTATGACCATGGCACTTCGATATACTGTAGTGCTGCATGATTTGGGTAAAAAAAAATCTAATTTAGATTTGTCTTATAAAAATTGTGATATAAAATGTGATTTAAAAAAAATCCAGGTTTGCTGTGCTTGTTTGTATTTGTATTTGGATACAATTTTGTGGTTTTATATTAATATGGCAATAATAATAATAATTTATTTAATTATTATTATTACTAAATAAAAATATAAAAATGTCTGAATAAAACAAAATAAAAACAAAGATTCATACTGTTATATTTCAACTGTAAAAAAATATTTGAGAAATATAATATAATAATAAAAATTATCGTGTAAAAACAAATTGCCGCACATACATTTATACATTTATTAAAAGCACATACATTTATTTCATTAAATTGCAGCCTTTGCGATTTGATAATCACACTCCACTTCACTATGGTGATCCGCATTAGATATTGATGGTGTATTGGCCAAACCTGTTCTTACGGTTCGCAACCTAGGGGTTCCCTTCGATTCCACACTCCTTCACTTCACACATTTCTTCTCTCACCAATTTGTCCTTTCTTCATCTCCACAACATTGCCAGGCTGTGTTCTATGCTTAGCTCCACTGATGCTGAAACCTTTGTTCATGCATTCGTTACATCACGTCTTGATTCCTGCAATGCTCTTTTTTCGCTCTTCCCAATAATTTAATCAATAGGCTCCAGAACATTCATAATTCTGCTTTAATGGATCTCCCCTTTTCCAAACAGTGTTCTCATTTCACCCCATCCTCCGCAATCTACACTGGCTGTCTGTTTCCTATCAAATCCAATATAAATTCCTCCTCATCATTTTTAAAGCTCTCCACTGTCACTCTACAATATATTTATGATCTCCGTCACCCCTACTCCCCACGTCGCTCGCTTATGTCCTCCAGTAAGGGTTCTCTTGGTTCTGATATGATTGTAAAGCGCTTTGGGTGTACAGTAGTACATATGAAAGCGCTATATAAATGCCTCATTCATTCATTCATTCTCTTGTTACAGGTTATCTCCGTCACCCCTACTCCCCACGTCGCTCGCTTATGTCCTCCAGTAAGGGTTCTCTTGTTACACCTTGCTTTAAGCTGTCAATATTTGGAGGTAGGCGTTCAGTGTTGCCGCTCCCAAATTGTAGAATTGTACAATCGCTCCGGGATATCTCCAATATCCCTGACTTCAAGAGAACTGAAAACCCACATCACTGTAAAAAATCTAACCTCCCCAAATCAAAATTTTCAAGTGACTGGTCAATACAACAATAGAAAAATACAACAAAATTTTTCAATTGGCCCAAGTGAAATTCTGTAAATTATCAAATTAAATTTACAGAATTTCACTTGGGCCAATTGAAACATTTAGATGTGACCAGTCACTTTATTGTTGTATTTTTCCATTGTTGTATTGTAAAGCGTCCTTGAATTGGCAGAAAGACGCTATATAAAATAAATATTATTATTATTATTATTATTATAATATCGGGTTTTTGGTTTTATTTTGATTAAACATGCAGCCCTACTTTGTTATTTACCATTGTACAGAATTGTGTTATAAAGCTTATTCTATATGAATATCATATGCAATGGCACAAGAAAAGAAATAGTGCACAATTAGACTACTTCTACGTCACTGAATTCCTTTTATTTCCCATCATGCCTTGCAGAATATATGAGCACTTTACCCTCTCCAGATATTTCTCCAGTATGACAGCAGGGCTCTCCAGACAGGATTCAGCCAGCCAGCTTCCACACAGTCTCAAACACTCAGAATACACCGGCACCACAGCAGGGTTCACACACACCTGCTCACACAAAGACGTTCTGTGTTATTCAGCAGATATGCGAGTCCTTGGCACATTTGGCATTATCTACACCTGTGAAAGGGACTATAGAAGCCACCTTAAACACACTTCAACTCACCAGATCCTCTAGTTTTTGGATCATCTGTTTGAGCAGCCCCAGAGCCAGCCCGTGTTCCTTCTTCACCCAGAACACCTGAGCCTCCTCCAGCTGGCAGGCCCATGAGCGGCTGCCGACGCCACCACTGACCAGGCTGTGCTGCTTCATGTGGAAAACGGCTCGCTCGGCCAGCTAGAACAACATATGCATGACATATGCCTTTGCATTATATAAGAAAATACCATAAAAGGGGCATTTTATGTCATGACAGAGCACAAACACACTTTTCAGGTTAAATATTTCACAATAAGTTTGTTAGGTATTAATATATGAAGCAAAAGTCTTATAGTTCAAAATAATGATTGATTTATACAACTATAGGTATACCCAAGATTACCCGGATACATACAGTGCACTCATGTTACTCAATTCGGACTTTTTTCTCGCAATTGCGAGTTTATATTTCTTTATATCATGCAGTTCTGAGATAATAAGTCAGAATTGTGAGATAAAAAGTCGCAATTACCTTTTTTATTTTGTGGCGGAAACAAGTTTCCATCGACATCGGTGTTTATACAGAATCTGAACTATAACCTTTTACCCCAGTACTTCTGTGATCATTTGAATTATTGTAACACAAAAATGATGATACTGTGTGGTTAAAAAGACTGTGTGGCCGCAGATCTGAATCAGTGTGATCGTAGTTGTCAAAGGTTTAATAGACTCAGCCGAATCGTTGTCATATAGGAATAAGATCGTGTGGGTGTTTGAATCGAGATCACGATCTTTTAACGATTAATTGTGCCGCTCTATCACCCAGGGATAAATTAAACATTTATATATAATACATCCTACTTTACCTGCATACATACAGTATACTCATGTAAAGCAATATATGGTATATTAAATCTTTGCTACCTGATCGTTTATATCGTATCAAAATGTGAATTGTTTATTGCTCAGCTCTATATATAAAGCTGGACATATAACCAAATTTATCCACACATATACGGTACACTTTATAATATATACATATATATATAGCTAATCTACCAGATTTATATTAGACAGGAATTATCGGCCAGCTCTTTATATAAACTTGGATGTCCAACTTTATCTGCATACATACAGTATACTTGTGTAGGGCATGTATTATGTGTACTATATAGCAAACTACTTGCTTGTATCGTCACAAAATGTAAACTATATTATTGCCCAGATCTGCTAAAAGTGACTTTAAGGCATTAAGATGTTATAAGCATTAACATCATGATTTTCTGTTTAAAACAATGTGTATTGTGAAAAATGCTATACCAATTCATTTGACTTGTTCATTTGATAATATAATGCACTTCACCAATGACACATGAGTCTGGCTAACTGACACACAGACAGACCTGTGTGTTTCCTGCAGAGCGAGCCAGCTTGCACAGCTCCATCAGGTGGGAGGAATAGGCAGAAAGCAGGTATTTCTTCTTCTCTGGGTCCGTCTCTGAGGAAATCAGTGTTTCCTGTATGGAGGAGCGCAAGGCTAAGACGGGCTCCACCAGACTGAAATCACTGTCGTTTAGGAGATCCGAGTGCTGTTGCCACTTCCTGTAGACTTCATTGAGGCTGGAGTCACTTACAGGCCTGGCAAGAACAGAAACATACTATATATTAATATACAGTCATACAGTCATATACACTCATTTCTTGTCTTTGGATCTATAATAATAAAAAATAAAATAAAATAAAAAGAGTAATCACTTATTTTACCTTTTTTTAAGGAAAAAAGTAATTAATTACTTAATCGTGCATTACACCCAACACTGCAGCTATGTATGTGTAATATCAGGTTATTTTTTAACATTAAGGGTCAAAGCACTTCCAGATCTCACAAAAAGGAGTAAAGTTCTTGCATTAACATGGGGTTGCTTTAAATAAATAAAAACTGCATCTGCTTTGTAAAACAGATTTTTCAAGATTGTTTATGTCTATATAAAAAACTAAAATGATCCGTTTGAATTTCCATTCATATCAATAAGACTCAATACTTCTTTTGTTGATCCCTGAGGGGAAATTAAAGTGTTAACAGAAAGAACAAGACACAAAACTAAATAAACAATACAATCAATACTCACAATAACTCAAGAATATTTATCATTACAGAGTACCATGCAAAGAGCTAATTATCATAGTAAACTCAAAAACACCTCCACTCACACACAGACAAACTTACGCTCTTATATTGCATTATACCTTAACCGCCAAACATATGCCACTCGGGTTCTTAGTCCAAGCCAAAAAATAGTTTTATAGTTTTTGTTAATGATAATGATAATAACCCTGTGCAGAAGTATATCAGATACTCAGTTCTTGCTCAGTTCTGCTGGCAAGCTGATCACTTGAACCTAACATCACATGTGACTAACGACTACATACTAGGGGTTGTACCGACTAGTCGATTAGTCGACTAGTCGACCTTAATGCAATGCCGTGACGCTTTAAGCTTGACGTCGACTAGTCGCGTTGATCATGTGACACTATGATTGTCACCATCAAGTGTGTGGAAATACTTCACTAAAGATGAAGCTTGTAAAAATGTCACTTGGAAAGTAAGTCTGTCCTGAAGTACAACAAAAGTACAAGTGCAATGCACACTCATCCGCTAATGTTAAGTGAGGAATGCAAATCATCTCGACAGCAGTAAATTTACCCTTCGCAGGGAGTTTGATTGACAGGTGATCTGACCAATCATAATCCGCCGAATCCGCCATTTCTGTCCGACAAAGCAGTCAGGAGAGTTAGTAGATTAACGTTGGAGGATTTGAACTTGAATAACGGAGTGTACTGACGTCTTTCTGCAGTTAAAACAACATTCCTTCTTATGTATATTCATGTTTATTTGATGCTATAAATTAACTAGAAGGAAGAGATGATTGGTTCACGAGCAGCTTTAAGAGGCTCTACAGCGATCTGCCACAACACATTAAAGAGCCACAAAACGGTATTTATTGTTTAAATTTCTTTATAAAATGACCAAATATGAAAGTTGAGACTTTGTTTACATATTAAAAGTAACCTGTTCTGTCCTGTCTGTCAGCACGTTGTCAGTGTCCTCTCTGCTCCGCGATGTATATTTCACTGTGTCGGACATAGCAACAGTAACTAAAGGGGGAGGGTCTTTGCGAACGGTCAATTAGAAACTTCACTAAACATGCAAACCATGATCGAAAAGTAAAAACTGTGAATGAGCAGGACTGTGACAGTGAGTAAGTAGGCTTACTTACAGCCCATCTTGCATAAATGGCATTGTTATGCCAACATAATGCATCACTAAAAAATGTTTGCACTAAAACGGGAGTTATTGTTGCATTGTTACCGTTAAGTTGCAACATATTATGAACTGTATGTCAGCATCTGTATCATTTTCTGCTAATAAATTGCAAATTGGGGCATGTTGCAAAGCAGTCCCATCTCTTGTGTTTTTATGAATGACGTGAGTGACTAGTCAACGTCGACTCGACTTTGATGTCATAACAGTCGACTTAAAAAAATCTGAAGTCGTTCAACCCCTACTACATACACATGAAAATTAGGGCTGTGCTGATTGGCTGAGGAACATTTACAAGCCATTGAACTACCATGTCATCATAGAATCATATTTTAAGTGACTGTCAATGAGAAAGATGCTCTTTGCACCCAGATAGTTTAGTCACAAAAGCTACATAGCACAAATTTGACCTTGACTTGATAGAAACATATACAATCATATTCAGAATCTATGAAAATTTTACTCTAAAGTTCTTAGATTCCTCAAGAAAAAAAATCAAGTTTCAAGATTTGATATGATACTCAATTATCATATCAAATCTTGAAACTTGATTTTTTTCTTGAGGAATCTAAGAACTTTAAGAGTCAAATTGTCATAATGTAGAACCCTGCAATAGTGCTTCAGGGAACAGTGCTTTTGCTTCTATGAATGTAACGTGACCTGGAGAAAAGCTCCTCGACGCCCCGCAGCTCACTGATCCTCTGCAGGTTACAGAGAGCGGGATACAGTGAAGACACGGCCTCCAGACTCCCACGACACAACTCCTCCACCTCATGACCTCTGGCAGAACAGGCAAACACATACAGGTCACATGGATGATGCCTCGTGGACAGGATCTATATTCGTGAGTGTTACTCAAGTCATAAAGTGAGGACAAGTATCCACAAAAACATCCACTTATTTTACCAGTGTAGAGGCCCATTCTCACCAAGAATGATAACTATAACGATAACTATATAAGCATCCACACCAATGGATTATATCGTTGTTTATTATAAGAGTGCGCTGCAGCTTTGTCGTCTGCCACTTTAAACGCTAAAACATTTTAAAGTCAGATGGGTTGAAAAGTTGAAAGTTATAGACTTTCTTATTAGTTATAGAAAATATTACATTGTTATGCATTGTTATGTGAAGTCGTGAACTTTTTTCTGTAAAAGAAATTGTATAAACTGCAATCTATTCTTTTAACCAAAGACTTTGAGACTTGTTATGCATTCTTGTATTTCCAAACGTTGGATTATTGTAATGTTTTATATAGTGCTGTCAAATGATAAAAATATTTAATCGCGATTAATCGCATTAATGTCATAGTTAACTCGCGATTAATCGCAATTAATCACACATTTTTATCTATTCTAAATGTCTCCTGATTTCTTTTTGTCCCATTATTTTTTCTCATTTTAATGCTCTTATCAACATGGAAAAGTGGATCGGCTTGCTTTGTGCAAATGTTTTTTTATTGAAAACAACATTGGCATATACTGTAGTGTTCAATTTCACACTAACATTCTCACTTGGAGCAAATAATTTCTCACACAATGTAACACTGTCCATCAATAAAAGGGTGAAAGAACACTGGACGAGAAGCGAAGCGCCTCGTATTTAAAATTCGAACACATTATTCTCTATGAGTGTACACACACCGGCGGCGCCATTCAGCGTTTTTATTGCTGGCCATAAACTGAGAAAGTGCGCGTCCGAAGTGCGATACAAGTTGTCCTAGACGCGGCTTCTCGGAAGCCCAAACAAGTGTGTGCGGCGTGCCTGTTGTTTTGTTTCCGGTCTAGCTAGATCCGGTGTGGTGTTGTCGTTTTACTAACGTTACTAGTTGTTGCACAAGCATGTGAAAAAAACTACAAAGTTTGCTAGGCGTTAATCTCGCGATAAAAAAATGTACGCCGTTAAAATGGGTTTGCGTTAACGCGTTAATAACGCGTTTAACTGACAGCCCTAGTTTTATATTTAGGCATTAGTGAAGCATTAGTTGTATACTTTTAGTATGTCCAAAAAGCTTCAGCAAGACTTTTAACTAATACCAGGAAAAGCGATTATATAACACCGGTGTTGATATCTCTTCACTGGCTACCTGTAATATACAAAATACAAAACAAGGTTTTAATGTTTGTCTACAAAGCACTGCATGATCAGGCTCCAAAGTATATAATTTAGGTACAGCACTTTGGTCTACTTTTTTTGTGGTTTTGAAAGTGCTTTATAAATAAATTTTGAGTTGAGCTGAGAATATTACTACTTCATATTAGGTCACCATGATTTTACAAAGCAAGACATGTTCCTGGGCTGGGTCAACATATTTTGTTGATCCTGGAACAAAATTCCTGTCCAAAATTTGAATCCCAACCATAACCCTACCTCTAAACTAGGGCTGCACAATATATCGGAATTATCGAAATATCGCAAATGTATATATCGCGATATGCATATCGCAACGGCTTGCAATAACTGGGGTCAAGAACAAAAGACAAAGAAAATCACTCACTGCTCTTGGCTGAATAACTTTTGTAGCTTTAATAAGAATCAGAATACATATTTAATTCATTCAGTGAAAACTAAGCAGTGTTTTATTTTTACATTTGATTATTCAGTTTCTGTTGTTAAATAAATCTAATGAAGGATAACCTGAAACCCTAAACCCTGTGATTTACACTGATGTAAACATAACACTTCTTTTGTTTCAGTAAAACACTGCTGTTCACTATCAGAAGTTGTAGGGATGTTTTCTTGTCACAAAAAGAATGTGAAACACGCATGTAGGTTATATAATTTTAAATATATTTTAAAGATAATTTAAGTTCATTTTACACACTTTAAGCATAATCGTCTCGCATATCGAATATTGCATTATTTAATGAGTTATCGCATTTTTCTTCAATATCGTGCAGCCCTACTCTAAACCTAACCCTACCCATAACATTTCTCTAAAATCAGAGAGAAATGATAGTGAATAACTCTGATGTAGAAGCACATAACCCTGGTCGTAAGCCTAAACTAGACATAAACTGTAAACTTGTCCCTCAAATCTGATTGGTTGATTGAAATGTTGTTCCAGGATCTACAATGATGTTGGTCTAGGAACATGTCGCACTTGGGTGAAATTAGGTTTGACCTTCCTATACGCAGAGTACTCATTCTGTACTGTACGCATTAGCCACTTACCTTCTAAAAAGAGGGCAATAATCGCGGTTAAATCAAATAATAGATATTTAATAATCGCGACAGGCCTTGTTATCGTTATAATTGTGGTGTGGACGTCCCTATTGTCATTGAATTAGAACGATTATATTAACTTTATAGTTATTGTTATAGTTATCGTTATAGTTATCGTCCTTGGTGTGAACAGGGCTTAACACAGTGTAAACTGGTTACCTGGCGTAGTTGAGGGTTTGCTCAAATAGGGACAGTTCTCGATCTCGCAAAGCTTGGAGGGCATTGAACAAGGACTCATTGATGCCAGGCTTCAACTTCTCATTTCTGAAAAAAAAAAGACAGAGGGTAGAGCACAACTGAAAAAAACCTTCACTACAGTTGAAAGTAAGTAATGATTCTTCCGTTCCATGGTTAAGGCGGCACACACTGCGCGAGTTCAGACACTCGGGAGGTTTGTGAGCCACTGCACACGTCACGAGTCAGTTAACCTGATAATCTCGTCAAAACAGCTGGTACACGGCACGACTGTATTACAGGGTGAGCTGGCGGCGATCACACGAGCTTTCGCACTGAACACGAAGATTGGAGCTTTCAATGTTGCTGCTCTAGCGTCAGATAGAAAAAAGAAAGAAAATAAAAAGACGAGTGTGAAACTGACGCATCTGCAGAGAACGACGCAGCCATTCCTTTCAACAACTAGAGAGTGTATTTGTGTGTGTCAGTGTGTGCGCACGCTGTAGGGATCTATAATAATATTCATGGATCTAGCCTAGGGGTAGTCAATTAAAGTTCCAAGAGGTCCGGCCTCTACATTTCCTTCCCAGCGGAGGTCTGGACAATACTTTTTTGGAACAGTTATACATTTCCATCGAGGCACAAAAAAAAAACGAAACACTCAAAATAGTCATCAAAGATTAGAATTTTGGGCCAAGAGAGCCAAAACAGTGATGTCTAAGAATTTTTACTAAAAATGTATCCCAATAAGTAAATATTTCTACCAACTGGATATAAATATAAAAAGGTTAGATCAGATGTTTTAATGGGCCATTTTTATTTATTTATTTATTTTACATTTAGACACCTACGTGTACAGTATATGGCACATTGAAGGCCTTGGGACTGAGAAAACATAAACATATGTTCAGGATTACCTCTTAAGAAAAGTATGGACCATTTTTATATCTTGCTCAAAGCAATAACCTACTAAAAACAAACAATGTACAAAGTCTAATAATCAAAACTTTCATCATGAGGACAAAACAAAGTTAACTAGTAATTTAAAAGTTTTTTTGTCTTTTAGTGTCTCTATAAATAATTTTCCAAATTATATTATGAAATGCTCTTCATATGCTGATTAATAATTCTAAATGTATGAAAAAACGTCTAAAAAACAGATGAACTAGTTTAGTTAAACCATCAGAATCATCTGAATGACAGATCTAAATAATTGTATTAGCAATTCTCATTTCTCATTTTCTGCAGTGTTTTAGCAAAAGTATCTATTTTGCTGCTCACCATGTTTCTGCTACTGTTATTAAAATAACTGTGTCGTCTGCAGCCATTAATGTGGCGCTTTACGTTTTAAGCGAGGGAGAGAGAGAGAGACACACACAAGAAGGGAAAGAGCTGTTAACTAAAGAGTGTTGATCCAAACACACACCTCTCAGGCAGGTCACAGTCCCACTGTGTGCTTCTCCAGGCGGCCTGAAGGCGCAGCTCTCGGAGTTCAGGACTCCACTCCACCCCCTCTCTCTCCAGCCCGTGGAGATACGTGCGCAGAATGCCACACAAACCGAAGTTCTGCAGACCCTGAGAGAGACACACACTGACCGCTGTTACCCAGAGACCACCACTTTAAATCGCATCCTCATAATTTGGAAAGAAGCTTCAACCGTACCTCTACTATGCCGATCTGTCGAGTGACCTCTGGGAGGTTGGAGTGAAGGTCATACGAAACCAAAGCCTTTTCCCACATGGCCTCATGTTCATACGTCCGAATTCTGGAGACCACACACACACACACACACACACACACACACACACACACACACGCACACAAAGAAAACATCAGGACCTTTACATTTAGAACTTAATTAGTAAGAAAGTAAAAATAGCTACAGGGTAACACTACAATAAGGACCATTAATTAACATTAACAAAACATTATTAAGTTAGTTAATAAATAAAAAAACGTTAACACTTTACAATAAGGTTCAGTTATTAAACATTAGTTCATGTATTAACTAACATAAACTAACCATGAGCAATACATTTGTTACTGTTTTTGTTCATCTTTGTTAAAAATACAACTGCTCATTGTTCGTTCATGTTCGCTAGTGCGCTAACTAATGTTAACAAGATTTTAATAAAGAAATTAACATTAACAAAGATTAACAAATGCTGTATAAGTTCAGTTCATTATTTCTAACTGTATTGTATTTGTAAAACAACTGTTCATTGCTAGTTCAACTTTCATGTTGAACTTTTATATGGATATATGAAATGAAAAACAAGCAGAATGAATTTGTGTAAATTGTAAAGTTGTTTTGATTTATATTTTTTACATGAACAAAATCATCTGAAAGCTTTGTTTTCTTTTAGGCAAACTGACACTGCATTTAACATAATAATATACAGTATAGTGACCAAATTAATTGATTATCCAATAAGTTAAATTTTAAAAAAATTATAAAAATTCTTTAATAAACAAAAATGACTGAAAACAGCCGCAGTCTGGCTTTCTTTTTATTATAGATACTATGGTAGTACTTTATTTTACAGTCCTGTTCCACATGAACATACTAAATTTATTATAGTTATTACAATAACTGGGTCATAACTAGGTTCTAAATCTGAACCTAACCTTAACCCAAGTAGTTACCTTATATTAACCAGTACTTTCTTAGGTAAAACACTGTAAGTACACATAAATGCATGTACTGTAAAATGAAGTGCAACCAATACTATTATTCTGATCACCAGTAGAATTTTTGTGCAAGCTTTAATTATTTTTGTAGGGCATATGGCCAAATAGTCTCTTTTGCATTTATGCAATATACTGGAGCCAAACCTGAGAAGGAAGTGCAGAAGATCCCACAGCAATCCTGTAGTAATTATGGGTGGTGATTATGCTAATTTGAATGAGCGAGTAAAAGTGCCCTATTTACGAATAATTGGAATTCATTACCGTTCACACGTTTAACTATCAAATCTACATAACATAAACAAAAATAGATTAATGAAGCATTTGTGAACCCAAAGGAGTTTTGGGAAGGTCCATTGTTTTGCACAAATTACTCTGAATTTACTTAATTTCTATATTTATTTGTTAATTCATATATGTATTCCTCATTCGATCTTGAATGAGGCCCATTGTGCATATAGTGTATATTCATATTTACATTTATTAAAACAGCTGGGTTTATTTAAAAGATCATCTATTGAGTTGAAAAGTCTCACCTAGTCAGAGGACTGATTAACTTCCCCCCTCCACATCCATACAGGCTGTCAGGTTCTCCAATGCACCTGTACACTTCAATCAGAAGTTCCTGACACAGACCAATCAAAGTCTTACTGAACATCCCAGTGTTTTCGGCATTATAATCAGTGAAGGAGAGTGTGTGAGCGGTGCAGAGAAGTGGAGTTACAGTGGCTACGTTTACATGCAACCAGATAATCCGTTAGTAATGGGGTTGACGGCTCAATCGGACTGAAAAGCCTTCATGTAAAAGCCTTAATCGATCCGACTGAGCTCGAGCCGAACGAATTTTCGATTTCGATTGGATTAAAAGGGGTGGTTTATTCCTTTTCTAATCCAATCGAGAGAACATGTAAACACTTGATCGGATTGAAAACCGAAACTGAAAGGACTGTGCATGTGCAATGACGTTGAAATAGCGTAATGACATATGACGCGCTGAACGAGCTGTTCTTCCTGTTGAATAAAGTGTCATATAAATGAGTGTCCCGTCATTCTGAAATTCTCCTTTCACAGCATCGGTGAAGTGGAGCAGGACAACGGTAGCCTGGTTAAAACCAGACCATTCTCAGTAGTAACTGAGTTATGGTCTGGCAAAGCTTCATTAATAACTCATTTCCAAAGGGGCGTCACCAACGGACGTCGCTCAAATGCCTCTGGGCACAATTGGATAGACCTAAAACCAATCAGAGCGATCGTCATCGTGTAAAAAGCCATATGCTGCGTCCCAATTCGCCTAAGTTACACAACGCCATAAAAGTACGTACTCTTTTTGTGAAGAAAATGTATTTACTTTTGAATGTGTAGCAAAAAAGTAGGCAAGCTTTGGGACATACTACTTCATCATCTTTATCGGACGGATCTGTCGCGTGCATCCTGTCATGTAAACTGCCCTGTCAATCATCGTGTCACAGTTAAAATCCTCTATTAAATCTAATTTCATTTCCTACCGTTTCGGAGAGAAATGTAGTGGCACGTTCATCTGCCAGTGGGTCTTTCATGGAGACTGTCCTCATGTGTTTGCAATTTGAATATAATAATGCTGCATTTAAAAGTCGGTGCGCTTCCCCAACGGACGTCACTCAAATGCCTCGGGCGCAATTGGATAGACCTAAAACCAATCAGAGCGATCGTGTAAAGCCCGCCTCAACGTTTCTGATTGTTGCCTCGATTTGGACGGATTAGAAATCGGCTTGAATGAGCTCTTTGCCAGACTACTTGCAGAGCAAATCTAAATTTGCCGGAAGTTTGTCTGGGTTTTCCCAGGCTAGGACAACGGCACCACCAGTCCTTGTTTCGGATTCTCATCCACGTTCGGATTCATCAATCGGAATGAATACAGTCCGATTGAAACAAAAGTTGTGCATGTAAACGTAGCCAGTGAAGAGTGGAGTTGAAGCGCAGTGATGAAATGGCGGTCGCTCCACTTCGCTTCCAGGCTCTGATACCCATCATCACCCACCTGGAGACTGATGCCAGAGTCTTCTAAACTCTTCTCATTCATGCTGCTGATGGACAGAGTCTGGCTGCTCTCATCAAACGTGATCCGTCTCGACACTCGAGACTGTGAGCTGAGACAAACACATGCCATTGGTCACTACACGGCTCTTCAAACAACAACCGTTTATAAGCAAGTCAGAGTGTGAACTGGCAGTACCTTCGGCTCTGCTCCATGTTGGATCTGATCTTGTCCACGTAGATCTCAGAGTACAGGAGAGCGGTGAAATGGGCCGAACACACCTGGGCGGCTCCAGCCACCTCCAGGTAATTCAGATCCAGCCAGAAATTAGAGTCACACACCGTCCCATATTCATTACTTTAAAAAAACAAAACAAAATGTTATAATTTAAATCACAATTACTGCACTTTACAATGTAACAACGTACTTTAAATGAATAGTTCACTTAAAAGTTTGGAACAACTTGAGGGCTTGAGTGAACTATTTCTTTAACTATTTAACCAGATCTCATTACAAATGCTCAACAAAGCAGAATCATGGTATCGCACAGAAAATATATAGTTCTGTCCTCACTACAATCAGTAAATGTATAATTAAAAAAAATACTAATCTTATTAAATTCCTCAAATGAGTTTCTTCAGATACGGGCACTTTTGGCCCAGTGACACACTCTCAAGGTCTATTCAATTTTTTTAAACTAATTACATTAGTTTACCAAAAACTAAAATATTCCCCAAAACATTTGTTCAAGAGAACAAAATCGCCACTTTCTGGTACATTGACGTAAATATCTAATAAAAATTGAAGTTTTTGTCATCGGGGAAAGCCACTGTGGTCTTTGAATGACTTGTGTCTTAGAGCGGCAGATGAAACGCAATACACACTGTCATGATATCTTGCGTTCGGAGGCGGATACCTAGTGTTTGTGAACGCAATCGTGTGAGATATTTAGAATTTATGCGCATTTTGGCATTTTCATCCAGGGTTTTTTTATGCGACATCATAAAATTTGCATTAAAATGGGTGGATGGAAACATAGCTAATATTTAATTGTGTACACGGTACATACAGTATATTACATTTATGTCCCTTTTTCCTGTTTTTGTCTGAAAGTCATCAACATTTCCACCACATCCGACATGGTTTCAAAATCCATAGTGAAATGTCTTTAGTCATGCTAAGGCTTATTTTAAAAGACAGAAATCAATGCACCGTAAAATCACACATCTGTATAATCTGCCAGCAAAATCCAAAAGTTTTATAGTGTGTAATTTTTCATCTGAAGCAGGTAAACAAATACATTAACATTGTTTAATACTTACTCAGCAATGACTCATTAAATTGATCAAAAGCGAAAGAAAAGGCACTTAAAATTTTACAAAAGATTCTATTTCTATCCTGAAAAACCTTACCGTCCTAACACACACACACACACACACATATATATCTGCAAAATCGGCGTGGAAATCCTCACGCAAAACTCTCGAGCAGCAATAAATGTTACCACCCCTAGGGGCAGTAGGGGTGCATGCATATTCAAAACATCAAAAATAAGAGCATTAATAATAATTATATACTTTGGCCACACAGAATTTGATAGAAATGAAACTTTTTCCAACCTTCCAGGTGCCACTGGGCGGCTCTGTTGTCTGAGATAGTCTATGACAGCCAGCATGCTGCGGAGTGAGGTTTTGTCTATCTGGCTCTGGTTGGCAACATCAATAATGTTCCCTGTTAAAACAGAAAAAACGCTCACTTGTACAGAATAGAGAATCTCTAATAAGGCAGCACTGCAGCAGAGCGAGTTGTTATTGCCATATTAATGAAGACTAACATGGTTTTGCACCTGAATCGGAGAGCATGGGGGTGGTGGGGCGGCTGGTGGGGGTGGAGGGTCTGCGGTACTGACTGAAGAAACTCTGGATGTGTGTGGATAACAGCTGCCTCCAGGAACCCTCCACATCTCCCAGGAGGATATCATGAACAAAGAGCGGCAGCATCCTCTGACAAAAATCTGTGTTCACCTACAGCAATAAAGAAGTTGCTTTACGTTTACACTAAAGCTTTTGGGTCAGACAAACACACATCAGCATTATACACTGGATCACCGAAATACAGCAACTTTTTCATCAGTGTACCTCGCATAAAGGTCTGGTGAGAAGTAGAGCTTCATTTCGGACCCCTCCACTGTCTAACAGGGCCATACACAGGTTCTTCAACCAGTCCTTGTGTCCACCAGGTGTCACTAGCCACAGGTCCGAGCTGTCCAGCCTGTCTCTGGACTCTGAGCTCACTTCCATGGTCATGATGGGCTCCTGTACAAAAGAGCAGATAAGTCCTATAAGGTGTGGACTGTAGTATGGGTTACTTTTATTACTGCAGGTATTATTTTAGTTGTCATTTAATGGTTTATTTATTAAAATATCTGTTATTCAATCATTTGTTTATTAAAGTACCTCTATTATAGCCTAGAAATCTAAACGCACCCTAGCGGCAGCACATTTTATTTTGCAGCCAGTGTCGTCTAGCAACTCTTCGTTGGCTTGCAAGCTGGAAAAACCAAACTCTAGTCAGGCCAATCACATCGTGTATAGAGTCGGTGGGCGGGCTTAACATAATGACGGCTGCTGGCGAACAGCGGTCTTTCGAATCGGCTTTGGCCGCGACTCTGGAAGACATGGAGTTAAGCTTTTCTTTGAGAAAAGAACAAAGAATGTCACCGAAGTCATTCTTAAAAAAGGAAGATGGGTTCGGAGTTTTGCCGACCGGATACGGCAAAAGTTTAATCTATCAAAAAGCTCCGCTGTTGGGAAAACGCTCTGGTTGGTTGTAGCGCTATTCTATTGCGTGCAGAGGGAATTTGTAGGACAACCGTTTATCTCGCCCCTCGGGTTGAGCCCTGACAATGCCAACATCTTGATGTGGGTCTGGCTTTTCAGGCTACCTCTATTATGCTTTTTCGGATATTACCTTTCATGCAGTGTGTAATACAGCTGTGAATGAAAAAAGTCTGCGAAGTTTCAAAGATTATTTTCTCCTAAAAGAAAGAAACAATTCTGAACTGACTGAAACAAGTCATCAGTCTTACTTCCTGCTCGAACGTGTGTGGATTTGTCACAAATTTGCATAATGCCAGTCTATGGTCTTCATTGGTGGCCGTCAAACAGCGTCTACTTCGACCCTCAAACACTGTAGTTGTAGCTGAGGCCTGGAAGAGTTTGATTCGTGCTGATGACATGTCGAGAAGACGCTGTTTTATGCGCTGTGAATGCAAATTCACATTTCACGCCCTTCCAAAGGATGAGGAATCAGGCTCGAATTGATACGGTAAAACCGATGCCATCATTACTGTTCATATCACTGTGTATAAAGTGCTGAGGAAGATCCAGAGCTGAAATTAAGATATTGTAATGCCAATCAGAGCAGAGCAGACCAATCACAACAGACTGGGCCATCTGACCAATCAGAGCAGAGGAAAGGAAGGGTTTATTGAGAATGAATTTGACTTGATCAAACTGTTTCAGACGAGGTGATGCTGTAATGTATATTATCAGAAAATTAAAAATATATATATATATATATATATATTTTTTTTTTACCTTGGGTGCATGTAAACCTATTGCAGGAGACCTTTAAAACAAAATAAGTTACTTGTAGCATAACAGAGGTACTTTAATGGTTCATTGATTCACAAATATTCAGCGTGCAGTTGGGATCAAGTGTCCATAAAAAGGATTTAATGTAGACATATGCAGATGTGAGACACTTGCCCGTCTCTTGGCAGAGCGGAAGGGGTTCAGGTATGCCAGCAAAGGGTCCCTTTTACTTTTATACATTTCTCCGAAATCAAGCCCAGACTGTGTGGCCAAGATGTCCTTTAAACACACACCAGCAGCCTGACGCACCGTAATGCTGAAATAAAAGAGAGAACTATGATGTAAGTGATGCAGGCACATTCAAAATAAATACTATTAGAAAGCAAATACTAGAAATTGTTTCATGTGAATTTGTCATGAAGTTGATCCAAGAACAGTGTGAAAGTCAGGGATGCACTGATATGAAAATTTTGTCCGATACAATAATTCTTTATATTTGAAAGCCGATAACCAATCTATTGGCCGATAAATCTAAATCCAAATTTTTATATAACTTTTGAGAGCCTGATTACAAAAACAAAAGTCACACCATGACAAGTCATGTCCCAAGCACACAATTATAATGTTCTCATTATAATTTGATGTTGCCGATATGACAGACTTGCGCTGCACATGTTGCATTGAACTGTATTTTCCTTTTTCAAAGTGATTCCAATCTTATTTCAAGCAATTCAAAAACATCATGGCAAACAGTGTTCATCTGAAGGGAATAATCGAATAATAATAAATAATCATTATTTATCGGCTTTAACTCATTGGCCAAATTTTCTTATCGAACCGATAACAATAACATTACAAATGAACATATATCGTCCGATACCGATATGTCAAGTCAAGTATATTTGTATAGCGCTTTTCACAATACAGATTGTATCAAAGCAGCTTCACAGTATTAAATTAAAATAATACAACAAAGTTTGTTTCAAGAGGAATTTATTGATTGATAAAATGAAATTAAATATCCCCAAAATATCCCCAACTGAGCAAGCCAAAGGCAACAGTGGCAAGGAACCGAAAAACTCCATCAAGTGACCTAATGGTGTCCTAAAACTCCATCAGGTGACCTAATGGAGAAAAAAAAACCTTGGGAGAACCCAGGCTCAGTCGGGGGCCAGTTCTCCTCTGGCATTTATGAGCTAGAGGCCGGATTGTAGTTTGAACTGTAAGATTATATGAATGCCTGGCTGAAGAGATGCGACTTTAATCTAGTTTTAAACTGGGAGAGCGAGTCTGAGCAACGAACAGTATCAGGAAGACTATTCCAGAGTTTTGGAGCCAAATGTGAAAAACCTCCTTTGGTGGTTCTGGATATCCTAGGTATGACCAAAAGCCTTGAATTTAGTGATCTTAAAGAGCGCGATGGATTATAGGGCGATAGAAGATCCGTTAAATAGACTGGAGCTAAGCCGTTTAGGGCTTTATAAGTCAGTAGCAATACCTTGTAATTAATACGGAACTTTATAGGTAACCAATGCAGTGATGATAAAATCGGTGTTATATGATCATATTTTCTTGATCTCGTAAGAACTCTAGCGGCGGCATTTTGGACTAACTGTAGCTTGTTTATTGAGGATGCAGGACAACCAGCTAATAAAGCATTACAGTAATCCAGTCTCGAGGTCATGAATGCATGAACTAACTTTTCTGCATCAGAAACTGATAGCATATTACGTAGCTTAGCAATGTTTCTAAGGTGGAAAAAGGCTGTTTTTGTAACATATGAAATATGATTTTCAAAAGACAGGTTGCAATCGAGTATAACACCCAGGTCTTTTACTGTAGAGGATAAAGTAACAGGACATCCTATGATGTTAAAGTTGTATTGTGCGAGTTTTGTGTTCGAGATAAGTATTACCTCTGTCTTGTCTGGATTTAATAAAAGAAAATTACGCGTCATCCAATCTTTTATATCTTTAACACACTCTGTCAATTTGGAAAATTTTGCGTTTTCATCCGGCCGTGATGAAATATATATTTGAGTGTCATCAGCATAACAATGGAAACTAATTCCATGTTTCCTTATAATATTTCCAAGTGGCATCATATATATTGAGAATAACAGAGGGCCTAATACAGATCCCTGCGGCACTCCATAGTTTACTGGAGTTATGATCGATTTTTCTCCATTTAAATAGACAAAATGGTAGCGGTCAGATAGGTATGATTTGAACCAGCTTAATGCTTGTCCTTGAACACCAGTATAATTTTGTAGTCTAAGAGTAATGTGTGATCTATAGTATCGAACGCAGCACTAAGATCAAGTAAAACTAGTATTGAGATACAGCCTTGGTCAGAAGCTAAAAGTAAATCATTTGTGATTTTAACGAGCGCAGTTTCAGTGCTATGATGCGGTCTGAATCCAGACTGAAACTTTTCATAGATATCATTTTGTTGCAAGAAAGAGCCCAGTTGAGCGGACACCACTTTTTCTAATATTTTAGACATAAATGGAAGATTTGAAATGGGTCTATAATTTGCTAGATTATTATGATCTAATTGTGGTTTCTTAATGAGAGGTTTTATAACTGCGAGTTTAAATGTTCTTGGAACATGACCTAAAGATAAAGACGAGTTAATAATATTGAGGAGAGGCTCTTCCACTACAGGTAACACTTCTTTCAGTAGTTTAGTTGGTATAGGATCTAATAAACATGTTGTTGTTTTAGATGTAGTGATACGTTTATTTAACTCTTTTTGTTCTATAGTTGTAAATGTTCTTGCGGGGTGATAATTGAAGCTGAATTATAAGGCGCAATTGAAGATTGAACGTTTACAATTGTGGTTCTGATGCTTTCTATTTTCTCAGTGAAGAAGTTCATGAAATCATTACTACTGAACTGTAACAGGATATTTTGTTCGGGTGACGTCTGTTTATTTGTTAGTCTAGCCACGGTGTTAAATAAAAACCTTGGATTGTTTTGGTTGTTTTCTATTAGTTTGCGGAGGTGCTCAGCCCTGGCCGCTTTTAGGGCCTTTTTATAACGTGACATACTGTCTTTCCACGCGATTCTAAAGACCTCTAAATTAGTTTGTTTCCATTTACGCTCTAAAATACGGGTTTCTCTCTTTAAACATGCGTCGTATTGTTGTACCATGGTGCTTTAATTTTCTCTCTGACCTTTTTTAATTTAATAGGTGCAACCACATCCAATGTTCTAGAGAGAATGGTGCTCATAGTGCTAGTTAGTTCTTCTAGTTCATCTGTTTGTTTGGGTTCAGGCAGCAGCTGAGACAGATTAGATAAGCAATTTGAGAAATTATCTATGGTGGATGGGAGGATTGTTCTGCCTGGTTGATAACGTGACGCCGCATGACATATTACAGCAGTATGTAATATGCAAGTTACCATGTAGTGATCAGTGACATCATCACTTTGTGGAATGATATCTATATCGGTTGGATCGGTTCCATGTGATAAAATTAAATCGAGTGTATGATTAAGACGATGTGTTGGTCCGGTGACGTTTTGCTTGACCCCAAATGAATTTAATAAATCTGTAAACGCAGCCCCTAACGCATCATTTGGATTATCTACGTGTATGTTAAAATCTCCAACAATTAATGCTTTATCGACATTGACTAGTAGGTCTGAGAGAAAATCTGCAAACTCTTTTAGGAAATCAGCGTAAGGCCCTGGCGGTCTATATACGGTAGCCAAGGCTAGAGATAATAGGGATGTTTTTCTAACATCTAAGAGCGTAACATTTAGTACAAGTACATACTGGTGGCCGATATATCATGCATCCCAAATGAAAGTGTAAGATCTGCTAAAGGAAGTAGTAATGAAGTGCCTGTGATGTGTGAGTGCATTGTCCATGCAGTTCAGGATGATGAAGATCCACTGAAGAGGAACATCTTGGAACATATGGGCTGCTCTAGCATACAGCTGGTCTTTCCCATGATGCAACGCAATGGATGACAGGTCAACAGGCCCAAGTTCTCCCAGGCACCGACCAACAGCCTCTGAGGAGTAAATGATAAAAACAAACACGACTTTATTCAACTCTTCATTTTTTTCTGTGTGGGCCTCTGAGCGAGTTCACGTAGTGTAACAGCGCAGCGCTTCTGGGCCAGCATCACACACATGACCAGCGTCAACCAATAGTGAGCCTACGTTCTGACGTACAACCCAGAAGCGCTCCGCTGTTACACTACGTGAATTCACTCAGAGGTCCACACAGAAGAAAATGAAGAGTTGAATAAAGTCATGTTTGTTTTTGCGCACAAAAAGTATTCTCTTCGCTTGATAAACTTAAGATTGAGTCACTGTAGTCACTTGGACTATTTTAAACATTGTCTTTACTAACTTTTCTGGGCCGGCAAGTTTCAATAACAGAGAAGCCTATAAAGGAGTGAGACAGCTCTCAGATTTAATCAAAAATATCTTAATTTGTGTTCCGAAGATCTCCGAAAGTCTTACGGGGTTGGAACAACATGAGGGTGAGTAATTACTGACAGAATTTTTATTTTTGGGTGAACTAACCCTTTAAGTAATTTCAATGGGGTCTTTATGTGTATGGCAACAAGGAAAGCACTTACTCAAGATGTCTCCTCCACCAGGGTGGTTAGCTGCGATTTTGCAGAGCTGAAGGAGGTTAAGAACCAGCTTCACCAGAATACAGCTGGCAGGATCGGCTAAACACATATCAGATATAAACATGAGCATTATTAAGACAGTGCTAGTAGAGTTAAATATATAAAGACCTATAGCACCTTTATCTGACGGTAGCATAAAGAATTATAATGTGATTCTGACCATGGCATTCTTTCAAGAGTTGTCCTATCTGCTGTTTGTGGCTGTGAAGTTGCCTTTTCAAATCTTTCAATCCCTCCAAACGTGCCAGGGGCAAAGAATCGCAAGACGTAACAGACAGAAAATGCTCGATTTCCTGCAATAGACAGAAAAATAGAAGGAACAGGCACATGAAACGATGTTTAATAAGAGCAGAATTACATAATAAGAACAAATTGTCAATGTTAAGCCATATCCCATATCAACTGTGATTAGGATCATCAACCAATTATGAATTACTTAAAGGACAAGTTCGGTATTTTACACTTAAAGCCCTGTTTACAGATCGTATCTGATGAAATAGAACGGTTAAGATTAAAATTTGGACACATGCTCCTGTCCCGAGAATTTTAGGTTTATTTCGCTCCCCCCCCCCACCCCCACAATGGTTGTCTATGTGCACTGGAAGATTCCGTCCTAAAAACACATTCAACTTTCGTTTACAAAGACGTGAAACTCACCGAGTGGTCAGGGGTGTTCACTGATATGTTCACTCAAAAATCGCTGAAAAAGATGCATTCCAACAGGTTTTATCGTAGTTTTTGTCCAACTCCATTGACTTAATAGGACGTGCTGTGAGACCGCAGCACCTTTACGGTATTACTCCGCCGCTTCTTCTTCTGTGTATTCAATGAAATGCCCGTGGTTTGCTTGCAATTGGCAAAGGTGCATTATCGCCACCAACTGGGCTGGAGTGTCTATTATTCAAGCTCTCAACGGAAGAATCACGGGTGTGACGCGTTTGGCAAAATAGGTCCACAAAAGCGAAATAAACCTAAAATTCTCGGGACAGGAGCATGTGTCCAAATTTTAATCTTAACCGTTCTATTTCATCAGATACGATCTGTAAACAGGGCTTTAAGTGTAAAATACCGAACTTGTCCTTTAATTTCAAATTCATTCAAAATCAACTTCTCCTATTTAAATTTAGTTCATTATAATCCCACAACACAACATATAGATATATTTAGACATGCTAAAGGTGCAGTAAGCGATTGCTGAGAAACACTGTTGACATCTGAAATCAACCCATACAAACACACCCCTGCCTTCATTGCTTCGCCCACAAGAAGCATTAACATGCAATGCCAGAGTGGATGTCTCTTTATCATAGCTGAAGGAAAGCAAAATATGAAAAATAATGCAAAGATGACACGAATAACAAGGAAGAACAAAAGATGAACATACAGTACACAAGAGCATATACAAGCGAGAGTTTGTTGCACAGAAGCTCCAGACAAACCATGACATTCAAAACTGTCCTGTTACTATAGCTAACATTACAACAACAAGCATATAATGGTTCTGTGAAACCGCAAAACCAATGTTACTCATGTCCGGTTTCAGGCCTTCCCGCTTATATTAACGTGGGTCCTAAATAGGGATGCGCCGATCTGATACTCAGCATCACACACCCGGTATACTCAGTATCGGTATCGGCTTCGATACTCCCATTCTTTGTCGGATCGGGTATCGGTCAGAGGAGACCAATCCAAATCCGATATTGTGCGTATACTATTCTGTGTTATTGTCCCACAAAAGGCACAAAAACATCATAAAGCACCATAAAGTTTTCGTGTACTATATTATAAGTGTTTTGAAGCCATTCTATAGTAAAATGTGAGAAAGAAATGAATATTTAACTCATAAAATTCAAGATCACGTAAACGTTTCCCTCCACTGCGGCTGTCAGTCATATCCACTAATCTAGTTTATAATAGCATTTTTGTCAGAGATTATGATCATATATATATATATTTTTTTTTATAATGAAGTTGTCTGTATTAAGTAGATTGTGTTTAACACACAAAAGAGTGATTATCAGTTCAACACACAGAGTTATAGAAATTCTACTTGATTTAAAAAAAACTGCGCTGGTATCGGATTGGTCGATACTCAGAATTATTGGTATTGGATCGGTTTGGTTCTGAAAAAATGGTATCGGTACATCCCTAGTCCTAAAGCTCTTGCCTGATCATAACCGTTGTTGCTCTTGCCTGATCATAACCCCCCCCCATCATGAGTGGACACGCCCCCTACTGCTGATTGGCTACAAGTGTGTTGTGCTGCTCGGCCCAATCCACTTTCAACAGTATTTCTCAGAAATCACTTACTGCACCTTTAATGTTAAATAATGTGGGTCTACGCAGCATTTCTGATGTTGACCTGTCTGAGAGAGAAGGCTCCAGAGCTGTATTTGAGGGCATGTTGGGCGGCTCTGAGCTCTCTGAAGTTTGGTCGGTCAGGGAAAGGCTCCAACAGGGGAATGGACTTTCTCAACATGCTGTTCTCCGGGTTTTCTATTACCAGGAACCTTAACAGACGGAGGACCTAAAAGCAGCCGCATGTACAACATGTCAAATAATGAATAATCAGTCAAATCATGCATCACACTTAAAAATTATATTATTTTGTTAGTGAACACTGTTAACATCGTAACTGACTCTAATGTGCTTTAAATCAGTACTATAATTCAGTTTTGCATCCACCTCTGGTGTCACGACTCTTAACAGAAACTCAACAGTGACTTAAAACCCTAATTACAAAAAAGCATTTCAATTTACATTTACATTTCAGTTATTCATTTCCAAATATATTTAGATATTTCCAAATCAGTTATTTTCCAGTCGTTGAATTCCATGAATTCTGAAAAAAGATTTTTAAACACATTTTGTAGAGATTATGTCCGTGTAAATATGTCAAACTTTTAATTTGAAAAATGTATATTCTCTTAACTATACCAATTTCCTTGACTTGTCAGAACTGTAATCATTTCCATAATTTTTCCAAGTCCGAAAAAAATTTTAAGCGATATTTTTTTAGCGCTTAAAAATGCACACACTCTTGTGGCCAGATGTGTTGGGGCCAAAAAAATTTAATGTGTGGCTTTAAAGGGATAGTTCACCCAAAAATTTATTTACTCACCCTTATGTTGTTCCAAACCGGTAACCAAACAGTTGATGGACCCAATTGACTTCCATTGCATGGGGAAAAAAAGTACTATGGAAGTCAATGGATATCTTCAAAATATCCTCTTTGTGTTCAGCAGAAGAAAGAAACTCATACAGGTTTGGAAAAACCAGAGCAAATGATGACAGAATTTTCATTTTGGGTGAACTATCCATTTAACTGTATTTTAAAAGGCTTTATTTGAAATATACATAAGTAAATGTTGTTTTTATGGTAATAGGTTTCCTGTGGTACATCTGCTGTTTTCGAACACTTTTTTTTTCAATTTACAGATACTAGGAGTGTCCGTAGATTACAATAAGTAACTAAAATAATTATAATAAAATTAAAATAAAATTTAAATAATACAATTTCAGAATTCTAGAAGTTTGAAGAGCTGAATATTTTTTTCAGACATTGTTTTATCTTAAAACTTGTTTATTTTGAATCATTTTAAGTAATCTTGAGGCCCCTCGGACGTTTGCTGAAGCCCCCTAGTTGAGAACCTCTGCACTTGTTTGTGACTTAAAGAAAACCCTCTCTCAATTCTCTCTCACCTGCTGAGATATGGCAGACTGTTCGGTGACCTGTGCTGTGAGAGTGGCCACTATGACCTGCAGGTGACTCTCCAGAGCATCATCACAGTATTCAACAGCCGTCTGACAGACCAGCGAGAGCAGCTCACAGCACAGGGACAAACTGCGAGAGGACACCTCATCCTGAGGACATGATCTGCAGCAGAACACAAGAGCTCAGTCATTCCCAGCAAAATCAGCCTGTGGACTCCCACTAAGAGAGGAAACGGCTTTGCTCGTGCGCGAGGTTAAAGTGTGCAAGCAGACCATTTACGGGACAAGCCGGATTCCACCATATCTTTATGTACACAATAATAATCTTTTACATAATCCTTTTATTTTTAAAATATGGCATGTTTGTGTGCTGCTGCACGTCCCTGTGTGTTTAATAAGCAAAGTGTACGTGCGTTGTGGACCCGCCTATAGGCGCACATTACTAAAGCGCTCTTTAAATAACAAAAACATACTGCGCCATTGACTTTAGACCATGTTTCAGTTGGACCAGTTGGTCAATGGCGCAGTCTATTTCAGTTCCTCAAAATAGCAACGCGCCAACAATGCGCCAGAACACACCTCGTTTTCAGACCAGCAGCCCATGGGCGAACAAATGGCCGCAAATGCATTTGCTATTTAAACAACGTGGACTATGACGTGAAAATGATGACTGCGCCGGTCTGAAATGAACAAAACACACTTGCGTCGCGTCCGGCGCTGCATTGCGTCGAGTGTGTGATAGGGTCCTAAAACAGCCCTAATGTGTGTGTGTGAGCAGACCTGCTGTTGATGTGGTGAATAAGTGTATAGATGATGTCCCGCAGCACAAACGCCCATGCTCCGCCCAGCCCGTCCTTCACCTCCCTGAGCAACAGGCTCACAAACAGGTGGTACATCATCAGTATGCGGTGCCGCTCGTAGGCGTTGGTGGTCTCGGCAGCCTTCTGACAGATCGCTATGAGAATCCTCTGAATGGACATCTGAAACAAACAAAACACAGACAGGCACCAATGCACTTGCTGCACATGTATACGGTTTCTCAGGGGAAATATGAATATGGAAGTTTGAGTGTGAGGCTCACGGGAGTCTTTGACAGGATGGTGACTAGAGACTTGTGGTTGGCGCTGTGGCATTTGCTCAGGTAATCCAGCGTGGCTTTGATCACATATGAGCTGAAGAATGGCGGGTTTGGCGCGGGATCCAACTCTCTAATTACAAAAATGCAACATGTTTAAAAAAAGGTGGATGGAAACAGCTATTTTCACTAAGAGAGAAAGTTCTCAAAGTTTCAGTATTTTTCATAGTGTATCAACTCTCTTTTATCTCAAATAAACAATGAATATTGATTCCTCTTGTTATAATCTTTTTAATGATCTGTTAGATCAGTGGTTTTCAAACTGTGGGTCGCGACCCACTTGTGGGTCACACAGTGAGAAAAGGTGGGTCGCACAAAGGCACTTAGCTGCAGCTAAATTTACGTTACAATGAGTGAAACAAAACCAGTCCGATTAATGACCAAACGACTATGAGTTTTAGCGCCCGTCAAAGTGTTATTTGATCGCTGAGTAATGTAGATGAACTGCTGCGCTTGTGACAGAGTCACAGTGCATGTTTAACTGAAAGAACGAGCAGAGAGAGTCCTCGGTCGCGCGCGCTCTCTCTCTCTCTCTCTCTCTCTTCGGAGCCAGGCGAAAGTGTAAAAAAGACTTCACCGTCTCCAAACTAAGCGCTGTCTTGCTCTCTCTCCCTCGCACATATTAATCAAAATAAATCGACACGGTGGTAAAAGGTCGGAAGACCAAAGTTTCATGTGGAGCATTCGGAGATTTTTTTTTTCTTCCTCAATTACCGCTGGGTGTGAATTGTGCTAAATAAGTTGTTGCCTTATCTTCTCTGAAAAGCGTCCCAGACATTCAGCTGACATAAAACAACACTTTAATTAAACGAAAAAAACTATCCAGTGATGAAATGATTTCTGTGTTGACACAAATTTCGGATGTCTATGTCCTAACTGCTGGGATAATCACACAACGCGCAGGACACGTCCAATTCGCAAACTAATTACTCCTTTGAACCGATTCATTTTAATGAATGGACAACTGATCTTTCCAACAGTGAACTCAGGAGACGATTGAATCAGTAACACTTTACAATAAAGTTCTATTTATTACATAAATTACATAAAAAGTACAGTTTGCTTACTCAAGCTTAAGCTTTAAAATAAATAAAAACCCTTGTTTTTTTTTTGAAAAGCATATGACTACATTTTTCCACACAGTGCTATCAAGAATCGATAAGAGAATCGTTAAAGAATCGGATCGATAATCAGAATCGTCAGTGGCATTATTATTATTGATAAAATCTTATCATTTCCCATCCCTATGTGAAGACGGTAAAATTATAATCAAACATTAAAGAACATAGGCTACATGTTTTTCAAAGTTTTTTTAAGAGTTAAAAGTTTAAAATATTTTGCTAACATGAAGGCTTGTCACTGTCAGTCTTTTTACATCAGTGCAAAACTAGGGAATGCAGATTAAGACCATCAGCATGCATTGATTAATCCCATGGCATGTAGCAAAAAAAAAAAAATTGCGACCAAATCATGCTGGTGCGACCAACTGAGAAAGTTGGTAGCACCAGTGCAAGTGGGTCTTGAGATTGATTATACCTGTCTAGGTGGGTCCTAGAACGAAACCCCTGTGTTAGATGATAAGAAATAAATATACCCAGTAAATTTCTGTAGGTCTCCACTATCCGCAGACGCTCCTCCTGCAGTCTCATGCAGTGTCATTAACAGCTCCACCACAATGTCAGCCAGGTTGTTGCAAATCAAACTGTCAATTTGCTGAAGGAAAAAGAGAACTGTGTATATAAAACATTCTTGAGCTGTGTACCAATTGAGTACCAACTGCATGTACAGAAAGATACAGTTTAAGTGTAGATCAGTAATGTACTAAATATCAGATGAATGAATTGAAACACAACTGTATCCTCACCTGTTTTCCCAGGAAGTTGCTGTCCTTCAGTATATCGTACACCCTGTGAGCCTTGTCTCTCTGCTGGGCCACATGGGTGTCTTGCCCAGCGAGGGCAAAGTGAGGTAGGATGTTCACCATGATCTTGGGGAAGCAGTCAGCCAGCAGCTGCTTCCAGTCCTGAGCCAAGTGATTCCCAATGGATTTCACCTCCTCAAAGTCATTCAGGAAGACCAGGTGTGGGATCAGCACATGGTAGGATGACCTAAAATTATAAAACATAGTTACAGTATAATCAGTACAATACAGTATATTTACAGAAGAACTTGGGCGAAAAAAATTCCATACTATTATGTATTTTTGCAATGAAAAATGTAAAATGATAATGATTCATTGATTAATTGACCATATGCACGGTTACTTCCTGGTTTTCGATAAGCCAGCTTGGGCATTTCCGGTGAACTGTTAGCTGTCATTCTGCACTCGCTGTACATCGACACAGAATCATCAATGGTTGACTTTTTAATATTGATTTACATTTTAATGCAGTTAATCACACTCACCTAATTTGTCAATAAACCATTGACAAATTTAATTTCATTAATTTCATTAAAGACTTAAAGCTAATGGGAATGCTGGAATAAGAAACCATCACAGAATAAATACAGAATAAAACCAAATGCAGAATATGTCTGTATTTGGACATGCACACACACACAACATTTTTCCAGCACTTCAAATGTTATTTTTTATTTGATGAACAAAAACATTATTTGTTCATCCTTCTGAGATTGTCCCCATTTGTAAAACCGAACGTTTTAAGATGTAGGAAATCCAACATTTGATAGAAAACACTTTTATTTTTAAATAAAAAAGACATTAATTACCACTATAACCAGTAGATGGCAGCAGAGTAGCATTTTTATTGGCTCATATTAGCCATTACCTGTAATATTTTTTTTTACACGTTTTGCTTTTGAATAAATATTAAACATTATAAAATCCCTAGTTTTAAAAATACATTTTGTAAAGGTTTAGCACTTTTTTGTAGTGAAGTATGAAGTTGGAAAAGTCTCATGAAGAACAAAAACTTTTCTTCAAACTGCGAATGAATTACACAGAAAGCGAGCACCACACTCTCCCTTTATAATCACAGGAGCTGTCAGGAAAACTCCTATTTTGTTCAATAAATCTAACTAAAGTGCACAATAAATCTTTCATTTACAGTGTTGACTCTTTTTATGATTGCTGAGGAGGAACACTGAGGGCGTTTCTATGGCGTTTCACGTTTGAATAACTCAAATGAATGCTAGGCCTGACTATTTAAGTGACTATATTCTGATTATAAACTAAGTATTACACTAATGATGCTGTTAAAGCTACCCGAGGACACTGAACATACAGACACACCAACAAGTGACATTTCACCGGAAGTTTTCCAGCTGGCTTATATTACTGCGGAAGCTATTAAGAATGTATTCTCAATTGCCATGAAAATAAATAATGTTAAAATAGCCTTCTCATACCATGTATGCAAAATATGATTTATTTTGATTTGGGCTGAAATATGAGCAGCATGTGAGATTCAGCCTATGGCAGGAGCACAAACCTGTAAAACTCGTCCAGACTGCAGAAGCCCAGCAGTGTGTAGGGGAAGGACTGCAGCGTGTACCTCGAGTCGGACTGTTTTTGGTTCAGCCACTCAGCCACCAGGTAATACAGGTGTGAATGAATTAAACTCTTCGAGTCCCTGTACCCAAGCGACCGGGACACACCTCTTAGCACCTGCAGAGTTCACCACAGAAAAACTTTTTAATGGAGGATACAAAGGAATATTTGGATAGTGTTCAGTGTTGAATATCTTTACCTTATTGATGAGCTGTTCATCAATGCTGTTCTCCTTGTAGGACTGAAAGAGTGCAAACAAGGCTTGCTTCTCACACACGGGGCTGCAGGATATCACCATAGAGACGCTTTTCAGCAAGGTCGCCCGTCGATTAAAGGTCTCGTCGGGTAAGTCTTCTGAAGGACAGCTCTTCTGTACAACATCAGCATTAAAGTATTAGAAGTATATTCTTAGGATGTCAAACCAAGTCAATACCAAAACTAAAGATGTTTTACTTTTTTTATAGATATATTTCTGAGCGTTTACAAACTTGTTCACTTGTTCATCTTCGTATATCTGTTCTATTATTTTTTTTCTTCTCTTTTTTCTCTTTTTTGTAATTTGTGCTCTTTATTTACTTGAATAATTACTTGTAAAAACTTGTTAATAACTGATTGCTACATAACATGGTTTTAATTCAACATTTATAAATCTACACAATTAATTTTGTTTATGTAATATTTAATTTTTAAAATAAAGGAGTATGTTCAATAAGATAAAGGATTTAAGAATCTTGAAAACTCACTCGTATTGATATCAGCCACTGAAATTTTAATGTTGTAACAAGTCTTTTTATTGGATTAATTATGTCATAAATGACCTATAATCATAAAGATCAAACATTAAAGAATTAGAAGTCTATTCTTAGGATGTCAAAGTAAGTTAATACCACAGCTAAACTAAGATGTTTTAGTTTAAAAATTCATTGGGTGTTTTTTTTTTTGAGCGTTTACAAACTTGTTCACTTAAAATCTTTGTATATCTGTTCTATTATTATTATTTTGTTGTTCTACTGTTTGTAATTTGTGCTCTTTATTTTATAACTGACTGCTTGCTTGAATATTTCCTTTTAAAAACTCTACACAATTAATTTTGTTTTATTTAATATGTAATTTTTCAAATAAAGGAGTATGTTCAATAAGATATAGGATTTAAGAATCTTGAAAACTCACTGGTATTGATATCAGCTACTGAAATTTTAGTGTTGTAACAACCCAAGTCTTTTCCATAATTATTGGATTGGTTATGCCATAAATGACCTAATCAGGTAAAGATCAAACACAGTATAGCATGAGTTTTTCCCTTAGTTCTGAAAGCGTATTTTAATATCTAAAGTCATTTGATTCAACTTCTTTATGCATCAAAATTCATTGATGCAATGGGCAATGAGTTATTAAAAAATACAATTTCATAGCACATTAATTTGAACAACATTTAAATTTAATTTAAAAAGTTTTATTTCTGATGAACAAAAAAAAAATAGGGGTGTCTAGTCATAAATAAGTTTATCTTTAATTTCTGGAAAAACGCTGGATTTAGAAAATTCTCAGAAAATTCTCACAGAAGTCAGATCTGTGCTCATAATAAGCTTACACAACGCTGACAAAGAATGGACAATGAAATGAGAGTAACTCAAAATTGGAGTAGCGCTATTTAAGCCATTTACTATATCCTTCACATGTCAGCATAATCTCTGTAAAACTGCATATAAACACACCATTTAGACGTTCAAATGAAGGTGAAAGAGTTCTACCTGCCCGCTCATTCCTTCCTGAGCCTTGAGGTAAATGTTCTCAAAGGCCGTCTGCTGGTTCTTCATAGGAAGCATCATCTTGCCTTCCGGTCCGTTTTTAAGGAACAGGCTAGAATTTAAAAGCCCATGTGAATAAAGGAAGACCAGTTTCAGCAGAAGAGGTTATATCTTGAGCTCAGCCCACCTCTCCACAGACAGCGCCGCCAACATGCACACATGGTGATGTGGATCTGCTAAATGAGCCGAGAGAACCACAGACACGGGCAGCTCCTCGTCCCTCAGCGTCAGCGTCGCCCACTTACAGCGAGGGTCCACCTGGGGAAAACAGCGAGTACACATATGCAAACCTCTCCTGGAAACAGCCGTTTTCACGGACTTGAACGTCGGAAGATGATGTAACTGACTGTTATACTATAAAATAGTACTGTTTAAAATAGTACATTTACCATTTTACTGGAATACAAAATGATACTGTACTTACCTCCAGCAAAGCCAGTAAACACTGCATCAGTGCCACTCTCACCGCTGAGGTACATTTGCCAGATTTCCCTAAGATGCTGTACAAAAAGAGTGAATTTAACCTTAAGAAGCTCTTGAAGAATCTCTTTTAAATTTTGTATCTCTTTTTTTTCCTTTTTAACAACTCAAGTATTTCTTTATAGTTAAGCAATTACCGTTATATAATGAAGTAAATGTATTAGAATAAAACCATCTCTAAAACATTTTAAAATGAGAAATACCACAGTACCATGTAATTTAATATTCAACAATATTATTGATCTGCTTATTGACACCATTATGAGAACTGAACTGAGCTAGACAATGACATCACTGTTTTCTCCAGTGATGCTATTTATATAAAAAATTATAAATATAATAAAAATATATATTTTATGTAAACATGCCTTTAGTCCACTAAAATTTTTTTTTTTTTTTTTTCTAAGGCCAGCGTATTTTTTTCAATGGGAGTGCCATGAATTTAAAAATGGCAGCCACATGACAGCCGTCCAATCACAGCAGAGGAGGGGCGGGACAAATACCACACGACCAACGACAACAGACGGCAACAACAAGCACAGCAACAGAACAAAATCATTTAAAACAAGAGCCAGAGCAAATACTTAACATTGTGTCACAAACTAGTGACACTTCCTCCGATATTCTGTATCAAATAAAAAAAAACCTGCTCTCAAGCGCCCAGAGCAAGGCGTTTTCTGCTGGCAAAAAATTAAACAATCAAAATAAACGCTTTATGCGGACACAGCCTAAATGATGACCATATTCAAGTATCATGATATTTGAATCGATATTACTCAAAGGAACTCGGAGTAAGAACTTCAGTACCATATACCATAGTACTACCATGGTACATTTGTGTTTGTGATTTTATTAATGATAATTTAACTGATACTATCGGATAAGAACAAAACTTGAACTGAATTGAGCTGAATAACGATATTATTGTCTTCAGTAGAACAGCTTATAGCTGAATTGAACTAGTTTCATTATGAATGAACGTTACACAGTTATTGAACTGAACTGAATCATCACTGAACTGAACTGAGCTGAATAATGACACTATTATCTTGCTGCTTTACAGCTGAATTTGAACTTCTCATATTTTAAGTGTGCATCACTACCTATGTTTCCATCCACCTCATTTTAATGTGCATTTTGGGATATGGCATAAAACGCAGGGTGGAAAATTAAAAAAACGCGCATAAAAAACATTGGTTACACTTTATTTGAAGGTGTCATTGTTACAGTGTAATTATATATTTAAGTACTGAGTAATATTAAGCAACTACATGTCAAGTCAAGTCAAGTCAAGTTTATTTGTATAGCGCTTTTCACAATACAGATTGTATCAAAGCAGCTTCACAGTATTCAATTTAAATAATACAACAAAGTTTGTTTCAAGAGGAATTTATTGATTGATAAAATTAAATTAAATATCCCCAAAATATCCCAAACTGAGCAAGCCAAAGGCAACAGTGGCAAGGAACCGAAAAACTCCATCAAGTGACCTAATGGTGTCCTAAAACTCCATCAGGTGACCTAATGGAGAAAAAAAACCTTGGGAGAACCCAGGCTCAGTCGGGGGCCAGTTCTCCTCTGGCATTTATGAGCTAGAGGCCGGATTGTAGTTTGAACTGTGGGATTATATGAATGCCTGGCTGAAGAGATGCGACTTTAATCTAGTTTTAAACTGGGAGAGCGAGTCTGAGCAACGAACAGTATCAGGAAGACTATTCCAGAGTTTTGGAGCCAAATGTGAAAATGCTCTCCCTCCTTTGGTGGTTCTGAATATCCTAGGTATGACCAAAAGTCTTGAATTTAGTGATCTTAAAGAGCGCGATGGATTATAGGGCGATAGAAGATCCGTTAAATAGACTGGAGCTAAGCCATGTACTTGCTATACAGGGTTAGGGTTGGATTAGGATTTGGTTGAGGGTTAGTTGCATGTGATTATGCATAATTTACTGTTATTGCTACGGTAAGTACATTTTTTATCCGATAAGAATTCTAAAACTACAATGGAAACACATTTACTGAATAAATCCCTTGATGCCCAACAAAAACATGACTTTGCCTCAACAGAGGATGTGATTGGTCCGCAGGTTAATCCAGTTATCCAATCACATCGCACAGCATCTCAAATGTTGGTTTGGTCGCTCTGAAATGCAAAGTCTGTCATCAGAATGATTTGGTTTAATTCCCTCCAGAAGCGTCTCACACGATTGCGTTCCCAAACACCAGCATCCCAACGCAAGAGAACATTCCAAACATTCCAATTTTGCCCACTTTGAATGGAAACATAGCGACTGTTTCTGCTACTTTCCTGTGTATTATCGTGAAGCTGCTTTGACACAATTTCTATTGTAAAACACGCTATAAATTAAAGTTGTTCCAAAAGGAATAATTTGGTTCATTGAGGTCTTGGTGGCCTCACCAGAATCCGGACACGACTTTGAGCAGCGTTCCTTTGATATGTGCCAGGTCGTCGTCCTGCTCGCTCACGGGGGGCGATCGGCCCAGACAGCGGATGGAGGGCAGGAGAGAGCGCAGGACGGCAGCACACACCTCCTGGTCTTGCCGATACAGAGAACACACATCTCTGAATGAAAAACACCAAAACGAATTAGAAAAAGATCGTTATTGGAATACACTACTAGCTAAAGTTTGGAATAATTCAAGTTTTATTTATTTTTATGCTTCTCTTCTGCTCAAAAAGGATGCATTTAATTGATCAAAATCAAAATCAAACCAGTAAGAACAGTAATATTGTGAAATATTATTACAATTTAAAAGAACTGTTTTCTTTTTTACTTTTTTTACTCCTGTGATTGCAAATCTGAACTTTCATCATCATTACTCAAGTCTTCAGTGTCACATGATCATGATTCAGAAATCATTCTAATACGCTGATTTGGCGCTAAAAAAAACATTTCTTAATATTATCAATGTTGAAAGCAATTTTTACTGCTTAATATATTTGTGAAATCATGATACACTAACATTCAAAAGTTTGGGTTAAGATTTTTAAAAAAGAGAGTGATTAATACAAAGACGCAATACATTGATCAAAAGTGACAGTAAAGGCATTTATACTGTTTCAGAAGATTTTAGTAAAGCTTTATAATAAGGTCTTATTTGTTAACATTAGTTCATGTATTAACTAATATGAACTAACAATGAGCAATACATGTGTTACTGTATTTATTAATCTTTGTTAAAGTGAGTTAATAAAAACACAGTCGTTCATTGTTTATGTTAGTTCAGTGCATTAACAAATACAACTTTTGATTTAAATATATTAGTAAATGTTGAAATTAACTAAGATTAATAAATGCTGTAGAAGTTCATTATTAGTTCACGTTAACTAAAGTAGTTAACCAATGTTAACAAAAGAAACCTTACTGTAAAGTGTTACAGAGATTTCTACTTCAAATAAAATGCTGTTCATTGAATATTCTACGCATCAGAGGATCATGAAAAAAAAATGCATTACAGTTTCCACCCAAAAAAATTTAAAACGGTTTTCAACATTGATAATAAGAACCATTAGTAATAATTGAGCACCAAAAAAACTTCAAATGTTTTATAATATTTCACAATATTACTTTATTTATTTATTTGATTTTTGATCAAATAAATGCAGCATTTGAGTGAGAATAAGAAGCTTCTTTCAAAAACATAAAAAAAAATCTTAATTATTCCAAAGTATTATTGACAGGTACTGAAGTTGGTTTCATTTTTACATTTTCAAATACACTTTAGAAGAATTGAGATATTAGTTGTTCGATCATTTATTAAAATAAACTTTAATGCACCAAATTTAAGATATTGAAGTGAACAGAACATAAGTGAAACATAAGAGGAATCCTTACGCCAGAGGCCTGAGAAGAGTATCAAATTCTTCAGGATCCAGAGATGAGACTTCAGCTGGGAGTTTCTTCAGCAGGGAAAGATACTACACAAGTAATGCATGAAGAAAAAAAGGAAAAAACATTAAAATATGTCATTTTGGTGATCAAAGATGAGTTTTAAGGGATACAATTATTAACTACAGGGGGACTTTAAAAGAATAATTTATTAGATGCAAGCTGGGTGCACACCCCTAAACATGACGTGGAACAAAACAAACTGTGATTGGTTGCGTCACATGTCAGTCAGACGGCCTCTGGGCGGTCCTTGGCCAATGAAAGCTGCGATAGAGTCCAGACCTTCTGCCGTCAGTCTGAAGGTTTGTCTAGAAGAGGCTACTTTCCTAGATAACCCCATGAACAGTCTTTGACATAATTCAATGTTTCAATTATATAAGAGTCCCATAAAAATCCCATAGACTGCCCATGTTAACATGCCCACCTTTACAGTAGAAAAATATATGTTTTCAGCCGGGTACAAAAAGTGGTTTTGGTCTGTATAGCTAATTTTGCTCTTCATGACAACTTGAATTAGAATTTTTCAATTTAACTCAATTTAAATTATATTAAGCCTTAAAGTTCTGCATAATTAAGGGCATGGCCACTTGAGTGACAGGTGAATTGCCGCTGATGTCACTACTAGCCGTTTGTCTGCTGTTAGCGTCACATCACCTCAGCTAATCCCGCCTCTTTGCCCATTTTCGGTTATCAGAGAGTGTCGCGCTGCCAAGATGGCGACGGCCGGCTCCGCCCACTTTGGACTTAAAAAATGCTCTCCAGAAACCTACGGTCACGTCATGGACAATACGTCCATTGAATAATACAGTCTATGGAGTCAGTACATTAAGAAATCATAATCACCATGTGGAGGTGAAGCATCTGAGAAAAGTCTGTGAGGTCCAGTAGTTTGAGCAATTTGCGTTGAGTGTCCAGAGGTTTGAAGGAGAATCCACCGTTGAGCTCTGAGGATCCACAGAGCGACAGGAATCCAAGCACAGACAGGAAGGCCAAGTCTTGTCTAGATAAATGCTCCTCGGATAATGCACTCTTGGTCCCTACGATCGAAAATGAAGAAAAAAAAATCAATTACGTGATCTTAACAGCTGCGAAATATGAAATCCCATCCCTGATTATATTGAGTTCTCCAGTCTCGCTGAGCACCTGTGCTGAATTTTGAATCGCAAGCTTCATCATTGGACTGGCAAGGTCTGGAAGTGCTGAGGTGCGTCTCATCTCCATCTTCAAACAGATCAATCTCCTCCTGATTGTCCGTTTGGTTTCTGCTCGTATCCACTTGATCTTCATCCATTGGGTCGTTCTCCATGACTGTGTGGTCCTTTTTACTCGAGTTGCTCAACTGCAAAAGTAAAAGGTGCATTTTAGATGAGTGTCAAATAACAGAAGTTTGTAGGGGTGTGTGATATGATTTTAGATTGTGAAACCATAGTAATCATAGTGTCATAGTATTGTGCTACAGTGCAATCAGTTCTGGCACCTCTGTCCCAACATACTGTACAATGCCACATACATTTACATCACATGATTAGCAGTATATACCGGCCTCATTCGCAAGCTGTTCTGAGTCTGTGACATTAACTTATCATATCACCCACACCTAGAATGTTGGTTGTAAAATCTCAGTATCATCTCTAACTGAAAAAACATAAATAATAAGGTAAAACATATAATTTCTGTGTTTTCAAAAATGGGATTGGTGATCAAATTTACATTTTTGCTGCTTATTCATAAACAAACATGTCTCCCGTAACTTCCTGTAGACTCATTCAGGAGACGTGAACATCTGTAGTGACGTGTCAGTAAGTCTCACCAGTAGCTTAGATATGTCACACAGGTCGTTCAGCAACCTCACAGGCAGAGTCTTCATGAATAAAATGCGAGATATGGTAGAAACTTTGTCATCCTAGAAAAAAAAAAAATAAATCAGTGGAGTTATTTTGAGGTTCCTGGATAAGGATTTTTTTAAAATGCAACATTCAGACCTATGAACCTGTTTGATCAAACCTTTGAAAAGAACTAACTTGAAAGAACAATTTGGCTCACAAGGAAGTTTTACACACGAGCCAATGACATATTTTGGAGCAGAAAAGTATGTATATTCACTGTGCAATCCCATAGCTCAAACAACAGAGCATGGCACTGGCAATGGCGAGGTCATGGGTTTTTGATTCCCAGAGAACGCATTGACTTGCAACATGAGGCACTTTAGATAAAATCTTATGCCAAATGCATAAATGAAATGACCTTTGAAGAGATAGCCCAATGGAAAATTAAATCTTTGTCAGATTTTCTTCTTTTTTTTAAGTTAATGGGCTCCAAAGTTCAGTTTCCAACCTTTTTCAATTTCCAAAATGTATTATTTTCTGCAGAAGAATAAATGTCAACCAGGTTTGGATGGAACAACTTCGAGGTGAATAAAAAGATGACAGAATTTACATTTTTGGGTGGACTATCCCTTTAAGAAACATTGGATTTTTGATTGACCTGAAAATATATTTAAATAAAAACGTATTACAGTATTTGTAAAATACAAAACTATAAATATCGAATAAGAAAATATTTAACAGTCATACCTTGTATTTGGTGATATACTGTAGCTTACCTTTTCTCTTCTACTAATACTATCAGAGCACAACAGCATCACTGACTGAATTGATGTGATGGTATCGTTCTCAGCCAATCTGCTCTTTGCCGTTGATAAGTAATGACTAAATTCCTGAACCAATGCCTACAAAGGAAGGAAATAGTAATTAATTACCAGGCTCTAGAGTAATGAGTTATTTACATGCATTTTAAATCAAATAATTAAGGCTGTCGATGGTAGAAAGAAAAACAACACAGATTTCTGACATTTTTTGCACCAATAATTTGTAATCATAAATACATTTTCAATTGAAGCTCCAAATCATTGTGGAAACAACAGAAATACGATATTTTCAATATTTTATTTTTTTAAATGTTTGTTTAATGGCATCTTCTGCTGAACACAAAAGAAGATATTTTTGAAGAATTTCTTTTTTCCACACTATGGAAGTCATTGGGGTCCATTAACCCTCTGGGGTCTAAGGTGTTTTTGGGGTCCTTGAGATGTTCTGACATGTCCTGACATTTGTGCTTTTTTCAGTTGCTTATAAACATATTAATGGCAAAAAAAAATTACACACTATTTAGCACAAACAGGGCTACCATAATATTTTGAGCAACAAGAATGTACATGTCTGCATTTTTGAGAGAATAATGTTTATGCGTGGTTATTGAAAAAACTAAAAACTAAAGTTTCTGAAATAAGGCCATAAAACACATGCTAAATATGTGCCAATAAGACTTTTGTCTAATAGATGTCATTGCCTAGTGTTTTTTCTTCAAAATGATGTGAAAATCATCCTGCCCTTATCATTCACATAACACAATACATTGATTTGAATTTTGCAAAGCACTTTCTGTTTGGAAAGGCAATATGCGGAGTGGGCGTCAACGATCATGCATATTTAGTGGTTCACACCTTAGGAGACAATGGGGCCTGCATACTTAATGACCCTTTCATTCAGGTGAGTCACTGAGCCACAAGAATGCAAGAGCAACAGTTGGAAGCATCTCAATTATTTTTTATTTTTCCACATATTGTGCTTGCAATTTGGCCTATAATATCCAAGGAAAACATGTCTAGTAATTGTGCAGTTAATTCTCATACTGTATTTTCAGTTTTGGAATATTTATCCTCTCCCCAAATTTGTCACTAATAAAACACAATAAAAATTATTTAAAGAAAAGGCTTATTACCTTATTACCTTTTAATAGTTTGTTTACATCTACCTTGTAAATATATTTTTTTATTAAAAAGGTTACAATTACAACAACAATTCAAGTGTAATCTTTCTTTGTAAAAACTAAAGTATACATTTTATCATACATATTTCAAAGTTAAGGATTTGATTGATTATTTGATTACTTTATTTTTGACAAAACATACTATATTTAACATGAGCAAATATTGGCAAACAAATATTGGCTTATTTGAGTTGGCAGATATTTTACAGTAAAAATGTATAATCTATCCAAAACTAATCAACGAAATGTTGTCTTTCATATGTCTGTAACATAGGTCTTTCATTTTTATTATAAGAAATATAAATGTTAATTTGCAGTTTAATACGTTGCTTATACAAATACATTTTATTTCAACATTTCAGTCGATTTTTACTCAGTATAGCAATACAGTTTGCTAAAACATCATCATTCATTCACACAAAGACGCAATTTAAATTTAAACTGTCTTTTTGCGAGCTGTGATAAACAGCGCGCATCTCTGCGGCTGCCGTTCATTCATTCACAGAAACGCGATTAACTTGAGAAGGAAAAAAAACTTACTACATATTCGGATCCTCTCTCCTGCAATACCCGCACTCTGAGGTAGATTTTCCGTTATTATTATTCCTCACAGCGCTGCCAGATGGTGTAAACACGTAGGCTACAATGATATGATTAAACTTGTGTTTCCTCGAGCTGATATGGGGGCGTTCACAGGTTTGCCTCAGTAATTTGCGTTTGAATAGCACGCGCTCTCCGTGGGCGGAGTCACATTACCTTTGAATGAGCTCTAATTAGCTCGACTGGAATCGCTCTTTTAATACAGATTTCACAAGATGAGAATATTTGTTTTTTATATAAATTACCTCATTTTAAAGAAGAGAATTCAAGCTTCATGCCTGTGTGTCTGTATGCCTGTTTGACTCAGTATTCGCGGAGTTATTGTTCATTTTCGGACGCGTTTCAGAATGGTCTTCACTGACAGAGAGAAGGCAGAACTCGCATCACGTTTATTTTTCTTTATTTGGCAAAAAGCACAACACTTTGTTTTTATTGTGAGTATACACAAAAATAATACACATTTAACAGAATCGATTGATGTATGAAACTTGCTTGTAATATCAAAGTCAACAGAGCAAAATTAATTTCTTTTGAACTGAACTGAAAAAAATCCAGCAAAACGCGCGGGCGCGTTTGTCGACCTCAGAGGGTTAACTGTCCGCTAATCAACATTTTTCAAAATATCTTCTTTTGTGCTCAGCAGAAGAGAGAGATTCATACAGGTTTGGAACAACTTGAGGTTGAATAAATGATGACAGAATTTTCATATTTGGGTGAACTATCCCTTTAAATGGATTTTATTTATTTAGTACCATTTTTGGGAATACAATTAATAATGATATCTTTTAAATTAAGTCAATTTGAAGGGGTCATGCATGTACAGTACATGGATTTTTTTTTTAATATTTGTTTTTAGATATGTTCCTTAAGGTTCACTTATAATGTTAAAGTCCCCCTGTGGTGTCGAAAATCAAGCTTTAATGTTGTTTATATGTGTAATATGGTGTTTTTAATGTGCTTTAAGACAAACCATGTTTAAATTCCAAAGTCAACTCCATTGCTGAGTATTTTCTCCTTAAAACTGCAGTGAACCAAAGACAGTCTCAAAAACACTGTTTGAAATCGCTGGTGTTTCTGACGTCACAAACTACCTTGTAACCAATCAGATCAACGTGTGATCATCAGCGAGTGGATCTCTGAGCTGGAGTGAGTGAGTGGAGGCGGGGCTCATTTGCATATTCATAGAACCGCGTATACTAAATGAGGCAAGGGTGTAGAGTTACATTCAAGCTATTTTAAGGCATGAAGACATTTTAAATATGTAATTTTGGTGATCAAAGATGAGTTTTAAGGGATAAAATGATTGACTACAGGGCACAAAAAACACACAAATGTTTATGAACTGAAAAATAAATATTTTCAACCCTCACTCTGACCCTCTGTCTGAAATGATCTTGTTTTAAGGGGCGAGCCGCTTTAAGGCTTGTCAGTAAACAGCCACTGTTATGATTGGCTAACTTCACTGTTGAACATGAGTTAGTGTTTTGAACACATTATCCATTTAAAACCATAATTTACATGATCAAATTGTTCCCTTGCGGGTTGCGATAGCTGCTGTCAGAGCCAAGGCTGCTTCATCTTTTAACAAAAGGGTATTTCGCACCGGAGGAACCTTTTCATAGTTCCTACAACTATTGGTGGAAGTACCCGGATTTTGTCGTATTCGCACCGCAGGAACGAGGAACGATTTTAGTTCTAGGAACTCCTTTTGGAGGAACTAATTTATCTCCTACTTCAGAGTCGGTCTAAACCAGCGGTATAGGAACTACCAGTGACGTTGGTGTTCGCTGATTGGCCGAGCTAAACATGATGATGTATTTCTGCTCAGCTAGCGACACTGGACATCAACCACACGGCATACGCTAACACCTTTTCATATACGGTCTACTTTCTATGTATAACAATTATATCTAATAACGTATTAGACAGGACTGTTACACAGATTGTAAACTAATGAACATGGAGAATGCGAGCGCTGTTTGTTTGCTCAGGCTCTGGTGTTCTCAGTCAAAATAAAAGTCACAACAAGTGCGGCTCACTTCACTTCTGAGTTCCTACTGGCGGTGCCAATGCAACCAGGAAAATGTTCCTAAAGGAACCATTAGTTCTCGGGGAAACACACTGGTGGCTAGTTCCTAGAACTAAGTTCATATAACTATCCGGTGCGAAAGCCCCTAAAAATTTCTTTGCAAACTCTCCATTACACTGTGCCTCATTTACAAAACAATCTGCAGTCAAATGCTCTGAACAAACTTCAGACACGATCTGGGAAGCCATTCAAATAAAATGAGCTGTTTGAACAGGGCGTGTCAAAGCATTTTTTTACTTTTCACTTGTCCTGTTTTCGACAGACTCGAGTGTGTGGATACATCAGAAACTGAACATACATCTGTAAACTGTATCTAGTGTAGACAGCATCACTGATTATAATGGCTTCTGTTTGCTTTAGACGTGGGTTTTTTTAAACAATATTGATGACAATAAATGGATGTCATGGATGGAAAACCCCACCTTGGCTTTTAGGAAGAGGGGCGAGCGACAGGCCTCTTCTTCTGTGAGGAGTCCCATACACACGTACGCAGCCAGAACTCCAGTGAGCAGCGAAGCACAGCGCAGCACACACTCGTGAGGAGTGTTTGAACTCTGTGGAGAGAGTGAGGGGAGATAAATGAAGACACTACAGATCAGATCTAACTGCAATAAAGAGTTCATATAGTGTGAATCAAATGTTTATTGGTTTGTTTCAGCCCTCAGTTTTGCAATTTGTGAAGCAAAATGTGTCTATTATAGTATAGCGGTGCTTAAAAAAATTTATTTTTAATGTTGTTATCGAAATTCTACCATTGCTTTTGATGTTCATATTCTATTTTCATAGTCTACTATACTTACATCAGGAGAGTAGCAGTTAAAGAGCTGCTCAGCGACAGACAGGAGACTGAGCTCGAGTTTGCTTCTGAGAGCTGGAATAACAGTGAACTGTGGTTTCTCTGAGTAAACACCGTCTCCATCGGCTGTAACTTTAGTGCTGGGAGGGGTGTCATCAAAACTGAACTGCAGGAAGAGACTTTCAACCTCTCCCAAAGTGTCTTTCGCCTCAGTGAGGGGAGAACTCTGGGAAGAGAAACTGTATAGGACACAAAGACATATCAGACAGAACCATTAATATTATTAGAGACATTAGTAACAATTCTCAACTTTTGAAGTCACCATTAAATCAATATTGACAAATCTTTTCTTTTTTTTATGTAATATTGCAGTATTTATTATAAATGATTTACCTGTGCACGTCATTATTTGTATTTATTCATTTTTATTTATGTTCCCTCATAATCTTTAATCAAAATAACTTCCTCTGCCTTGTGCAGGAACATCTCTTCTTTTCCATGATGATGTGTTTTCTGGGACAAACTGTCACTCACATGAGATCCACCAATAGCAAACCAGTATGGCTTAAACGTTAGTCGACAAGAAGAAGCTTAGTCGACCAAGATTTGATCAGTCGGTTAGTCGTCCTTGTGGTAATTACAGTATGCCGAGTGGGAAATTCAAACGTTCGCCTAATTTCCATCGACCTCAAATATGACTTATCATTTACATTTTACATTTAGTCAAGGCCGATTCCTGACCTCAAGTATTTGATTCCAGAATTGGAATCGATTTTCGATTCCCAACCCTAAATATACCCCCCAAAATATTTGCAAACATAGCTGGTGACCTGGGTACTCCATGTTTACATAAAATCTGCATACTATGCACAATAGTATGAGTAGTATGTTAGCCAGTTTTGTTACACTCACCTCTCTGGCTTCAGGCTGCCCATCAGAAACGTTAGTCCTGCCCTGCTGTCTTTCAATGTCAACGATACTAGAATCCTAGGAATGAGGTTCAATGGAAAATCCCTACAAAGACAAAAAATATTATTCAAGGCAACCAATATTTACAGAACATTAGTAGCAACTTCAGTTGAAATTCAAAGGTGAAATGTAGTGGCTTCCCAAAAGAATTTGAGAAATTGAATAAAATGATTAATCACTAAATTGAAGGAAACCAGAGTGGTGCTTTCCCATGCAAAACTGGCCACTATGCTATGCTAACTGGTGATGCTGGACCTGGTGATAATGAGGTGAGGTCTGCAGTTCTCCTCCGTCTCCTCGTTGTGTTCGTTCATGAGCAGCCAGCTGATGACGGAGTCTCTCAGGGTGGGCGGCTCTCCACCCGTCTCCATCAGCACTCCACTGATGACGTCACGACTGTGAACGCTTTTGGGGACGGAGCACTTCAACAACGCCTGGGCCAAGCTGAGGGCGCCAACGCTGAGGAGAAACAATAAGAAGTGAACGTTACTGACAGTTTTGAAACATCAGATAAATATTCCAAGTTAAATGGAAATTGAATTTAAGTTCAATCAACAACATATATTGAATGTTACTTCTGGAGAAAATAATTTTGACTACTGTAAATCTGATTGACAGTAATGCACTTATAATGGAAGTCTATGTGGTGTAGCAGAAGGTTTAAAAGTAGTGATGTATTAAATTGTTTTTCAAAATTTCTGCTCATTCAAACTTTTCGCCAATGTCGAAATTGTTAAAATGATTTATAACACTTTTTATGAAGACTTAAAATGAATTATAGCTCCATTTATACTTACAAGTATTACTTTTTAATAAATACATTTATAATGACTTATTAAGACCTATACTGCATTATAAGAACAGTTATAGTTACATTTATATACATTTTATAATTACTTATAAATCATGCATTTGCTTTTTTAATTGGCATGCTCATAATCCATTATACACTGATTTATAAGTATTAATTAGTCAGTCGTATAGTTACATGAATGTATTTATAAAGATTCAACCAGCATTTCTATAATGTTATATTGTGGTGACCCACAAGGAAGTCTGAAAGAGACATTCACCAAGGAACTGTACCTTTAAGGAGAGGGGGGTTTAGACGATGACGAGTTCCGGTTTTGACGTTGTGTTTTGGTTTTGATATCACTCGCTGTACTGTGTGATAGTTATATTGAAGTGGATAGTAAAGTTGACTCGACGCATCTCCGTCTCTTGTCTCCTCACTTACCGCACTCCACATTGGTGACCCCGACGCGAGTTGAACACGGCTGAATTATGTCACACAACGACGGTGGTGAAAACGCTGCGGCCGCGGGGCCGGCCGCTGCTAGCGGCGCGGCTAATGTCGGCGCGATCTACGCAGCCACCATCAAGTTACCGGACTTTTGGCAGCACAATCCACGGCCGTGGTTTCAGCACATCGAGGCACAGTTCCAGCTGAGAGGAATAACACAGGACGTTACAAAGTATTTCCACGTGGTAGCGGCCTTAGATGCCTCGACGACGGCCAGGGCTATGGCGCTGTTAGAGGCTCCTCCAGCCGACGGCAAGTACGACGCACTTAAAACGTTCCTGTTGAGCCTCTTTGAACTGTCAGAACTGGAGAAGGCAGACCGCCTGCTGTCCCTGAACGGCCTTGGCGACAGCAAGCCGTCCGAGTTAATGGAGAGGATGCTGGCGGTGCTGGGCGCGGCGGATCCCTCATTCCTTTTCGCCCACATATTCCTGCGGCAGCTTCCAGCACCCGTGCGTACCGCACTGGCTAGTTCCCCCCTCCCTTCCTCCAGAGACTACCGAGCACTGGCTGTGGAGGCAGACAGGATTTTCCTCGCCAACCGACAGCAGTTTGTCCATGCACTGCTGCCCACCCAGCGCACGTCTGTTCCACCCTCGGAGGACGACCCAGACACTGCAGCTGCTGTGACGGCCCGCCGACAGCGTGAGGACGGGTGGTGTTATTACCATTCCAGGTTTGGGGCCAAAGCCAAGCAGTGTCGTCAGCCTTGCAGTTTTGGAGCCCAGGGAAAAGCCAGGGCCGGCGCTCATTAGCAGCTATGGGCGCTGGCCGTGACTGCAAGCTGTTGTTCATCACTGACACCTTGTCCGGCCGGCGGCTGCTGGTCGATTCTGGGGCTCAGCGCAGCATCCTGCCAGCGCAGCCTGTGGACACCATGGCTGGCGGGCACGGCCCCCCGATGGACGCCGCTAACGGCACACCCATTCGTACCTATGGCACGAGGCATGTGGAAGTGTGTTTCGGCGGGCGGCGTTTCGGCTGGGACTTCGTCATGGCTGCTGTATCTACGTCGCTCCTGGGGGCGGATTTTCTCTGCGCTTATAGACTGTTGGTGGATGTTACAAACTGCCGCCTGATCGACGCCCTCTCTTTTGCTTCGTACCCCTGCACGCTGGGAGGGACAGGGGCGCTTTGTCTGTCAAACACGCTGGCCAATGGGAACCTGTATCAACGCCTACTTGCTGAGTTCCCTGACATCACCACGCCCACGTTTTCATCGGCGGTGGCTAAGCATGGCGTGGAGCACTACATCACCACGGTGGGCCCCCCAGTCTACGCACGAGCCTGGCGCCTCGACTCTGCCAAGCTCGCTATCGCCAGGGAGGAGTTCGCCACCATGGAGCACCTCGGCATCGTGCGCCGCTCCAACAGCCCGTGGGCTTCCCCCCTGCACATGGTGACCAAGGCTGATGGCGGATGGCGTCCCTGTGGAGATTTCCGTCGCCAGTGCCGCACATCCAGGACTTCTCCGCCCACCTAGCCGGCGCCACCATTTTCTCTAAGGTGGACCTGGTGCGCGGTTACCACCAGGTGCCTGTCCACCCGCAGGATGTCCCCAAAACAGCAGTCATCACACCCTTTGGCCTTTTCGAATTCCTACGGATGCCTTTCGGCCTCAAGGGGGCAGCGCAGACGTTTCAGCGTCTCATGGACTCGGTGCTGCGAGATATGCCGTTCATGTTTGTTTACTTGGACGACATTCTCGTGGCCAGCGCGTCCGCAGACGACCACCGGACGCATCTCCGGCAGCTGTTCGGCCGGCTCAGTGAGCATGGCCTCATCATCAACCCGGCCAAGTGCGAGTTTGGCCGGTCATCCATCACTTTCCTCGGCCACCACGTCACCCCACAGGGGGCAGTCCCCCTCCCTGCCAAGGTGGAGGCCGTCGCCAGTTTTCCACGCCCACGCACTGTGAAGTCCCTGCAGGAGTTCCTGGGCATGGTGAACTTCTACAACCGTTTCCTCCCCCGTGCGGCCCAGCTCATGCGTCCATTGTATTACGCCTTGCGGGGTAGGAGACCGGCGGACGTGTTGGATTGGTCCCCAGAGATGACTGATGCGTTTGATGCTGCCCAAACTGCGCTGGCCAACGCTGCTCTGCTGGCGCACCCGTCTCCGACCGCCCCAGTTGCTCTTACTACGGACGCCTCTGATTAAGCCGTGGGGGCTGTGTGTGAGCAGTGGGTGAGCGGAGCCTGGCAGCCGCTGGCCTTTTTCAGCAGGAAGCTCCGGGACAATGAGAGGAAGTACAGCGCCTTCGACAGGGAGCTCCTTGGTCTTTTCCTCGCCACCCGTCATTTCCGTTTCCTGTTGGAGGGTCGGCGGTTCACGGCTTTCGTTGACCCCAAGCCGCTGACGTTTGCTATGGCCAAGTCTACGGAGCCATGGTCTGGTCGACAGCAGCGTCAGCTCTCGGCCATCTCCGAGTTTACCACTGACATTCAGCACGTGGCTGGCAAGGACAATTTCGTCGCCGACTGCCTCTCCCGGGCGGTCGCTGGTTCCGTCCACTTGGGCCTCGACTATGCGGCTATGGCTGCGGATCAAATGGCGGACTCTGAGGTGCAAGCTTACAGGACGGCCCCCACGGCGCTGCTCATGGAAGATGTGTTTTTTGACACGGCCAACGCTACACTCCTCTGCGACGTCTCCACTGGGCAACCTCGCCCCATGGTACCTGCTGCCTGGAGGCATAAAGTTTTTGATGCCATCCATGGTCTTTCCCACCCGGGGGTGAAGGCCTCTACCAAGCTGGTGGGGGCCAAGTTCGTCTGGCCGGGCCTGCGGAGGGACGTCAGGGCCTGGGCTGCGGCCTGTGTGGCGTGCCAGCGCGCAAAGGTGACTCGTCATACCAAGGCTCCTTTGGCACCCTTCAAAGTGCCAGAGAGACGTTTTGATCATGTGAATGTGGACCTGGTGGGCCCACTTCCCCCCTCCCGTGGTTACACCTACCTCCTCACCATGGTGGACAGGACCACCAGGTGGCCAGAAGTAGTTCCCCTGTCCTCCACTACATCAGCGGAAGTGGCCCGGGCGTTCATTATGGCTTGGGTGGCCCGTTTCGGCACACCGTCCGACCTCTCCTCGGACCGGGGTCCGCAGTTCACATCGGATCTTTGGTCTGCGGTCGCCGAGGTCCTTGGGGTGAAGGTCCATCGTACCACAGCCTATAACCCACAGAGCAACGGATTGTGCGAGCGGTTTCATCGTGACATGAAGGCCGCGCTCAGGGCCAGCCTTACGGGCAGCGACTGGGCTGACCGCCTCCCATGGGTTATGCTTGGCCTTCGCTCCGCCCCCAAGGACGATCTTCAAGCCTCATCGGCCGAGCTGGTGTATGGCCAGCCTCTGCGGGTCCCGGGGGAGTTTCTTCCAGATGCCACGGCCCCGTGGTCAGTTGCCTCGCATCGGGCTGCGTCTCGGGACATTGCAGACGCTTTTGTTCCTATTCCAACGTCTCACCATGGCCTTCCCCGGTCCTACGTGCCCAAGGATTTACCATCAGCCAAGTATGTTTTCATCCGCCACGATGGCCATCGGACACCTCTGCAGCCCCCATACGATGGGCCCTTCCGTGTCCTGGTGGGGGGGTCTAAGAACTTTGTTGTGGATATGGGGGGCAGGCCTGAGCGGGTGGCTATTGACCGTCTCAAGCCTGCCCATGTGGATATTGGCGAACCGCTTCAGCTGGCCCTGCCCCCGCGGCGAGGGCGCCCACCTGCGGCAACCTCGCCCCCTGCCCCGCCCCTTGCCCTTGGCCCCTCTACTGTTAGGCGCAGCCGGTATGGCCGCCCAGTCCGCCCCCCTGTACGTTGACTTTGTTGAAGGGACTGTTATGTGCTGGACTGTTCTGTTTTGCACTAGTGCATAGTGTCACATGTTCGGCCTGGCCCTGTTATTATGGGTGAATTCTGGGGGGGCCTGTGTGGTGACCCACAAGGAAGTCTGAAAGAGACATTCACCAAGGAACTGTACCTTTAAGGAGAGGGGGGTTTAGACGATGACGAGTTCCGGTTTTGACGTTGTGTTTTGGTTTTGATATCACTCGCTGTACTGTGTGATAGTTATATTGAAGTGGATAGTAAAGTTGACTCGACGCATCTCCGTCTCTTGTCTCCTCACTTACCGCACTCCACAATATTATAGTTACGACTTTTTAGTAATTCAGATTCATTTCTGTCAAGTAAGTGAATATATTGTTATTAATAGCCGTGTTGTGTTCTTATAAATACTTATTGTGAGTGATAATACAGTTACTAACCTCTATAAATGCATCATTGATGGCTTTAAGTAAAGTGAAAACATAGGATGCAGTTTTCCTAAAGCAAATGTTAAGAAATCATGAAGATTTAAAGATTTTAGTATAATGAATCATGAAGCTCATTATACATTTCAAGTTGTTTACTTGTAGATGTAACTAATGAACAATAATCCCTTTAATAAAATAATGGGGGGGAAAAACACAGAAATCATTAATACAAATGCATGACCTCTAATGCAAACAGTAGCCATTAAAGACATAATTAATAACTAATTGGTACAGCAAACAAGTGTCTCTGGAACTATTTTATATTTGATCATTTATAAGGCAGTGTATAATGGATTATGAGCATGCGCATTGAAAAGCAAATGCATGACTTATACGTAATTACAAAAATAATACAAAAGTAACTATAACTGTTCTTATAAAGCAGTATAAGGTCTTAAGGAGTCTTTATGAATATGTTTATAGAATAGTAATACTTATAAATAAGTATAAATGGGGCTATAATTCATTATAAGCATGGGCTTCATAGAAAGTGTTACCAAATGATTTGTGATAATTTTGGAAACAATAAACATGGGTTGAAAATTAAACATTTATCAACCTATTCATATGGAATATAATTTAGAATCAAATTTTTATATATTTATTTGCTGTAGAGAAAATTTAATGATGCTTATTTTTATAACCATAAAAATTACACAGCCAAAAATAGTAACAGTCATTTATATCCTTCAGCATATTACTGTAAATTATTTCTTTTTTTATAAACTGAGAGATGAGTGCAAATAATTCTCCGCATAAAAGATTTAAGTTGCACTTCATTTTAAAAATTCACTGAATAAGGAACTCCAATATTGTTACACTCAAGCTAAGCTTGTAATGCTGAACTGTGCAAAGAAACTCACAGAGAAGGCTTGCAAACGGCACCAGAGAAGACTTTCCAGAACTCTCGATCAACAGGCTCCAGAGATTCCTGCACTATTGTGCGCAGCAGTTCCAGACTCAAAGTGCCGGTCTGGGCTGAGCCGACTCCACGCAGAGCCAGAGCCCAGACCCTGGCCCACAGACGGGCCAGCTCCGCAGTGTGAGCCGAGGCGTTGGAAGAGCCCGTGGCGTGGCAGAGGGCCAGCTCCCTCAGACAGCGCAGGACGTACGGGCCCCTCTCGCCCCGACGCTGCTGTTCGCCCTGAAGCTGGCAGAGCAGACCCAGCAGAGGCACGAGCTCGTCCACAGGCAGTATCCAGGGGTATCGGGATATCAGAGCGGCTGCCACCTGTAACCTGTCGATGCACATAAAGAGATACTATACTGCAAACACGCAATATTAAGATACTAGGGGCCAGATTTACTAAACAGGGCAGATTAGCATGAGAGCGCAACTCTTATAAAGCACAGATGGGAGATATTTTTATTTATTTTTGTTTAAAATACTCCCACCGGTTATGAATAGACAACTAAACAAAATCACATGTAATTAAAGGGATGGTTCGGAGTAAAATCAACCTAGGGTCCTTTGCACCATGACCTCGAGCCAATCTTGATTTGAAGTTACTTTCAAAAGGTGATTTGCTCTATTTCGCTACCGATGACATCGGTGTTTATATACGGACTATAAACCTTTTCTATACATCTATACATGACAAGTGCTCTCTCTGGATTAGCCAGTAGCACCTCACTGCAGTACACGAGATCCAGGGGGCGGAGTTGGATCCAGATATAAGGAGTGGAGATAGGTAGGTTTAGGGGTGGATTTAGGGATCAGGGGGTGGAGATGGGTAGGTTTAGGTATATGTAAGGTGGGGGGAGTTGGATCTGGATCCAACTCCTCCCCCTGGATTTCGTGTTCTGCAGAGAGGACCTTCTCAGATAAGCAGCAGCTCTAACACAGATCTGAATGTTTGCTGTGATAGTAGTTGTCAAATGTAGTACTTGTTGATGTATGTGACATCGTGCCGTAAAGCAAGTCGTGATTCTAGCGAGATTTGTCGGGGCGCCACCTTTCAAACCTGCATTGCTGGTTTTGCCAGCGGCCCAATATACAAATATATACATTTTGTTAATGAAGGATTATTTGTGCTTTAAATTGAAATAAAACTCTACCAGGGTATAATGTCGAAGTCGCTGTGGTGTGGCTGAAGTTTGGATCGTATCCCCTCCCAATTGGTCAGCGGCTGCTCGACTCGCCTGTGTTTGCAGCTCTGCGGACTGTCCCGCTGAGTGTCCCGACAGACTGAAGATGTCACTTCCTGTACATGAGTGCTTTGACTGAACAACTGCAGAAACACGGCACATTCGTCAATACAGTAAGCCATTAGAAATCAACATATCAGAATTTGATGGAAACAAGTGATACACAAGATTAACCAAATCGACAATGTGCTTTGTTATTATATAAACAGTACAGTGTACAGGTACAGTGATGATGGTAATACTAATACATTGATATACCAAGGTATTTATTTACTGTATTGGTATTTAGTACTCCAACCAAGGTACCTAATTAATATTAAACAAGAAGAAGAATGACGATTGAGCAGCAACAGCATTAAAACATCCATGAATCACCTGGTGGCAGACGTCAGCGGTCAGTTCAATGAGATTTTCTTTCACAGCAATATGCCGAGAGCCAGTGGCATATTTCCCTCTGCTGCCGATCTGACTGATCTCACTGACGAGGGCATCATAGAGGGCGCAGAGCTGACCCTGCCATCTGACCCAGTCCTCCGCATGGGCACCTGAGCCAGCAAAGAGTCATGGTCAAGACTTCATTAAAGCTGCAGTCTGTAACTTTTGGCGCTCTAGCGGTTAATAAACAGAACTGCATGCGTCTTGCGGAGGAACATTGTAGCCGGAGCTACTTCTCTCTGTTTCTGTCTATGACGAGTCTATGACTGGGCTCCTCCGCAGCAGTACGACCCGAACCAGTCTAAAATAGTCCCAATATAAACACTTATTATAGGTGGACCGTAGTAATTCAGATACAAAAACACAGTTTGGAAAATGGATTCATGATGTACTCGCTCATTTTATAATTTTTGTCCCTGAGTTCAATATGCGCAACCTCCTTTTTCCTGAGCATGTTATTGGCCAAGACTTTCCGTCCTTGGAACAAGCTTACAATCCTCTATAATAAACAGTAGATGGCATCATAAAGCCTGTTTTTTCACAAATGGTTGCTTTTAAAATATATTATTTGGGGTTTAAACCATTTTGCCCAAATAGAAGAAGAAAATATCAGGTACGGTCTCTTTAAATATATACTACTGTTCAAAAGTTTGGGGTGTGTAAACTTTTCTTTTTTTAATATTTTTGAAAAAAAGTTTCTTATGCTCACCAAAGCGCATTTATCTAATAATAAAAAATATATATATATATAAAATTAAATAAAAAATAAGTCCAATTAAACAGTAATATTGTGAAATATTATTACTTTAAAGAACCGTTTTCTATTTTAATATAATGTAATTTATTCCTGTGATGGCAAAGCTGAATTACTCCAGTCTTCAGTGTCACAAGATCCTTCAAAAATCATTCTAATATGATGATTTGCTGCTCAAGAAACTATATTTTTATTATTATCAATGTTGAAAACAGCTGTGCTTCTTAATATTTTTGTGGAAAGTGTGTTACATTAAATTGTCAGGATTTTTTTATGAATTTTATTTGAAATGTATCTAACAATGTAAATGTCTTTACTGCAACTTTAGATCAATTTAATGCTGAATAAAAGTATTAAAGGGATCATGAAATGCAATTTCAGATTTTTATATCATGTTATTTATGATTAGTTTATAAAGTTTGCAATGTGTTTTTGCAACAAAAAGGTCCAATAATTGTAAAAGAAATTGTAATTTCCCATCCTCTGCAAGGAACACTCAATTTGAGAAATCAGTTGTCTCTTGTGCAAATGAAAGTAAACTTCATCGCACCGAAGAAGATCTTTAACAGAATGTTCACACTATTAAAGAAATTGCAAGTTACAACGGTGTGTTTGTTTAAACAAATGCAAGAGCAAAAAATACAAAAAAGCAGTACATTTTAAAATGACTGTTGTATCATTACCCGTCTCTAAAGTCTTTGCCCCTTTCGGGTGATGAACACAAATCTGCAGCTGGAAAAACTTCACGAGCTCGTCTTTCAGCGCGGAGCTGGGTCTCATCTGAGTGTAAACACACAGCATAGCGGACAGGACCTCCTCGCCCAGAGCACACGCCCTCCTCCTGCAGGACAGGAGCACTGAGCGCAGAAACACGTTCACTGCAGACACCAGGTTGTCCAGAACCATCAGCTGTCTTTCTTCCCTGAGGAACGGCATCACAACACAAGTTAAGCATGTGATTTTTTATTAGAAAAAACAGAATTGGCATGTGTTAAACGATACCTGGTGTTGATCAGAGCCTTCAGGAAGAAGTTGAAGAGAGTGTGGGACAATCCCTCCGTTTGGACACAACAGCCCCAAACAACCGTGTAGAGGATGCGACTCACTTGGACTCTGTTAATGGACTTGGATCTCCTATTGAACAGCCCACAGTACAGCTCCAACAGACCTGCACAACAAACAAAACCACAACAGGAAGGCTGATTAACACTATTAACAAATCTACATGTAACGTTATTAGCAAAAAACAAAAAAGTATGGATAATGCATGTCTTTTTTGCAAAATAAACACTGACCTGGGTTATTTTAAAGTCCCCCTGTGGTGAAAATCCAGCTTTTAATGTTGTTTATATGTCTATGTGGTGTTTTTAATGTGCTTTAAAGGGATAGTTCACTTTGAAATTAATTTTTGGTATGTTTTAGCTTACCTCAAGGGCATCCAAGATGTAGGTGTCTTTTTTTCCGCAGTAGTTTCAATTTTGATATTTTTAGGTCAAACCGTTCTTGTCTGTCAGTCATATAATGCAGGTCTATGGTCACTGTCTCAAAACACAAGCACAGAGTCCAAATTAAAACAATTCCCCATCGTCCAAATTAAACAATTCCCCATCGTAAGTACACATTGATGGCCTAAGACACGAAACGAGCGGTTTGTGTGAGAAAACGAACAGTATTTATATAGTTTTTACCTCTTATACACAGCCATGTCGAAGTGATCTGATCTGACGTGTACGCAGACTGGTACATAGATATATATACACTAGATGTTGCCTTGTCTACGGCAGTTCATTGGAACGAATGTCTTTAAGGCGACATCTAGAGTATATATCTATGCACCAGTCTGCGTACACGTCAGATCAGTTCAATTCGACACATCAATGTGTACTTACGATGGGGAATTGTTTAATTTGGACGATGGGGAATTGTTTTAATTTGGACTCTGTGCTTGCTCTTTGAGACAGTGACCATCATTATATGACTGACAGACAAGAACGGTTTGACCTAAAAATATCAAAATTGAAACTACTGCTAAAAAAAAGACACCTACATCTTGGATGCCCTTGAGGTAAGCTAAAACATACCAAAAATTAATTTCAAAGTGAACTATCCCTTTAAGACAAACCATATGCAAATTCATAAGTCGACACCATTGCTGAGTATTTTCTCCTTAAAACTGCAGCGACCCAAAGACAGTCTCAAAAACACAGTTTGAAATTGCTGGTGTTTCTGACATCACAAACTACCTTGTAACCAATCAGATCAACATGTGATCGTCAACGAGTGGATCTCTGAGCTGGAGTGAGTGAGTGGAGGCAGGGCTCATTTGCATATTCATCGAACCGCGTATACTAAATGAGGCAAGGGAGTAGAGTTACATTCAAGCTATTTTAAGGCATGAAGAAATTGTTTTCAAGTAAAACAAGTTTAAATATGTATTTATATTAAGGCTGGGGGAATTAACGCGTTAATCTTTGCGATTAATTCGAGATGTTTAACGCGTAAAAAAAAAAAAAAACGCAATTAACGCAGCACTTCTTTTTTTGCCTCGTTTTAATGATTTCCTGTTGCGGCTGCTATTGAAAAGGCCGAAAATATGCCGTCCCGCCCCTCCGTGTTCGGCGATCAGGTTTCATTCACGCGCAGCTTTCATGAGCGTGTCTTTTCCGCTTCGTGTGTGCGCGTGTGTCGGCGCGCTGCTGCGCTCTCTGCTCAATGTTCCGCTCCGTGTTTGCGCTGCGTGTTCTGCTCTGTCGTTAACAGCCCAAATGCTCCAATCATGTACCGATCACGCACTGGAAAAGCAAAGACCGCTCAAATAACGTGAAATTTCTCGGTAGTAGACTTCTGTTTGCAATAGCCCTACTGAGCTGGGCCGGGTTTCCCGATAACGATGTATCTTAGCTCTTAAGAGCGCTTTCTACGTGCAAAGTTACGAACGCTCGCAGCAATTCCACGAGGGTTTCCCAAAAATGCACTTAACATGAACGCGCGAGAACGTGCTACTTAAGAGTCGCCGTCTATTCGCGAAGTGCTGAAATATAACCTTATATGGAATCGTATTCTGAACGTTTAACCTAATAATTGTCATCTGTTGTGGATTAGCAATCAAGACAAGTCTATATAAAGCACCTACAGGCGGAGGCACTGACAAAATGGCAAAAAAAAAAAAATCTAAAAAAAGAAAAGATACCTTTCAAAAAGATGAAATTAATGTCCTTTTAGAGGAGATAGAGCGAAACAAAGATGCCATTTTTAACAGATTTAAAGGATTTATTTTATTTATTTTTTGTTCATTCATTTAATTTTGATTAAAATTATTAGATTCAATTATTTCTATTTTTTTGTTTTGTTTTCTGACCTTTTTAATTATTGAATTTATACATTAATTTAACCAACAACAAAAAAAGAGTAATAAAGAGTACAATAAAGTACAATCAAAACCTTAAATTATAATCACATTGCATTTGAATAAAGTTAAAGGTGTAATCTGCCGGTTGTCCTGCAGGTGTCCTCTTAAATCTGTCTTCTTACGATGCACTTGGGGATGTACGATTACTCCAGAGCACTCGTAGTTCTACGAAGATTTTCAAGTGCTACTTAAGCTACGATGCTTTTGGGAAACAGACCATAATATTAAGATCAGTCGTACGATCGTTTTTACGATCAACTTAGGCTTACGATGCTTTTGGGAAACGCAGCCCAGGTATAGTCATGCTGGCCAACAATGGTAATATTACCTGCTCTGATCACATGCTCTGGTAATAATAGCTTTGTAGGACTATATTTTATTTTGATAATTATTCAAAAAGTTGATTATGTTGATTGATTATTGAAAAAGAATATTATATTGATATATTGATGTTTAATATTATTTTAAAATAGGGCTATTTTCTGTTCCTTTTTTCCTGTGTTGTTTTATTTAATTAGGTGATTCTAAGTTTAAATATTGATGATTACAAGCTTGGGGGAAATGCAATTAATTGCAATTAATTACAGCAAATTAGTGCAAATTAATTAATTAATTAATTAATTAATTAATTAGTTTTAAAAAAAAGTATCTATTCCCAGCCCTAATTTTTAAATATTAAATGATTAAATAGTTTAAATATTTTGGTGATTAAAGATGAGTTTTAAAGGATAAAATTATTGACTACAGGGGGACTTTAATGTTTCAGAGTTCAATACAAGAACCTCAGGAATAGGGAATACAGAGAAATGGGGATGGTACACTGGTCTCGCACTCACTGTGCCACTGCTGCTGGCTCATCTCACACCAGTATTTCCGCACCGACAGGACGTCCTTGAGCAGAATACTGCTGTAGTCCTCGCCGTACGCCCCACAGCTGAACTGGTTCTGCAGGACCTCCACCACATGGGACAGCAGCTCGGCACACTTTAACTTCGGACCACCTGTAGAACAGAAGCGGGATGTATCTAACGTACAGTAATAAACATTGATATCTACAATACTGTCATGACATGAACAGCGACTGTAATATTAGTAGCTCAGACATTACGTTGGTTGGCGCATCTGATGAAATACTTCATCAGGCTGCTAATTTCCTGCATCTTTTTCTGCCGGTTTGCTTGCGTGGTGGCGGATACGTTGGCTTTTCCTGACTTTAGAAGTTCTGTCTCTTTCTGAAGGAACTTTTGTAAAAATCTGTAGGGAAAAACCATTGTGAGCGCACTGTCAGCTCGCCTCGCACCATGGAATTACATAACGGAAAAATAAAAACTGAGATAGACCGGAAAACAGCGTCCCAGGTGAGCTGCTTGGAGCCTTTGGAGGCTTTGCATCCCGACGTCCGATCGAGTTCCTCCACCGTGTCTGGAGAACGGATGAGTCTCCTGAAGCGATCCACCTCTTTCTGGAAAAAACAAAAACAAAAAAACATCAGTCAAGTTTTATTTATATACCAATTTATAAAATACTGATTGTTTCAAAGGAACCTCACCTTCAACTTCAAAGGAATGTGCAAAATTAGCCTATTGATAAATTACCTCATTTTAACAGTTTCTGGTCCCCATTGCCTTTCATTGTAAGAGAAATAAAATACTATGGAAGTCAATGGGGTCCAAAATATCTTTTGTGTTCAGCAGAGGAAATAAACTCATACAGGTTTGGAACAACTTGAGGTTGAGTAAATGATGACAGATTTTTCATTTTTGGGTGAGCTATCCCTTGCTTTGAAAACCCCGGTATGATAAACGTGAAGTTTTAGGAGTGGGCTTCAAGTCAAAATAACGGTCTCAAGAAAATTGTTTGTTATTTCTTTTTACTTGACTGTTACACCACTTGATTCATTTACAGTAAGTCTATTCATTGAAAATCAGGATATATTTTTTAATTGATCACACATTGTTCTACATTGCCAAAACAAGCAATGTTAGACATCAGTGATCGACCGATAACCGGTGTTACCGATATTTTCCCTGATATTTAAGCATTTTTCCATAATCGGAGAAAAGAGAAAATAACTTGCCAGCCTTAATTAGTCAATTATATTTAACATAACAGCCATTAACGCACAAATGAGATATGTTACATGCGTGATATGTAGTTTAAACTTGGTGCTAAAAAACAGAGACAAACTGATGGAGTCACGTTATCCATCAAATCCTGTCCCAATGAAGTTTTTATTGAAGAGACTCTTTAATGACAGACAGTGCTCTTTATTTGTTGATGTAGAAATGTGTTTTTCTATGTATGAACATTACAGAATTTACAGTATATAAAATAAGTTTTAGAACAGTTTTGTTCAGTTCTGTTATTACTGTCAAAACAAATATAATATTGGTTCTGTATATCAGTTATCGGCCATATCATCATGCAAATAATCAGAATCGGTATTGATTATAAAAAGTCAATATCGGTCGATCTCTAATAGACATCCAAAGTTATTTTATGGTAGAGCACCACATTATCAAATACCTATAATACTAGATATTTAACATAAAAATGTAGGGTAAATTACAGCATTCGGAGATATGTAACTGTCCACTAAATATAAAAAAACATACACTGAAAACATTAGCATATATAAGTTACATCTAAATTTCTATATAGGTATCATTGTCAAATATTGATAATCAATATCATCATCCAGGGTTTCTGAAAGTACCTCATATGTTGTTTTTATTGATTTTATTGAATGATTACTCAATTTAAATCTCCCTCCTACCACTCAAATTCGCATTTCCTTCCTCAATTCATATTCAGAAATTGAATTGAATAGGCATTCTCAATGTAACGCTGATGTTTTATTGGTGAATATGATTTGGCATGTCTGAAGTTGAGGCGAATGTCAATCCTCGGGTCATTGATTAATAATGCATAAGAAAAGAGATGTTTCACACACCTTCCTCTCAGTGGCTTTCTCATTCTCCAGTCCTCGACAGCACAGCAGCAGCTCCTGCAGAGCCAGACTCATTGTGGTGTTTCAGAGGAAAGCCATCACTTGTGTTTTGGAGAGTGTACAGTGTGACAAGTGTCTATTTTACTTTACATCCTGCGGATTTCTGCTCACTGACAATCCGGCGTACAGATGCAATCTATTCAATACAAGAAGAATAAGCCTTCTCTGCTATATGTCTGCTTACAGTACTTTATTTATCATACATACGCTTCTTCTTCAACTTTCTTCCACACTCCTGTTTTCCATGCGTGTCACAACATCAGTACCGCCTTCCGCTCTTCTTCATCTTCATTGACGATGCCTGAGCTTCATTACTGCCATCTGAGGGCTGGAGAAGGAACTAGCTCATGAATATTCATAATCACAACGCGCTGACGTGTGAGACTTTTAGAGTTACTCTACAATGCTCATCCTTCTATACATAAAAAGACGTGGGCTCAATGCAAACCATATTTTTCACATTTTAAAAATTACTTTAAATTATATGTAAGTCTTTTGGAACAAGCAAAAAACAAAAACAAAAAACGTTGAAAACATGTAATGCTTTGAAAGCACTGGATTTTTATGTAAAAAAAATGCATTTCCTGGCAGCTAATTTTAATGTCATATTGTGATTATGCAATACCTCTTGTTCTCATGGCACTGAATTAATAAAAAATAAAACAATGCTCATCCTTCATTTATTTTGGCACTGACCTTATGTGTCTATTTATTTATTTATTTTGACAAAATGTACTTGTTGGAAATGATTTTACATTACCTACTGTGGAAAGATGTTCTACTAGGTATTTTTGTAAACTCCAAAGATATACAACCCCGCACTTATTATTATTATTTTATGGCTAAATGTATTAAATAATTAAAAACATGTTTTATTGCATTTAAAAATGAAGTGAAGCGTTATAGCTATTAGAATTTCACAAACACTCTTTAAAAGGAACCTCGACTAGTGCGGCATGTTGGCCTTATAAGATTAACATTAACAGCTATAAAAAGGTGATACAAAAACACTCCAAATGTTTTTGTTTTTATTAAAAAAAGCCGAAAATCCGTTCACTCGTAGGCCGCCATAGTTATTTACGTCAAATGGTTCATCAAGAACAGCATCCAATGTATTTTGGGTATGCCTTTTTAGGCGTTTTAGGGCAAATTTTGCAGGGATTCTGAAGGGTTAATAAAGCAATAAATAGTTTACTCGGTAAAAATAATTCTCAATATTATATGTTTGTTTGTTGAGCTGTAGAGATCCCTTGCAATGTTTAATTTTTTTAATGAACAACACTACACCTGAGAGAAAGTTTAACATTTAGAATACAGCCTCTTTTTTTTAATGCATTTATTCGGAGACATGATGACACTCCATTTGTAGTCAGATTGTCAGATCTGCTAGAGGGAGATCATTCACTGTCAGACTCGTCTTGTGTCTGGAGTCTCGTAGGGCAGCATACTGTGCCATGTTAGGCAATCCTGATGCTACACAACAGCTCAGAGCACCGCGGGAAATGGCCATTTCACTTGCATCAAACCTGTATAGAAAACAGATGCAGAGAATGCAATGAAATATAGCCTGCATTAGACTTACACTTATATCTAATGCAGTGTGAAATGATTTGTGAGATTTAGTGTTTGTGGAAGTTATGCACCAACCTTTACAGTTTTCAGTGACAATAATCCATTGACCTATGTCCTGACATCTGCGAAGTTGAACGCCACCGGGTGTAGGTGGGTGTCAGAGCTTGCAGATTTTCACTTCACCATCCGCTACCGTCCAGGTAAAGAAAACATAGACGCTGACTCACTCTCTAGGATGCCAGTGGATCTGGAAACAACGATGAGAGAATGTACTGAGCAGTTTTCACCTGACTGTGTGGGAGCCGTGATCCAAGCTGTGGAGTCCCAAGGGAATCCAGATGTGACTTTTGTATTAGCCTGTCAGAGTGTACTGGCAAGTGTGGAGAAAAATGAGGGACACGTCAAACCCCTGTCAAAAGAGGAAATCAGACAAGCACAAAAGGATGACAAGGACATTAGAGTAATAAGTGAACACTTAAGTGAAGCAGGATCTAGACCTCCTCAGCAGTGGCGTTCAGTCAACTCGCCAGCCAAAGTTCTTCTGAGAGAGTGGGAGAAGCTGAAGCTAGATGAACATGGCATCCTGTTCCGCCAGACGTCACAAAGAAAACAGCTGGTGTTACCAACACAATTCAAAAGAACTGTTCTGAGAGAGATGCATGATGAGATGGGTCATCAGGGACTCGATCGCACCACAAGCCTCATTAGGGATCGGTTTTTCTGGCCCTACATGCAGAAAGAAATTGAAAATTATGTTCTTAGAACCTGCTGCTGTATCAAAAAAAAAAAAAACCTGTCGTGAGACAAGAGCGCCTCTTAAAAATATCAAAACGACCCACCCATTTGAATTGGTGTCCATTGACTTTCTCCATCTGGACAAATGCAAAGGGGGCTATGAGTACATTTTGGTAATCGTCGACCACTTCACTCGATTTGCCCAGGCCTATGCCACCACCTCAAAATCAGCAAAAACAGTAGCTGACCGGTTATTCAATGATTTCGCCCTGAAGTTTGGGTTTCCATCCAGAATTCACCACAATCAAGGGGGAGAATTTGAAAACCAGCTACTCACCCAACTCAAAAAGTACAGCGGCGTTGCCAGCTCAAGGACCACCCCCTACCACCCCCAGGGTAATGAACAGGTGGAACGATTTAACCGGACATTATTGCAGATGCTGAAAACCCTGACTGAAAGACAAATAGCTGTCCAATTGCTGTTCGGACGCTCACCAAAGTTGCCCATCGATGCTCTCTTCGGACTCAACTCCGACAATAACTCCCAAAGTTACAGTGAGTACATGGAAAGATGGACAAAAGGAATGCAGGAAGCTTGTGAGATTGTGAGAGAACAGGCAAATAAGTGTGCAGAAAGAAACAAAAGGAATTATGACCAACGAGTGAGGTGTACTGACCTGTTCCCAGGAAGCAGGGTCCTCGTAAAAAACCTGACTCCAAGAGGTGGGACCGGGAAACTGCGGAATTACTGGGAGGATGAAGTTCACGTTGTCACACGCCAGGTGGCAGATGATGCACCAATCTACGAAGTAAAACCTGAGCAGAGTAAAGGTAGATCAAGAGTTTTACATCGCAATCTTCTTCTTTCCTGTGACCATCTACCTCTTAACATCACACCACCTCAAAGTGTCAAACCAAAGCAAGGACATCAACCAAGAAAAAGCAGAACTCAGCCCACCAGAGAGAGAGAAAGTGAGCCAGAGTGTGATAATGAAAGTGAAGAGGATGAGTACTACTTCAGAGTGGAGCCTTATGAGAAAAGACCACAAGAAAGCAGTGATATCCTAGGAAACAGGGATCCGTTACCACCACACTCATCAGTACCTTGTAAGCCGCTATCTAGCTTTCCAGTGTCATAACTATGCCCACAGTCACCTTCGGTCAAGTCAGAAATAAATCTTCAAGAGCCAGCCCTTGCACCTGTAATAAGACAAGAGTGTCATGAAAACGAACCAGCTGTGGACCTAATGGAACGAGACTTACCTGTTGACGAAACAACTGGAACGCTTGAGTCCAGGTACAGGACCTCAGAGGAGGACAACGAGCACCAATTCACCAGGAGGAAGCGACGGCCACCCAAAAAGTTTACATATGACAATTTTGGGGTCCCATCATGCTACAATGTGCGAATGGTGGGAAATAACCATTACCCACACTATGCCTCTAGTGGAATGACTGCTGTGACACCCTGGTTAGCAACGCCACTTTGTTACCCCCAGCCCTCATATATGTGCTATTAACTCTGAAATGCACTACCACATGAAACCCCCACGTCACTAGTTACAGTATGGTCTGTGTTGAAGGTGAAGTACCGCTATACACCACACTACCCAGAGACTGTTTATTGCCCATAGTGTGAAACTATTGGGAAAAAAAAGAGCAAACAGAAAAACAATGGACTGTTACCAAATATTAAGAAAATTGACTGTTGTGCGGTCTTGAAACTGTGGACACTTTGAGTCACTTTGAGACTTTCTTGTTGACACTTTTTGAATCTTTTTTCTTGCTTGAAGGACTTTCTGCCATTTTTGCCGGGGCATATTAATGGACTGTTTTTTCCCCCCTAAAAGAGACTCTGTGGTTTTAAAAGAACTTTCTTTTTTGACACTAAACCATGGGACTTTTACGAACAAGTGCCTCTGGACTATTAAGTAATATGGACTCTTGTATGGTCAAATGATTGCTTGTGAAAAAAAAAGAATGTTGTGCAAGAAAATGTTGGTAACAGTGTTGTGAAATCTGATGTTACGTAAAAAACCTGCTGGGTGGAGTTAAATATTGTAAATTGAGCATTGCTGTAGCCTAACTGATTACTTAAACAATGATGTAGGGACGACATCTTATTTTGAGGGGGAGAGTGTGGTGGTTACAAAATAGATAAGTAATTGTAAATCAATAAGTAGATAAATAGTAGTAAATATGTTATATGTAAGATATATGGATGACAAGAGAATTTATTCCTTGAATGTGTTTATTTCGTTGATTAATGTTCCCTGCTCAATCGTTCGATTATTTGATTGCTTTTCCTTTGGGAGGTGTTCGCCTGCTTGAGGCATAGGCTTGAGGAGGGGGCGCGCGCGCTGCTCAAACAATACAGACTCTGATAAGTGAAGCAGCAGCAGCTCCGTGTCCTGTATTAATATATCTCCCCTCATCAGGTATGAATTACATAAAAGCTTTTCTCCTCTATCATGCTCAGCTCTCTGGGGGAGGATTCAAGATGGCGGAATGAGAGGTCTAACTTTTGCGGGCTCTGTATATTAGTTGTTATTTAGTTCCCAGATTTTGACATTCAAAGATGCAGCAATCATAATTTTCATCGGAAGTATTGTTTTTTTTACTTTTGGAGTAATTATCACTCGCACTGAAGGTTTTTTTTAGTTTTGTGAAGATGGCTGATCACAACTATAATCTGTTAGCCCTACACGAGGCTTGCGACGAGAGTGATTTAGAAGGCATGGATGTAGCCAGCTCAAAATCTACCAATCCTACTCACACGCCGATTGATAGCCCGCTCCCGAAAAGGTTGAGATCCGTGGAAGAAGGTGAAACTAGTATGGCTATTCTCAGTGCCTTACAACTGTTAACCAAAAAAGTGGATGAGCAGACCGAGCTGTTGAAAGGCTTTGATAAGCGTATTGAAGTTAACAAGGGCGCCATCTCTGAGAACAAGGTAGAAATCTCCGTGCTGCAGAAGAAAGTCGCTGAATTACAGTTAGTGAACAGCTCTCTCAAGAAAGCCCACGAGGAACAAGCTCGCTACAAACGAAGATGGAATCTGAGAATGATTGGTCTGCAAGAAAAAGACGGAGAGGATGCAAGAGAATTGGTGATTGGGATTTTAACCAGAGTGGTTCCGCTTTCTGTTGATCGGCTGCGAGACACGGTGGATGTTGTTCACCGTTTGGGGATCAAGAGAAGTGATGGCACGCCAAGGCCCATCATCATTCAGTTCGGAATGAGGAATGTACGTGATGATGTGTGGAGAAAGTCCAAGGACGCGAGAGTATGCAAAGATATGCATATTCGGTTCAAGGAGGACTTTTCCAAAGAAGACAGGGAAGCTCGGGCAAAGTTATGGCCGTTGGTTCAAGAGGCTCGGAAGAGGGGGAAGCGAGCGTTCCTTAAAGAAGGTTACGCTTTGATTGATAACCGGCGTGTGGACCCTGAATGACTGATTTAATGCCTTGTAGTCTAAGGTAATGTTTGACTTAATGACAATAGTGCTTTTTTGGTTGTTGCATCTTCTTTGTTGCTGAGAATTTAAAGGAACATATTCTTCTCGTTCCTGCGCATCGTCCTTATTGTTTGGTTTATTGAGACACATTCGATTTAATGGTGTTATCATTTCTTTCTTTAAATTGTAGGGGGCTAAAAGATAATTTAAAACGTAAGGCTATTTTTCTTTATTGCAAGGAGCAAAAGACGAATTGTGTTTTTTTACAGGAGACTCACTCTCAGGAAGTTGATGTTAAATTTTGGAAGAATCAATGGGGGGATTCAGTTTTTTTTAGTCATGGTACATCCCATTCTGCAGGTGTCATGGTTCTGTTTAATAGGCTGCCTTGCAATGTTTTATGCCACCTAAGTGATTCAAAGGGTCATTGGCTTATGGTAGTAATTGAACAAGGAGGTATTAATTTTATTTTGCTGTGTATTTATGGATATAACCAAAAAACGCTGAATAGAGAATTGCTTGTTTTTCTTAAGGAGTCTGTCAAAAAATGGAGAATCACCTATGCTGTTGATAGAATTATTTTGGGAGGGGATTTTAATTTGGTTCATGATCTTTGGTTAGATCGTTCTCCTCCAAAAGCAAATTGTCATTGTTATGAGGAAGTTATTTCAGATTTGATTTCAGAATTACACTTAACAGATTATTGGAGATGGAGAAATCCTCACAAATCACAATTTACATGGTTCAGTTCTTCTAATAAGGCCCAATGCTCAAGACTTGACTACTGGTTGATATCTAATAATCTAATTAACAACGTATCGAAATGTGACATTTCAGTTTCTCCCTTAACCGATCATTGTGCAGTTTTGTTATCCTTTTCTTTCCTTAAATCAGGTTGTGAGCGCAGTGTCATTTGGAAGTTTAATGACAGTCTTCTTGAAAATGAGGGTTTTTGTGAAAAGGTTAAAGAAGCTTTAAAAGATGTTAATGCAATGGAAACGTCACCCCTAAGTAAATGGGAATGGTTTAAATTTAATGTTAGAGGATTAGCTATAGAGATTGGTAAACAAATTAGCAAATTTAAAAGTATGAAACGGCTTGAATTGATAAATGAAATGCACAAATTTGGCAACAAAACTGATTTAACTATAGATGAACAGATTCAGTTAAATAATTTACAAGCGAAATTTGACAATTTATACTTGGAGAAGGCCAAGGGAGCCTTCATTCGCTCTCGAGCCAGATGGTTAGAAGAAGGGGAAAAAAATTCTTCGTATTTTTTTAATTTGGAGAAACAAAGACAAACTAAAAAGAAGATTCAGAAATTGTCAATCAATGGCTTAATTATTGAAGATGATGATCAGATTAACGAAGAAATTAGAACTTTTTATTGCAATTTGTATAATTCTAAATTCTCCGGTATTGAGTCTTCAATATTTTTCACAAAGATAAAAGAACTAAGAAAAGAGGAAATAGAACAGGATTTCAAATCATTTTTGGACGAGCCCCTTAAAATAGAAGAACTCGACAATGCTATTTTTATAATGTCAAAGGGTAAATCTCCAGGCTTAGATGGTTTATCGGTGGCATTTTATCAACACTTTTGGACAGACATAAGACTTTTGCTTTATAATGCTTTTTTAGAATGTATTTCTAGTGGCAACCTTTCACCTTCAATGAAAAGAGGCATCATTACATTAATCCCTAAACCCAATAAAGATCATTTGCTGTTGGACAACTGGAGACCCATAACTCTGTTATGTAATGACTACAAACTATTAGCTCATGTTTATTCGAGAAGGCTGGATAAAGGTTTGGCAAGAATTATTGATGAATGTCAATCTGCCTTTATAAAAGGTAGAAATATTCATAATCATACTAGATTAATACTGGATATTTTAGACTACAGTGACTTTATTAACACAGACAGTTATATTATGTTTTTGGACTTTTTTAAGGCATTTGACACTATTGAACATCCCTTCCTTATAGAATCTTTACGTTTTCTTGGTTTTGGAGAGGAATTTTGTAGCATTATCAAAATGTTTTACACTGATATTAGTAGCTATGTCTCATTAAATTCTGGTATGACTCCTAGTTTTATAGTGTCAAGAGGGATAAGACAAGGTTGCCCCATTTCTCCAAAACTTTTCATTTTGACTACTCAGTTATTAACATTGCTAATTAATAATTCACATGATTTACAAGGTATTATTATATTTGATAAAGAGTTTAGGTTAAGCCAATTTGCTGATGATACATCTATTTTTTTAAAAGACAAATCTATGGTTGAAAAAACAATTAATATTATTCAAACTTTCTCCAAAGCATCTGGCTTAACTCTCAATTTAAATAAATGTGAATTACTTCCAGTTCATACGAGTGTGGATTCTACCATTAGTAATATTAAAGTTGTTCAAGAAGTAAAATATTTAGGAATCACAATATCTAAAAATCCAATTAGAAGACAAGATGTAAATATTGGCAATCGAATCATTGACACGGAAAAGTCTTTAAGTCATTGGTTAACCAGAGATTTAACAGTATTTGGTAGAGTTCTTCTGTCTAAAGCTGAAGGTATATCCAAATTATCTTATCCTTGTCACTCTCTTTATGTCTCCTCCAGCAATATTAGTAAAGCCAACTCTGTTTTATTCCATTTTTTGTGGAGAAACAAAACCCACTATATTAAGAGATCTCAACTAGTCAGGGATTATAATGAAGGTGGAATTAAGGCCATTGACTTTGAGGCACTAGTAGGTGTGTTTAGGATTAAGTGGATTAAAGAGTTTCTTTCTCAACCAAATTCAATGTGGTTCCACATTCCCAGAAGGTTGTTCAATAAGTTAGGTGGCCTGGAATTTCTTTTAAGGTGTGATTTTGAAGTTAATAAAATCCCTCTTAGAATGTCTAATTTCCATAAACAAATCCTTCTTTTTTGGAAAATGATATTTACACACAATTTTACTCCCCATAGATCCACACTCTGGAATAATAGGGTCATTTTAATAAATAAAAAATCATTATTTAAGAGGAATTGGTTTGAGAAGGGCATTTTATTTGTGACTGATATCCTTGATTGCAGTTGTAATTTCCTTAGTTTTGAGAGTTTCAAAGAGAAATATGACGTGGCTTGTACAACAAGAGAATTTGACAAAATCTGTAAAGCCGTTCCTCTTCCCCTTTTACAATTAATTTGTGGTACTTTAAAATATTACAGTAGCGAGCCTTCTCTTCCGGCCCTACTGATTAGTGGTCTAGATTTAGTTGATAAGAAATGTAGTAACAAGGTAATTGGTTTGGTGTTAAAATCCAAAATATATACAGATTTTAACAAACCACTGCCGGTTCCTGAATTTTTATCGCAGTCCACTATGATAAAGGCTGTCTCAAAATTTATTAGATGGCCTGTTTCTCCCAAAGTTAAAGAAACTCATTTCAAAATAATACGTAATATTTATCCAGTTGCTGAATTTCTTAAAAAGCGATTTAAATTCGTGGTGGACGCTTGTGTCTTTTGTGGAAATTTCGAGGAAACAGTGGTAAGCTGTTCTGTGATCTGAGGGCGCGGGCGGGTATAGATATATACACTAGATGTCGCCTTGGCTACTGCAGTTCATTGGAATGAAACCGTAGCCAAGGCGACATCTAGTGTATATATCTATAGACATATACACTAGATGTCGCCTTGGCTACTGCAGTTCATTGGAACGAAACCGTAGCCAAGGCGACATCTAGTGTATATATCTATACCCGCCCGCGCCCTCAGATCATTTGGACGCGGCTGTGTTCAAGAGATAACAACGATATAAATACTGTTCGTTTTCTCACACAAACCGCTCGTTTCGTGTCTTAGGCCATCAATGTGTACTTAAGATGGGGAATTGTTTAATTTGGACGATGTGGAATTGTTTTAATTTGGACTCTGTGCTTGCTCTTGCTCTGGTGACCATAGACCTGCATTATTTGACTGACAGACAAGAACGGTTTGACCTAAAAATTGAAACTACTGCGGAAAAAAAGACACCTACATCTTGGATGCCCTTGAGGTAAGCTAAAACATACCAAAATTTTATTTCAAAGTGAACTATCCCTTTAACCCATTTGTACCGGATGCTGCGCGCCGCAACATTACATCTGCCGCCGGTTACTGCATTGCGCAACTCTGAACATCCTGCCGGCTGCTGCGTGGCGCAGCATTTTGTATTCGTCATGCTTTTCATGACGCGCGCAGCATATAACGCACTGTCATTGGTTCAAATGCACATGTGGTGGGTCTTGTTGATTTTTTAAAGACCACGTGACCCCCAAATTGTACTGTGGTTCGCTGAAAATCACGTCAATCAATCAGACATACACGTGCACTTGTTTTGGATTTTTTTTTAAACGCGAGCGGGAAAATGGCAGCGACTGAAGATGATTTTGACAGCGAGGGCAGTGATATTGAGTTGGATGATAGTGAGGAGTTTGAGAGAGAGGAGGTGGTAACGTTAGAGGATTATGATGAAAACGATGATTCTTTGGATAGAGCACAGGAGTGGGATTTGTGGGACACAGACGGAGAGGAGGAGGATGGCTTTTACGGATTCCAGGTAGACTAGAGAACTGAGGGTTATCAGCCGCGCAAGGCGAAGCAGTTCACCCGCAAACCGGGGGTGAAACAGCCGATCCCCGAGGATGCTAGCCCTCTGGATGTCTTTTCGTGTATTTTTACCGATGAGCTTTGGGACATGTTGGTGATGGAAACTAATCGGTACGCCGAACAGACGCGCGAACATTCCCCCACCAACTCGAAGTGGAAACCTGTCTCCAAAACGGAGATGAAGACATTTGTCGGGCTGTGTCTCGCCTTTGGTATTATGCAGCTGCCAGGACGCAGGGATTTCTGGAGGCAGACAAAATGGTTGTACCAGACCAACGTCCCCAAGGCAATGGCAAGAGACCGCTTCGACATGATCTGGAGGTAATGATTTTTTTTTTTATTATTTTTTTTTTTTATGAATAACTAGCATAATAAATAACATAATAAATAATAATATAATAATGTGATGATGGTTTATAATGATAATAAATAAATACAATATTGTTAATATATAAATACTGGCATAATGAATAAATAATGAATAAATAGCATAATAACTAGTAATACAAAAATGGCATAATGAATAAATGGCATAATAACTAGTAATACAAAAATGGCATAATGAATAAATGGCATAATAACTAGTAATACAATAATGGCATAATGAATAAATAGAATAATAAATTATATAATTATAGTGATGATGGTTGATAATGATAATAATAAATACAAAAACGTTAATATATAAATACTGGCATAATGAATAAATAGCATAATAAATAATACAATAATGTCATAATGAATAAATAGCATAATAAATAGTCATAATTATGGCATAATGAATAAATAACAATACATATACTGTAAATACTATAAATTTACACACATGACAATACATATAAATAAAATAAATACAATGATGACAATAAATGTTATGTTATAAATTAATCTTATCATATGCATTTTCAGATATCTCCATCTCCAAGACAACATGGACCCTGCCGTGGACAAAACGGACAAGCTCTGGAAGATCCGGCAGTGGATGGACCTCCTCCTGGTTAGATTCCAGGCGCTCTATGAGGTCAATGGCTTCGTGAGTGTGGATGAGTCCATGGTAAAGTACAAGGGACGCCTGGGCTTCCGGCAGTACCTCCCCATGAAGCCGGTGAAGTGGGGAATAAAGGTGCGGGTCATGGCGGAGAGCAAAACAGGCTACGTCACCAATTTTCAGGTGTACACGGGTGCCATTCAGGGTAAGACGGAGAAAGACCTGGCTCACCGGATAGTGTCAGACCTAGTGGCCCCTTATTACGGGTCCAACCTGTCCGTATACATGGACAACTTTTACACCAGTGTGAAGTTGATGGAGGACCTCAAGGTCAGGGGGGTGCAAGCTTGTGGAACGGTACGTGCCAACAGGAAGGACCTCCCCAAGATTAAACAGCTCACAAAGAAGGCTGAGTTGAACAAGCATGAGTTCAATGTGGCGCAGCGGGATGACTTGACCTTCTGCATCTGGCAAGACACCAAGGCTGTGATGGTCCTCTCCAACTACCATGACCCGACAGCTCATGGGTTTGTGAGGAGGAAGGCCAATGGTCAACGCCAGACAGAGGTTCGGGTGCCAGCATGCCTTGCTGACTATCAGCAACATATGAAAGGAGTCGATCTTCTGGACCAGATGGTGGGCTACTACCAGATCCATCATCGGTCTACGAAGTGGTGGAGGAGGCTGTTCTTTTACTTTGTTACGGTGGCGTGCTACAATGCCTTTGTGGCTGCCAGGTCTGCGGGAGGAGCGGAGTGGAAGTACAGGAGGGGCGGCTACAAGGACTGGCTGGAGGTTCTGACCCAGGAGCTGATCGTCCCCGTCAGTGCGAGAAGTGCTCCTAATGTGCTCCCCACCAGCCCAACTGGAGCTTCTGCTGAGCATGATCTGGTCCAGATTAACAAAAAGAGAAAGACCTGCAGGGAGTGTTATCTGAAGCACTGCGGCACCGACGTGCGTCCTGGGTCAACTCTGATGGGGTGCAGGCAGTGTAACCTTCCCTTGCACCGCGAGTGCCTCATGTACCACGTCGTTCGCCACAAATGATTTGTCTGTCTATGTGAGGAGGAGATGTGAGCCATGAGCTCAAAGACTGAGACTGTTCCCAGTTCCACCTCAGGACTTTCCCCACCTCTCTCTCATAACAAGATGCCTTGTTCAATGTGTTGGCATGTTTAAATGTCATTTGTTATATTTTATATGATTAATTTATAAATGTTTTCTTCCCCATATGAATTTGAGAATTTTTAGAAAAATGTGTTATGTAAGTGCCAATTTGCCATGTTTTAATAAAACCTGAGATTCTTACCTTTAAATGCATTTTATTTCATGTTTCTAAGTGCTACAGAGGCTTAGATATTAAGGTTTTGGTAGGCGTTGACAATTCTTAGTATTTTTTCTGAAAACCCTCAGGAGATAAGGGTATTTATCCTAGAATAACATAGGTTTTTATAGGCGTTTTTAGCAGGCGTTTTAGGAGTAAATGGGTAAAAGCTGTAGTCTACGATGTTGAAAATCGGTCGAGAAAGCCTGAGACGGTTGGGAAGTTTTAAAAAACTCATCCCGCCCCTCCACACACACACCCCTCCCCTCTGTGCTACCTGATCCCTCCCACCGGGAAACGACCTGAACAACATCACTCAGTCAAGCTGTGATCACCAGTAGTAAACATCGGAACAGAGATTTACTATGTGCGATGTTGGATTCGCAGGTAAAGCAACATTTAAAAAGTATAAATAAATGCTTAACTGCTCAACAAAAAGTCAGCCGTGTCAGCGTTGGTTTTCAGTCCCAAATCTCCCTGAAGCTTCCTCCAACGGCCAATGGTGGACCCTATATTGATTCTACTTTGAGTCCGGCGTTCTTCACATTTTTTTTTTTTATCTCTGCTCTTTCCTCTACAGACTTTATCTTTCTTCCAACCTTGACTGTAGGGACAAGCAGGGGCCGTTTGCTGCTGTCGGTTTGTTTTTTCTCCATTGCTGAGCTGATGCTACTTTGCTAGCTACTTTGCTAGCGCCAGGTGGAGTTTCAAGTGGAGCGGGGGATTGGATGAGAGCAGTTGACCAATGTAAGCTGTCCGGCCGGACAGCTTACATTGGTCAACTTCTCTGCAGCTGTACACCCAATAGAGTGAATGGATTTTTTTCATTCTTTTTTCTCTTCATATTGTTAGGATTTTACTGTAGAACCATAACCAGCATCTAAACGAGGTTATTAATAATGAACAATCTTTGAAATCGTAGACCATAGCTTTAACTAAAATGTATAATGCATTAATAAAGTGACCAAAGTATTACTGTGAACTTATTTCATTTGAGGCCACTAAAAAGCTATTGTACATAAAACGATTTCCACTGGACCAGCAACTACTCAGTCACAGCCTGTTAAATAAAGCAACACACAGCATATCATCAATGTTTGTAGATCTTCTCCTGGACTGAAGCACAGGCTCTGCTCTTCAGCACAACGGTGACCCAAAAAAATATATTTTACAGTAAACTACTGGCAACAGTGTTACTGTTTTATAACTTACAGTTTATTACTGTTAAAATACATTCAGTGGGTGTGTCATTTCATCTTACACTGTTAGCCCTTTCAACCCCACAGGAAAATCCACTCTACAAAGAGTAAAAGTAACATTGACGCAGTGTTGCAGTGAGATAATTAAGTGAATATGTAAGTGATTGTTGAGCATTAGTGATGAACACCTGCTGTAAACAAGCAGAATCACTAAAGGAAAGAGAAACACAAGAACAGAAAATGGAGAAACCCTAGCCTAGAAATCTAGATGCACCCTAGCGGCAGCAAAATGTATTTTGCAGCCAGGGTAGTCTAGCAACTCTCCGTTGACTTTCGTGCTGGAAAAACCTAAATTGGGTCAGGCCAATCACATCGTGTATTGGTAGGCGGGGCGGGCTTAACATAATGACGACAGAGTTGTGACGGTCCTGCTACTTGAAAACAAAGAAGAGCTGCTGCTGGAGAACAGTCTTTCGAATCAGCTTTGGCCGCGACTCTGGAGGACTTGGAGTTAAGTTTTTCTTTGAGAAAAGAGCAAAGAACGGCACTTAAGTCATTTTTAAAAAGGAAGATGTGTTTGTTGCCGGCTATCAACTGACGTTAGCGCCACTGTTGGGAAAACGCTCTGGTTGGTTGAAGCGCTGTCCTATTGCTTGCAGAGGGAATTTGAAAGACAGCCGTTTATCCCGCCCCTCGGATTGAGCCGTGTCTATGGTGAGTTGCCAGACCTAACATCTTGATGTAGCTAGAGAAACACAAGAAATGCAACTGACTTCCAGCCATTACACATTATTACACTTATTATTAACCAGTATGACTTTATTTCTGTCATACATCTACAGAAGTTGTTATTGAGATGTTTAATTGAAAATGTTTGGTTTGAAGTTACCATTATAGAGATCAGTGTTTGCTTTAGTTGGGTTCTGGACTCTTGACATTTTAACTTAAGTTTCTCTCTTGCTGTTTTGAACTGTGTATTTGTAGGTCACATGGGCATACACGCATGGTTTGAGAATGATTAAATTATCATATAGCCAGTTTAATCACTAACCTCAGAGTTTAATCCTGTATCAATAGTGTTACATTACCACCACTGTGAAACTACAGCAATGAGTTACAATGATGATTTTTTTAACACATCATGCACAACCAAAGAAACACAGCTACACTGTATTGTAGAAACACAGAGATATCAAAATGTTTTAATGCACTATATGATTTCAATATCCTTCAGAATAACTAGTTACAGAAATATTGCTGTAATTCATGTTGTATATTAACAGATGTACGATAAATATTAAATACCCATAAATTCAAAGCTTATATACTGGATGTGATCAGAGAATCAGACATGTCCAGGATGGTTATGGCATCATCTCAACAGCCTAAAACACCTAACCATCTTCCTCTTGACTTTTTCTTGTCATAACAAATGTGTTTTATAAGCACACAGTTAAAGCAGCCAGAGAGAAACTAATATTATAAAGTCAAGGGTCAAGAGCCCAACTAAAGCAAATACTGAGCTCCATCATGGTGATAACAAACTTTATTATATTCAATAAAACATTAACAACTAAATATCTGTTAATTCTCAACAAGAACTTTTGTACATGTATGAAAGAAATCGTAAACTGGTTTGTAAACTGGTTTCACACTCGGTGGCTGGAAGTCATTTGTAGTTCTTGTGTTTCTCTTTTTTCTGTTCTTGTTTCTCTGTCCTTCAGTGATTCTGCTTATCAGGTGTTCATCAGTTTCTCAATTCACTCACTTCTTTTCATTCACTTTGTCAAGGGGACTATATTGGTGAACTAATGTAGGGTATAGTGAATGAGGGTATTGGGTGTGATTGTGAAAACAGCCTCTGAGTGTCGATTTTGAGCACTGTTAATTTACAGTATATTTCTGTAGGCTATTTTTGATTTCTACGGTATATTACTGTTTTAATGGAAAATGGTATGAATTTGGCCTTTTTTACAGCAAGGGTTAACAGTGTATATAATATATTAAGGAAATTAAAATACAGTATATGCAGAAACTCTTGTGACCGTAGGGCATGTTAAAAGATGAACTTGTAAATTTAATTTAAAATATAAAAGGTTTAAAGATGGACATTATTAACTTGAGAGATTGTTTATAAACTTTACAATGGGAACCTTATGTATAACAAGGAACAAATTGATTTATTGACTTATAAAATTTATGTTTGAACATATATAGTGTTCTCAGAAATGAAGGGAAACATTAGAAGGATTACTCTGGATACAAAGGTTTAATTATTGGATTGTTCTGATTATAGTAAATGTATGAAATGTAACCATAATTAACCAGATAAATAATTGTAGGATGTGATATATGCAACAATTACTACCCAAGGGGGTAAACACTTAATTTTGATAGTCCGTTTGTTGAGACTATACTAGTTATTAGTAGCGCTGCTCAAACAATACAGACTCTGATAAGTGAAGCAGCAGCAGCTCCGTGTCCTGTATTAATATATACATATATCTCCCCTCATCAGGTATGAATTACATAAAAGCAATGAGAGTATGTTTTTTGACATGTAAGAGTTTAAGAAATGTTAACTACATTGTTTAAAGTGTTTAAGTTTACTGTTATTACGGACATGTAAAAGTTCGCTTCAAGTCACGTCTGTGTGCTGCGTCACGCGTGCTAGTTACACATTTTCATGCTAGTGATGGAGACCATGCGGTCTCAGAGAAAATACGCCATATTAGAGTAAAGTCCACAAATAACATGTGTTTTGGTGAAATAATACAATGAGTAAGTTGTAAGTGCCAAATGTGTACTAAAAAGTGTATCAGAAAGAATAATTCTGGCAAACATGAACACATTTTTAGGATTTATTCACATGGAAAATGTCATAAATGTTATCAGTGAATATCTCATAGTACATAATGCTTAATCTGTAGACACAGCAGTAAAGGTTACTGTATGTATATGTAGTTCTGTTCTATATTTTGTGATTACTACTCTTGAAATGATGCGCTGTCATTGATTGGCATAAGAGTGATTGAACTGTTTTACATTGTATAAAAAAACAATACAGACTCTGATAAGTGAAGCAGCAGCAGCTCCGTGTCCTATATATCTCCCCTCATCAGGTATGAATTACATAAAAGCAATGAAAGTATGTTTTTTGACATGTAAGAGTTTAAAAAAGAACTACATTGTTTAAAGTGTTTAAGTTTACTGTTATTACGGACATGTAAAAGTTCGCTTCAAGTCACGTCTGTGTGCTGCGTCACGCGTAGGCCTCCACAACTCTCTCCCCATATTTCGAACAAGGGTGATCAAAATCCCGAGATAGTACCATCATTGTACCTCATTGTACATCACCTAGCAGCAGCAGCGCCGCATCAGACACGCTTCTGGTGTGCTAAGACATAGAAAACAGCAGCCAAATTAATTATACTAGTTATAATAAAAGCCGCATTATATATAGCCTATATATAAATATATTTTTTTAACCTTTATATACCAGCTGACAGGGCTCTCAGCATTAGGTGAGATTTTTTTTTTCTTCAGAAAAATGAACATGTAACGTTATTGATATTGAATCAGCATCAGAATCAAATCACAAGATTTGAATTGAAATCGTGAAATTTGTGTCAAGCAAATATAAAACCAGTATAGCCTACCAGTCATTGTAGATGTACACATTGTAACTTGTTGTCACTAAAATTCAGTTTAATTATCAAATTGACAATCATAATACACTTATTGTTATGCAAGGCTTTTTTTTACATCCTGTTTTCCCCTCATTCATTATGCTGATGTCTTCAGATCCGTAAATTGCAACATTAAGCTTATTTTATTATCAACAGACTTGAGCAAACGACAGGATCAACTATTGTGACATCTACAAGATATAGGTAAGTTTTATAAAAACATTTATTTCATTCATAAACCATGTTTCACATAAAACACAAAAACTAAGACAATAAACCAAAAAAGTTGTCATGTTGGTGTTTTATTTAGTGGTACTAGCAAATTTGTACAATTTTATTTCTATTCTTTCATTTTTATTCTTACATTGTTTACATTTGGTATTTTTAATTGTTGTTTTTTTTGCCTATATTAATGAGAGGTAAGATAAATGTAAGAATTTAAATATGTTTATGAAATTCTTAGAAATAAAAAGAGACAGAATTTGTGAATTAGTAAACACTATGCAATTCATTTACTTAAAAGTTACTTTACTAGATGTAAAGGTGAACATAAATACTTGTAAATCGGTATAACAACATAATTTAATCTTGATTTTGACAGATTTTTAATGCAATCATCATTCTTTTACTAATGCTCACATCAATTCACTAATAAATGCTGGAATATTCCCATCAGCTACAAGTGAAGACGAGCATCAAACCATCAGGAAGAGCTGAAATCTGCAAAGACAGAGTTTATTGAAGGACCGTGAGAACATGAGTGATCCAGAACACTGCAGAGTGAAACACACTGAGGAACAAAGAGGTTGGTGTTTATTCCTGATTCATCATTAATGAGGCTGAAGAACATTAAGGTTATAAAGAAGTTTATCAGATTTAGTGTTTGTAGTAGAAAAAAACTAAAGAGTTGTGAAAAAAACTGTTAAACCAATAAGTAATATAGGGGACACTTTATATGTGCATTGGTACAAAATAGGACCTGAAACTCAATTTTTTTTTTGGATTTTCTTGTTTTGATCCAGTGGTCAATGCAGCAAGATTTGATAAACAACCATTGATTGTCAACATCTGGGGCCGCCTTCACAAAGCTATTTTAGACCGGTCTATATAGTGTTAGACACGTCTAAAATTTGCTCAGACTAGTCTAATGCAAGTTAGGCTGTTTCACAAAAATAAAGACGGACTTAATTTAGACTTAAAGGATTAGTTCACCCCAAAATGAAAATTTCCTAATAATTTACTCACCCCAATGCCATCCAAGATATCCATGTCTTTCTTTCCTCAGTGGGAGAGAAATTATGTTTTTTGAGGAAAAAATTTCTGGATTTTTCTTCTAACAATGGACGTCATTGGTCACCATCGTTTTTTATGTCCAAATCAATGCAGTTTAAAAAATCTTTGAAGTGTTTAAACGGGCTGTACGCGATCACAGCTGAAGAAGAGGTTGTTATCTAGCGAAACGATAGGTCATTTTCAAAAATAAATTATAATTTATATACTTTTTACCTTCAATAGTTCGGATTGAGCAGATCAACAAACGGACAGGGAACTACGTCATCACGTTGAAAGGTCACGCCGGCGCCGGCAGAAGTACAAACACATTTTAACAAAAAAAAAGGTAAAACAATGATGGCAGACGATTTTGAAGTTGAGGGAGAAAATGAGATCGCTTTTTCGCTTAGAAAGAGCGTTTGTCTTAGTCTTCATACAGTCGCATTGTAAACAGTGTACTTCTGCTGGCGCCGGCGTGACCTTTCGACGTGATGACGTAGTTCCCTGTCCGTTTGTTGATCAGCTCAATGCTGGCTCAACATCATGATGTCTTGTCCTTAGAAACATTGCTAAGAAACATTAGAAACATTGCTAAGCTACGTAATATGCTATCAGTTTCTGATGCAGAAAAGTTAGTTCATGCATTCATGACCTCGAGACTGGATTACTGTAATGCCTTATTAGCTGGTTGTCCTGCATCCTCAATAAACAAGCTACAGTTAGTTCAAAATGCCGCCGCTAGAGTTCTTACGAGATCAAGAAAATATGATCATATAACACCGATTTTATCATCACTGCATTGGTTACCTATAAAGTTCTGTATTAATTACAAGGTATTGCTACTGACTTATAAAGCCCTAAACGGCTTAGCTCCAGTCTATTTAACGGATCTTCTATCGCCCTATAATCCATCGCGCTCTTTAAGATCACTAAATTCAAGGCTTTTGGTCATACCTAGGATATTCAGAACCACCAAAGGAGGGAGAGCATTTTCACATTTGGCTCCAAAACTCTGGAATAGTCTTCCTGATACTGTTCGTTGCTCAGACTCGCTCTCCCAGTTTAAAACTAGATTAAAGTCGCATCTCTTCAGCCAGGCATTCATATAATCCCACAGATCAAACTACAATCCGGCCTCTAGCTCATAAATGCCAGAGGAGAACTGGCCCCCGACTGAGCCTGGGTTCTCCCAAGGTTTTTTTTCTCCATTAGGTCACCTGATGGAGTTTTAGGACACCATTAGGTCACTTGATGGAGTTTTTCGGTTCCTTGCCACTGTTGCCTTTGGCTTGCTCAGTTGGGGATATTTTGGGGATATTTAATTTAATTTTATCAATCAATAAATTCCTCTTGAAACAAACTTTGTTGTATTATTTAAATTGAATACTGTGAAGCTGCTTTGATACAATCTGTATTGTGAAAAGCGCTATACAAATAAACTTGACTTGACTTGACTTGACTTGTCAGCCATTGCAATGGACGATGGCATTGTCTATCGGCCCAACCCTACAATGGCTAATTAATTGTTCATTTTAAATTAGTAAGTATTTACAACATTTTTATTAAAATAAATGTAATATTTATCTGAGAGACTGTCAGAACTGTATTACTGTTGTATAGTTTTAAAATGTTAATATTATTTTAGATAATTGTGCAGTTGATCTAATATATGCTACAGAAATATGGGACTTTTAACTATCATTTCAGATGTGATGCTGGAGAATGAGGAGAGTGAAGAGGAGGAGAAAAGAAGAGACAAGAAATGTTTCCCCTGCCGTCAGTGTGGAAAGAGTTTCACACGCAAACATAATCTCGAGATTCACATGAGGATCCACACTGGAGAGAAACCGTTCACATGTGATCAGTGTGGGAAGAGTTTCGCACAAAAATCTCACTTTAAGAATCACATGAGGATCCACACTGGAGAGAAACCATTCACATGTGATCAGTGTGGGAAGAGTTTCGCACAAAAATCTCACTTTAAGAATCACATGAGGATCCACACTGGAGAGAAACCCATCTCACCCAACCTCCAATCCCTCCACTGGCTCCCTGTGCACTTTCGTACTGATTTTAAAATTCAAATGTCTGCATGGCCTGGCCCCCCAGTACCTGTCTGATCTGCTCGTGCCCTACACCCCCTTTCGTTCGCTCCGGTTTCGCACACTGGAGAGAAACCGTTCACATGTGATCAGTGTGGGAAGAGTTTCACACAAAAATCTCACTTTAAGAATCACATGAGGATCCACACTGGAGAGAAACCGTTCACATGTGATCAGTGTGGGAAAATGTTTTTCAGGGCTTCAGACCTGAAGAGTCACATGCTAGTTCATACACAGGAGAAACCACATTCATGTTCTTTGTGTGGAAAGAGTTTTTCTTATCTGCAGAATTTAAAAGTTCATCAGAAAATACATACTGGTGAAAAAGCTTATTTGTGCTTTGAGTGTGGGAAGCCTTTTATTACAGCTACACATTTGAAAAGACACGAGAGGATCCACACTGGAGAGAAATTGTTCACATGTGATCAGTGTGGTAAAATGTTTTTCAGGGCTTCAGACCTGAAGAGTCACATGCTACACTGTTAGACCTTACCAGGTTTTTTCACAGTAAAATACTGGCAACACTGTTGCCAGTAATTTACTGTTAATTGTACAGTTCTTTACTGTAATCTACAGTATGTTACTGCAATGCACTAAATTAAAACTCGAGTTAACTAATTTCACTTGCAGAAACCGACTGCCTTAAATTGACCAACTGTCATTTAAATGTATTAACTAAAATGTATAATGCATTAATAAAGTGACCAAAGTATTACTGTGAACTTATTTCATTTGAGGCCACTAAAAAGCTATTGTACATAAAAAGATTTCCACTGGACCAGCAACTACTCAAACACAGCCTGTTAAATAAAGCAACACACAGCATATCATCAATGTTTGTAGATCTTCTCCTGGACTGAAGCACAGGCTCTGCTCTTCAGCACAACGGTGACCCAAAAAAAATACATTTTACAGTAAACTACTGGCAACAGTGTTACTGTTTTATAACTTACAGTTTATTACTGTTAAAATACATTCAGTGGGTGTGTCATTTCATCTTACACTGTTAGCCCTTTCAACCCCACAGGAAAATCCACTCTACAAAGAGTAAAAGTAACATTGACGCAGTGTTGCAGTGAGATAATTAAGTGAATATGTAAGTGATTGTTGAGCATTAGTGATGAACACCTGCTGTAAACAAGCAGAATCACTAAAGGAAAGAGAAACACAAGAACAGAAAATGGAGAAACACTAGCCTAGAAATCTAGATGCACCCTAGCGGCAGCAAAATGTATTTTGCAGCCAGGGTAGTCTAGCAACTCTCCGTTGACTTTCGTGCTGGAAAAACCTAAATTGGGTCAGGCCAATCACGTCGTGTATTGGTAGGCGGGGCGGGCTTAACATAATGACGACAGAGTTGTGACGGTCCTGCTACTTGAAAACAAAGAAGAGCTGCTGCTGGAGAACAGTCTTTCGAATCAGCTTTGGCCGCGACTCTGGAGGACTTGGAGTTAAGTTTTTCTTTGAGAAAAGAGCAAAGAACGGCACTTAAGTCATTTTTAAAAAGGAAGATGTGTTTGTTGCCGGCTATCAACTGACGTCAGCGCCACTGTTGGGAAAACGCTCTGGTTGGTTGAAGCGCTGTCCTATTGCGTGCAGAGGGAATTTGAAAGACAGCCGTTTATCCCGCCCCTCGGATTGAGCCGTGTCTATGGTGAGTTGCCAGACCTAACATCTTGATGTAGCTAGAGAAACACAAGAAATGCAACTGACTTCCAGCCATTACACATTATTACACTTATTATTAACCAGTATGACTTTATTTCTGTCATACATCTACAGAAGTTGTTATTGAGATGTTTAATTGAAAATGTTTGGTTTGAAGTTACCATTATAGAGATCAGTGTTTGCTTTAGTTGGGTTCTGGACTCTTGACGTTTTAACTTAAGTTTCTCTCTTGCTGTTTTGAACTGTATATTTTTAGGTCACACTTGTGCATACACGCATGGTTTGAGAATGATTAAATTATCATATAGCCTGTTTAATCACTAACCTCATTCAGAGTTTAATCCTGTATCAATAGTGTTACATTACCACCACTGTGAAACTACAGCAATGAGTTACAATGATGATTTTTTTAACACATCATGCACAACCAAAGAAACACAGCTACACTGTATTGTAGAAACACAGAGATATCAAAATGTTTTAATGCACTATATGATTTCAATATCCTTCAGAATAACTAGTTACAGAAATATTGCTGTAATTCATGTTGTATATTAACAGATGTACGATAAATATTCAAAGCTTAAATACTGGATGTGATCAGAGAATCAGACATGTCCAGGATGGTTATGACATCATCTCAACAGCCTAAAACACCTAACCATCTTCCTCTTGACTTTTTCTTGTCATAACAAATGTGTTTTATAAGCACACAGTTAAAGCAGCCAGAGAGAAACTAATATTATAAAGTCAAGGGTCAAGAGCCCAACTAAAGCAAATACTGATCTCCATCATGGTGATAACAAACTTTATTATATTCAATAAAACATCAACAACTAAATATCTGTTAATTCTCAACAAGAACTTTTGTACATGTATGAAAGAAATCGTAAACTGGTTTGTAAACTGGTTTCACACTCGGTGGCTGGAAGTCATTTGTAGTTCTTGTGTTTCTCTTTTTTCTGTTCTTGTTTCTCTGTCCTTCAGTGATTCTGCTTATCAGGTGTTCATCAGTTTCTCAATTCACTCACTTCTTTTCATTCACTTTGTCAAGGGGACTATATTGGTGAACTAATGTAGGGTATAGTGAATGAGGGTATAGGGTGTGATTGTGAAAACAGCCTCTGAGTGTCGATTTTGAGCACTGTTAATTTACAGTATATTTCTGTAGGCTATTTTTGATTTCTACGGTATATTACTGTTTTAATGGAAAATGGTATGAAATTGTCAGAATTTGGCCTTTTTTACAGCAAGGGTTAACAGTGTGTATAATATATTAAGGAAATTAAAATACAGTATATGCAGAAACTCTTGTGACCGTAGGGCATGTTAAAAGATGAACTTGTAAATTTAATTTAAAATATAAAAGGTTTAAACATTATTAACTTGAGAGATGGTTTATAAACTTTACAATGGGAACCTTATGTATAACAAGGAACAAATTGATTTATTGACTTATATAATTTATGTTTGAACATATAGTGTTCTCAGAAATGAAGGGAAACATTAGAAGGATTACTCTGGATACAAAGGTTTAATTATTGGATTGTTCTGATTATAGTAAATGTATGAAATGTAACCATAATTAACCAGATAAATAATTGTAGGATGTGATATGTTTATGCAACAATTACTACCCAAGGGGGTAAACACTTAATTTTGATAGTCCGTTTGTTGAGACTATACTAGTTATTAGTAGCCATTCAGTAGCTTGTCAACAGTGCATCAGTTGACATTCAACAACACTGTTTCAACAGACAAGTAACATACATTCAACTGACTGCCTATAGACTATAAGGTACAATTCAAGTGTTAATCTACAGATTTTACGAAAAAGTGCCTGTTGACTGTCAATGTTATTTTGCAACAGGTTATTAACCAATTGGCGACTAACTTTCAATTGTCAACTAACTTTCTGTAGATTGAGTACCAACAACTCAAGATCAATCTGTCAGTTAAATGTCAACAGTCATGTCAGCATATGAAGTATATGATACTGTATATCCTACTCAAGGGGTCTCATATGCATCAAATTAATGATTATTTTAGCTGATTTAAAAATGTTTTAAAAAATTGTTAACCATTAGATAATCTGTTGATTGTCAACTAAAGATTAGATCTGTTTTTTGTCAACAAATAAATTGTTTATGATCAGTAGACTATTAATAGACATTATCCACTAAGTGTTAGTAGATACATTTTAGGACTATCTAATTAAAGTGAAAAACAGTTTATATCAGTAGAAAGTCTATAACCTATCAACAGATTGAAAACATACTTTTTTGTACGTTTGGATAGATGCTGAAACGTATGATACAGACATGTCTGCAACGTAGAATTATTACGAATTCACAGCTACAAAACGTTTACGAATCATAAAGATATCTGTATCATTTCCCTTATACTGTTTTATAGATAAATGTAAGTTCCCTTAACCCTACTCCCAAACCTAAATATAAATTACTCATTTTATACAGAATATAAAAAGAATAAAACACTTTATGGACAGAGATGTGTAGGGAAATGCCAGTTTTATTAATAGCATTAAAATATATTTTGAGCCACTAACATTAATCCTACTCCTGCCCCTAAACCTACCCATAACCATTTCTTAAAACTATGCAGGCTAAAATTATGAAGAAAAACAACAGATGTGTAATCATAATAATTTATTGCGAAAAAAATTGGTACCAAAAGTCGCTCAAATGATGATGTGTTGCAGTCCTCTCTGGCATTATATAATAGTTTTGGGTAACACTTTAGAATACTGTTCCTTCATTAATGAATAACTACACAGGAACAAATGAGTAATGCATTAGTAACACTCTAGTAACTACTATTAACTAACAAGAAACTCTGATTAACGAATTAGTAATCGCGCTCAGATGAATGTAGTAGTTCATTATTAGCTAATCAATAACTACTATTTTTTTCATACCTCCCAGAGAACTACTATCTATAGGTTCATAATTAACATGAATAATGCATAATTTATAATAAAAGGTAATGGTAACCCACTAGTAATGACTCAAGTATTACTACATCATTTTAAAGGAACTACTAATTATTTGGATCAGTATTCTAAAGTGAAAAACATGATAACAACCTAATATTGACTGAAGTCATTGTAAACTTTTGAGATTTTTGTAAGATTTTGAATATCAATTCCTTCCAATGGATTTGGTAACACTTTAGTCATTACTAGTGTGTTCCCATGATCTTCACTTTAGAATACTGATCCAAATAATTAGTAGTTCCTTTATAAATATGTAGTAACACTTTATTCATTACTATCCAAAACCTTACAAAAGCCTTAAAAGCTTACAATGACTCCAGTCAATATTAGGTTGTTATCATGTTTTTCACTTTAGAAAACCTGTATATAGTGCTTCTTATAGTCTTCAGTGAGGTATGAAAAATAGTAGTTACTGATTAGCTAATAGTGAACTACCACTTTTGTAAGGTTTTGGATAGTAATGAATAAAGTGTTACTACATATTTATAAAGGAACTACTAATTATATGTAAATTACAAACATATCAATAATGCATGTTCATGAATGAATATGAGAGTTTAATTTTTTTTTTATTGTTGTTGTTTATCACATCGACACCTTCTCTAAAAGGCATACTATTTATATAAAAACAATAACATAAAATTGTGATACATTTTTTTAAATAATTGTGTTTTTAATGAAATTCATTTGGTTGTTACTTTGGTTTCAAATGGAGGGGGATGCAAATTATTTTGAGGGGATGTCCTGGGACCAGAACAAGGACAGGGCAGTCTCGTCAGTAAAGTGCTAATGATCAAAACACTAAGAGTACTAACTGTTCTATGTAGCACATCCTGTTTTGATCATTCCTTTAAATTACTAAAAACCTTCTCATTAAACAGGAAGACATGAACACACAAACACACATGGGTCACACAATGTAATGAGTCCATGTCTCCATGTAGAGTTGATTTACTAGAATCAGTCAGACTTGGATTTAGTACCTCAAAAACAAAACTGTGATGAAGCAGAAATATGACTTTAATAACTAGTTCCTGGAACTCGCTAATTTAGTACCATTTCAGCAATTTCATCTTTAGCAAGCTAGGCCTATATCATTAATATTTCAAATAAACATTTTACAAGTACCCACAGAAATGTTGCCGTGTATTAGAGCTGCACGATTCTGGATAAATTGTGAATCACGTTTCTTTGTTTTAAACAGAGATCACGATTCTGAACAGACAACTAAACAAAATAACATGTAATTTACTAGAGACACAATGGGACCTGCCTAAGCGCAAGATCACGTGCGTAGAGTTGTGGAGACTGGAACCCTACCGCATCTCCTTCCTGCTGTGCTCCATATACGACACCCTTCCTGCACACATGGGTGTTGAGGGACGACCTGTACTGCAAGCTCTTTGGTCAAAAGGGGACACTGGCACACATATTGTCAGGGTGCAAAACATCTTTAATTTTGTGAATTGGTAAGTTTCGTCAGGGCGTGAAGAAATATAGAGCTGCGTATCATCAGCACAACAGTGAAAACTGATGCCATGCTTCCTAATGATATCTCCTAAGGGTAGCATGTACAGAGTGAACAGCAACGGTCCTAGTACTGAGCCTTGTGGTACGCCATACTGAACTTGTGATCGATAAGACATCTCTTCATTTACTGCTACAAACTGATAACGGTCAGCTAATTATGATTTAAACCATGCTAATGCAATTCCACTAATGCCAACATAATTTTCGAGTCTATTTAAAAGAATGTTGTGGTCAATAGTGTCAAATGCAGCACTAAGATCGAGTAACACTAATAGCGAGATACAACCACGATCGGATGATAGCAGCAAATCATTTGTGACTTTAATGAGAGCTGTCTCAGTACTATGGTACGGTCTAAATCCTGACTGGAAATCCTCGCAGATATCATTTCTTTCTAAAAAGGATCATAGTTGTGAGGATACTGCCTTTTCTAGTATCTTTGACAGAAAAGGCAGATTCGAGATCGGCCTGTAATTGACTAATTCTGTACGATCAAGTTGCGTTTTTTTAAGAAGCGGTTTAATCATAGCCAGCTTAAAGGTTTTTGGTACGTATCCTAGTGACAAAGATGAATTAATGATATTAAGAAGAGGATGTGTGACCTCTGGAAACATCTCTTTCAGTAGCTTAGTCGGTATAGGGTCTAACATACATGTTGTCGATTTAGATGATTTAACGAGTTTAGTAAGTTCTTCCTCTCCTATAGCAACGTATTAAAGACTACAATGCACTGCCTGATGCGATTCTGTAGTAGACGGTTGCATAGTTATAATTTTCTCCCTGATATGATCAATCTTGTTAGTAAAGAAATTCATAAAGTCATTACTGCTGTGCTGCTTGGAAACGTCTGGGGTTGAATATTTATTTTTCGTTAGTTTAGCCACTATTTCAAATAAATACCTAGGGTTTTGTTTATTTTCTTCTAATAGGTTTGAAAAATAAGCAGATCTAGCAGCTTTTAAGGCCTCTCTGTATGCAATCGAGCTCTCCTTTCATGAAATGCGAAATACCTCTAGTTTTGCTTTCTTCCAGTTGCGCTCCCTTTTTCTGGCTACTCTCTTAAAGGTGGTATCAGTGATTTCAGGCCCAAAAATATTTTTATCACATTCATCTAATCTTTCCTAACGATCCGCTAGCTGCCCGCCCCATAAGCATGCCGTCTAAAAACCGCGTCTCTGTAGGCAGCCTAGGCTCTGAGATCTGCACACAAAAACAAATGGTTTAGCCAAACACTCAAAACCAAAACAAATAGTGTTCCAACCAATCACCGACAGGGGGAGGGTGTTGTGAGGTTTTGAGCCAGCTTTTTCTTCAGCTCTGACTTCGCGTGCAGCCGTGCACGAGCAAAAAACCTCACAACACCCTCCCCCTGTCGGTGATTGGTTGGAACACTATTTGTTTTGGTTTTGAGTGTTTGGCTAAACCATTTGTTTTTGTGTGCAGATCTCAGAGCCTAGGCTGCCTACAGAGACGCGTTTTTTTGACGGCATGCTTATGGGGCGGGCAGCTAGCGGATCGTTAGGAAAGATTAGATGAATGTGATAAAAATATTTTTGGGCCTGAAATCACTGATACCACCTTTAAGGGCCCGAGTGTGCTCGTTGTACCACGGCGTTGGACTATTTTCTTTAAGCGCAAAGGATCAGCTGTGTCTAAAGTGCTGGAAAAGAGAGTTAAAAGAGTTAAAAGTTTCTGTCGCAATATCTAGTTCTTCTAAGCTATCCGGGATGCTGAGATGATGAAACTGATCAGGAAGATTATTAATAAAGCAATCTTTAGTGGCAGAAGTGATAGGTCTAACATATTTGTAACACGGAGTCGGCTTTGCAGCCTTGGCTAAATGAAGTTTACACGAGACTACATAATGATCTGAGATGTCATCGCTCTGCTGCAGAATTTCAACGGCATCAACATTGATTCCATGTGATAATTTTAGATCTAGAGTATGATTACGAGAATGAGTCCTGACACGTGTTTTCTAACTCCAATAGAGTTAAGAATGTCTTTCAATGCCAATCCCAATGCATCTTTTTCGTTATCTACATGTATATTAAAATCACCAACAATTAGGACTTTATCTGCAGCCAATACTAACTCTGATGGAAAATCAGCAAATTCTTTGATAAAGTCTGTATGGTGCCCTGGTGGCCTGTATACAGTAGCCAGCACAAATGTTAAACGTGATTTATCATTTACACTAGATAGTGTTACATTTAGCAACAACACTTCAAAATAATTATATTTAAAACAAGACTTCTCAGTAATTCTGAAGATATTACTATAAATTACAGCAACACCTCCCCCTTTGCCTTTCAGACGAGGTTCATGTTTATAACAGTAATCTTGCGGGGTGGACTCATTTAAAGTAATGTAATCGTTTGGTTTTAGCCAGGTTTCTGTCAAACACAGCACATCTAGATTGTAGTCTGTAATCATATCATTAACAATGAGTGCTTTTGAGGTAAGGGATCGAATATTCAGCAATCCAAGCTTTATCATTTGTTCATCCTTTTTATATCTGTTTTTTATTTGTTGAACATCAATTAAATTTTTACCCTTGATTGGGTTTAGGAGTTTTTCATATTTACTAATTCGGGGAACAGACACAGTCTCTAATATGTGATGATATCTAGGTGAAAGAGGCTCTATGTGATGGGATTTATCTGACCTCGGTGACGTGAGACAGCTAGCAGACGGTCGGTTTAGCCAATCTGTCTGCTTCCTGACCTGAGGCCCAGATTGTCATGTTTGAGCTCTAAGACTATGTGCCATATTACTAGAGAGAAGAGCAGCACCATCCCAGGAGGGATGAATACCATCTCTTTTCAACAGGTCAGGTCTGCCCCAAAAACGTTTCCAATTGTCTATGAATTCTCTGCTCCGTCATCAAGCCAGCCCTCCCTGCTGAAGCTGCACCTGAAGCAGGACAGAAAAAGGGCAGCTGAGAACCTCCAACATTAACATCTGAGTTGGTCCATTATTACCCAGTGGCATTTTGTTTCAATCCTGAAAGGTTAACATTTGTAAAGATGTAAAGAACGCAACAAAAACGATCAGTTTTAAGTCAACATGGGTCACCTCTTGTGTGAGCAGAGCCCTTGTTCTTGTTGAAGTTGGTTTGCTTCTCCTAGTTGTGCAGCTGCGTTCGGACTGTGTGCAGTTCCTGACGCAGATCATTGATCTCTTTCATAAGAACTACATTGTCCTGGACACAGATGGCAGATTTCACACAAACAAAAACAATGACTTAAGGAAAATCTGGCCAGAAGTCAAGATTGGTCATGTCGATGAGGCCTTCACAGGGCTGATGAGGCTGGCACTTCAGGGATGCGTCATGGTTAGGTCCAGGTGCAGATCCACCATCTGATCTGGATACGGCCCGGATCCGGCGGACTGCGGTAAACCTCGGTATAAACAGAGAGACTGATATTAGCGTAGACGCCATTCTTCTTATGATGTAACGAGTACATCAGGATTTATGGGAAGTGTTCCTGGTTCCGGCTGGCCTAATCTATGCAGCCTAATATGGAATTATAGAAGTCTATAATGTGTTATGTGTATGCTAGGTCAAAGAGATGTGTTTTTAGTCTAGCTTTGAACTGACAGAGTGTGTCTGCTTCCCGGACAATGGTAGGAAGACTGTTCCAAAGTTTTGGTGCTAAATTGGAAAAGGATCTACCGCCAGCAGTCGATTTTGATATTCTAGGTATTATCAACTGGCCGGAATTTTGAGATCGCAATAGACGTGAAGGACTATAATGCGTTAAGAGCTCGCTCAAGTACTGCGGAGCTAAACCATTTAGTGCTTTGTGAGTAATCAGCAATATTTTCAAATTTATCACTAGCCTGTTAGCGTAGGCTACCATCCGTGCGCTCTTTATTTATTATTTATTCTCTAGCACGCCCGCACCTTCCGTTCGCTTTTTATTTATTTATTTATTCTCTAGCGCGCTCGCACCTTCCTTGCGCTCTTTATTTTTTTATATATTTTTTTTCTCTCGCGCCTTTTACGAGTTACACAAAAACTGTGGTGAGTATCAGTCAACAAACACGGTGAGTCATGTCATCTTCTCCTCTTATTGTCACCTGCACCTCATGTAACATGTATAGCATAGCCTTCTCTGTCAGCACAGGATTTACATGTGATAAACGCAGGGAGATAGTAAAGCTGACGGGGAAGATTTCAGAACTAGAGACACGCATCCAAACTTTAATCGAGGTTAATTGTAAGAGTGCAAGGACTTTAGATACTGTTTTGGATGCGACTAGCTTGTACACTGTTCGGTTCCGGCTGAAGTAGAGCCCTTGCAGCAGGGCAATTGGGTGACGGTGAGACGCTCTAGTCGCGGGACAAAACACCGCTCTTCCGTTCCGATTACAACATCAAACAGATTTTCCCCTCTCAGTGAAACACCCACTGAGAATCCTGTTGATTGTGCCCTAGTTATTGGAGATTCTATTACATGGAACGTGAAAATAGAGATACCAGCCACCATAGTCACATGTTTGCCGGGAGCTAGAGCGCCTGACATCAGAGCAAATTTAAAAGTGCTGGCTAATGCTAATCGTAAATTCTCTAAAATTATTATTCACGTCGGCACTAATGATGTTAGGCTCCGCCAGTCGGAGATAGGCAAAGGGGGAGGTGTTGCTGTAATTTATAGTAATATCTTCAGAATTACTGAGAAGTCTTGTTTTAATTATAATTCTTTTGAAGTGTTGTTGCTAAATGTAACACTATCTAGTGTAAATGATAAATCACATTTAACATTTGTGCTGGCTACTGTATACAGGCCACCAGGGCACCATAAAGATTTTATCAAAGAATTTGCTTATTTTCTATCAGAGTTAGTACTGGCTGCAGATAAAGTCCTAATTGTTGGTGATTTTAATATACATGTAGATAACGAAAAAGATGCATTGGGATTGGCATTTAAAGAAATTCTTAACTCTATTGGAGTTAGACAACACGTGTCAGAACCTACTCATTGTCGTAATCACACTCTAGATCTAATATTATCACATGGAATAGATGTTGATGCCGTTGAAATTCTGCAGCAGAGCACTGACATCTCAGATCATTATTTAGTCTCGTGTAAACTTCATTTAGCCAAGGCTGCAAAGTTGACTCCGTGTTACAAATATGTTAGACCTATCACTTCTGCCACTAAAGATTGCTTTATTAATAATATTACTGATCAGTTTCATCATCTCAGCATACCAGATAGCTTAGAAGAACTAGATATTGCAACAGAAACTTTTAACTCTCTCTTTTCCAGCACTTTAGACACAGTTGCTCCTTTGCGCTTAAAGAAGATTCAAGAAAATAATCCAACGCCGTGGTACAACGAGCACACTCGGGCCCTTAAGAGAGCAGCCAGAACAATGGAGCGCAACTGGAAGAAATGCTCGATTGCATTCAGAGAGGCCTTAAAAGCTGCTAGATCTGCTTATTTTTCAAACCTATAAGAAGAAAATAAACAAAACCCTAGGTGTTTATTTGAAATAGTGGCTAAACTAACGAAAAATAAATCCTCAACCCCAGACGTTTCTAAACAACACAGCAGTAATGACTTTATGATCTTCTTTACTAACAAGATTGATAATATCAGGGAGAAAATTATAACTATGCAACCGCCTACTACAGTATCGCATCAGGCAGTGCATTGTAGTCTCCTTGAAGAAAAATTTGATTCATTCGTTGCTATAGGAGAGGAAGAATTTACTAAACTCGTTAAATCATCTAAATCGACAACATGTATGTTAGACCCTATACCGACTAAGCTACTGAAAGAGATGCTTCCAGAGGTCACACATCCTCTTCTTAATATCATTAATTCATCTTTGTCAATAGGATATGTACCGAAAACTTTTAAGCTGGCTATGATTAAACCGCTTGTTAAAAAAACGCAACTTGATCCAACAGAATTAGTCAATTATAGGCCGATCTCGAATCTGCCTTTTCTGTCAAAGATACTAGAAAAGGCAGTATCCTCACAACTATGCTCCTTTTTTTAGAAAGAAATGGTATCTGCGAGGATTTCCAGTCAGGATTTAGACCGTACCATAGTACCGAGACAGCTCTCATTAGAGTTACAAATGATTTGCTCTTATCATCCGATCGTGGTTGTATCTCTCTATTAGTGTTACTCGATCTAAGTGCTGCATTTGACACTATGGACCATAACATTCTTTTAAATAGACTCGAAAATGATGTTGGCATTAGTGGAATTGCACTAGCATGGTTTAAATCATACTTATCTGACTGTTATCAGTTTGTAGCAGTAAATGAAGAGATGTCTTATCGTTCACAAGTTCAGTATGGCGTACCACAAGGCTCAGTACTAGGACCGTTGCTGTTCACTCTGTACATGCTACCCTTAGGAGATATCATTAGGAAGCATGGCATTAGTTTTCACTGTTATGCTGATGATACTCAGCTCTATATTTTTTCACGCCCTGACGAAACTTACCAATTCACAAAATTAACGGAATGCATAGCTGATATAAAAAATTGGATGACTAGTAATTTCTTAATACTTAATTCTGAAAAAACAGAGATTCTAATTATTGGACAAAAAACGTCCTCACTTAATAACCTAGAATACTGTCTAACACTTGATGGCTGCTCTGTTAAGTCTTCGTCGTCGGTTAGGAACCTGGGTGTGCTCTTTGATACCAATCTTTCATTTGAAAGTCACGTGTCTAGTATCTGTAAAACCGCATTCTTCTATCTTAAAAATATATCTAAATTACGTCATATGCTCTCATTGACAAATGCGGAACAGTTAGTTCATGCGTTCATGACCTCAAGGCTAGATTATTGTAATGCTCTACTGGGTGGTTGCCCTGCACGCTTAATAAACAAACTACAGCTGGTCCAAAACGCAGCAGCTCGAGTTCTTACCAGAACTAAGAAGTATGACCATATTAGCCCAGTTCTGTCAACACTGCACTGGCTCCCTATTAAACATCGTATACATTTTAAAATATTGCTGATTACTTACAAAGCACTAAATGGTTTAGCTCCGCAGTACTTGAACGAGCTCTAAACGCATTATAGTCCTTCACGTCTATTGCGATCTCAAAATTCCGGCCAGTTAATAATACCTAGAATATCAAAATCGACTGCTGGCGGTAGATCCTTTTCCTATTTAGCACCAAAACTTTGGAACAATCTTCCTAACATTGTCCGGGAAGCAGACACACTCTGTCAGTTCAAAGCTAGACTAAAAACACATCTTTTTGACCTAGCATACACATAACACATTATAGACTTCTATAATTCCATATTAGGCTGCATAGATTAGGCCAGCCGGAACCGGGAACACTTCCCATAAATCCTGATGTACTCGTTACATCATAAGAAGAATGGCGTCTACGCTAATATTAGTCTCTCTGTTTATACCAAGGTTTACCGCAGTCCGTCGGATCCAGGCCGTATCCAGATCTGAAGAAGGACCAGCGCCTCGACGCGACGACAACGCAGTCCTGAAGTGTCAACAAGACTCTCCGTTTCCTGAAGTGAGGTGGACCTCGGACGTATCCAGATCAGATGGTGGAGCTGCACCTGGACCTAACCATGACGCATCCTGAAGTGCCAGCCTCATCAGCCCTGTGAAGGCCTCATCGACACGACCAATCTGACCTCTGACCTGTAATGCTGCCTGGATCATAATCATATACTGTTCGCTCGTTGGCCAGAGGAGAACTGGCCCCCAACTAAGCCTGAGTTCTCCCAACGGGTTCTGGCTAACGAGTGAACAGTGTATGATTATGATCCAGGCAGCGTTACAGGTCAGAAGTCAGATTGGTCGTGTCGATGAGGCCTTCACAGGGCTGATGAGGCTGGCACTTCAGGATGCGTCATGGTTAGGTACAGGTGAAGATCCACCATCTGATCTGGATACGGCCGAGGTCCACCTCACTTCAGGAAACGGAGAGTCTTGTTGACACTTCAGGACTGCGTTGTCGTCGCGTCCAGGCGCTGGTCCTTCTTCAGATCTGGATACGGCCTGGATCCGACGGACTGGTGGTAAACCTTGGTATAAACAGAGAGACTAATATTAGCGTAGACGCCATTCTTCTTATGATGTAACGAGTACATCAGGATTTATGGGAACGGTTCCCGGTTCCGGCTGGCCTAATCTATGCAGCCTAATATGGAATTATAGAAGTGTATAATGTGTTATGTGTATGCTAGGTCAAAAAGATGTGTTTTTAGTCTAGCTTTGAACTGACAGATTGTGTCTGCTTCCCGGACAATGTTACGAAGATTGTTCCAAAGTTTTGGTGCTAAATAGGAAAAGGATCTACCGCCAGCAGTCGATTTTGATATTCTAGGTATTATTAACTGGCCGGAATTTTGAGATCGCAATAGACGTGAAGGACTATAATGCGTTAAGAGTTCGCTCAAGTACTGCGGAGCTAAACCATTTAGTGCTTTGTAAGTAATCAGCAATATTTTAAAATGTATACGATGTTTAATAGGGAGCCAATGCAGTGTTGACAGAACTGGGCTAATATGGTCATACTTCCTGGTTCTGGTAAGAACTCGAGCTGCTGCATTTTGAACTAGCTGTAGTTTGTATATTAAGCGTGCAGGGCAAACACCCATTAGAGCATTACAATAATCTAGCCTTGATGTCATGAACGCATGAACTAATTGTTCCGCATTTGTCAATGAGAGCATATGACGTAATTTAGATATATTTTTAAGATGGAAGAATGCGGTTTTACAGATACTAGACACGTGACTTTCAAATGAAAGATTGGTATCAAAGAGCACACCCAAGTTCCTAACCGACGACGAAGACTTAACAGAGCAACCATCAATTGTTAGACAGTATTCTAGGTTATTACGTGTGTACGTTTTTTGTCCAATAATTAGAATCTCTGTTTTTTTCAGAATCAAGTAGTAGGAAATTACTAGTCATCCAATTTTTTTTATATCAGCTATGCTTTCCGTTAATTTATTGAATTGGTAAGTTTCGTCAGGGCGTGAAGAAATATAGAGCTGCGTATCATCAGCATAACAGTGAAAACTGATGCCATGCTTCCTAATGATATCTCCTAAGGGTAGCATGTACAGAGTGAACAGCAACGGTCCTAGTACTGAGCCCTGTGGTACGCCATACTGAACTTGTGATTGATAAGACATCTCTTCATTTACTGCTACAAACTGATAACGGTCAGCTAATTATGATTTAAACCATGCTAATGCAATTCCACTAATGCCAACATAATTTTCGAGTCTATTTAAAAGAATGTTGTGGTCAATAGTATCAAATGCAGCACTAACATCAAGTAACACTAATAGCGAGATACAACCACGATCAGATGATAGGAGCAAATCATTTGTGACTCTAATGAGAGCTGTCTCAGTACTATGGTACGGTCTAAATCCTGACTGGAAATCCTTGCAGATATAATTTCTTTCTAAAAAGGATCATAGTTGTGAGGATACTGCTTTTTCTAGTATCTTTGACAGAAAAGGTAGATTCGAGATCGGCCTGTAATTGACTAATTCTGTACGATCAAGTTGCGTTTTTTTAAGAAGCGGTTTAATAATAGCCAGCTTAAAGGTTTTTGGTACGTATCCTAGTGACAAAGATGAATTAATGATATTAACCCTTATGTGCTGTTGGGGATGTTTTTATCCACTATGGGATATTTTTGAGTCTTAATTTGGCCATAACTTTCTCCGTGTTTCAGCAAATGGAATGATTTTTGGTGACAAATCTTATTTTGACACATATTTTGGGAAAATGCTTTGAACATTTTCAAAAACTTCAACAGTACACTGTGGGCAAATTCACTACCCTTACGTTATGTTCGTGGCTGAAAACAGCCACTACATTAAACTGCTGTAAAAATGTATCAGATAAATATTTTTTTCATTTTTTTTTTTTTGCATAAATCTATTAATCAACCTCAGTCCTGATCAAAACTACTAAATAAAAAAAAAAAACAGGATTTTAACTCTTTAATTGCCAAATTCATAAATTATGTCTCTGATTTGGGGAAAAAAACACACAAAATGACTTATTTTCAGTTATAAAATGTGATTGTGGACTGGATTTTTTTGGACCTTTTATCACAGTCTTGGATATGTCAAAGATTAGAAACAACATTGGTTTTGATGCATTGTTAGTTGTTGTGCAGCATCAGATTTTAACTTTTTTTCCCTCATTTACTGTCCGTGGCTGTTTTTGCCCCATTGACTTCCATTATAACCACATTTTTTTATTGGAAAGCCATGACACCATATAATCATGCATTTTTTATTGTTGGTGGTTTTCCCTGTTGGGAAGAGGTAAAATTGGTCATTTTTACTGTTGATAACCAGGTGGCACCATTAACCCTTTAGATAGGCCTGTGCAAAAAAAAAAGCTTAGTTTCTGGCTTTTACATGGAGTTATATGGAGTATAATAGCATATTGTGTGTGTGTGTGTGTGTGTGTGTGTGTGTGTGTGTGTGAGAGAGAGAGAGAGAGAGAGAGAGAGAGAGAGAGAGAGAGTGAGAACTCACCTTGATGTGTCTGAGAAAATCTAAATATGCACCTCAGCTCTCAGAACTACATGGAGTAAACAAAAACAAAGTAAGTGTATTTATGCAACTGCTGCCTTTTGATGGTGAGAAATGCAGACTAAACAAAAACAAAGCAAGTGGATTTAAACACTTGCATGCAAGCATGCTGGTCATTTGATGGTGAGAAGAGCAGCAAGCAACATGAGAAAGGGCTTGACTTGTAGTGAAGTTTTAGAGATGATTATGTAGCCTGACCCCTCCAGCGAGCTGCAGGATGTATCGTCTTCTCCCTCTGACACCACAGACTCAGGAGAGTCAGATCCTGATTTGGATGTGGCACCCTCATCATCCTCTCTAGCTTCCACTGAAGGCGAGGAGGATTCGGAGGATCCTGGATCTGGGTGGATTGGGAGAAACGGCGAACTGTGGTTTTCCACCAACGTGGAGACAACTCCCTTTCTTCAGCCTGCCAGAGGAGTGACTCCAGGGCCGACGCGCTATGCCATCGCAAGGGTCCAGAACATGGATTCTGTGTTCAATCTGTTTTTTTACGGAGGAGATGATTGACCTCATTGTCAGCATGACCAACCTCCATGGGCGCTGCACAATGAGAAACTGGACCGGGGTGGACTCCACAGATCTCCGTGCCTACATGGGGCTACTGATTTTGGCCGGCGTCTACAGGTCCAGAGGGGAGTACACACGTTGCCTGTGGGATGATCGCAGTGGTCGTGCAATTTTTAGAGCCACCATGTCCCTCTCAAGATTCCATGAAATCAGCAGAGCTCGTTGTAGAGAGGACAAGCTTGCTCAATCAGATCCCTGTGGGAAATGTGGGCGCATCGCCTGATTTCATGGAATCTTGAGAGGGACATGGTGGCTCTAAAAATTGCACGACCACTGCGATCATCCCACAGGCAACGTGTGGACTTCCCCTCTGGACCTGTAGATGCCGGCCAAAATCAGTAGCCCCACGTAGGCACGGAGATCTGTGGAGTCCACCTCGATCCAGTTTCTCATTGTGCAGCGCCCATGGAGGTTGGTCATGCTGACAATGAGGTCAATCATCTCCTCCGTAATAACAGATTGAACACAGAATCCTTGTTCTGGACCCTTGCGATGGCATAGCGCGTCGGCCCTGGAGTCACTCCTCTGGCAGGCTGAAGAAAGGGAGTCGTCTCCACGTTGGTGGAAAATCACACTTCGCCGTTTCTCCCAATCCACCCAGATCCAGGATCCTCCGAATCCTCCTCGCCTTCAGTGGAAGCTAGAGAGGATGATGAGGGTGCCACATCCAAATCAGGATCTGACTCTCCTGAGTCTGTGGTGTCAGAGGGAGAAGACGATACATCCTGAAGCTTGCTGGAGGGGTCAGGCTACATAATCATCTCTAAAACTTCACTACAAGTCAAGCCCTTTCTCATGTTGCTTGCTGCTCTTCTCACCATCAAATGACCAGCATGCTTGCATGCAAGTGTTTAAATCCACTTGCTTTGTTTTTGTTTAGTCTGCATTTCTCACCATCAAAAGGCAGCAGTTGCATAAATACACTTACTTTGTTTTTGTTTACTCCATGTAGTTCTGAGAGCTGAGGTGCATATTTAGATTTTCTCAGACACATCAAGGTGAGTTCTCACACTCTCCCTCTCTCTCTCTCTCTCTCTCTCTCTCTCTCACACACACACACAAACACACAATATGCTATTATGTGTGTGTGTGTGTGTGTGTGTGTGAGTGAGAGAGAGAGAGAGAGAGAGTGAGAACTCACCTTGATATGTCTGAGAAAATCAAAATATGCACCTCAGCTCTCAGAACTACATGGAGTAAACAAAAACAAAGTAAGTGTATTTATGCATCTACTGCCTTTTGATGGTGAGAAATGCAGACTAAACAAAAACAAAGCAAGTGGATTTAAACACTTGCATGCAAGCCTGCTGGTCATTTGATGGTGAGAAGAGCAGCAAGCAACATGAGAAAGGGCTTGACTTGTAGTGAAGTTTTAGAGATGATTATGCAGCCTGACCCCTCCAGCGAGCTGCAGGATGTATCGTCTTCTCCCTCTGACACCACAGACTCAGGAGAGTCAGATCCTGATTTGGATGTGGCACCCTCATCATCCTCTCTAGCTTCCACTGAAGGCGAGGAGGATTCGGAGGATCCTGGATCTGGGTGGATTGGGAGAAACGGCGAACTGTGCTTTTCCACCAACGTGGAGACAACTCCCTTTCTTCAGCCTGCCAGAGGCGTGACTCCAGGGCCGACGCGCTATGCCATCGCAAGGGTCCAGAACATGGATTCTGTGTTCAATCTGTTTTTTTACGGAGGAGATGACTGACCTCATTGTCAGCATGACCAACCTCCATGGGCGCTGCACAATGAGAAACTGGACCGGGGTGGACTCCACAGATCTCCGTGCCTACATGGGGCTACTGATTTTGGCCGGCGTCTACAGGTCCAGAGGGGAGTACACACGTTGCCTGTGGGATGATCGCAGTGGTCGTGCAATTTTTAGAGCCACCATGTCCCTCTCAAGATTCCATGAAATCAGCAGAGCTCTGCGCTTTGACGACAAGCTGCAAAGACCAGCTCGCTGTAGAGAGGACAAGCTTGCTCAATCAGATCCCTGTGGGAAATGTGGACGCATCGCCTGATTTCATGGAATCTTGAGAGGGACATGGTGGCTCTAAAAATTGCACGACCACTGCGATCATCCCACAGGCAACGTGTGGACTTCCCCTCTGGACCTGTAGACGCCGGCCAAAATCAGTAGCCCCATGTAGGCACGGAGATCTGTGGAGTCCACCCCGGTCCAGTTTCTCATTGTGCAGCGCCCATGGAGGTTGGTCATGCTGACAATGAGGTCAATCATCTCCTCCGTAATAACAGATTGAACACAGAATCCTTGTTCTGGACCCTTGCGATGGCATAGCGCGTCGGCCCTGGAGTCACTCCTTTGGCAGGCTGAAGAAAGGGAGTTGTCTCCACGTTGGTGGAAAACCACACTTCGCCGTTTCTCCCAATCCACCCAGATCCAGGATCCTCCGAATCCTCCTCGCCTTCAGTGGAAGCTAGAGAGGATGATGAGGGTGCCACATCCAAATCAGGATCTGACTCTCCTGAGTCTGTGGTGTCAGAGGGAGAAGACGATACATCCTGCAGCTCGCTGGAGGGGTCAGGCTACATAATCATCTCTAAAACTTCACTACAAGTCAAGCCCTTTCTCATGTTGCTTGCTGCTCTTCTCACCATCAAATGACCAGCATGCTTGCATGCAAGTGTTTAAATCCACTTGCTTTGTTTTTGTTTAGTCTGCATTTCTCACCATCAAAAGGCAGCAGTTGCATAAATACACTTACTTTGTTTTTGTTTACTCCATGTAGTTCTGAGAGCTGAGGTGCATATTTTGATTTTCTCAGAAACATCAAGGTGAGTTCTCACACTCTCTCTCTCTCTCTCTCTCTCACACACACACACACACAAACACACAATATGCTATTATGTGCGTGTGAGAGAGAGAGAGAGAGAGAGAGAGAGAGAGAGTGAGAACTCACCTTGATACGTCTGAGAAAATCAAAATATGCACCTCAGCTCTCAGAACTACATGGAGTAAACAAAAACAAAGTAAGTGTATTTATGCAACTGCTGCCTTTTGATGGTGAGAAATGCAGACTAAACAAAAACAAAGCAAGTGGATTTAAACACTTGCATGCAAGCATGCTGGTCATTTGATGGTGAGAAGAGCAGCAAGCAACATGAGAAAGGGCTTGACTTGTAGTGAAGTTTTAGAGATGATTATGCAGCCTGACCCCTCCAGCGAGCTGCAGGATGTATCGTCTTCTCCCTCTGACACCACAGACTCAGGAGAGTCAGATCCTGATTTGGATGTGGCACCCTCATCATCCTCTCTAGCTTCCACTGAAGGCGAGGAGGATTCGGAGGATCCTGGATCTGGGTGGATTGGGAGAAACAGCGAACTGTGGTTTTCCACCAACATGGAGACAACTCCCTTTCTTCAGCCTGCCAGAGGCGTGACTCCAGGGCCGATGCGCTATGCCATCGCAAGGGTCCAGAACATGGATTCTGTGTTCAATCTGTTTTTTTACGGAGGAGATGACTGACCTCATTGTCAGCATGACCAACCTCCATGGGCGCTGCACAATGAGAAACTGGACCGGGGTGGACTCCACAGATCTCCGTGCCTACATGGGGCTACTGATTTTGGCCGGCGTCTACAGGTCCAGAGAGGAGTACACACGTTGCCTGTGGGATGATCGCAGTGGTCGTGCAATTTTTAGAGCCACCATGTCCCTCTCAAGATTCCATGAAATCAGCAGAGCTCTGCGCTTTGACGACAAGCTGCAAAGACCAGCTCGCTGTAGAGAGGACAAGCTTGCTCAATCAGATCTCTGTGGGAAATGTGGACGCATCGCCTGATTTCATGGAATCTTGAGAGGGACATGGTGGCTCTAAAAATTGCACGACCACTGCGATCATCCCACAGGCAACGTGTGGACTTCCCCTCTGGACCTGTAGACGCCGGCCAAAATCAGTAGCCCCATGTAGGCACGGAGATCTGTGGAGTCCACCCCGGTCCAGTTTCTCATTGTGCAGCGCCCATGGAGGTTGGTCATGCTGACAATGAGGTCAATCATCTCCTCCGTAATAACAGATTGAACACAGAATCCTTGTTCTGGACCCTTGCGATGGCATAGCGCGTCGGCCCTGGAGTCACTCCTCTGGCAGGCTGAAGAAAGGGAGTTGTCTCCACGTTGGTGGAAAACCACAGTTCGCCGTTTCTCCCAATCCACCCAGATCCAGGATCCTCCGAATCCTCCTCGCCTTCAGTGGAAGCTAGAGAGGATGATGAGGGTGCCACATCCAAATCAGGATCTGACTCTCCTGAGTCTGTGGTGTCAGAGGGAGAAGACGATACATCCTGCAGCTCGCTGGAGGGGTCAGGCTACATAATCATCTCTAAAACTTCACTACAAGTCAAGCCCTTTCTCATGTTGCTTGCTGCTCTTCTCACCATCAAATGACCAGCATGCTTGCATGCAAGTGTTTAAATCCACTTGCTTTGTTTTTGTTTAGTCTGCATTTCTCACCATCAAAAGGCAGCAGTTGCATAAATACACTTACTTTGTTTTTGTTTACTCCATGTAGTTCTGAGAGCTGAGGTGCATATTTAGATTTTCTCAGACACATCAAGGTGAGTTCTCACTCTCTCTCTCTCTCTCTCTCTCTCTCTCTCTCTCTCTCTCTCACACACACACACACACACACACACACACACACACACAATATGCTATTATACTCCATATAACTCCATGTAAAAGCCAGAAACTAAGCTTTTTTTTTTGCACAGGCCTATCTAAAGGGTTAATGGTGCCACCTGGTTATCAACAGTAAAAATGACCAATTTTACCTCTTCCCAACAGGGAAAACCACCAACAATAAAAAATGCATGATTATATGGTGTCATGGCTTTCCAATAAAAAAATGTGGTTATAATGGAAGTCAATGGGGCAAAAACAGCCACGGACAGTAAATGAGGGAAAAAAAAGTTAAAATCTGATGCTGCACAACAACTAACAATGCATCAAAACCAATGTTGTTTCTAATCTTTGACATATCCAAGACTGTGATAAAAGGTCCAAAAAAATCCAGTCCACAATCACATTTTATAACTGAAAATAAGTCATTTTGTGTGTTTTTTTCCCCAAATCAGTGACATAATTTATGAATTTGGCAATTAAAGAGTTAAAATCCTAATTTTTTAAAAAACATTTAGTAGTTTTGATCAGGACTGAGGTTGATTAATAGATTTATGCAAAAAAAAATTGAAAAAAATATTTATCTGATACATTTTTACAGCAGTTTAAAGTAGTGGCTGTTTTCAGCCACGAACATAACGAAAGGGTAGTGAATTTGAACAATGTACAAGGGTTGAGAAGAGGATGTGTGACCTCTGGAAGCATCTCTTTCAGTAGCTTAGTCGGTATAGGGTCTAACATACATGTTGTCGATTAAGATGAATTAACGAGTTTAGTAAATTCTTCCTCTCCTATAGCAACGAATGAATCAAATTTTTCTTCAAGGAGACTACAATGCACTGCCTGATGCGATACTGTAGTAGACGGTTTCATAGTTATAATTTTCTCCCTGATATTATCAATCTTGTTAGTAAAGAAATTCAAAAAGTCATTACTGCTGAGCTGCTTGGAAACGTCTGGGGTTGAAGATTTATTTTTCGTTAGTTTAGCTACTATTTCAAATAAATACCTAGGGTTTTGTTCATTTTCTTCTAATAGGTTTGAAAAATAAGCAGATCTAGCAGCTTTTAAGGCTTCTCTGTATGCAATCGAGCTCTCTTTTCATGAAATGCGAAATACCTCTAGTTTTGTTTTCTTCCAGTTGCGCTCCCTTTTTCTGGCTGCTCTCTTAAGGGCCCGAGTGTGCTCGTTGTACCACGGCGTTGGACTATTTTCTTTAATCTTCTTTAAGCGCAAAGGAGCAACTGTGTCTAAAGTGCTGGAAAAGAGAGAGTTAAAAGTTTCTGTCGCAATATCTAGTTCTTCTAAGCTATCCGGGATGCTGAGATGATGAAACTGATCAGGAAGATTATTAATAAAGCAATCTTTAGTGGCAGAAGTGATAGGTCTAACATATTTGTAACACGGAGTCGGCTTTGCAGCCTTGGCTAAATGAAGTTTACACGAGACTACATAATGATCTGAGATGTCATCGCTCTGCTGCAGAATTTCAACGGCATCAACATTGATTCCATGTGATAATTTTAGATCTAGAGTATGATTACGAGAATGAGTCCTGACACGTGTTTTCTAACTCCAATAGAGTTAAGAATGTCTTTAAATGCCAATAACAATGCATCTTTTTCGTTATCTACATGTATATTAAAATCACCAACAATTAGGACTTTATCTGCAGCCAATACTAACTCTGATAGAAAATCAGCAAATTCTTTGATAAAGTCTGTATGGTGCCCTGGTGGCCTGTATACAGTAGCCAGCACAAATGTTAAACGTGATTTATCATTTACACTAGATAGTGTTACATTTAGCAACAACACTTCAAAAGAATTATATTTAAAACAAGACTTCTCAGTAATTCTGAAGATATTACTATAAATTACAGCAACACCTCCCCCTTTGCCTTTCAGACGAGGTTCATGCTTATAACAGTAATCTTGCGGGGTGGTCTCATTTAAAGTAACGTAATCGTTTGGTTTTAGCCAGGTTTCTGTCAAACACAGCACATCTAGATTTTAGTCTGTAATCATATCATTAACAATGAGTGCTTTTGAGGTAAGGGATCGAATATTCAGCAACCCGAGCTTTATCATTTGTTCATCCTTTTTATATCTGTTTTTTATTTGTTGAACATCAATTAAATTTTTACCCTTGAATGGGTTTAGGAGTTTTTGGTATTTACTAATTCGGGGAACAGACACAGTCTCTAATATGTGATGATATCTAAGTGAAAGAGGCTCTATGTGATGGGATTTATCTGACCTCGGTGACGTGAGACAGCTAGCAGACGGTCGGTTTAGCCAATCTGTCTGCTTCCTGACCTGAGGCCCAGATTGTCATGTTTGAGCTCTAAGACTATGTGCCATATTACTAGAGAGAAGAGCAGCACCATCCCAGGAGGGATGAATACCATCTCTTTTCAACAGGTCAGGTCTGCCCCAAAAACGTTTCCAATTGTCTATGAATTCTCTGCTCCGTCATCAAGCCAGCCCTCCCTGCTGAAGCTGCACCTGAAGCAGGACAGAAAAAGGGCAGCTGAGAACCTCCAACATTAACATCTGAGTTGGTCCATTATTATCCAGTGGCATTTTGTTTCAATCCTGAAAGGTTAACATTTGTAAAGATGTAAAGAACGTACCAAAAACGATCAGCTTCAAGTCAACATGGGTCACCTCTTGTGTTAGCAGAGCCCCTTGTTCTTGTTGAAGTTGGTTTACTTCTCGTAGTTGTGCAGCTGCGTTCGGACTGTGTGCAGTTCCTGACGCAGATCATTGATCTCTTTCAAAAGATCTACATTTTCCTGAACACAGATGGCAGATGTGAGAACTTTCACACAAACAGAAACAATGACTTAAGGAAAATCCGGCCCACATCTGGTACACAAGGAATCCACATTGTACCAGATGTGGGCCGGATCTGGGCCGACACTATGTTGCTGTCTGGGATTATATTTCTATAGGTAGACGTGGATCTGCATTACTGACATGACCCTGCCAGAACTAACGCTACGCTTGATTTCTACATGCACGTGTCCGATTTAGACTGAAGATACTCATTTCCACACTGTCATTTTTTGTTCCTCTCACCTTCAGCTTCGTCGTATTGTTGGCCTGGAAGTCGTTTGTATCTCTGCTAATCTGTTTCTTCATAGTAGTGATAATCTTCTCATAGTGCTCCCTCAGTCTGCTGTTTTCCCTCTCCATATCTGTGTCCACTGCCACTTTCTCCACCTACAGACAAACACAACACAAGCTCGCTTCACTGGAGGTCAAAATAGACAGAAATATGAATAATAACCCCAACGTCTTGAGCTTACCATATCTGACGGCTGAACGTAACATTTATAGAGCTCTATAATGTTGTCCTTCAGTCTTTTTGGGTCCTGAATGCATTCCACACATGTGTGAAGGTCAGCTTTAAATCTCTGTATCAGAACCCCAAAGTCCTGCACCTGGAGAAGACATCAGGATAGGCACTCGTAAATTATAGTACAACTAGAACATTAGTTGACTATTTCATTGTCAACTAATGTTCCCATAAAGGTCAGTTTTAAAAACAATTTACAAAATAATTAATAATAAATAATACTGTTAAAGGTCATCTTTAGCAAACCTCAAAATGAAAATTTTCCATACTGTATATCATAATGTAGAAGTTCACTTTTATTATTCACTTTTAGTACTAATTTTAGTTAATAGAATTTTTTATTTTTAAGATCTGTAAAGAATATACTGTACAAAACAGCCATTTATTGGTTATTGTCAATAGCATGAAAATTATTTCTGTCAGGGGTGTAAAAGTACTCAAACTAAAAGTATGGATACTGAGTGAACATTTTACTTAAAGGTACATTTCTGAGAAACGCTGTTGAAAGTGAACGGAGCAGCAATTACAACAAACTTGCAGCCAATCAGCAGTAGGGGGCATATACACTCATAATGGGGGATGAGAGAGAGTGAGCAAGAGAGAGATTTGAAGATAGACTGTAGAAAGAAAGATTGCTGAGAGACTTTACAAAAGAGAAAAGGTAAGTGGAAAAAGAAGGGTTATAATCAGGCAAGAGCTTTAGGACCCACGTTAATATTAGTAAAGTTTTCCAGCTAGAAGGCCTGAAAACAGACGGCGAGGTTGCGTTGTTTCTGCTTCATACGCGAGTAACAATTTTGCTTTGTTTCACAGAAAACAAGATTTTCTGTTGTTTAGCTCTAGTAACAGGACAGTTCTGAGTGTCATTATTTGTCTGGAGCTGCTGTGCTACTGGCGGCTTACAACAAACTCTTGCTTGTATATACTCTTGTGTACTGTATGTTCTACCTTGTCGTTCGTTTGTCTTCTCTTTATTTTGAAGCATTATTTTGCTTCAGCTATGATAGAGAGACATCCACTCGTATATTGCGTGTTTGTGCATTTTGGGGGTGGAGAAATTAAGGGAGGGGTGTGTTTGTTTGGGTTGATTTCAAATATCAACAGTGTTTCTCAGAAACTGCTTACTGCACCTTTGATTAAAAATATCTAGTCAAAAACATACTTGAGTGAAAGCAAAAATTTACAATTTTAAATTGTACGCGAGTATTATAAAAATAGAACAATAGCAAAAAATAACGATAATATAATTACAATACTTTTTCCACTCCCTGGTAAAAACGTCAATAAATAGCTAATTGTTTTCAAGGTTCATAACATCTAATAAAAAACGTTTAAAGGGGTCATATAATGGTACATGCACTTTTACCAGTTGATTGTACTGAAATGTGTGTTGGCAGTGACTGTACACAACCATCATAAAATGATAAAAATCCATCCAGTGTTTTTTTTTTATCTCCTTATATGTTTTCCAATCTCTCAAATCAAGCCGTTCGACCTAGTGACGTCACACGGTCGGACGCCCCTCCCCACGATTGTTGATTGACAGCAGCGTTTCAACACAGACCCGCCCTCGCTCGTGAGGGAGCTGTCTGTCATCATAGTCCGCACGTCATTGTTGATACGCTCACTGGAGTGATGTCTATGAGCATAATGGCGTCTAAGCGATTGTGGTGTTCTGTTCTTGGGTGTAATAACGAACACAGCAGTCATTTTGTTGTTCCTAAATCCGAACCGCTGAAGACGCAGTGGCTGAGTTTTGTTTTCGAAGGGAATATTCCCCACGATCAACGTCAATGCTTTCATGTTTGCGCGAATCATCATTTGACACACCAGACTGCTTTACAAACGAGGTCAGTGCTGGTTTTGCTAAGAAGCTGCTCCTGAAAAAAGGATCGGTACCAACTATTCGTGTTCCTGCTGCACCTCTAGAAGAAGAAGTGAGTGTAACGTTTTATTAACCTTTATATTAATCTTTGCAAATCGCTTGCACGCTTCACGATGAATGCGGCTAAGGTTTACACTCAGGTACATTACGGCATGTTTTCTATGTACGACGTTCTCAATATAATTAATAATCCCACGTTTATAATGAACAACGCGTTATGGTTATTGTGTTATTATTTCAAACGGTGTACGCACAGAACAGAGGGGCAGGGTGAGCAAAGCTCATTATCATTAAAGACCCATGCACTTAAATGGCGTGCTGAAAACAGGTAACATGAGTGTTTTCTTACAATACTAATGATAATTTTTAATTAAAGCATATTACAAACTTTTAATTTAGACCCTAAAGAATCATATTAGCTTGTACAAAAATGGCATTATATGACCCCTTTAATAATGGCCAATATGAATTTTTGGTAACACTTTAGTTTAGGGTCCAATTCTCACTATTAACTAGTTGTTTATTAGTATGCATATATTACTAGGATACTGGCTGTAAGCACATATTAATGCCTTATTCTGCATGATCATATTCTATATCCCTTAATCCTACCCAATTCCTAAACTTAACTATCTTACTAACTATTAATATGCAGTAATAAGGAGTTTATTGAGACAAAAGTCATAGTTAATAGTAAGTTCATTGTGAATTGGACCCTAAACTAAAGTGTGACCGAATTTTTATTTAAATTCTCTTTGAAGTAAAATTACTGATTTAATTGTCATTCACAATGTCGTAGACAGCTACCACTGACCAATCAATTTTGATGTTATAAAAATAAGTCAAATCTCAAAACACCATTGCAAAAATATAGGAGTGCTTTCAAGTCAAAATAAAATTGTAAGGAGTAAAAAGTTTAATTTATTTTTCTTTGAAAATGTAGTTAAGCTAAGCATTCAGATTAAATCCCCCAAAATAATACTTAAGTATAGTAATCAAGGAAAATACCCAAGTATTTTACATAATTGATAATCCCTAATTATGTTCTTAATAAATTATTGCACACATAATGTATTAAGTCTGTAAAAATTGTCAATGACCAACTAATTTTATAATTCTTTTATCATTTATGACTTATTGAAGGAAATATTAAATATGGACAGTGGGTTCTAAATTTAAGGAACAGTAAGTTCGCAGTACAAACACAGTACTAACCTTGTTCATTTCTTTGTGTAAATCTTTGTCTTTGGCTTTCAATTTTAAGTTCAGTTCATCAATTTTCAGTTCCAGTTTTGTGTTCGTCTCATGGAACTCCTTCAACTCTCCCGCCATCTGGAACACACACACACAAACATCTTTTATCACACTGTGTTCATAACAATAACCTGGTTTATATAAAATGATTGTTTTTATTTACATCTGACAATGTATTCTGGATACCACTTTATTTCGATAGTCCTCTTTGGACATTCTACTAACTATAAGTAACTTTGCAAGTACACGTCGACTTCTTCAACTAACCCAAACCCTAACAGTCTACTAATACTTTAGTGATAGTTATTTGACATGCAGTTGCAAATTAATGAGAGTTAGTTGACATGTAGTTGCAAAGTCACTTATAGTTGTGTGAGACATGACATATATGCAGTAAAACACCTCCTGGATCTGCTCCTTCTGCTCTTCAGTTTGATGATTTTTTGCTGCAAGCTCCTCCTTCGTTAATTCATAGCTGAACTTCGTAATTTCGAGCGAATTGTTAAGTGCGCTATTCCACCTTTTCAGATCATATATGCTCTTTTCCTGTTGAGACAAAGCAGATATTCCTTTCATGTACAGTCCATTGGACTCAGATGGCATGAATACAATACTAAATTTGTTTTTGCCAATATTAATTAAACTACTTGAGGCTCTGTGATTGATTTTCTTAAACCATAATACATTTATTTATCAACAATGTTTACTTCAAATGCACATCTTTCACTCATTCACGCTTTTATCTTCTCTAATCTCTTGATTATTGTAATGCTATGTACACTGGCTTGCCTAAGGGTTCTATACAGTTGATACAACATGCAGCAAACAGAGTTCTAATGAAATTAAAAAGGAGAGAGCATATTACACCGGTTTTAATGGAAATACATTGGTAACCAGTTCATCAAAGGAATGACTTTAAGGTTCTTTTATTGGTTTATAAAACACTGCATTTCTGGCATCTTTATACATTTCAGACTGTCTGTCGAGATACGTTCCAATTCGTAGTTTACGATCCTCTAGCGCTAATCTTAAACAATCTGGTGGTACTTCTTTTAGCCACTGTGCTCCAGAAATTTGGATTGTGAATACTAGCATTCATATTTTAAAAAGGCGGGTTAAGACATATCTTTTTAACCCTTTGTCTGCCTTCTAGACCACATGGTTGAGCACATTCTGAGTCACTAAATTTTATTTAGATGAGTACTTAACTTAACTCAAGCTGATTGAGCCATCTCTACCATCTGGTTGAGGTATGTTATGCCAAAAAAAAATCCACTAGATGTCACACTGTCAATCAACAGCACTTGTCACAACACTTCCTCACACATGGATTACAGAAACAAACAAAAATCACTCCTGCCATGTGAACTGTTTTTGGTGAAATTTTGCAAGGTAAGCATATTTTTGTGACATATTACACTGTAAGAGCCCTAACTTTACAAAATTATGTTACTTGATGCCATGAAAAAACTTTAGTATGTTTTTAATAATTTTTCAAAAACATGCTCAACCAAACGGTTGATTTGTCACATAATGGTTAACTGTCACCCCCCTTTTTGAGAATGGGCATTAAAATGCACTATTAAAACTTGGTTCTTATTCAATAATGCTAGTTTGGTCTTGTTTTAAAGAAAACATTCAGCAGATTATTGCTGTAGTGAAAGCACTTCAAAAAATGAAAGTATGAAGTTTAAATTTACAGTAAATCAAATATACTGTACTTAATAATTTTTTCTTTTAAATAAAATATACATTTTAATAAATATTTTTTACAATAAAATTACTATAAAATCAAAGCCATATATCTAACCAAGTTGTGTTCCAAATTTGAAGTTGATATCACAAAAATGCCACCGGGTGACATACATTCCATTGAATTTAATTGTATGCATTCTGCCGTAACAAATTAATAACATTTCTGTCCAAATATCACTTCTGTCACAAAATATGGAACCTTGAGACTCTTGAGTTGCTTATCAGTATAGCAATATTTTACCTTCTGATTCTCTTGTAGTTTTAAAAAAAATGTTTTATCATTATATATATTGATATTGAGGTGAAATGATATGGCCAATACCTTTATTTTACATAGTGAACCTTTTATAGTTGTTTTCGAATATCTTTATATTGGCATTGTGTGAATTTGTATTCCCAATATTTGTTTTTATGCTTGTGAAGCACTTTGAGCTGCATTCCATTTATGAAAAGTGCTATACAAATTAATATGTCTGTATTAATAATAAATATGATAGATTAATTACTTGGAGTGGTTTCTATGACTTTGGAGGGTGCGAAATTAGCAATTTGTAATCCGTCTACAACTGCTTAGAAAGGCAAATGTTGTTTAAGGAACAGGGATAAAAAGTGACGAGAGTTAATGTGAATTTTAGTTCTAATCAGACTCGACCGTTAGTCACTTGATTTCTACAGGATTGCGTCTGATAGTGGTGCCCACACTGAAATCTCACTGGAACAAAACAAAGTGCTGCTCTTGAATACTGATCATCAAATATGGACGAGGAGAGACTGATTGTAGACGCATGATTTGTGATTGTGTCTTGTCATTCAGAATGATCAACTTCAGCATAGAAAGACAAATTGCTTATTACAATTTAAATAAAACTGACTTGACTTGCTTTTCCTCATGTCATTATGAACAGGGTTCATGTGTGCTCACCTTGTCCTGCATAATTCCATCTTTATTCTGAATTTTGACCTCCAACTTAGTGATGTCCTTCTCCAGTGATATGATCTGCGACTGTAGCTCCTGCTCTTCCTGCTTCAGCGTATCAATCTCCAAGTTCCCGTTATCAATTTCCGACTGCAGGCGTTTACGCTATACGACACACAACCCAACCTACATAAGATTCAGCTCACTGCATATACAGTATGCCGTCTTTTATACACTGTACTTTGCAGGATTGAACTCAAAACCGAATTATAGTCACTCACCAACTTTTCTGTGGTCTCACTTTGTTCCACTTTTTGTTCCTCGAGTTTTTGCTCGTATTTCATGCGGAATTCACAGATTTCGATATCTGTGTCCACCTCCTGTTTCTTTATGTATTCTTCTAATTCCCGTATCTTCTGCTGGGGTTCATCCTGAAACTGCAAGGTGGAAAGAAAAGGGCAAGATATTATTCTGTTAGCAAATTTCAATATGCTCCTCACACAATCGTAGGACTTCACAAGACTTATATAACGACAATCACACTAATATGGATCATATGGTGGTCTTTTTTTTTTTTCTTTTGGAGGTTGACAGCCAAAGACTGAATAATTAAATTATTAAACATACAGTAGTGGTCAAAAGTGATGTCCAGAAGGGATTTTTTATTACTCTACAAGTTTGATTAAACCATCAAAATATGGGGAAAATATTTTATATATATACATACTTTTTTTTTATATATTTTAAATATGAGTGAAGAACAAAACACTAAAATTGGTTAAGATATTTATCTGACTAAATTATTTGGAAAAAAGGTAAATTAGAGCAACAGGTTTTATTTTACTAGTATGCTAACAAAAAAAAATCATAGAAAAACAAAAAAGCTCACAGGACAAAGGATACACTGACTACAACATAATCAGTGATTAATATATCATTGGTTCTCTGTTGTATTTGCATGTGTTCATCATTTCTTTGTATGACAGCCTGGCCAAAAATTACGTCCACACAATTTGACATGTTTCATAGCGTTATCACAAATAAAACAACACATTTTTCAATAATATTTGAATAAAGGGTGAAGATGTCAATTTTCCTAGGCCGGACATCACTTTTGGCCACTACTGTATCTCCGTTGGTGCTTCACATGGTTTGCTGGTCACCAGCATGGGAAACATTTTTGCTTGAGAACAGAATGAGTGTGTTGGTCCATCAGCAGGACCAGCACTATAATAAACCAGCCTGGACCAACATGGAATTCATGCTGGGTTTTTCAGCAGAGAATGTGGCTTAAGTGTTCGTAGTTTCCTTTACCTGGTTCAACAGCATCGTCTTCTCCTCCAGCTTGGCCTCGTAAGACTGCATCATGTCCTCCAGGGCTCGGGTCTTTCTCTCCTCCATGCTGTGCAGCTGCTGCTCACATTCCTGCTCAACGTTGTGAACCTTCAAGTATAGCCCATGGTATTTTTCGAATTCCAGCATGAGCTTCTGGTTATTGGTTGACTCTGTAAAAAGCAGTTCAGTTAGCGCATCGCCGAAGCTCACTGGCGCCATCTTGTGCACCGAAAGCCCATTACAAGCACAGTTCTGCTGATATGCTGTGCTCAGGGCCGGTTCTAGACATTAGGAGGCCCTAGGCAAAATTCATGTTGGAGGCCCCCCACCCCCAATAAAAAACACTTGAAACAAATATGATTCCTTACCTTTTTATTTATACAACATTTAATTTTAAATTTAGTATATTTTTACTTACACAGAACATAAGTTTGGACACATTACTATTTTTAATGTTTTTGAAAAGTCTCTTATGCTCATCAAGCCTGGATTTATTTGATCAAAAATACAGAAAAATAATATAGTGAAATATTATTCAAATTTAAAATAATGGTTCTATACTTTAAAATATATTTCTGTGATGCAAAGCTGAATTTAGTGTCACGTGATCCTTCAGAAAACTTTATAATCTAATGTATTATCAAATGTTAGAAATGGTGCTTAATATTTATTTTATAAATATTAAGGATTTTTGATTATTAAAAAGTTGTTTTAAAAAAGTCTTCACTATCACTTTTTATATATTCCTGTTTTTTTCTGTATTTTTGATCAAATAAATGCAGGCTTGTAGAGAATAATAAGAAACTTATTTCAAAAACATTAAAAATAGTAATGGGTCCAGGCTTTTTACCAGTACTGTATTTACATATTAATCAAACTTAAAAGGTAATCTCTTTTTTGTTTAATGAAGATGTTATTGTTGTTGTTGTTATTTTAATGTTTTATTCATTTATTCACAGTAGATGAACATAAGTGCTTTTATCATTTTTTTGATAAAAAGCTGCGGTTGGGCAGGATTTTTCCCTCCCATTTAATCAATATTGACTGCAGATATTGTCATATTATTGATATCAGTAATATGATATTATGTATTGCATTGTTACCTTAAATATGCTATACACAAATCAAGTGGAAGAGAAAGACACGATCGCTACTGAGCAGAAGAAAAAAATCTAAACTATTATTACTGGCGTAAGTGATGTCAGGGTATAAACCAAACTTTATTTCAGACCCAGAGGGATCCATAATACAATACGAGACACATACATAATAATACATAAAAAAATAAATAAAAAAACTTCCACAGTGTTCAGTGTCTAACATACAGACATGTACGCCAGTGGTTCCACAGTCTGGACGAAAATCTTACAGAACTACGTCCAGGGTTAACCAGCACAGCGATTAGGTCATTTTTTGACTCAGACACCCTACCCATAAATCTATACATCAAGTTAGGTAAAACTGCAGCACAGGTAGGTACCCCAACACTAACAAACATATGGCTTGCACTGGAGTCTCTTGGAACTCTTAGCAGCAGCCTCATGCTGTCATTATAAGCCACTATGAGCTTTCTAATGCTGCCTTACCTATAACGACACCACAGATAGGCAGTATACAATGGTGTACAGTACGTTCTAAAGAGTGAGATCTTCACAGGGACAGAGCACATACTAAACTTACGACACAACATGTTCGCTTGAGCATACAGCTTACGACGCTGCCTATAAATATCCTTGTCATCGGACAGGTCATTTGCAATAATATGGCCCAGATATGTAATATCTGTGCATACATACAGTACCAGATAGATAGAAGTCAGGAAAGTGTGACTGTCTATCTTCTCTACTCCTTATAATCATAATTTTACTCTTTTTTGGATTATACTTTATATCAAAATCCACACCATACTGTGTGCATAGTCTCAGAAGCTGTTGTATACCTGCACTATATGGGCTAAAAATGACCAAGTCATCAGCATACATAAGGTGATTAATTAGTGAGTCACCAACCCTACAACCTGTACCACAAGCATTTAAAATCACAGACAAATCATTCATATACACATTAAAAAGAAAAGGAGACAAAATTCCACCCTGGCGAACCCCATTGGTCACTTGAAAGGGAGCTGATGTTACACTCCCCCATTTAACTTTCATTGTCTGATGAGAATACCAATAGACCAAGATTCAATTTTAAAAACAATTTTTGATGATTAACACGGTCAAATGCTTTAGAAGCATCAATGAAGCACAAGAACATTGTGGAATTTTGTTTATTATATTTATCTAAAATTTCCTTTAATGCAAAAATACATAAATCAGTACCATGCTTTCGTTTAAAACCAAATTGATTATCAGTAGACAGGATATACCTCTCAAGTCTACACAATATAACTATCTCCAGCACTTTTGACATAACACTGGCCAAAGCTATTGGCCTATAATTATCTGAGCTATTCAGCTTCCCCACTATATCTTTGATAACAGGTACCAGCTCAACAGACAGCATAGAATCAGGTAACTCTCCATGAACAAAAAACCCTGTGTAGCACATAGCCACCAGAGGACACAGTTTCTTACTGGCAAGTTTAAGATGTTCAGCTGTAATATGATCCGGACCACATGCCTTATTATCTCTTAGCTTCAATATTACTTCATGGATTTCAGAAGAAGTGATAACAACATCATCATTATACTCCACATTATCCACCACAAACAGATTACTTTTTACACAGTTTAGTAGTTCACAATAATGTTTCCGCCATAACTGTGAAATTTCCTTATTATTAACATTCTTATTTTGCAGCTTCCATGCCAGTGAATCAGACCTCATAATGTTTTCATTTCTTTTAATATAGCGAAGTGCACATTTAAATCTGGCATTAGTCTTTTTTTTTTCTTTTTTTTTAACAAGGGGCCATGCCTACTTTTGCCTGACTTAGCCCATTTTTTAAAAGCATTTCGGGCCTCTACATGAAGCTCTTCTACGTGATCCTTCCATCCTGGCTTAGCAATGCACACATTTTTCCTAGTTTTATATAGAGGCCTACTCGAGATACTGAGAGACTCCACAATGGCTTCATACAGGGAACATAAATCCTTACAGTGTTGTACATTCTTACAGTTCATATCCCGACACAATAAAGCATCTTTTGGGACCTCAATATTGCCCAGCAGAGCATCTGAATGATCAACATATCTATTAAGATCTTTCTTAGAAATTTTGGACCAATTTATTTTCTCTGCATCAATGCCATTGTCCACAGGCAACAACACCGGTATATTGCCCGTGTTCACCACCATGAGAAAGGGTATATGGTCCGTAGTAGCCAGATCATAATCAATCTTCATTATCTCAATGGAGTCATGGGCATCCACTGTACAAAGGCTGTGATCTAGCCAGGCCTCGCTGATATAAGTATATATCATTTGGCAATAGTACCTTACTAGATCAAATTAATCCACTGTCTGTACAAAACTGCATTAAATGATTACCAAATGAAGAGTTTACATCAGTTATGTCAGCATTCATGTCACCTAAAACATATATGCAGGTGGAAGAATTATCTTGAATAAAAGACATGATAAATGCCAATCTACTGAAGTACTTATCCTCATTATATATGCACTCATATGGCATATAAACATTCAAAATTATTATCTTCTTGTCATTACAACACAGCTCAATACCAATAGCCCAGTCAACTCCCAGTCTTATAACATTAACCAACTGATCATATTTTCTATTCCACAAAGTAGCAACCCCCCCAGGAATTCTCCCTCGGACAACTTTAGCACTAAGTCAGTTGTTGATTCACCCGCTCCATGAAAGTTTCTATGCAAGGAATTTAAGCCTTCCAGTTCTTGTTTGGCAAGGAACGTCTCCTGGACACACAAAATGTCACATCTCTCCATCAATTTGTCCACAACGACACGGCGTGATTTATCAGTATCACTGTGGCCATCAACACGCAATCCACGCGCATTATAAGACACGACACAAATGCTCATATAGACGGGGAATGATTTTTCCAGAAATAAACGCTGATCTACAGTACAAGTTTATATTTAGAATACATTGCAATCACTCCAAAATAGATGACGACAACTCACACACCTGCATAACGAGCTGTGCTTCTTTGCGTGACTATTTTGCTACGCAGCATCTGAACTGATGGATGCGTTCGTTACACGAACTTTCAGAAGCCGGCACCCGATTTGAAACGGAAAAATTAATTGGTTTAACTGCAGATGAGTGACAATTCAACAATATCCAATGAACAACGAGGCTAGTATTTCTGCCCGTCTTGACTGGACTTTATATATAGGGGATATAACGGTTATGGAGGCCCTGGCTGTGCTATATACAAATCCATTTATGTCGGATTAATTATGTGTCAGCTCTGATGTGTATTTACTCGGTACCTGTTGTGTGGTTCTCCCAAGCGTCTCTCGGGTTAACGTTAGTCGGCTCACTTGTCCTGCGTCTCAGAGGCGGTTGAGTGTCCTCGGACAAGCTCTCCAGATCCAGTGGGAAGTTTGAAAACATTATATTAGATCGACTCCTCTGTCTCTGGCTTGTAGACTGGGTTTGTAACACTTTTTATTATGTGTCTGATATTTGCCGCTGTCCTGACCTGATCAACTGGGTCTGTGACGTCATATGGAACCCGCGCTCTCTGTGACGTCACAGCTGCTGCTCTGCCAGCTAGAGAACTGTTAGAGAGCAGAACTTTGATTTTTGGTAGTTTGTAGTCAATAAATTAATTGATTTACAATATGTATATAATAAACTGATATGTGAATGTAGTATGTGTTTGTAGTTACAGTAAAGCCAAAACAATCTCTGTTACCATCAATTATACGTGTATCTCTGTAAAGCTGCTTTGAAACAATCTACATTGTTAAAAGCACTATATAAATGAAGATGACTTGACTTGACTATTTTTTGTTCTTAAACTAGAATGTTATTTATTTATTTATTTTTTACAACAGCTTTATTGAACTTTTTTCTTATCACAATAAACAATAAAGACGTCTGACAAAAATAAATAAAAAATATGACATCCTCAAAATGTACAATATAAATCTTATTGTATTATAAACTAAAAGTCACACCTCCAGCAAATCATCTGAAAAGACATTTTCTATAATGTACAAGGGAGAACAAACTAGATTGAAAGAACTCAAAACAATAAAAATAAGCTCAAACAAAATAAATAACATAAAACAAACCAAATAAGAGGGACTCAGCTCATCTGAAGTGTTATTAAACGTTTATGCAGTTTTTTAGCCTGGGCATTCTCAAACTTTATAAGACAGTTTTGGAACAGCAAAAGTTCATTTTTAAGTGCAGACCATGTGGGGGAGGACTTAGCAAATCGACATTTATGTATATAATATTTTGTTGCTATAATTCGATTATTGACCAAAAACTCATCATTTTTATTTTGTAGGATTACACCCATCTGAATGTTTTGATATGAAAAGAAATCTATGTTTATAGACCTGGAGGACAACAGGTTGTGAAGAGATTTCCATAAATTCTGAGCCGGTTGACATTCATAAAACAGGTGTTCAGTTGTTTCAACATTAATGTTGCAAATATGACAATTGTCTACCTCAAAATTGAATCTTTTCTTTACAAATTCATTAGAGGGATATATTTTATTTATTGTTTTAAAATGTACTTCCTTAAATTTAGGGGGAATTGGATATTTTAGCAATTTTGTTCTAATTGAATATATTTCAGATTTGTTATAACCAAGAAAAAAGAGAGTGCTTCTTGTTCTACCCGGGTACAAAATGTTAACAAGAGTTTGCTTAAGGAATTTATTATTACATTTTGTATCAACCAGGTCCACATAATCGATTTTAATTTTGTGTAGTCTTGGTGATGCAATGTTCAAAAAATTATTCTTTATTGCTTGAATAAGGACCTTTGGAATGTTCTGTGTTACTTTGTTGTAATCCACAATTGAGCAGTTAATATTATATTTAGAATTAAATTCCTCCAATTCAAGAATATTACCATTTTCATCCAATATATGAACAATTGACCATATTTGTTTTTCCCACCAGTCTTTCAGAAACATAGATTTCCTTCTACACAATATAACTCTGTTGTTCCATAATGGAACATTGTGGGGACTGAAGTTATGTTTAAACATCAGTTTCCACTGTAACAGAACCTGTTGATGAAAAGTTGAAAGTTTTATGGGCAATTTAGATATTTCAAAGTCACATGTTATTAAAAATGTAATACCTCCCACTTTATCAAAGATATATGCCGGTAAGGAGAACCATATCTCTTCGCCGTTCCTCAAAAAAGATTGGAGCCATTTCATTTTCAATATTCCATTCATAATTTCAAAGTCGATTGCCTTTATGCCACCTTCCTCATAATTTTTCAACAGATCCCCTTTTCTAATGTAGTGATGTTTATTTTTCTAAATAAAATTTAAATTGATTCTATTCAATCTTGGTCAACATCGTTCTTCCAAATAATGTTAAATCTCTTTGTAGCCAACTGTTTAATGTTTTTCCACATTTATCAATATTATCTTGGATATTCTTTTTTTCACTTGTATCTGATGATTTGGTAATCCAAATACCTAGATATTTATTAATTTTTACATTTATTCATTTTAGCTGACGCTTTTATCCAAAGCGACTTACAATTGCTATATATGTCAGAGGTCGCACGCCTCTGGAGCAACTAGGGGTTAAGTGTCTTGCTCAGGGACACATTGGTGTCTCACAGTGGATTCGAACCCGGGTCTCTCACACCAAAGGCATGTGTCTTATCCATTGCGCCACCACCATCCCCGGTATATACCCCTCAGATATTGTTGAAGAATTTCCCCTTGATTCATGTCTAAGTATGATGCAATGAAAAATTACAAGCATGAAAAAATAGGTCTGGAAAGGATGAGAGAATGGAAAAATACCCAGTATGCATAAGAAATGCAAGGTGTCAAAATACTGTATGAAACAGGACACCATTATGTAAGGTTTTGAGATGTTTGACCAATAGAGCTAATTGTGTCAAGGTCACCAGGCGTGACAGAGGGGAAGAGATAGATTTGAGAGTATCTATTGGAGACTTGATGAAATGAAAAAAGTATAAGACATGAACACTGGCCAATGTAACTTTGGATGTCCGGATGGCCAGCCGGCTTCTCACTTTGTTGTTTGTACGATAAAGTTAATTCTTCTGACCTGGAACCTCGACTCTGAGAAACTTCTTTGAGACCTGAGCCAAGAAGGAACTATGAATTTGCCACAACAATATCTAATGTCATTTTTGACTGGTATATTACATAGTGAGGATTCAGAACAGTTATGAAAGCTCATCAGTTCACATTTACTCAGATTCAGATATAGGCCAGATGCTTGTGAAAACCGCTCTATTACTTTTACAGCCACTGGTATTTGTTCCTTATTTTGTAAAAACAGAGTTCGTCAGCGAGCTGACTTATGAGTAACTTGTGGTTGTTTATCTCTAAACCTTTAATATTCGAATTTTTAACCGCAATTGCTAGTAGTTCAGTCACTGCAATGAATAAAAGAGGAGAAATACTACAGCCCTGTCTTATTCCTCGTTCAACCTTAAATCTAGGACATGTACCTTCTGAGAGGGAAACACAGCTATTAATATCTGTATGTAACATAGTGATCATATCAAGAAACTTATTTCCAAAGCCAAAGTGTCTCAGTGTGTTAACAATAAATAAATGTTCCACTGAATCGAATGCTTTATGGAAATCCCCCAAAAAAAGATAAAACCATCTTCCTTAATTAAATAATTATAATCAATAAGATCCAGGACCAGGCGGATGTTATTATGGATGGATCTTCCTTTAAGAAAACCAGATTGTGTTGGGCTGATTAATTTAGATATACCCGTCTTTAATCTTGCTGCCAAAACTGTTGTTAGAATCTTGTAGTCTGTATTTAACAGTGTTAAATTGCTTAATATTTTCTTATCTTTTCCAGGTTTTGGAATCAATTTTATTATTCCTTGTTTCATTGTTTCCATCAGTTCTTTTTGATTAATACATTCATTTATTGCCTGAAACAATAGTTGTTTTAAGTCTTCCCAAAAGTGTTTATAGAAGTTAGTTGTAATACCGTCTGGTCCTGGCGAACGATCAGATGCCATTTTTTTTATAGCATAGTCAAATTCTCATCAAATTCTCAGTCAAGTTCCTCATCACAAACTTCTTTAAAATTTTCATCAATAACAGGAATCAAATTGTTAATTTTATCAAAAAAAGATGAGGCATTTTGTTCTGAGTAGGAAGATTTATAAAGATTCCTATAAAAATTGAAAACTTCTTTTTCAATGCGTTTGGGTTCTGTACATTCCTCTCCATCAACTGTTAGACTACAAATCGAGTTATATTCTTGTCTGCGTTTTTCTAATTTGCAGAAGTATGCCGTATTCTTTTCTCCTTCTTCAATCCACCGGGCCCTGGATCTAATAAATGCACCTTTAGCTTTATCTATATACATTCTATCCATTCCATTCTATCCATTCTATCCAGATGGAGGTCGCCCAGCTGGTAGGAAACCCAGAACCGTCTCCTTCAACTTTACTAGCAGTGAAGAAGAGGACAACTCGGGATCCTCTGCAGCCCAGGCCTCTCGAGAGGATTTTTTAGAACATCCACCATACCCCACCAGAGGGGGGAGGGGATGGAGACGCGGACATGGACGCGGACGAGGAGGGAGCAGGGACATAAGCAGAGGAAGAGGAGAACGAGGAGAGGTAGAAGGACACGAAGAACCCAGATGGACATGGAGCAAAGCCAGACTCAGGCAGTAATCAACATCTCCGGTAAGGTCTTGTCAGAGGAGAGCATCCGAGTCCTGTCTAAAGGATTATCCTTCGCACCAACCCACCCAGGAAAGGAATTTGACACGAAAATCGATCTTTTTCGATTCTATAGAAATCTACATCTCAAAACTTGGTACAAGCAGCAGACCCCAACATCTACAAGCTCCACAGATACAGGTCAGACAGACTCCTTTCCCCGGTTTAAGCCAAAATCTACTTTTTGCCCTTTGGTACAAAATGCTTCTTTACATACATTTGCTAAAAAAGTAAATTTTGATATTGAGAATTTGTTTAAGAATAAAAGGGCATCCAAACGAAGTAACCTTTCTCACAAAGAAAAAAGTGCTTTGGAAACACTATCCAAAGATGAAGATTTAGTTATTAAAAAAGCAGACAAAGGGGGTGCAATTGTGGTTTGGAGTAAGGACTTGTATGTAAAAGAGGCTTCCCGTCAGTTAAATAACACAGAGTTCTACCAACTACTGACCCATAATCCTACGGAGTCTCTTAAAGAGGAATTGGGAAGGATGTTACATCAAGCTAAAGCCAGTGGTTGGATCTCAGACCCCGAACTTAGATTTTTGTTTAATGAGAATCCTAGAATGGCATCTTTTTATATGTTACCCAAGATACATAAATGTCTTGAGAACCCCCCAGGTAGACCTGTGATTTCAGGGAACGAAAGCCTTACAGAAGCAGTGTCTAAGTATATTGACTATTTCATCAAACCTTTTCTACCTGCACTCCCTGCATATGTCCAGGACACTACTGATGTTTTAAACAAGAACAAAGAGCTACAAGATATAGGCTCTGAAACCTTCCTTGTAACTATGGATGTGGAAGCATTATATACAAATATCGACCATCAACAGGGCCTTGCAGCACTGAGACATTTCTTGAGTGGCCGCCCTGCACATGAAATGCCACCCACTGATTTTTTGCTGTCACTAACAGAATGGACTTTGACTAATAACATTTTTGTCTTCCAGGATAAGATCTTTAAACAGACAAAAGGTTGTGCTATGGGGGCATGTTACAGCCCTTCCTATGCAGGTTTGTACCTGGGCAAATGGGAGGAGGACTTTGTTTTGAATCAAGAAAATAATGTGTTTCACAAGTTTATTATCTGGTGGGGGCGCTATATTGATGATATATGTCTTTTTTGGTCTGGCTCGGAAACAGAGTTGATTGAATTTCATGGTTATCTGAATAGCATTAATCCAAACATCAAGTTGTCTTTAGAATATAGCAAAGTGTGTATTCATTTTCTTGATTTGACAATTTCAAAAGATAACCAAGGAACCTTGCATTCATCAGTGTATAGAAAACCGACAGACAGAAACACAATTTTACATGCCAAGAGTTTCCATCCAAATTGGCTTAAAGAGAATGTCCCATATGGGCAGTTTCAGAGAGTGAAGAGGATCTGTGACCAAGATCATGTTTTTGAAAGTAAATCACTAGAGATGATGTCACGATTTAAGGAAAGGGGATATAGAAGCTCTACTCTTCAAAAAGCTTACACCAGAGCCAAACATATAGATAGGGCATCATTACTACAAAGGAATACACCGAAACTAACAAAAGAGAGGTCTGTTTTTGTCACTACATACAGTACAGAGGCTGAACAGATAAGGCAAATCATACAAAAAAACGCCTCGGTTACGACTGTAACCTCGGTTCCCTGAAGAGGGAACGAGCGTTGCGTCGAAAAGCTGACGCTATGGGAACGCTTTGCGTGATGACGTCTTGAAGCACATGTAAAATCAGTCCAATGGTGTGGCGGAACGTCAGAGGCGGGTGACGTCACGTACCAGGAAGCTATAAAAGCCGGCCCGAAACAGAAAACGAAAGCTTCGTAAAGTCTGAAGTCGCGCTGACAGGCATGAAGGAGATATGGCAAGGCGACGCAACGCTCGTTCCCTCTTCAGGGAACCGAGGTTACAGTCGTAACCGAGGCGTTCCCTTTCAAGGGAACTCCCGTTGCGTCGAAAAGCTGACGCTATGGGAACGTCTATACCAACGCCTCCATAGCTACAAATGTCTGTCCTGTGTGTAATCATGTGAGCAGCACTAAGAAGACAAAACATGAGACCCTAGAGTAGAGTCTAAATCCAGAGAGTAGAACCTGACGAAGGTGTGCGGTGAGGACCAGCCTGCCGCATCACAGACGTCCTGTAACGATACTCCTGATATAAGGGCCTTAGAGGCCGCCATACTCCTAGTAGAGAGCGACCGGACAGCCAAAGGAGAAGGCTGTCCAGCCGCCTCATAAGCCAGTGAGATAGTCTCAACCACCCACTTGCTCATCCTTTGCTTAGACACTGGACCTCCCTTGTTAGGGGAGCAAAAGTCACTTTTACGCCACAGGGCAGCTCTGTGGACATACGCGTCTAACGCCCGAACAGGGCAAAGCAAATTATTCGCCTCCTGGTCCGATTTCGAAAGGGAGGAGGACCTCCAAGTGCCACGAAGGAAACGAGATACCAAGGGGTCTTTTCCCCACAGACATTCCACCCAAAGGACTGTGGTAAGCACCTATGGCCGCCACATAGACCTTTAAAGTGGACGGGGTCAGACCTGCAGTGAACCGTTCCTGCAGGAACTCCAGCACTGTACCAATTGGGCAGTGGACTGGGTCCAACCGACGGTCACTACACCAAGAAGTGAATACTCTCCACTTCAGGGCATAAAGTTTCCTCGTGGAGGGAGCTCTGGACTGTAGAATGGTCTCAACAACCTCGGTTGAGAGACCTGACTCTATGAGCTGGGCCCCCTCAGAGGCCAAGCCCACAGGTTCCACAGTTCTGGCCGAGGGTGAAATATCGAGCCCTCTGCCTGGGACAGAAGGTCCCTCCTGACGGGTAACTCCAGAGGATGCCCGTCGAGGAGGGACACAAGATCGGGAAACCCGGTCCCTGCGAACTCTTTCCAGAACTCCCGGGAGCAGAGCAACTGGGGGAAAGGCGTACAGACGTAGCCTCGGCCACGTCTGTACCATAGCATCCAGTCCCAGAGGAGCTGGATGCGTGAAGGAGAACCAAAGTGGACAGTGAGACGTCTCTCGAGACGCAAACAGATCCACTTATAATTTCCATATCAGCTCCACCACCTCGGGGGTGGAGCCACCATTCCCCGGGCCTCGGCCCCTGTCTCGACAGAGTGTCTGCTCCTATATTCTGGACCCCGGGGATGTAGGCTGCCTTGAGTGACAGCAACTTCCCCTGGGACCACAAGAGGATATGGCATGCCAGCGCAAACCCCCTTGATATAGGCGACTACCGACGTGTTGTCCGTATGTACTACACATGGTGTCCCCTGAGACCTGTGATAAAGCTCCTCAGAGCCCGGAAGACAGCTAACATCTCTAGGCTATAGAATGCCAGGAACGATGATGGTCTTCCCACAGACCTTGAGATGAGCGACCCACAGGATCGCTCCCCAACCCGTGAGGGAAGCATCCGTCGTTAGCAGTTTGCGACGACAAGGAGCTCCCAGCACTGGGCCCTGGGACAGGAACCAAGGTTTCTTCCACATAACCAAGGCACGTAGGCATCACCGCGTGACCTTGATTGTGCGAAATGGGTTGCCCCTCGGGGAAAAACCCTCTGGTCCTGAGCCACCACTGCAGGGGCCTCATGTGCAGCAGTCCAAAAGGTATCCCGTTGGAAGCTGCTGCCATGAGACCCAACAGTCTCTGGAACTGTTTGACAGTGAGTAGCTGGCCTAGCTTTACACTTCTCACAGCTGCCAGGATGGAATCGAAGCGTGGCGATGACAGGCGCGCCTGCATCGACACTGAATCCCAAACCACGCCTAAAAAAGTGGTCCTCTAAAATGGAGAAAGCACACTCTTCTTGGCGTTCAGCCGTAACCCCAACTCTTTCATATGGGCGAGAACAACATCTCGATGTTGAACCGCCATCTAATGCGACTGAGCTAAAATCAACCAATCGTCGATGTAGTTCGTGATGCGAATACCCCGGAGGCGCAGAGGCGCCAGAGCTGCATCCACGCATTTGGTGAAAGTGCGGGGTGATAAAGCCAGGCCGAATGGAAGAACTCGATATTGGTATGCTTTGCCCCCGAAAGCAAACCTCAGGAACTTCCAATGACACGGATGGATGGAAATATGCGTCCTTGAGGTCTATCGTGACAAACCAGTCCTCGGACCTGATCTGTGGCACGATTTGTCTCAAGGTTAACATTTTGAACTTGAGCTGCATGTACTCGTACAGAACTCGAAGATCTAAAATGGGACGCAATCCCCCGTCCTTTTTTGGAACTATGAAGTACCGGTTGTAAAACCCGGTTTCCCTGTTGGAGGGGGGTACATATTCTATGGCCCCTTTCTCTAACAGAGTGTTTACTTCCTGTTCCATAACCAGAACCTGCTCGGGGCCCACCACTGTGGGCAGGACCCCCATAAACCGCGGTGGGCGTTAATAGAATTGTATCTAATACCCTTTTTCCACGGTCTGCAGGACCCAACGAGAAACATTTGACAGTAGCTTCCACGCTGTCAAAGATTCTACTAGAGGTACCAGTCTCTCGAGACTGGTTTCTGGATTTTGTTGCTGTTGAGAAGTCGGTTCGTCGCCCTGTAACGGCGCACCGGCAGGGAACGACCAAACAGACTGCTCCAGCACCCTCCTCAGAGGGGGCGGGCATCCCGAGGCCACTACGTTTCCGGGTGGACCTTGAGATATGTGCTCGCCGGAGACCGCTGCGCCCTGTAACACCGGAGGCGGCAGGGTTGGCAGAACGGTCCCCTGAGGGCACCGAAGAGAGACGGCACCGTATTTTTCTCCTGCTGTTGAGTAGTCGGTTCGTCGCCCTGTAACGGCGCACCGGCAGGGAACGACCAAACAGACTGCTCTAGCACCCTCCTCAGAGGGGGCGGGCATCCCGAGGCCACTACGTTTCCGGGTGGACCTTGAGATATGTGCTCGCCGGAGACCGCTGCGCCCTGTAACACCAGAGGTGGCAGGGTTGGCAGAACGGTCCCCTGAGGGCACCGAAGAGAGACGGGCACCGTGAAAAGAGGTGTTAACCGCTCTGCTTCGGGGGGACTACCCTCATTTGTCCTGAGCCCTCAGACATCAGGACTTTTTCCCAGCAGCCTTCTTGGCGGTAATAACGGTCCGCAGATCCGTTTTACCCCTCGAAGACTGCTGGGTTTGAGAGCGCCCTCCGTGTCCCCGAGATTTTTGTGGGGGAGCACGAGAGGACACACTCTGTTTTTGAGTGGCACGATGTTCAGCGCTCTTTTTAGAGGAGTGAGGCTGCTCCCGCTCAGCAGCCTCAATGAAAGAACGGCGGGGGAGAAGTTTTTGTAATGCAGCTGCCTGTTTAGCAGCTTCCTGCAGATTTAGCTACCGCACTGTTTACTGCATCACCAAATAAACCAACAGTGGAAACCGGAGCATCTAAGAGAACGTGCTTTTCTTTCTCTTTTATATCGCTCAAATTGAGCCACAGATGCCTCTCAGTGGCCACCAGGGCTGCCATAGACCGCCCGATTGATTTAGCGGTCTCCTTGGTGGCCCTGAGAGACAGATCTGTGGCTCTGCGTAGTTCAGCCACTGTGTCAGGACCAATTCCCCCGCCCTCCTCTAAATCCCCCAATAATTCTGCCTGATAGGCTTGCATAATAGACATCGTATGCAGACACGCTGCAGCTTGACCAGCGGCTGCATACGATTTATGAACCAGAGATGATGTGAATTTTACTGGCTTAGAGGGAAGTGAAGGAGCTTTCAGGGAAGATGCCGTTGCTGGAGAGAGATAGCTCGCAAGCGTCTCCTCCACCTTCGGCATCTCCCCATAACCATATTCTTTATATTTGTGAATGGAAGAATAGTGGGATGTTTGTGGTGCATACACTCTGTATGAAACCGGTTTTCCCCACGATTTCGACACCTCGGTGTGGAGATCGGGGAAAAACGGAAGGCTTCTTCGCTGAGGCTGTGTACGAGATGGCAGGAAGCGTTCGTCGAGCTTACTTTTCGAACGAACGTCCTGCCTATCCTCTGGCCACTCAATAGATAGTCTGTCAACTGCTCTAGTAATAACATCGAGCAGTTCCTCAAACGCATGAGACTGAGGTGGCGAATCCTCAGACTCAGCTTCAATACTCACAACATCCAACTCCTCAGAGCTGGACAGTTGCAGTATTGGTGCCTCTATCGGGGGGGAAGAAACCGCAATGCGTGCTTCCACACCCTGATGAGAGGCACTGGATCTGTCAGATTGATGCTGAGATAAGGCAGAGCCCGTCTCAACATCCACTGACAGATCCATTTGCGAACCCCAGGTCTGAGATCGCCGCCGAGCCTCAGCCGCGGCGGGACCCGAGCCCTGGGGAACGCGATCGGGATTGAACCGAGCCAAGCGGGATCGGAGCGTGCGCAATGGAAGCGCGTCGCAATGCACACAGTCACCACCCTCGAGTGCTGACTGGGCATGCTCCTCACCCAAACAAACAACACAAAGAGTGTGAGTATCACCTCCCGTTAAATAACGCGGGCAGGGATGGACACACACTCTAAACTGCTGCTTGCTCGCCATACTGAATATATATATATAATATAGACAGACAACACCAAATAACAAGGACAGATTCAACACAGAGCGCAACTGAAGACTCAGAAAGCTTTCGTTTTCTGTTTCGGGCCGGCTTTTATAGCTTCCTGGTACGTGACGTCACCCGCCTCTGACGTTCCGCCACACCATTGGACTGATTTTACATGTGCTTCAAGACGTCATCACGCAAAGCGTTCCCATAGCGTCAGCTTTTCGACGCAACGGGAGTTCCCTTGAAAGGGAACTGGGGAATTATTGAAAGTGATGAGGTATTAAGTCAGGTCTTTCCTGAACCACCTCTCATTAGTTTTAGAAGATGTCCCACCCTACAAGACTGGTTCACAGTTATCTTAAACCAGAAGTAAAACAAACATGGTTAGGCCCTAGGCCCATAGGTTCGTACAAATGCCATCACTGCAACCATTGTGCTAATGTAAGACAAACCAAACATTTTCATGATGTTGGTTCTAAAAAGGAATTCACTATTAACCATTTTATAAACTGCCAAACTACCTTTGTCATTTATAGATTGGAATGTCCTATGTGTGAAGTCTTTTATGTAGGAAGAACCAAGCGGCGTTTATTGGACAGACTGGCTGAACACAAATACGCAATTCGCACAGGTAACACCAACTATCCCATGGCAAGACACTATATGGAACATCACAATAGTGACCAATCCACCTTACAGATCTGTGGGATTGACCACATCCCTTTGTCCTTAAGAAAAGGCAATAGGCAAAGGCAGCTGAATCAACGGGAAGCCCCGCCCACGGAACACGATTTATAGATTATCAAGACAGAATATGCTAATCAATGATTAAAAGATAGTTAACTCCACATCAGCCAGGCCCGGATTGGCTAATCGGGAGCACCGGGAAAGTTCCCGGTGGGCCGGTATGTTTTTTTGGGCCGTGAGGGCCGTTGTTGTCATGGCACTGGGTTGAATTTTTTTTTTTTTTTACCGCAGCCACACTCTTTTTATTTATTATTTTACCGCAGTCCCATTCTTTTTTATTTAATATTTTCTCGCAGAGTGCAGCCTGCAGGATAATGATGACGTGATTATCTTTTGACTTGCAAGTTGCTCAAAATAAAAAAGTCAGATAAAAATGGATAACAGAAAGCGCAAAGGCAGCGCTGAAAAGGCCATAATAAAAAAGAAGAAAGCTTTGGAAACTGACGCGGCCAAATGTTCTAAGCTGAGCTCATTTTTCCTCAAAAAAACAAACAAACACGACGAGGTCGGTAAGTAAGCTAACACGTTAAGGTAGTTAGGAGCAGTGCAAGATGCTAGCGACTGTGCAAAACAACGTTGTCAGCTAACCACCGTTCATGTATCAAACTTTTTCTTGTAGCTCTTCAGCAGCAGCCGCCTCTAGTCCAGTTTGCTGCTAACAGTTGAAGAGCAAGGCCCAGTAACGTTACCAAGCTCCAGTCATGAGCCCAACACACCAGAATGGGCAGGTAAGAAGGATTGTCATTCAGAAGAACTGATAGTAATGAAGAGCCCTGCTCAATGAAAAATGCCCTTAGATAATTAATGATACCTGATGATACAGCAATACATTAATGAAACTGACATGACTTGATTTGAAAGCTTTGTAAAAAGGGGATATTTGTGGTGAGAAATAAATGTAAAAAATTTCATTTAGTGTCAGAAACAGAGCCAGGACCCAGTTGTGAAGAGACTAATGCTCTCACTGTGAAAGACACAGGTAAGCTGCTGTTGTACCATAGTGTGTGAATAAGCAAACATTATCACTGAAAAAAAAAAGGTTTTTCTTACTTAGTATCTTACTTGTTTCCAGTTCAAATATCTAAATATTCTTAATTCAAGATACGTTTACTAGACAAGTGAAATGGCATAAGAAATTATGTCTTGTTTTCTGGAAAAAAAAACACCCTAAAAATTAAGTGATTTTGTTTTTTTGTTGTTGCTTAAAACAAGCTAAATCTAAAACAATTATTTTTCTTAACCCATTGCCAGATAATGTAGCTTGTTTTAAGCCAAAAATCACTTAATTTTGAGGTGTTTTTTTCATACTTGTTTAGTAAATGCATCTTGATGTAAGATTTTTATATATATATTTGGACTGGAAACAAGACAAAAATACTACGTAAGAAAAGCATTTTATTTATTTTTTGCAGTGATCACATTAGTTACAATATAACAACTTTATATGCCCAAGTGTTACTAGTGACCCATTATGTTTTTAATCAGACGATAGGGAATATACAAAGCCCACGATTGAAAGGGAATAGGATAAAAGTAATATGTATTAAGCCTGCATATTTTGCCATTTGGAAATTTTTCATTTGCTTTGATTTAATTCAATTTAATTTGAACGTGCTTTCCATGTCAAATATGTTAAAGATTACAATATGCTTTAATTGTGATTAAATACAGGTGCACTCGAGTCTAGGGATACAGAAGGAAGTGTGAAAGGGAGAGCAGAGTCGACTCAGGGACAGATAGCAGAGTCAACAACTCAGCAGCAGAACCCAGAACCACAAGCTATAGGAACAAGGCAGATAAAGATGATTCTGTTGATAGTTTTGATTACTTTGCTCGACCTCAGTCACAGGATATACATAAAAAAATGTCTTATCATCCTCAACAAATCCCAAATGTTCCTATACCAAAGGTTTTCAATAGCAAAGATGGAACAAACCGCAAGTGGCTAACTTACTGTGAAAAAAACCAGTCTCTGTACTGTTCAGTTTGTTTGGCATTTGCACCTTTGGAAAGTGATGGCCCTTTCATAAAGGGAGGCATGAAAGACTGGAAACACACTCACCAAAGGATAGTGGAACGTGAAAAAAGTAAGACACAGAGATAGTGCAGAATAGTGAAAAGCCTGTTGACTGGCAACCAAATGTCATTATACGTGCTGAGCAAGTGAAAAAGAAACGCCAGGTGATGGAGCGTATAGTGGACGTTGTTAAAGTCATAGGCAAATGTGGCCTTAGCTACAGGGGAGATAAAGAAGAGGGAGCCTTTAGCTTAGAAAACATTGCTGTTAATCATGGTAACGTCCTGGAGTTGATTCTACTCTTGAGTAGATATGACATTTGCCTCCAACAGCATATTAACACTTGCATTGAAAACAGCAAAAAGCAGCATGAAACTGGTGCAAAAGGCAGAGGCGCTCTAGTTACTCTGCTGTCAAAAGAGACAATAAATAAAGTTGTGGATGTCATTAGCCAACTGATAAAGGTGACTATAGCAGAAGAAGTGAGACAAGCTGGCATGTTTTCAGTTCAAATTGACACAACCCAAGATATCACCTCCAAAGACCAGTGTTCAATCATACTTCGATATGTAACAGATGTCATTCACGAAAGACTGATTGCTATGGTGGACTGTGAGTCATCTACTGGCCAGCATTTTGTAGAGCTTCTGGAAAAAGTGCTACTGAACCTTAATACTGACATTGGAACATGTGTGGGCAACTCAACAGATGGTGCAGCTAATATGCAGGGTCAGTTTATAGGGTTTTTTTTAAGAGAGTCATACAAGCGCATGCAGAAGTGGGAGGAGAAGAGTCAGGACAAGCATCACAGACGACTGTGCCCAATAGGGCCAACTAGGTGGTGGGCTAAGGATCAGGCACTAACATCTGTTTGGGTGCTTCGGGAATCCTCAGGAAGGCTTGTTTTTTGAAGTGCTCATGACTTTAGACACCATTATAGATGACAGTACACAAAAGCCATCTGTGAGGGCCAAGGCAAAGGGATTCATAGAAGGCTTTTTGAAGTATGAGACAGTGGTCACTGCTCAACTCTTCCTTCGCATTTTTGAGCTTACATCCCCCCTTTCAAAATACTTACAGACAAAGGGAATGGATATCATCACAGCTCAACGTCTGGTTGAGGGAACAGAGGAGGGTCTCAGGAAGTGTGCTAGGGACTTTGAAGGAGTTAAGTGTGCAGCTGATGAGTTTGTGAAGTGGGCTAATGGAAAGTTGCAAGAGGAGGAAGAGTGTGAGCTTGTAGTGCAGGCTGCCTTTTCTGAGAGAAGGATCAGAAAAAAGAAAAGAATGCCAGGAGAGCTTGCAGAAGATGAGCAGTTAGCATCAGCTGATACTGACTTTGAGGTAAAAGTACACAATGTCATTGTAGACACAGTAATAGGCAGTATCCGAAGGAGGTTTTCTGCTAATGCAAAACTTTGCTCAGATTTTGCCTGTTTAGACCCTAGAAACTTTGCTCATGTGAGGGAAAATGGACTTCCCAGCTCAGCTCTGGAAGAAATAAGCAAATGTCTGCTTAAGTTTGACGACAGGGCTACAGTTGCCACATTATTTGGTGAACTGTACAGCCTTGCATCTCAGTGGGACAGACTAAAGATGTCCCCTCTGGAGGGTTACATTGTTAGGACAGCTAGTGAAATCCCACAAGGAGGTGATGAGGATCCTTCCATGGAACAGCAGGATGTCGAACTAGAGAGCAAAACTTGTTCCTCCTGTAAAAACGGTGTCATTTGTGTTCATCTCATTCTCTCTCAGTACAATCTACTAACTGATGCCTACCATGTGACTGGACTCGCCTACAAGTTGCTATTAACACTGTCCATCACACAAGTAGCCTGTGAGAGAAGCTTCTCAACAGTGAAATTCATAAAAAACAGACTCAGGAGCATTTTAACCCAGAAGAAATTGGAGGCATTCATGCGCATGTGCACTGTGAAAGAAATTCTCATGTCTTTGGACAATGACACTGTGATAGATAAAGTTGCAGAGACCAGTGCACTGCTCAGGCGTTTATTAATGTTTTAGGGTTGTCCATGTTTCCTTGAAGCTAAACGTATGCAGAGGAAAAAGAGATGAAACGATCATTAGAAAGTTATACTGTGGAAAAAAAAAGTCAGATAACAGTGCAATACTTGTTTAATTCTTTAACTAATGTTCTCATATTTGTGAAAAATATTTGAAGTTGTAAAGCAGCTGTTTCCTTGAAAAAGAGATGATACTGTCATTAGAAAGTGCAATACATTTTATTTTAATCTTTATTTTTTATTTTGTTTTATATATTTGTTTTTATTAGATTTTTTTCTTCATTTCAATGTTTGGATATTTATGAATACTAAATCTTAAAGAAAATAGATTCTGATACTATCCTGTTATTTACTGTTCTAATAAATCTTCACTGTGAAGCAAAACTTAGGCTACTGTTTTTGCACTTAATTGGAAATGATGATATTTTTCAAAATTACAATGAATTACAAGGCTGTAGAGAACAGTGTGCCTATTGCAGTCTTATATTCTGAGGTTTTAATTACATTATTTTAACATAGTCAGTCGTGAACTAAAGTGGGCATGAAACTCCAGGGCTGAAAATGAGTCCCAATCCGGCCCTGACATCAGCTACATACATTTAAACAAACAAAAAAAGTTTTTGACATTTTCAGGACACAAGCTGTTGTAGCTCCGCCCCCTGTGTTGGGAGCAGCTGCTCATTTGCATTTAAAGGGACAGACACAAAAACGGTGCATTTTTGCTCACCCTTAAAAAGTGACAATTTTAACATGCTATATAAAAATATCTGTGGGTTATTTTGAGCTAAAACTTCACATACACACTCTGGACACATCAGAGACTTATTTTACATCTTGTGAAAAGAGCATTATACCACCCCTTTAAAGTGCATGTCGTTTAATACTACATGATTTATACTTGAAAACACTTTTTGTTCATTTAGGGGACTGTTCTGTTACTTATTTTATTTTTTAACTTTGCTTTTGGGATGTTCGTTGTCGTGAATTAGGCCTATCCCTTGATTTAGATTTTCGCTAGTTTGGCCTTACATATTCGAGTTACGTGCTCGAACCGTTGGAAGAATTTTTTAACTATGTCAAAGGATAAAAAGCGTAAATCTAAGCCGATGGATTCATCTTTAGATCTCGGTGCAAGTGTTACTGTGGACTTCGACTCTGGTGCAGTCGTTCCGATACCTGAAACAAGAATGATGATGATGATGAAGATCTGCATTCCCCTTTAGCCATGATGATAATAACATCATTCAAGTCCGTCATTAATGAAAGAGCCGACATCCTCGATAAAGGCATCGAAGAAGTGAAGGTATCAGTCGAATTTCTGGCAGAAGAAATTAAAGATGTTAAGGGGGATGTGGAGCGAGTTGATAAGCGAGTGACAAATGCTGAAAGACGAATCTGTGAATTGGAGAATAAAGTACGGGATCTCTCCACATACAAAAGGAGATGGAATCTGCGGCTCCACGGTTTACCCGAACAACCAGGAGAAAACATCAGGCAGAAAGTTCTGGATATATGCAAGGCTGTTGTCCCAGCTTTTGCTGGTAAATCTCACGAGTTAATTGATGTGGTACATCGTTTATTGATGTGGTACATCGTTTGGGAAGAGTGAGGAGCGACGGGGTCAATAAAAAAACGCGCGGAATTATTCTGCAGTTCACAATGCGTTATTTTCGGGATGCTCTTTGGAAAGCCGTAAAGAACTCTCCTTATCTTGCTACACACCACTTGCGTTTCGCAGAAGACTTGTCCCCCGAGGATCGCGTGCAGCGTAACAAACTTTGGCCACTAGTTGAGAGAGCACGTCAGCAAGGACAACGCGCTTACTTCGTTGGTCCAAAGGCGTACGTTGATGGCAAAGAACTTAATTTGCAAGACATGGGGGTCGTTGAATGATTTGAATTTGACGATGTTGCTAGTGGTACTGTTCTGCCATTTTTTGTCATGTTTTTGACTTAAGTAACAGTTCTCAATCTTCAAAATGCTTATTGAAAGATTAACAGACTATTAGTGCATCTGCGGTTGCCATTAATGCATGAGGGTTACGTAATGACGTCAAACGTAAAGCTATTTTAATGTATGCTAAATCTCTTAGCTCTGATTTTTGTTTTATACAAGAGTCTCATGCAAACTCTAGTGATTTTAAGTTTTGGAAATCACAATGGGGTGATGAGTTGTTTTCTTCATATGGTTCTAATATTTCAGCAGGAGTCTTAACTTTAAAGCACAAGTTTAAGGGTAAAATAATAGAGACAATCTCTGATCCTGAAGGTCACTTCTTTTATTAGTTTTTTTTAGTTACCTTAAATGATTGTATCTTTGTCCTGGGTAACATTTATGGATTTAACACTGCAAAAAATAACTTAAAATTGTTTAATTCGATAGAAACATATTTAGACTATTTTAAATCTAAATATTCTAATTTGCTTATTATTTTGGGCGGAGACTTTAACCAAACTATTAACAGCTCTTTGGATAGATCACCACCTAGAATATCTAATGGATCATCAGGCCTCTGTGAATTGATTTCCCGTTTTGGTCTGACTGACATTTGGAGGGAAAAACATCATCATGCTTCACAATTTACCTGGTCTAACAGCTCTTCATTGAGGTCTAGGATTGACTTCTGGTTAATATCTGACTCTTTATCTGATTACGTCAATAAGGTTGAAATTTTGCCTTCTCCACTGTCCGATCATAAGTCTATTACTCTGTCTTTTGATAACCCAGCTTACTCAAGAACATACAGTTCATATTGGAAACTAAACTCTGCTTTATTAGAGGATGAGGAAACTTGTCAGTCTGTAATTTCTAAAATTCATTTTTTTTTTTATAAAGCTCAAGCTGAAGATAACTTTGGTTCTAATTGGGAGCTATTAAAATACAATATTAGGTTAATGTTATTCAAAGTTGGATCTCAAAAAGCCAAGCAAGACAAATTAGAGTAACTTAAAATTATTAAAAGTATTGTCCGTCTCTCCTGCATCCCCTTTGAAAATGTATCAATGTTGTCCAGAAATTAGAAATGGCTGAACTTCAGAACTCATTAGATAACTTGTATATATGTACAGCAAAGGGTGCTTTTGTTCGTTCAAGAAGGAGATGGATGGAAGAGGGAGAAAAAAATTCCAATTATTTTTTTAGATTAGAGAAACAGCGTAATCATCTCAATTCTGTAAACAGTCTTAACATAAATGGAGTGGTTTTAAAAGATCATAAAGACATTTCTAAGTATTGTGAAGAATTTTATAAAAATCTTTATCGTTCTAGACACTCTCAACAAAATTTAGATTTATTTTTTAATTCTCTTGATTCAGACCGTATTTCAAAAAATGATGAAATTGCCAAAAGTCTGTGAATCTCCTATTCAAATGAAAGGTATTTCTGAGGCGATCGACAAGCTGAAACTTAATAAATCTACTGGAAATGATGGTTTGACCACAGAGTTCTATAAGAAATTCTCGAATTTTCTTTCTCCATTTCTTCTCCAAGTATATTTAGAAAGCCTGCATAAGGGAACTCTTCCAAGCTCTATGACAAAGGGTGTTATAAATTTGATCCCTAAACCTCAAAAGGACCCTGCTCAACTTGAAAATTGGTGACCTATAAGCTTATTAAATAATGATTACAAAATATTAGCCATGATTTTAGCTAAAAGAATTAAATGTGTTTTAGATAATATAATTGATGACTTTCAGGTTTCATGAAAGATAGACTTATTTCAAATAATATTAGGCTTGTTCTTGATATTTTAGATTACTCTGATCTGATCCCTGATGACGGTTTCTTGTTTTTTCTTGATTTTTATAAAGCTTTTGATTCTGTTGAGTTTCCTTTTATTCTTAAATCTTTGAATATTTTTGGTTTTGGCTCCAACTTTATCAATGCAATTCAAACTTTGTTCAATTAATTACAGCATGGTACTCATAACTCATAGATTTAATATAGACAGAGGCATCTGTCAAGGCTGCCCAATATCGCCATATCTTTTTCTGCTTCATATGCAATTATTAGCCATCCACATTCAAACTAGTAATTTGAAAGGCATCTCTGTTGCAAACCAATCATTATTAATAAGCCAACTGGCTGATGATACAAGTAGATGGGTTATCTCGGGTTATCTATCCTGCAATGGCTCTGGATGTTTCTGTGGAATTTTGTAGAATGCTGGACAAAATGATAGTAAACTTTGTTTGGAAATCTAAGAGTCATTTAATTAAAAAGAGTGTTATGATAGCTGATCGGACAATGGGTGGTTTTGACTTAGTGGACTTTTCCACTCTTAATAATTCTTTCAAGGTTAAGTGGATAACATCTTTTTTGAACAATCCTACATCTTTTTGGAATATTATCCCAAATTATATTTTCAGTTCAGTTGGAGGTTTACATTTTTTGTTGCGCTGCAACTATGGCATCTCTAAAATACCTTTACCTTTTTCTAGTTTTCATAAACAAGCTTTAATATGCTGGTCCCTAGTATATAATTATACATTTTCACCATATAGCTATTTTATATGGAACAACCAAAATATTAAATATAAAAATAAATCTCTTTTTCTAAATAATTGGTTTGACAAAAACATACTTTTAGTGAGTCAACTTTTAGATGAAAGGGGTGTCTTGCTCTCTTATGAACACTTTATGCAAGAATTCTCTTTTCCAGTCCCCCCGAGATAATACGGCATAGTTTTTGGGGCAATTCCTGATTGTGTGAAACCTTTAGTCAAACCTGGCCCTAAAGGTCCTTTATGCTCTCCACCTATATTTGACAACACTAATCTGTTTGTTGATCAACGTCCTCTCAGCAGATTGTCTAACAAGAAAATTGTTCAATTCTTAACAGAGAACACTTTTTGTCATCAGGTTGATGAAACTATTATTCATTTATTTTGGGAATGTATATATTGCAAAATCTTTTGGGTTGACTTGTCAAATTTTGTTAAAAGGTATCTATTTTTAAACTTCTGTATGATGAGTCTCTGAATCTAGACGAGTCTAGATGAGTCTTTTCATTTTAAATTTATTTTCAACCTGCTACTTTTTCTTGCCAAATTTTATATTCACAAGTGCAAACTCCTTTTTTCATTTAAGAAAGATTTTGATATATATATTTAAATTATTTGAGGTACTCCAAAAACTCTGCTGCATGTAAGACTCTGCAATGGTGTCAATCATTGAAGCTATAATATGTTTTATGTTTATGTAATGTAACCCTTTGTATTGTGTATTGTTCTTTGTTTATTATTGTCTTGTTCTGTATTTGTTATTGCATTAAATAAAATTAACATTTAAAAAAATAAAAAGGCCAAAAGGGTCAAAACGTGTGAAACTGTTGTGTTAACGCGTAAATCGCGTGTTAACACGTACCTAAATTTGGGACATTAGCACCACCTACTGGGTTGGTGCTGCTCTTGCTCAAACCCAGAGAACGTCTCAGGTTACGACTGTAACCTATGTTCCCTGAGAACAGGGAACGAGACACTACGTCAGAATGACGCTATGGGGAACGCCTCAGGCGTGACAGGTGTCTGAAATAAATATCAACTCACGTCAATCATGTTGACCGGCGACAGCCCGTGAATCATCAGCTTGATTGATTAACGCGCTACCTGGATGTATAAAGGGGGCGACGTACATGGAGTTTGGGCCTAATGACTCAAAAGTTATACTCAAACCTAAGCACGGTTATGTTCCAAAATCCCTCAACACACCGTTTAAGGCGCAGGTTATCTCCCTGTCAGCCCTGCCTGCAATGAGGAAAGGGACGCGAGCCTCCTTTGCCCGGTCAGGGCATTACGAGCTTATGTGTCTCGCTCGTCTGTCTTCAGACAGACGGAGCAGCTCTTTGTTTCGTTTAGCGGGCGTTCTAAGGGACTAGCCGCGTCGAAACAGAGCCTATCCAGATGGATAGTTGACGCTATAGCGCTGGCATATGCCTCCAAGGGCATACAGTGCCCGCTGGGTGTCAGAGCGCACTCCACGAGAGGCGTGGCCTCTTCGTGGGCCTGGTCAAGTGGGATTGCCTTGCAAGATATTTGTACGGCGGCAGGCTGGGCCTCCCCGTCTACATTTATAAGGTTCTACAACCTAGAGGTTCCCGCCCTGCAGGCCAGGCTGCTGTCGGTCTAAGTTAACCAGTATTATCTGACTTGATGCTATCAACTCAGAATGCTGCGTCTACTGAGCATAGCTCAATGATCGACAGTGAAAAGCCGTAGCACGAGATGTGCCTGGGCAAACTGTGTAAGACCCACATTTTCCCATCAGTTCAGGCCGTACCCCGCTCTGTCTGTATGATGAAATTCGCGTCTAAGCGACGCTGTCATATGTGGAAGAGTGCGGCTCCGCCCCTCCCTCTTCCCGGACTCCCTGTGAGTTCCCTGAGTGATTGCGCACTATATGTACCCCGGGTTTTCGCCCTTGGGTCTTTGGTGTCAGATCTCAGCATGCACAGCGTTTTGCATTGGGTGCCCTAGCGTAATATATCTTACGCAGTACGAGAGACCTCTCGTAAGAGAACGTACTCGGTTACTAACGTAACCTCGGTTCTCTCTAGAAGAGGGAACGAGTACTGCATATCTTGCCGTGCATGCACACGCTCTGGTTGCTTCGATGATGAAAAACCAGATAATAGCTGCCTGCGAGCGGTATTTATAGGCCTAGACCACGCCCATTTCGGCGGGACGTGACGCAGCGGGCGCGAAGTGCCCTGATTGGGTCTGGCGTCACGCCAGGCCTCGCTCGATAGGCTGCTGCAGTTGCCGCAGAGCAGCCAATAGGCGCGCGAGCTGTCTCGCCTATGTCTGCATGCTGCCGCAACGCGTTTTGCATTATTAAAAATTAAGGATAATTTTTGGCTTCAATATCTCGCGGAAAAGGATTTTCCCCTAGCATAAGATATCTTACGCAGTACTCGTTCCCTCTTCTAGAGAGAACCGAGGTTACGTTAGTAACCGAGTACGTTTTCAATCTCAAATATGTTTGTTTATACAGATAGCACCTATTTAAAATTTTTATCTGACGTTTTCGGAGTTGTGAGATCCAAGCGAACACCGGGCGCTCAGCGCTCATGTATCCCGCCTGGAACAGCCTTACTTCGGCTAGTGCTGCTGACGTTTGCCGATGGCTGATGTCTCTAGTCTAGTGGTTAAACATGAGATGTAATTCGTCTTGTGTAGGCTATATCTAACGGACGATCTTTGATCTCATTAATCTATCATTTGTTCCCTGGCAAATCGTTTTGGCTGAGGGCAAAGTTTAGTTTTATAACTTTATATAACGTTAAATTATTTAGGCTATTTATCTTTGACGTTGTAGCCTGCTGACTTATGTTTGACTGAATCGTTTTACTTACTTTATTTCTTGACTTGTATAGCTTCTTATACCTTTTAGGCTACTTATACTTTTATAATGGCTATAATTGATCAATAAAACTGAAATTTAACAAAAAGAGACAGGGTTGTATAATTTTATTTTATATAGCCTATGTAAGAATATTTGTAAAATGTACTTTGCAAGATTAAGCGCTGTTTTATATGGATTAACCCTTTCATGCATACAAGAATTGTTGGTGGACAGAGCCCAGAAAAGGGAAATCACTTCATTTTGTGGGTATGTGTGGATAAAAAAATTAATTTTTACTCAACAGTTGTTACTCTGGTTAAAGCGGTTTCTGTTTATTTTGTAAAGGTCTTGGATGGTTTGCTGAATCGTATTCGAGTTTACGACCTCACTGGCAACTACAAGTCAATTTCTGCGATGGACCTGGCTATACTATGGTATTATGTGCTTTGTAAATGTCAGAATTGTTATCTTTATTTACTAATGTACATTTATTAATTTCTTTTTTCTTTTGTACAAAAGCAATGCCTTCTGAAATTCTTGGGACTTGGGAAAATGGACTGTTGAGTACCCAGAACAGTGGAGGCTGGCTGACTCTAACAACTGTGGGGTTTTGGTTTGTACAGTAAGTTACAAACTTTACGAGACAAACGAGACAAACTTTAAGTTGGCTTGGAAAAGTTTGAGCGAGAAGTTTAAAGTAGTTTGAAGTATCACATTATTATTATTATCTTTCTCGACCCTTTTATAACAATAAAATATTGTGTTGCCGTCACATGAAAAACTATCAAATTATCATATAATTGTTCTGGGTGGTTGCTAGGTGGTTGCCATTATGTTCTGGGTGGTTGTTATGAGATAGATAAATTAAAAATATTAGATAGAATGGAAAATTAGTCTGGATGGATTAAAGAAAGAAAGAAAGAAAGATTTAAAATCTTGAAGTTTAAAGTATTGTATAGATAGATACATAGATAAGTTAGAAATAAAGATAATTTAAGAAGAAAGTAAGAAAGAAAGAAAAAGAGAGCAAGAAAGAAAGACTCATTGTCGTAATCATACTCTAGATCTAATATTATCACATGGAATAGATGTTGATGCCGTTGAAATTCTGCAGCAGAGCGATGACATCTCAGATCATTATCTAGTCTCGTGTAAACTTCATTTAGCCAAGGCTGCAAAGCCGACTCCGTGTTACAAATATGTTAGACCTATCACTTCTGCCACTAAAGATTGCTTTATCAATAATCTTCCTAATCAGTTTCATCATCTCAGCATCCCGGATAGCTTAGAAGAACTAGATATTGCGACAGAAACTTTTAACTCTCTCTTTTCCAGCACTTTAGACACAGTTGCTCCTTTGCGCTTAAAGAAGATTAAAGAAAATAGTCCAACGCCGTGGTACAACGAGCACACTCGGGCCCTTATGAGAGCAGCCAGAAAAAGGGAGCGCAACTGGAAGAAAACAAAACTAGAGGTATTTCACATTTCATGGAAAGAGAGTTCGATTGCATACAGAGAGGCTTTAAAAGCTGCTAGATCTGCTTATTTTTCAACCCTTTTAGAAGAAAATAAATCTTCAACCCCAGACGTTTCCAAGCAGCACAGCAGTAATGACTTTATGAACTTCTTTACTAACAAGATTGATAATATCAGGGAGAAAATTATAACTATATCAGGGTTCGTACGTTTTGAAAAAAACCTGGAAAAGTTATGGAATTTGAAAAATGCAAATTCCAGGCCTGGAAAGGTTTTGAAAAAATAAAAAGACCCAGAAAGTTTTGGAAAAGTCATGGAATTTTTTTTTTAACACAGCATAATATGTGATTAATACAAAAACTGTTTAACCCTCTGGGGTCTAGGCTGTTTTTGGGGCCCTTGAGATGTTCTGACATGCCCTGACATTTGTGCTTTTTTCAGTTGCATATAAACATATTAATGGCAAAGGTGTAAATTCACTCTATTTAGCACAAACAGGGCTACCATAATATGTGAGCCACGTGTATGTACATGTTTTCATTTTTGAGAGAATAATGTTTATGCATGGTTATTGAAAAAACTAAAAACTAAAATTTCTGAAATAAGGCCACAAAACACATAGTAAATATGTGTCAATAAGACTTTTGACTAATGGATGTCCTCGCCTAGAGTTTTTTCTTCAAAATTATGTGAAAATAGTCTTGCTTTATCGTTCACATAAAACCATACATTGATTTAAATTGATGTAAAACAGGTTTTGCTTGGAAAGCCATTATGCGAGGGGGGCGTGAACGAGGAGTGGTTTACACCTTAGAATACTATGTCCCACCCACTCTGCATAATGATGAGCCATTCACTCAGGTGTGACACTGACTGAGCCACAATGCAAGGACAAAAGATATATTTAGAAGAAGACTTATATTGACCATTTAAGATTTTGCTTACATCTATCTTGTAAATATGTTTTGCTATTTTATTAAAAAGGTTACAATTACAACAATAATTACAATTTCAACAATATTTCAAGTGTACTCTTTCTTTGTAAAAAAAAAAGATTATAGGCCTACATTTTATCTATGTATTCATTAGTTTGAATATAGTCAACATTGGAACAGCTAACATCTTAGTTGATGACTTTATTTTTGACAAAAACAGATATAGAAATTGCTAAACAAAAGCTTATTTGACGTGGCAGTATATTCTACAGTAAAAACTGTACTCAAATCTAGTCAACAAGATGTTGTCTTTCATATTTTGCCTGACTGTAACGTTGTTTTCATGAAATATTAGGGCATATTGTTAATTTGCAGTTTAATACGTTGCTTATACAAATATCGATTTTTACTCATCTCAGTATAGCAATACAGTTTGCTAAAACATCATCATTCATTCACACATGCAATTTAAATTTAACTTCTGGCAAAGATGAAGTTGACGATAGGCTATTGACTCGCGATCTTCGCAGTAGGCTAGTGAACGCACCGGAGAAATGCACATTTATTAGGCTACATAGTTTTTTGTTTTGGATGGTTTTGTTTAGAACCAGCTTTCTGTAAATATATTTCACATTTTTTAGACATGTGAGGCGAGTAGGCTACGGTCTGGTTAATGATGATCTCCAGTTCAAGCACCCTATTGTTGTGATTGCTAGCCTATATTTACTTTAAATCCAGGAAATTTGTTAATGAAAAAATGATTAAAATTAAGATACAATTGATACAAAACGAAATTAGTTTTAAAGAAAGGATTTGGAGTTTCTGTTTCTCTGTGAAAGTTTGAAAGTCTTTTAGTGCGAGAGCGCTCGCGTCCATAATGGAGAACTGTCACGTAATATTGTTTTTTCCTCATAAATGCGAACACGAAAAATAAAAGACAAAAGACTTTTAAGTAAAACTTACTCCGAAATTGTGTCCTCGGCGGAATTCGCTCTTCAAAATGCTGCCGTTCTAGTCTGAGTTCCTCTGAGGAAGCATTCGTCCTCGCTGTCCAGAATCATCTGAAGGACGTCTTTACTGGAGAAGCGTGCCATACTCAAAACGCGATGAACTATCAGTAAGTCTGATGAAGAAACTGTGTTTTTATGGCATTGATCGGGGGGCGTATGCGATGCATACTAGATCACCTAAACTATTTACCATTTGAATAGCGCCGGGGGCGGGGCGGCCTCAACTCATTATAGAGATAATGAGGCAGAAGGAAAAACGGCACCTCTCCTTGCTTTCAAACGGATTACATGAGTTGAAAACATTAGTTTTTTATATAAATTACTTCATTTAAAAGAAGAGATTTCAAGCTTCATAAAGACATATCTCACGTGTCTGTGTGAGAAGTATTCGGTGAGTTACAGTTAATTTTCGGACGCGTTTCAGAATGGACTACACTGACAGAGAGAAGGCAGAACTCGCTTCGTGTTTATTTTTCTTTATTTGGCGAAAAGCTCAACACTTTGTTTTTATTATGAGTATACACAAATAATACACATTTAACAGAATCGATTGATGTACGAAACTCCTATGAAAAATCAAAGTCAACAGAGTATTTATGAGTTTCTTTTACACTGAAAAAAAAAAAGCGAGCTGGTATCGCCGCCGATACCGTAGACCTCAGGGGGTTAATAAAAAAAAATATTTCGCGTTGTCTTAACGTCCTTATATTCGGGCGGCATAACGTTCAGTTCACTTCCGATTCACTCACTTGTTGCGATGTTGCCTGAGGCGAAGTCGGTGCTGACAGAAATTTAATTGAAATGCCAGGAAAGGGGCACGAGCATGCTAAAGTTTTGCAAGCACCGGTGGGTCGAGAATGTTAACGTAGCGGAAAGAGGATTGCAGCTCTGGCCGCATGTGAAACGATACGCAGCATATAAGCCTACGTCTGTCTCCTGTAAATGTCAGTTCAATTGTAAGTTCATTCTTTATGTGCTTAGGAGTGTGCGATATTGTCTATGAACTATGATGATTTTGTAATCATTGTTTTAACTATGTACGAGGCACTGCGAGTGATGCACTGATGTCCCCAAATGAGTTTTTGTCTTATATTTATATCATATTATGTTGTCATATTAGAATATCACATGAGCAAGAGTGCCGTTTTCCTTTGCACAATTGCAAATGTGCTATTTATTTAATACAACAGTTAAATTAACTATAAAGTTAACATTTGTGAGTTACTTTTTGGACACAATATTGTCAATTTTCACTTTATATCGCCAACGAGAATTTCATAATGAAGCCGTATAGTCCAACAGACATCGATGATTTTTTAAAATTTATTTAATGAAATCCGCGTTTTGAACGAATCATTTTAACGATTCAATGTACAATCACTTGTTTTTCTGAATGAATCAGCCGTTTGAACAAATCGGTTGAATAAATGACTCCAACAACTCGCTTATTAAGACCGTGATCTTGCCGCCACCTACTTGTGGTTTTAGTTTCATATTTAAAGTATCCTTTAATACTGAGGACACTGTACATGTATTTTATCCTGTCCTTCAAAGATCTTGCACTTTGTGTGTGTTTAAATAAATGTTTATTTTGGATTGTACCATAAATTGTCATCCATTTTATTGTTAAACCTCTGAGGGTAAACTTTTACACATATTTTTATTCTTATAATGTCGACTGACATTTTCAGGAATACATAGTCATGGAAATGTGCCGAAAAGTCATGGAAAAGTTATGGAAAAGTCATGGAAAAGTATTGGTTAAAATGTGTATGAACCCTGAACTATGCAACCATCTACTACAGTATCACATCAGGCAGTGCATTGTAGTCTCCTTGAAGAAAAATTTGATTCATTCGTTGCTATAGGAGACGAAGAATTTACTAAACTCGATAATTCATCTAAATCGACAACATGTATGTTACACCCTATACCGACTAAGCTACTGAAAGAGATGCTTCCAGAGGTCACAGATCCTCTTAATATCATTAATTCATCTTTGTCACTAGGATATGTACCGAAATCTTTTAAGCTGGCTATGATTAAACCGCTTGTTAAAAAAACACAACTTGATCCTACAGAATTAGTCAATTACAGGCTGATCTCGAATCTACCTTTTCTGTCAAAGATACTAGAAAAGGCTAGCCTGGGTTTCCCCATGCTGCCTTGAGCGCAGCGCAATTTTATTCACGCTGCTAGGCAGTCTGGATTCCATGGACTAGATTTTCGCCTCAGCGAGGGGATCAATCACACAACGGGAGGGAGCAGCAAGACGATGACGACGTCTATGCGACACACCGAAGCAGTTTGTTTATATCTATGGATCCAACATGGCAGCAGACGTGAAATTACCTTTCGATGCAACCTTAGATAGTGTTCTAAGTAGTTTAGAACGCAAGTTTATTTCGTCTTCTTCCTCGTCGAATTTCTGTCGCTCTACATACATCATCTGGTATAATTGAAACGATTGGCTATGAGCTACGTACAGGCGCATTTGATAGACATTCGTAGCGCCCAATAAACGGCTCTGGGCATTCGTAAACCACGCCTCAAATACGAGAAAATGAACATGTGGTTCCCAGACCACGTCTCAATGAGAAAGAGGTCTGACGTTAGCCAGGCTAAGAAAAGGCAGTATCCTCACAACTATGTTCCTTTTTAGAAAGAAATGATATCTGCGAGGATTTCCAGTCAGGATTTAGACCATACCATAGTACTGAGACTGCTCTGATTAGAGTCACAAATGATTTGCTCCTATCATCCGATCGTGGTTGTATCTCGCTATTAGTGTTACTCGATCTTAGTGCTGCATTTGACACTATCGACCACAACATTCTTTTAAATAGACTCGAAAATTATGTTGGCATTAGTGGAATTGCACTAGCATGGTTTAAATCATACTTATCTGACCGTTATCAGTTTGTAGCAGTAAATGAAGAGATGTCTTATCGATCACAAGTTCAGTATGGCGTACCACAAGGCTCAGTACTAGGACCGTTGCAGTTAACTCTGTACATGCTACCCTTAGGAAATATCATTAGGAAGCATGGCATTAGTTTTCACTGTTATGCTGATGATACGCAGCTCTATATTTTCTTCACGCCCAGACGAAACTTACCAATTCACAAAATTAACGGAATGCATAGCTGATATAAAAAATTGGATGACTAGTAATTAATTCTTAGTACTTAATTCTGAAAAAACAGAGATTCTAATTATTGGACAAAAAACGTACACACGTAATAACCTAGAATACTGTCTAACAATTGATGGTTGCTCTGTTAAGTCTTCGTCGTCGGTTAGGAACCTGGGTGTGCTCTTTGATACCAATTTTTCATTTGAAAGTCACGTGCCTAGTATCTGTAAAACCACATTTTTTCCATCTTAAAATATATCTAAATTACGTCATATGCTCTCATTGACAAATGCGGAACAATTAGTTCATGCGTTCATGACATCAAGGCTAGATTATTGTAATGCTCTAATGGGTGGTTGCCCTGCACGCTTAATAAACAAACTACAGCTGGTCCAAAACGCAGCAGCTCGAGTTCTTACCAGAACCAGGAAGTATGACCATATTAGCCCAGTTCTGTCAACACTGCATTGGCTCCCTATTAAACATCATATACATTTTTTAATATTGCTGATTACTTACAAAGCATTAAATGGTTTAGCTCCGCAGTACTTGAGCGAACTCTTAACGCATTATAGTCCTTCACGTCTACTGCGATCTCAAAATTCCGGCCAGTTGATAATACCTAGAATATCAAAATCGATTGCTGGCAGTAGATACTTTTTCTATTTAGTCTTTTAGTCTTCCTACCATTGTCCGGGAAGCAGACACACTCTGTCAGTTCAAAGCAAGACTAAAACACAACTCTTTGACCTAGCATACACACAACACATTATAGACTTCTATAATTCCATATTAGGCTGCATAGATTAGGCCAGCCGGAACCGGGAACACTTCCCATAAATCCTGATGTACTCGTTACATCATAAGAAGAATGGCGTCTACGCTAATATTAGTCTCTCTGTTTATATCGAGGTTTACCGCAGTCCGTCAGATCCAGGCCGTAACCAGATCTAATGAAGGGCCGGTGCCTGGACGGGACGACAACGCAGTCCTGAAGTGTCAACTAGTCTCTCCTCTTCCGCCGGATCCAGGCCGTATCCAGATCTGAAGAAGGACCAGCGCCTGGACGCGACGACAATGCAGTCCTGAAGTGTCAACAAGACTCTCCGTTTCCTGAAGTGAGGTGGACCTCGGCCGTATCCAGATCAGATGGTGGATCTGTACCTGGACCTAACCATGACGCATCCCTGAAGTGCCAGCCTCATCAGCCCTGTGAAGGCCTCATCGACACGACCAATCTGACCTCTGACCTGTAATGCTGCCTGGATCATAATCATACACTGTTCGCTCGTTGGCCAGAGGAGAACTGGCCCCCGACTGAGCCTGGGTTCTCCCAAGGTTTTTTTCTCCATTCTGTCACCTGATGGAGTTTTGGTTCCTTGCCACTGTTGCCTTGGCTTTTGGCTTGCTTAGTTGGGGACATTTAATATTCAACAATATTATTGATCTGCCTTATTAAGGGTGGACGATGATGCAATTTTCTTCTAGAAACAAACTGTGTTGTATTATTTTCATGTTATCAATGTGAAGCTGCTTTGATACAATCTGTATTGTAAATTAGCCTGGCTAACGTCAGACCACTTTCTCTTTGAGACGTGGTCTGGATACTACATGTTCATTTTCTCGTATTTGAGGCGTGGTTTACGAATGCCCAGAGCCGTTTATTGGGCGCTACAAATGTCTATCAAATGCGCCTGTACGTAGCTCATAGCCAATCGTTTCAAATTATACCAGATGACGCAAGTAGAGCGACAGATATTCAACGAAGAAGACGACGATGGGTCAGAGATTTATGTGTACACCAGAGAGTCCTGCACGGGTCCGATTTTGTAAATCCGCACCCGCCCCGCTTAAAATAGAACCGACACCCGACCCGCACCCTAAATAAAATCAGTTTAGACTATCACATTATAGACACTTACAAAAATGTTTATTGCCAGGTCATACAGAAGTTACACGACAATTAACACAAGGACAACTTCAGCCGAAGCTGTCAAAAGGCCGGTACATTAAGAACATGGCTAACGTTACCACACAAATCGAACAGACGCGGCTACACCACTATATGCCACGCAATTTCGTCTAGCCTACATCTGACAATGTTGGGTTCAAACACGCCCTGCACACCACACATACTAACAGTGTTAAATATGAAAAATACCGTTCGATAGAACTGCTTTGTTACCAGTTATCTGCGTGCTTCCTCAGGGATGAAGTTCCACATTTGCGGCTATCCAACACGAAAATGTTTGCAGCAAAGCTTTTTACAATATTTTCTTCAGATAACTCCAAATTTCTCCCACACACTGGACTTGATTTTTGATGACGTATTGTCGACAACTTTACAATCTCCACTAGCTATTCTTTTCTTCAACTCCTCAGCATCCATCTCGACGACTGCAAGCAGATCGCGCGCGCGGTTATGATGAATTTTTAAAAGTGGAAGTAGCCTAGGTAACGTTATAGATCCTGGGAGGGCGTGGTGGCGCGTCGGCACAAATAAACTGATGTGGATTTTAAATTATTTTATCAACTTGAAATACAGGCATATTTTTGTAGATGAGATGCTTGATAAACTAAATATGCATATATTTTTACGTCTGTCATGTTGGATCCATAGATAAACAAACTGCTTCGGTGTGTCGCATATACTTCGTCATCGTCTTGCTGCTCCCTCCCCGTTCTGTGATTGGTTCCCTATTTCAGGGGAAAAATTAGCCCATGGTAGCCAGACTACCTTGCAGCGTGAATAAAATCGCGCTGCTCAAGGCAGTATGGGGAAACCCAGGCTAATTGTAAATAGCGCTATATAAATAAAGGTGACTTGACTTGACATGATATGCCCTATGAGCAGATCTAGACATGTGGTGCTGGGGAAGAGGAAGGTGTCAGAGAGAAAACTGCACCAGCTTACAGCAAGTACTGAAACAGACCATTTAAATGTTAGCGGTAGAGAGAGCGGGCAAGCATATTGGCTGCAGATTACAAGCAAAGGATATCAGCTTGAGCCACATAATACATGTAACGAGTTAGCTCAAAGAAATAATAATCAATCATAACTTGTTATAATTGATTATGAATATTTGGATCAGTTTATAGAATTAACTTAATGTAGTAAAATTTATATATTACAATCAACCCACCTGTTCGTCCCGTGAACACAGCGTTAATTGTTTATTAATTCTAAGAAATATTTAATTCCGGGGGAGGGAAATGTCTTTCTTATCGTACAGTACTACTAAGAGCCTGTTTTCAAAATCGTAAAGTAAACTTTGTTGCAAGCAGAGAATCAGAACCAAATACGTATTGTGCACAAGTTTTATTAACTAAATCATAAACATACCTAATCTAAACACACATACAAACAAGCATAGGTAAAATGGTGAGTGACAGAATGGAACTGGAAGCAGGAAATGGGACTATGGAAAAGATCCATTTAACTATGAAAAGAACCATCAGTTTATCATTTTCAGAGCACCTCATTAAATTTATACCTGCATGGTGTATGCAGTGGAAACAATTCTGTAAGTTCTTGGAAAAGGATGTTGATGGTTCAGTGAGTGCCAAACATGGAAGTCGCAAATGTTTTCTTCTCCGTTGGATGAAGAAGAAATTATGAACTTTAGTGGGTTGTTTGACACTGTTCTGGTTGAAGGTTTTCTCTCTCTCCATGAGCACATGGCTGACCACATGCAGATTGGGCCAGAAAGGCCACGCAGGCAACCAAGGAGTGAGGAAGTCGAAGATGGTTGCCCATTCAATGATGGTAAAGTTGCAGTTTTCTTCTGAGTTGGATTGAAGAAAATACAGTCTGACACTGTTGGGAGAGTGAAGGCATAGTATGAGTCACGGCCTGCTGGGGCCCATGGGCCCCAGTGGGGGTCCCCACAGACATCAACACGAAGAAGCAGCTGTGAAGGCCAGAAGAAGAGGGGGAGTCACTGTGAATTTGTCTCTAATGAAGCCTGAGAAAGGCCCCACCTCTCCGGGTTTACTTGACCAATGAGAAAGGTGGAATTTCCAAGCGGGAAGATTCCTCTGTGGTTGATTTATGAATCTTTGTTTTAAGCGTGCTCATTTGCATGTGCAGCTGGATTGGTTTCTGATGAAGAAACTAAGAAAGATTCTTGTAATACTAATATGTTGCGCGGCTATCGGCATATCATGTACACAATCATTTCGATCTTTAAAGTATCAATTTATAGAGACCAAACATGGTATAGGTGAGGTTACATTGACCGTTGGCTCTATCATAAAATACACAGTACTAAAAAAAATTGAAATAAAAGACACTACACAAGACAGTAAATCATTCACACGAATGTTCATTTATAGATCAGTTTGTCTATAAATGAATGCAGCAAAGTCTGTTTTTAGGTCTGTTTCTGTCTTCCCTATGGTCTCTGCCTTGACCACATGACCACATTTTTAACAGCAATAAAACCAACTTATCTGATCGTAGTCATGGTTACCAAGACCCTTCTTGCCCTTGTTGGGGGAATGGGACCATAGATCCCAGAGTGAGTTTTAAAGATTATTTGTTACATATAACAAATAATTGTGTCTGATTTGTCTCAGTCACTACATACAAGAGATTATTGCACGGCCTTTTCTAGGCATTGGCAACCTAGGAGGTTTCCTAGGCCACCACCAGCTGGAGTGGGCGTCAATGAGCACTTCAACACTGCATTTTAGCAATAATGAACTAGTTAAATAGCATTTAAGCATCTAAGCATAGGCATAAAATAGAATTCTTTTTTAAAAATGTTATCAGAAAGACATGATTAGAAATCTAAAAATGTAGTGTCTAAAGGAAATGTATATTTGTTTAAAACGAATGACTGATGGCATCAACAAAATAACACAGGTTATTTTATAAAATAACAAAAATTGTTTTGGGTAATGGGTAAATGCCATGACCAAAGCTTTGCTAGAAAGTACCTTCTGGTTTATAATAATAATAAGCTTTAAGTGAAATAATAAAGCAGTAATGAGAAAAAAGATATGCAGGTTCATGCTATTCCTTCTCCAATTATCTCATACATTATTGTCTCCCTCTCCTGGTAATAGTCTGTATTACCAGGAGATAACTTTTCCATATATATATATTTTTTTTTTTTACTCAAATCTGTATATGAAGCTTAATTTACATGTCATATTACAAATTCTAAGCTTTGGTACACCCTATATTACTGAAAATGATTATATAGTTGAATACCTGATTTTTACGATATTCTGGTAGTGAGTTTTGTTTACTCCATAGAGATTGGCTTCTTAGAGGTGTGTATACTGCAAGTAAGTAGACACTAATAGAAAACATACAGGTAACTAGTTGTATTTCTCTTACAAGGAAAAACAAAGAGTATAAATGGAATAAAAATATATGATTCTATTTAGTAGGCTTTATCAGACAGGCTTGAGAAAAATTGTAGCTGATGGAGAATGCTGGTTTTTTTTTTTTTTTTTTGCTAATTGAATTCGTCAATAACTCCTTCAGTTCTGGATTCAAAAAATGTGAACAAGGATATCATTCTTGTAAATTACCAACAGTATGTTTATTATTAACTACGTACACTCACCTAAAGGATTATTTGGAACACCTGTTCAATTTCTCATTAATGCAATTATCTAATCAACCAATCACATGGCAGTTGCTTCAATGCATTTAGGGGTGTGGTCCTGGTCAAGACAATCTCCTAAACTCCAAACTGAATGTCAGAATGGGAAAGAAAGTTGATTTAAGCAATTTTGAGCGTGGCATGGTTGTTGGTGCCAGACGGGCCGGTCTGAGTATTTCACAATCTGCTCAGTTACTGGGATTTTCACGCACAACCATTTCTAGGGTTTACAAAGAATGGTGTGAAAAGGGAAAAACATCCAGTATGCGGCAGTCCTGTGGGCGAAAATGCCTTGTTGATGCTAGAGGTCAGAGGAGAATGGGCTGATTCAAGCTGATAGTAGTGGTGGGCAGATCGAGGCTTCGTGAAGCAATGAAACAGTTGAACCAAATGGGCCATATTGTTTTGAGGCTTCGAATCAATCCGACACCCATCTCAACGGTGACACCTAGTGGTCACTTGCAGGTGTTGATCTGAAACAACCTTGACGAGCTTTTTTTTTTTTATTGTATTTTTCTAATATGTGAAGCTTGTAACCTATTCATGGATTTCATCCGGTCCCTTTCCACAGGTGTATTAATCAAGCACAATGCAGTCTGCATTCATAATCTAGGTGCTTGATTTTATACACCTGTGGAAAGGGACCAGATGAAACCCATGAATAGGCTCCTCACTGTGCATAATGTTATTTTGGTCCTGCAAAATGAATATTAATAAAAGAAATCAAGCCACAATGTCTCACTTTTTTTTGAGATTTTTATAAAAAAATATTAATTTCTCTGCTGTGGAAGGACTTAGCCTACTTCTTTTTTTTTTACAGATAATTTCTCCAGCCTTTGAAAAAATCCTCTCACAATGGACACTTGTTGCTGGCATGCAAAGATATTTTTTAGCTAGGACATACAAATGAGGAAAGATTACTGCTCTCTCTTTCCAGTAAGTTAGTGGATCATGAGTTCTGGGCAAATACGCAAATTTCAAATTCTCCTCAAATGGCGCATCATGGATGATGTATTGTTGCAGTAGGCTAGCTGCCGATCACAATACACACATCTCATATTTAGGATTTCTAAACGGAAATGCTCCCACACCACAGATGTACTCTTCTGTGGAGCCTCCATTTTATCTATCTATTTATGTATCTATCTATATGAATCTATCTATGTATGGCTAAAAAACTATATGTCTCTATAATCTACCTATGTATCTAGATATAATCTATGTATCTATCTATAATCTATCTATGTATTTATGTATCTATAATCTATCTATATATGTATCTATCTATTAATCTAGCTTGCTATATAGGCTATATTTATATCTATGTATCTATTAATTTGTCACTATATACTCTGTCTGTCTCTAGCCTATCAGTCAATGTGTTGTGTAAATTTAAATGTAAGCCTTAAGCCTATAACTAGTCAAATCGCACTATGCCACTATATCACCAAAAATCCGCTATCTCAAAATCAAACTCCTCTCACAAAAACCCACGAGGTCAATATGCGTTGATTTCACTTTTATACAGATATGCGATTGTGTGTTCTGTTCCCGACCGTGTCAATCAAACGCTGATTCGGCGGACCACACCTGATGAAACACTTAGTGAAACACTTCGAGGCTTCGTTTGGCCATAGTCACGTGACATGGGTGTTTTGAATCACGCTTCGGATCAGTGTTTCGAAACATCTGCGCTTCGGGATCTCGCAAAGCTTCGGAACGACTGTTTCGCGTCAGCCATCCCTAGCTGATAGAAGAGCAACTTTGACTGAAATAACCACTCGTTACAACCGAGGTATGCAGCAAAGCATTTGTGAAGCCACAACACGCACAACCTTGAGGCGGATGGGCTACAACAGCAGAAGACCCCACCGGGTACCACTCATCTCCACTACAAATAGGAAAAAGAGGCTACAATTTGCACAAGCTCACCAAAAGTGGACAGTTGAAGACTGGAAAAATGTTGCCTGGTCTGATGAGTCTCGATTTCTGTTGAGACATTCAGATGGTAGAGTCAGAATTTGGCGTAAACAGAATGAGAACATGGATCCATCATGCCTTGTTACCACTGTGCAGGCTGGTGGTGGTGGTGTAATGGTGTGGGGGATGTTTTCTTGGCACACTTTAGGCCCCTTAGTGCCAATTGGGCATCGTTTAAATGCCACGGCCTACCTGAGCATTGTTTCTGACCATGTCCATCCCTTTATGACCACCATGTACCCATCCTCTGATGGCTACTTCCAGCAGGATAATGCACCATGTCACAAAGCTCGAATCATTTCAAATTGGTTTCTTGAACATGACAATGAGTTCACTGTACTAAAATGGCCCCCACAGTCACCAGATCTCAACCCAATAGAGCAACTTTGGGATGTGGTGGAACGGGAGCTTCGTGCCCTGGATGTGCATCCCACAAATCTCCATCAACTGCAAGATGCTATCCTATCAATATGGGCCAACATTTCTAAAGAATGCTTTCAGCACCTTGTTGAATCAATGCCACGTAGAATTAAGGCAGTTCTGGAGGCGAAAGGGGGTCAAACACAGTATTAGTATGGTGTTCCTAATAATCCTTTAGGTGAGTGTATTTTCAGTCCCATATTTTCAAATAGGGCCTATACGGCCATTTTAAACTATAGCTTTAACATACCACATCCTTTTTAAAATGTTACAGCATCAGCATATTATATTGTTTTGTTTTTGTTTTTTGGGGGGGGGGGGGGGGGGGGGGGGTTTCTTTGCAAAGGAAAGACTTTTACTTCTCTAATAAACTGGATAAACCTTTGTCTTATTTCTTTTGTTCTCACTCCATAAACAATTGGGTTAAAACAACTTGGAAAAAGTAAGTACATTGTGCTCACAAATACACGACTACTGGTAGAAAAATTATTTCTTATTCTGTATGACATAAACGCAATCAGGGCAAGGTGTTTATGGCCTTCATGTGGGCCTTACCAGATTTAAACACAGAGAAAAAAAAATCACAGCATAGGAAGCAGTAATGAGAATAAAATCTGCAGTTGGTATAAGGAAAGCAGACAAAAGTCCTACTAAGTTATTAATAGATATATCTCCACATGCTAACAGAACCAACGCCATGTGTTCACAAAAACAGTGATCAATCACATTTGTTAAACAAAATGACAGTTTTCCAGCCAGAGAGACCATGGTGATATTCAGAAGTCCATTTCTGATTAATGGGACAACAATAAACTTTAGAAAGTTAGGGATTTCCATGTATTTATGATAGTAAAGCGGTTTGCATATTGCAAAGTAACGGTCCAGGGCCATCCAAAAAAGCAAAGTGGACTGAAATGAGCCAACAAAATGAATGCAAAACTTTTGTATCAAACAACCTGTTAGAGATATCCCACTCCAATCAAATAAAAAGCCAAGAAGCATGTTAGGTACAAAAAATACAGGCGAGATCAAGTCTACAACAGCCATTAAACCTATTAGTACATACATAGGAGAATGCAGAGACTTTTGACATATGATTAAATATATGATAATAGAATTTGCTGTGATAGACAGTCATCAGAGAGAAAGGGATAAATAAAAAAGGTCTCCATTCTTCTAGGCTGTAGAAACCAATCAGATTGAAGTCTGTGAATGAAATATTTTGTGCAGAAAGATTCTTCATGCTGTTCATAAATAAAATAAAAAGGAATTAATGCCTAAAGATAAAAACTAAACCATTTTTCCATGTATGTCCAGTAGGCTGTGCTACATTTGAGAGTGATAAATAAAAAAAATACACAGTATTGCTCATTATTATGTTATTCAGTGATTTCACTTTCACAATTATGAATAAAAATGCAGAGTGAATGTGCTTTTCATCTATTATCATTATGAAAGGATTAGAATACACTTAATTTGACCTTATTTGTGATGCTTCTTTGTTGTACTTTGTTGCTGTGAAGAGAGAAAAAAAATCAAGCTGACCTTCACATGTTAGATGTTCTGTGAATGTTTCATTATATAAAGATAAAGATACAAGATATGATGTTATGTTTAAGTACATAGGCCTTTCATGCATTAACCTGTGCTCTCGATAACTATCATAACTATTGTTTAACTATCATAATTCTTTTTCTTACATGTAAGAGTGAAATGAAAGTGTGACATGAAATCATGGTCTCTAAACACTATGCCGTGTTCCCATGAGTCTGTAAACTATTCCCATGTTGGAATAGAACCAGCCACAGGTTTTCACTTATGCATTATATATACACAGTATATATCCCTAAGTATATAAGTATACTTCAAGTTCATTTTATTAAGTAGGCTATACCTTAGTAAAGTTCAAGTATATTTTTAAGAATACTCTATGAAGTAAGTATACCAATACCAATGTACTAGAAGTATACTTGTAAGTGTACTGTTTCAATAATACTTGGGACTTATTGGCCCACTTTTTAGTTTATAAAAGTATACATTTACGTATACTTAAAAAGTGTAACTGTAGTAAACTTTGAGTACACAAATAGTTTACAACTAAGGGCGCTATCATACACCTAGTGCAATGCAGCGCCAGGCGCGACGCAAATGTCTTTTGCTAGTTTCAGCCCGACGCAGTTATCATTTTTACGTCCTCATATTTTTTTATTTTTTTTAAAGAGCGTGTTAGTAATGTGCATTTATAGGCGGGTCCACAACGTGCGTACACTCTGTCAACACAAAAAAAAATGAATAAATGTAAACACGTTGATCTCACAGTGATCTCTCCATATGATCACAATGTGAGTTCACAGTGAGCTAAAAGTGTAACCGCACTGTGCACTCACTGAAGCTCATATAGGGGTTATGCGCAACATGCTTCCGGGTTCTACAAAACAGGTTTAACTACTTCCGGCCGTCAGCTACTGAGGTAAACACAGCGTAGTAATGGTGACCTTCTAGCTGGTGTTTGCAGGAGTTACAGCTAATATCAATTTCCCATGTACACCGTATTGCCAAACAGACGTACTCTGCTAGACAAGGGATTTAAGTTTTACGCCTCCTCATTTATTCATAATTATGAAGGTATGTAGTATATGTAGCTTTTGCTAATGGCACCCGATATAGCGTTAGCTACCTATCAGTAGTTAGTTTAGACTTGTATGCTATCAGTAGTTTAGCCTTTTATTTTTGCTCGCAGACGATTAAAACAATCAAATGAAGACTGCAGACTGTACTGTCAGTGTCAGAACAGCTTGTCAGCTTTGTTGTTGTCGACTTTTGAAACGGTCAAATTAAAATGCATACAATACATTTTAATGTTCGCTAATTATCTTAGTAAACGTTAGAAGATGTTGAATTTTAACAAAATTTTATAGAAAAGTCACTTACCTTGCAATAAATGTGTTCTCCCACGAACATCTGTCTTGTATTCCGACTATTCCTCAATCCCTTCGCACCGCACGTTCAAAAGTCTTGACCCCGCCCTTGCTTCAGTTTCATTGGTTGAAGCTGAGTAGATGGATATTTAATAAATTTTGGAGTGGTTATAATTGGCCCTCTCTTTGCACACTTGATCACTTTGGGATTTTCTGATGATCCCTAAACTCATTTAATCTGTTGTCACTGCTTAAATTAGAGCCCTTTCGTTGGAGTTAGCATAATAAGTATAACGAGTTTGAGCAAATTACCAACCTGTGCCTTCTCATGTAAACAGAGTGGCAATGTATAGGAAGTGTCGTGATAATTTAATTTGTAGCTGTTTTCGTGGGACTTATAAAATGAACTTAAATATGTACATATATTAGAGGTCACAACTTTAAAAAAGTTGTTTATAGGAGGCTACTTTCATACAAAACTTAGTATACTAAATGCAGTTATACTGTAGTCATCCTGGAGAAGGCTTTAGATTAAAACATCTTTCAGGGCATCAGTGAAATGACTAAATACTACCCAAATATAATTACTGAATACATTTTGCCAAAGCCATATCTTACTTGTGAAAAGAGGCTGATGAGAACGTTTGCTCCTACTTTTTTAATTGTTCTTATGCACCTAACTGTAATAAAACAGGATTGTTTTTGAATTGTTCATAATATTAGTAACTACTTCCTGATCCCTCCATTTTAGACGTAAACCAACAACTTGATTGTTAGCAGGTAGGATATATGTAACCTTAAAGGTACAAGCACATGTTTCCATTTTTTTCCATTTTCATTGGAAACTTCAATTTTATAGAAAAAAATCCATTTATTACAGAGTATCCATTTAATCCATTTATTGCAGTGTACTATATGAAACAGTGAACAGAACAGCACTTGGTATGTAAATCAAGACAGTGATTCCCAAATGTTTTCTCCATTAACAAGATAAAGATGAAACAATATGTTTTACCTGAAACTTATAGCTGAACAGACTTTAATTCATCTGAGGATGCAGATAACAGATTAACATGGTTTATTGGCAATGAACACTGTTTCTGACAAAGAAAGTCTCTTTATAGGACTACAAACATTTCTATTTCAGTGGCTGAAATTACTTGATAGACAAACTGTCAAATTGAATGAATTTCCAGACACTTAAATCTTTATTGTTGAAACCTTTACAATGGAAACTTTATTTATATTTATTTTGAACATTTTCAATAAAGCATTCCTTATTTCTTTTGTTCGCACACCATAAATGATTGGATTGATACTTGCAGGAAATACTATATACGTAACGCCCAGAAAGGTATTTATATCGACTGGGATTGGAATGTGAAGATTTCGTGATAGAAAGGTAATACTCCCCACAAAGTAAAAACACATCATAACCATTAAGTGTGTACCACAGGTATGAAAGGCTTTCCAACGATCCTCTCCAGCTGCAGCCCCCAACACAACATGCAAGATTTTCACATAAGAGAAGAAAATAATAGATATGTCAATTCCCACAAAACAGATTATCACAACTAATCCCATTGCATTATTTGTGCTTATTGAATCACAGGCCAAGCTAACAAGAGCCATGTGGTCACTGTAGCAATGATGGATAACATTAGACCCACAAAAAGACAAAAGTGAAGCCAAAGCAACCAGTGCAAACATTATAGTGCCACTTCTGATCAATGTAAAAATAAGCAGTTTCATAAACATGTCTGAGTTCATGATTTCAGTGTAATGTAATGGCTTGCAAATGGCCACAAAGCGATCTAAAGCCATAGCTAAAAGTATGGTGGATTCTACAGAAAAAAAGAAATGAGTAACAAACATTTGTGTCAAAATAAAGATATTTCATTCAAGTCAAAGAGGAAACCAAGAAGCATTGCTGGGATAATGGCAGTGGGTACAATGATGTCGACAACCGCCAAAGCAGACACTAGAATGTACATTGGACTGTGAAGACTTTCTGTATTTCTGATCACGAAAAGCAACAAAGAATTCCCCAGCACAACCAAAATGTAACATACAAAAAATGACTAAAACTCTTTCTCGTGCCCCAGGTGTATGTTATCTTCCTGGCCCATATGGCGTTATTGTGTTTGTTCTTTCATGTCCCTTCAGCTGTAAGAGACCCTCACAGAAACACATGACTAAATGATATTAACAGTTTGGAAAACGATGAATATAAGTAATACTGAATTTTTCCCATAACAGATGTTTGCTTCTTGGAGTTCCTCAATCATGGCACTCTGAATGTGGTCGTTGCAACCTATTTTACAGGGTAAGTACAAAATGATTATTATTTATCACTTGATGGAATTAAATAAACATCATGTTTGGGATTAGCCATATAGTTTAGCCACACATTGTGACCTCTATATTAAATGGCAGTTATCATTTAGCTACTCAATGAATTGAAAACACAATTACTCCAGCAAATGTAAATGTATCATGTATGAAATATCCACCAATTGTCTGGTACATTCTCCTGTCTTATCCTTTCTTAAAGTTTTTTTCATGAGCAACATTCTTGTTGGAATTTGATGACTTTGTTCCCAGGCTATTTCTCATCATGCCTGCATAGGTAGTAACTACAACAAAGTACTTTTTGTAAATTAAAAGAATTTCAACAAAACAAATCAAAATGTTTTTTTGTTAAAATTTTGTCAAAATTGGAAATGCAACATCACAACAATCACATCACTGGTAACCACCCCAAAACAAAGGCAATTATAAGTCTTACAAGTTTATTTTCAATAGAAATATACATTCATTCTTACATTTACATGAAAATAAAATACATTATCAATTTTTTCTGTTCACTTTAGTCATATTTGCTCAGATTCGGCTGCATGGAAACATACCTGCCTGAGTGTCTTGCTTTCTCTGTCGTTTGGTCATATGCTGTAGAATAGGGGCCCACATTAAGACCTGAAGCCATTCGAATAGGAGCATATATACAGTGAGTTTGATCAATGCTCCCATAGGAATAAGACAACAAACTATACAGCCACTGACCTTGTGTACATTATAATGACCTCATTCCATCCACTCAAACACGCAGAAGAAATGATTGTTCCAGGAAGAATGAACCAATTACTAGATTATTTTTGTCTTGGTTAATTAGCTCTGCTGAGGGGGTTCATGTTTGTGGTTTTAGTTGCTATAGCATAGATAGTGTAAGTGTCCAGTATTAGTGTCTCTAATTGTCCAGTAAGGCAGTGTAAACTCTTGCAACATCATTGACAAGTCACGTCAACTTTATTTATATAGCTCTTTTTACAATACAGATTGTTTTAAACAGCTTTTTAGGGATAACAGGAAAATAATGCAACAAAGTTTGTTTCGGCTGTACAGCAGCTTTAGAAGAAAATAGTGTCATTGTCCAGCTTAAGTAAGTTCAGTGTTGATTAATTTTGGTTGTAAAAATCATTAGTTATTAATTTAGTTCATGTATCTATACCGAAGGTATCAATGTAGGTACACAATGGTATCAATGCAGTCAGATCAAAAATACTGTTGAATATTTAGTGTCCCCAACTCAGCAAGCCAAAGGTGACAGTGGCAAGGAACCCAAACTCCATCAGGTGACAGAATGGAGAAAAAAAACCTTGGGGGAAACCAGACTCAGTCGGGGGGCCAGTTTTCCTCTGACCAATGAACAAACAGTGTATGATTATGATTCAAGCTGCATTACAGGTCAGAAGTCAGATTGGGATCGGAAAAATTGTCATATTTAATCCTGTTTTAATCACGCTGATATGAGACGGGTTTTGTTGAGGATCTGTGCTGTAATTTCGATCACAGGTGAAAGTCTAGTTGACAGAGTCTCTGCTGACATTCAGGGCTGTGCTGTGGTCATAGGCGCAGATCCTCCATCTGATCTGGATACGGCCCGGCTCTGGCTGAACCTTTTCAGTCAGGATTTCACCCATCCAATGCAAGGATTTCAGCAAGCATTGAATGTCCCTGAATTTCCTCATTGGCTCTGCTGCCTCAGTCAAAAGGATGGACCTATCCTTTGATATTGATGGAGTTCATGTTAAGCCTTCATCATCTATTCGTAACCTTGGTGCCTTAATCAACTCAACTCTATCTTTTGGCTTCTTGTTAAAAACTCTTTTTTCCATCTTCGTAATATTGCACGTCTTCAATCTTCTCACTCTAGCTGATACTGAAACCTTAATTCATGCATTAATCACGTCACGTCTGGATTACTGCAATGCTCTATTTCTTGGTCTGCCCCCCCAAAAAATATTGCAAGATTACAGTATGTTCAAAACTCAGCAGCAAGAGTTCTCACCTCCACCAGGCATTCAGCTCACATTACTCCTCTGCTTCATGACCTTCACTGGCTACCCGTGGCATCACGTATTCACTTTAAGGGACTACTTCTAACGTTTAAGGCATTAAATGGTCTTGCACCTCCATATCTGTCTGATTTACTTTACTCTTACCTCCCTTAGATCAGCTGAACTTGGTTTATTGTCCATCCCTCGTTTCCGGTTGGCTACTGTAGGTGGAAGGTCATTTAGTGTGAATGCTCCTAAATTATGGAATTCACTACTCCTTACACTTCATAATATCTCATACATGGCTACATTCAAGACTCAGCAAAAAACACATCTATTTAACATGTATTTTGGATAATGTGACTATATGTGTCCTTATGTGATTGTAATGTGTGCGGGTGTGTAAATGTATTGTAATGTACAAATGTAAAGCAACCTTGAGCTACGGAAAGGCGCTATATAAATAAAACTTCTTCTTCTTGATTTGTAAAGAAGGACTACACGCCTGCGCACCCCTACTAGTCGCTGATCATTCATGGCTTATAGGGGGCGCAACAGTATAATAAATCTTTGAAGTCCACTTTTACCAAATTTAAGCTAGAATATTGGTTCTAAGCTAGAAGAAGAAACCTATCCAAATTTATATGGCCAATTTCCCAACCTATCCAACATACATTTTCAAAAGGGATCAAATAAGGAGTTTAACTTTAATTGATTATACCCGAAATTAAGCTTTTCAGCTATAAGGTGAATTCAGTGTGGTGACTAGCCTAATTTGAATTTATTTATTTTTTATTTTATTTTTTCAAAGAAACTGAGTAAAACGAGTTAAACCTAGAGTGTATTAATTTACATAAACAGTGACAAGTGATTATACAGTACTTACCTTTTGAGTCTTTGAAACCCATAAGAAAAAAAGAGGTGTTTGAAGAATTTTTATTGTTTTTATTTTAAAGTATACATTGTATTTTATTTTATTTTTCTTTCTTTTATGCATTAGTTATTTGTTTATAATTCAAGTTTTGAATTCCAAACAAAACAATATATTCAGTTACACCTTATACCTTGTGTGAGTGGCTCATTATTGTTGTGACATCCTTATTCTCTGCAGGCGAATTTAGTCTTCTGATCTGACTGGTCCATACTCAGACATTGCGTCTGTACCAAATTGAGTGAAGGGTTACAAAGTTGGCCTATCCAACATAGACAGACTGGCTAAACCGACCGTCTGATAGCTGTCTCACGTCACCAAGGTCAGATAAATCCCATCACATATAGAGCCTCTTTCACCTAGATATCATCATATAGAGACTGTGTCTGTTCCCCGAACTAGGAAATACAAAAAACTCCTAAACCCATTCAAGGTTAAAATTTTTATTGATGTTCAACAAATAAAAAACAGATATAATACGGATGAACAAATGATAAAGCTCGGGTTGCTGAATATTCGATCCCTTACTTCAAAAGCAGTCATTGTTAATGATATGATTACTGACTATAATCTCGACGTGCTGTGTTTGACAGAAACCTGGCTAAAACCAGACAATTGTATTACTTTAAATGAGTCCACCCCACAAGATTACTGTTATAAACATGAACCTCGTCTGAAAGGCAAAGGGGGAGGTGTTGCTGTAATTTATAGTAATATCTTCAGAATTACTGAGAAGTCTTGTTTTAAATATAATTCTTTTGAAGTGTTGTTGCTAAATGTAACACTATCTAGTGTAAATGATAAATCATGTTTAACATTTGTGCTGGCTACTGTATACAGGCCACCAGGGCACCATACAGACTTTATCAAAGAATTTGCTGATTTTCTATCAGAGTTAGTACTGGCTGCAGATAAAGTCCTAATTGTTGGTGATTTTAATATACATGTAGATAACGAAAAAGATGCATTGGGATTGGCATTTAAAGAAATTCTGAACTCTATTGGAGTTAGACAACACGTGTCAGGACCTACTCATTGTCGTAATCACACTCTAGATCTAATATTATCACATGGAATAGATGTTGATGCCGTTGAAATTCTGCAGCAGAGCAATGACATCTCAGATCATTATTTAGTCTCGTGTAAACTTCATTTAGCCAAGGCTGCAAAGTTGACTCCGTGTTACAAATATGTTAGACCTATCACTTCTGCCACTAAAGATTGCTTTATTAATAATATTACTGATCAGTTTCATCATCTCAGCATACCAGATAGCTTAGAAGAACTAGATATTGCAACAGAAACTTTTAACTCTCTCTTTTCCAGCACTTTAGACACAGTTTCTCCTTTGCGCTTAAAGAAGATTCAAGAAAATAGTCCAACGCCGTGGTACAACGAGCACACTCGGGCCCTTAAGAGAGCAGCCAAAACAATGGAGCGCAACTGGAAGAAATGCTCGATTGCATACAGAGAGGCCTTAAAAGCTGCTAGATCTGCTTATTTTTCAAACCTATTAGAAGAAAATAAACAAAACCCTAGGTGTTTATTTGAAATAGTGGCTAAACTAACGAAAAATAAATCCTCAACCCCAGACGTTTCTAAACAACACAGCAGTAATGACTTTATGATCTTCTTTATTAACAAGATTGATAATATCAGGGAGAAAATTATAACTATGCAACCGCCTACTACAGTATCGCATCAGGCAGTGCATTGTAGTCTCCTTGAAGAAAAATTTGATTAATTCGTTGCTATAGGAGAGGAAGAATTTACTAAACTCGTTAAATCATCTAAATCGACAACATGTATGTTAGACCCTATACCGACTAAGCTACTGAAAGAGATGCTTCCAGAGGTCACACATCCTCTTCTTAATATCATTAATTCATCTTTGTCAATAGGATATGTACCGAAAACTTTTAAGCTGGCTATTATTAAACCGCTTGTTAAAAAAACGCAACTTGATCCTACAGAATTAGTCAATTATAGGCCGATCTCGAATCTGCCTTTTCTGTCAAAGATACTAGAAAAGGCAGTATCCTCACAACTATGCTCCTTTTTTTAGAAAGAAATGGTATCTGCGAGGATTTCCAGTCAGGATTTAGACCGTACCATAGTACCGAGACAGCTCTCATTAGAGTTACAAATGATTTGCTCTTATCATCCGATCGTGGTTGTATCTCTCTATTAGTGTTACTCGATCTAGGTGCTGCATTTGACACTATGGACCATAACATTCTTTTAAATAGACTCGAAAATTATGTTGGCATTAGTGGAATTGCACTAGCATGGTTTAAATCATACTTATCTGACTGTTATCAGTTTGTAGCAGTAAATGAAGAGATGTCTTATCGTTCACAAGTTCAGTATGGCGTACCACAAGGCTCAGTACTAGGACCGTTGCTGTTCACTCTGTACATGCTACCCTTAGGAGATATCATTAGGAAGCATGGCATTAGTTTTCACTGTTATGCTGATGATACTCAGCTCTATATTTCTTCACGCCCTGACGAAACTTACCAATTCACAAAATTAACGGAATGCATAGCTGATATAAAAAATTGGATGACTAGTAATTTCTTAGTACTTAATTCTGAAAAAACAGAGATTCTAATTATTGGACAAAAAACGTCCTCACTTAATAACCTAGAATACTGTCTAACACTTGATGGCTGCTCTGTTAAGTCTTCGTCGTCGGTTAGGAACCTGGGTGTGCTCTTTGATACCAATCTTTCATTTGAAAGTCACGTGTCTAGTATCTGTAAAACCGCATTTTTCCATCTTAAAAATATATCTAAATTACGTCATATGCTCTCATTGACAAATGCGGAACAGTTAGTTCATGCGTTCATGACCTCAAGGCTAGATTATTGTAATGCTCTACTGGGTGGTTGCCCTGCACGCTTAATAAACAAACTACAGCTGGTCCAAAACGCAGCAGCTCGAGTTCTTACCAGAACTAAGAAGTATGACCATATTAGCCCATTCTGTCAACACTGCACTGGCTCCCTATTAAACATCATATACATTTTAAAATATTGCTGATTACTTACAAAGCACTAAATGGTTTAGCTCCGCAGTACTTGAACGAGCTCTTAATGCATTATAGTCCTTCACGTCTATTGCGATCTCAAAATTCCGGCCAGTTAATGATACCTAGAATATCAAAATCGACTGCTGGCGGTAGATCCTTTTCCTATTTAGCACCAAAACTTTGGAACAATCTTCCTAACATTGTCCGGGAAGCAGACACACTCTGTCAGTTCAAAGCTAGACTAAAAACACATCTTTTTGACCTAGCATACACATAACACATTATAGACTTCTATAATTCCATATTAGGCTGCATAGATTAGGCCAGCCGGAACCGGGGACACTTCCCATAAATCCTGATGTACTCGTTACATCATAAGAAGAATGGCGTCTACGCTAATATTAGTCTCTCTGTTTATACCAAGGTTTACCGCAGTCCGTCGGATCCAGGCCGTATCCAGATCTGAAGAAGGACCAGCGCCTCGACGCAACGACAACGCAGCCCTGAAGTGTCAACAAGACTCTCCGTTTCCTGAAGTGAGGTGGACCTCGGCCGTATCCAGATCAGATGGTGGAGCTGCACCTGGACCTAACCATGACGCATCCTGAAGTGCCAGCCTCATCAGCTCTGTGAAGGCCTCATCGACACGACCAATCTGACTTCTGACCTGTAATGCTGCCTGGATCATAATCATATACTGTTCGCTCGTTGGCCAGAGGAGAACTGGCCCCCGACTGAGCCTGGGTTCTCCCAACGGGTTCTGGCCAACGAGTGAACAGTGTATGATTATGATCCAGGCAGCATTACAGGTCAGAAGTCAGATTGGTCGTGTCGATGAGGCCTTCACAGGGCTGATGAGGCTGGCACTTCAGGATGCGTCATGGTTAGGTCCAGGTGAAGATCCACCATCTGATCTGGATACGGCCGAGGTCCACCTCACTTCAGGAAACGGAGAGTCTTGTTGACACTTCAGGACTGCGTTGTCGTCGCGTCCAGGCGCTGGTCCTTCTTCAGATCTGGATACGGCCTGGATCCGACGGACTGCGGTAAACCTTGGTATAAACAGAGAGACTAATATTAGCGTAGACGCCATTCTTCTTATGATGTAACGAGTACATCAGGATTTATGGGAAGTGTTCCCGGTTCCGGCTGGCCTAATCTATGCAGCCTAATATGGAATTATAGAAGTCTATAATGTGTTATGTGTATGCTAGGTCAAAAAGATGTGTTTTTAGTCTAGCTTTGAACTGACAGATTGTGTCTGCTTCCCGGACAATGTTACGAAGATTGTTCCAAAGTTTTGGTGCTAAATAGGAAAAGGATCTACCGCCAGCAGTCGATTTTGATATTCTAGGTATTATTAACTGGCCGGAATTTTGAGATCGCAATAGACGTGAAGGACTATAATGCGTTAAGAGTTCGCTCAAGTACTGCGGAGCTAAACCATTTAGTGCTTTGTAAGTAATCAGCAATATTTTAAAATGTATACGATGTTTAATAGGGAGCCAATGCAGTGTTGACAGAACTGGGCTAATATGGTCATACTTCCTGGTTCTGGTAAGAACTCGAGCTGCTGCATTTTGAACTAGCTGTAGTTTGTATATTAAGCGTGCAGGGCAAACACCCATTAGAGCATTACAATAATCTAGCCTTGATGTCATGAACGCATTAACTAATTGTTCCGCATTTGTCAATGAGAGCATATGACGTAATTTAGATATATTTTTAAGATGGAAGAATGCGGTTTTACAGATACTAGACACGTGACTTTCAAATGAAAGATTGGTATCAAAGAGCAAACCCAAGTTCCTAACCGACAACGAAGACTTAACAGAGCAACCATCAATTGTTAGACAGTATTCTAGGTTATTACGTGTGTACGTTTTTTGTCCAATAATTAGAATCTCTGTTTTTTTCAGAATCAAGTAGTAGGAAATTACTAGTCATCCAATTTTTTTTATATCAGCTATGCTTTCCGTTAATTTTGTGAATTGGTAAGTTTCGTCAGGGCGTGAAGAAATATAGAGCTGCGTATCATCAGCATAACAGTGAAAACTGATGCCATGCTTCCTAATGATATCTCCTAAGGGTCGCATGAACAGAGTGAACAGCAACGGTCCTAGTACTGAGCCCTGTGGTACGCCATACTGAACTTGTGATTGATAAGACATCTCTTCATTTACTGCTACAAACTGATAACGGTCAGCTAATTATGATTTAAACCATGCTAATGCAATTCCACTAATGCCAACATAATTTTCGAGTCTATTTAAAAGAATGTTGTGGTCAATAGTATCAAATGCAGCACTAACATCAAGTAACACTAATAGCGAGATACAACCACGATCAGATGATAGGAGCAAATCATTTGTGACTCTAATGAGAGCTGTCTCAGTACTATGGTACGGTCTAAATCCTGACTGGAAATCCTTGCAGATATAATTTCTTTCTAAAAAGGATCATAGTTGTGAGGATACTGCTTTTTCTAGTATCTTTGACAGAAAAGGTAGATTCGAGATCGGCCTGTAATTGACTAATTCTGTACGATCAAGTTGCGTTTTTTTAAGAAGCGGTTTAATAATAGCCAGCTTAAAGGTTTTTGGTACGTATCCTAGTGACAAAGATGAATTAATGATATTAACCCTTATGTGCTGTTGGGGATGTTTTTATCCACTATGGGGTATTTTTGAGTCTTAATTTGGCCATAACTTTCTCCGTGTTTCAGCAAATGGAATGATTTTTGGTGACAAATCTTATTTTGACACATATTTTGGGAAAATGCTTTGAAAATTTTCAAAAACTTCAACAGTACACTGTGGGCAAATTCACTACCCTTTCGTTATGTTCGTGGCTGAAAACAGCCACTACATTAAACTGCTGTAAAAATGTATCAGATAAATTTTTTTTTTTTTTTTTTTTTTTGCATAAATCTATTAATCAACCTCAGTCCTGATCAAAACTACTAAATAAAAAAAAAAACTGGATTTTAACTCTTTAATTGCCAAATTCATAAATGATGTCACTGATTTGGGGGAAAAAACACACAAAATGACTTATTTTCAATATAAAATGTGATTGTGGACTGGATTTTTTTTCCCCTTTTATCACAGTCTTGGACATGTCAAAGATTAGAAACAACATTGGTTTTGATGCATTGTTAGTTTTTGTGCAGCATCAGATTTTAACTTTTTTCTCCTTATTTACTGTCCGTGGCTGTTTTTGCCCCATTGACTTCCATTATAACCACATTTTTTGATTGCAAAGCCATGACACCATATAATCATGCATTTTTTATTGTTGATGGTTTTCCCTGTTGGGAAGAGGTAAAATTTGTAATTTTTACTGTTGATAACCAGGTGGCACCATTAACCCTTTAGATAGGCCTGTGCAAAAAAAAGCTTAGTTCCTGGCTTTTACATGGAGTTATATGGAGTATAATAGCATATTGTGTGTGTGTGTGTGTGTGTGTGTGTGTGTGTGAGAGAGAGAGAGAGGGAGAGGGAGAGGGAGAGGGAGAGGGAGAGGGAGAGGGAGAGGGAGAGAGAGAGAGAGAGAGAGAGAGAGATAACTCACCTTGATACGTCTGAGAAAATCAAAATATGCATCTCAGCTCTCAGAACTACATGGAGTAAACAAAAACAAAGTAAGTGTATTTATGCATCTGCTGCCATTTGATGGTGAGAAATGCAGACTAAACAAAAACAAAGCAAGTGGATTTAAACACTTGCATGCAAGCCTGCTGGTCATTTGATGGTGAGAAGAGCAGCAAGCAACATGAGAAAGGGCTTGACTTGTAGTGAAGTTTTAGAGATGATTATGCAGCCTGACCCCTCCAGCGAGCTGCAGGATGTATCGTCTTCTCCCTCTGACACCACAGACTCAGGAGAGTCAGATCCTGATTTGGATGTGGCACCCTCATCATCCTCTCTAGCTTCCACTGAAGGCGAGGAGGATTCGGAGGATCCTGGATCTGGGTGGATTGGGAGAAACGGCGAACTGTGGTTTTCCACCAACGTGGAGACAACTCCCTTTCTTCAGCCTGCCAGAGGCGTGACTCCAGGGCCGACGCGCTATGCCATCGCAAGGGTCCAGAACATGGATTCTGTGTTCAATCTGTTTTTTTACGGAGGAGATGATTGACCTCATTGTCAGCATGACCAACCTCCATGGGCGCTGCACAATGAGAAACTGGACCGGGGTGGACTCCACAGATCTCCGTGCCTACATGGGGCTACTGATTTTGGCCGGCGTCTACAGGTCCAGAGGGGAGTACACACGTTGCCTGTGGGATGATCGCAGTGGTCGTGCAATTTTTAGAGCCACCATGTCCCTCTCAAGATTCCATGATATCAGCAGAGCTCGCTGTAGAGAGGACAAGCTTGCTCAATCAGATCCCTGTGGGAAATGTGGACGCATCGCCTGATTTCATGGAATCTTGAGAGGGACATGGTGGCTCTAAAAATTGCACGACCACTGCGATCATCCCACAGGCAACGTGTGGACTTCCCCTCTGGACCTGTAGACGCCGGCCAAAATCAGTAGCCCCATGTAGGCACGGAGATCTGTGGAGTCCACCCCGGTCCAGTTTCTCATTGTGCAGCGCCCATGGAGGTTGGTCATGCTGACAATGAGGTCAATCATCTCCTCCGTAATAACAGATTGAACACAGAATCCTTGTTCTGGACCCTTGCGATGGCATAGCACGTCGGCCCTGGAGTCACTCCTCTGGCAGGCTGAAGAAAGGGAGTTGTCTCCACGTTGGTGGAAAATCACACTTCGCCGTTTCTCCCAATTCACCCAGATCCAGGATCCTCCGAATCCTCCTCGCCTTCAGTGGAAGCTAGAGAGGATGATGAGGGTGCCACATCCAAATCAGGATCTGACTCTCCTGAGTCTGTGGTGTCAGAGGGAGAAGACGATACATCCTGAAGCTTGCTGGAGGGGTCAGGCTACATAATCATCTCTAAAACTTCACTACAAGTCAAGCCCTTTCTCATGTTGCTTGCTGCTCTTCTCACCATCAAATGACCAGCATGCTTGCATGCAAGTGTTTAAATCCACTTGCTTTGTTTTTGTTTAGTCTGCATTTCTCACCATCAAAAAGGCAGCAGTTGCATAAATACACTTACTTTGTTTTTGTTTACTCCATGTAGTTCTGAGAGCTGAGGTGCATATTTTGATTTTCTCAGACACATCAAGGTGAGTTCTCACACTCTCTCTCTCTCTCTCTCACACACACACACACAAACACACAATATGCTATTATGTGCGTGAGTGTGTGTGTGTGTGAGAGAGAGAGAGAGAGAGAGAGAGAGAGAGAGAGAGAGAACTCACCTTGATACGTCTGAGAAAATCAAAATATGCACCTCAGCTCTCAGAACTACATGGAGTAAACAAAAACAAAGTAAGTGTATTTATGCATCTACTGCCTTTTGATGGTGAGAAATGCAGACTAAACAAAAACAAAGCAAGTGGATTTAAACACTTGCATGCAAGCCTGCTGGTCATTTGATGGTGAGAAGAGCAGCAAGCAACATGAGAAAGGGCTTGACTTGTAGTGAAGTTTTAGAGATGATTATGCAGCCTGACCCCTCCAGCGAGCTGCAGGATGTATCGTCTTCTCCCTCTGACACCACAGACTCAGGAGAGTCAGATCCTGATTTGGATGTGGCACCCTCATCATCCTCTCTAGCTTCCACTGGAGGAGGATTCGGAGGATCCTGGATCTGGGTGGATTGGGAGAAACGGCGAACTGTGGTTTTCCACCAACGTGGAGACAACTCCCTTTCTTCAGCCTGCCAGAGGTGTGACTCCAGGGCCGACGCGCTATGCCATCGCAAGGGTCCAGAACATGGATTCTGTGTTCAATCTGTTTTTTTACGGAGGAGATGACTGACCTCATTATCAGCATGACCAACCTCCATGGGCGCTGCACAATGAGAAACTGGACCGGGGTGGACTCCACAGATCTCCGTGCCTACATGGGGCTACTGATTTTGTCCGGCGTCTACAGGTCCAGAGGGGAGTACACACGTTGCCTGTGGGATGATCGCAGTGGTCGTGCAATTTTTAGAGCCACCATGTCCCTCTCAAGATTCCATGAAATCAGCAGAGCTCGCTGTAGAGAGGACAAGCTTGCTCAATCAGATCCCTGTGGGAAATGTGGACGCATCGCCTGATTTCATGGAATCTTGAGAGGGACATGGTGGCTCTAAAAATTGCACGACCACTGCGATCATCCCACCGGCAACGTGTGGACTTCCCCTCTGGACCTGTAGACGCCGGCCAAAATCAGTAGCCCCATGTAGGCACGGAGATCTGTGGAGTCCACCCCGGTCCAGTTTCTCATTGTGCAGCGGCCATGGAGGTTGGTCATGCTGACAATGAGGTCAATCATCTCCTCCGTAATAACAGATTGAACACAGAATCCTTGTTCTGGACCCTTGCGATGGCATAGCGCGTCGGCCCTGGAGTCACTCCTCTGGCAGGCTGAAGAAAGGGAGTTGTCTCCACGTTGGTGGAAAACCACAGTTCGCCGTTTCTCCCAATCCACCCAGATCCAGGATCCTCCGAATCCTCCTCGCCTTCAGTGGAAGCTAGAGAGGATGATGAGGGTGCCACATCCAAATCAGGATCTGACTCTCCTGAGTCTGTGGTGTCAGAGGGAGAAGACGATACATCCTGCAGCTCGCTGGAGGGGTCAGGCTGCATAATCATCTCTAAAACTTCACTACAAGTCAAGCCCTTTCTCATGTTGCTTGCTGCTCTTCTCACCATCAAATGACCAGCATGCTTGCATGCAAGTGTTTAAATCCACTTGCTTTGTTTTTGTTTAGTCTGCATTTCTCACCATCAAAAAGGCAGCAGTTGCATAAATACACTTACTTTGTTTTTGTTTACTCCATGTAGTTCTGAGAGCTGAGGTGCATATTTTGATTTTCTCAGACACATCAAGGTGAGTTCTCACACTCTCTCTCTCTCTCTCTCACACACACACACACAAACACACAATATGCTATTATGTGCGTGAGTGTGTGTGTGTGTGAGAGAGAGAGAGAGAGAGAGAGAGAGAGAGAGAGAGAGAGAGAGAGAGAGAGAGAGAACTCACCTTGATACGTCTGAGAAAATCAAAATATGCACCTCAGCTCTCAGAACTACATGGAGTAAACAAAAACAAAGTAAGTGTATTTATGCATCTACTGCCTTTTGATGGTGAGAAATGCAGACTAAACAAAAACAAAGCAAGTGGATTTAAACACTTGCATGCAAGCCTGCTGGTCATTTGATGGTGAGAAGAGCAGCAAGCAACATGAGAAAGGGCTTGACTTGTAGTGAAGTTTTAGAGATGATTATGCAGCCTGACCCCTCCAGCGAGCTGCAGGATGTATCGTCTTCTCCCTCTGACACCACAGACTCAGGAGAGTCAGATCCTGATTTGGATGTGGCACCCTCATCATCCTCTCTAGCTTCCACTGGAGGAGGATTCGGAGGATCCTGGATCTGGGTGGATTGGGAGAAACGGCGAACTGTGGTTTTCCACCAATGTGGAGACAACTCCCTTTCTTCAGCCTGCCAGAGGTGTGACTCCAGGGCCGACGCGCTATGCCATCGCAAGGGTCCAGAACATGGATTCTGTGTTCAATCTGTTTTTTTACGGAGGAGATGACTGACCTCATTATCAGCATGACCAACCTCCATGGGCGCTGCACAATGAGAAACTGGACCGGGGTGGACTCCACAGATCTCCGTGCCTACATGGGGCTACTGATTTTGTCCGGCGTCTACAGGTCCAGAGGGGAGTACACACGTTGCCTGTGGGATGATCGCAGTGGTCGTGCAATTTTTAGAGCCACCATGTCCCTCTCAAGATTCCATGAAATCAGCAGAGCTCGCTGTAGAGAGGACAAGCTTGCTCAATCAGATCCCTGTGGGAAATGTGGACGCATCGCCTGATTTCATGGAATCTTGAGAGGGACATGGTGGCTCTAAAAATTGCACGACCACTGCGATCATCCCACAGGCAACGTGTGGACTTCCCCTCTGGACCTGTAGACGCCGGCCAAAATCAGTAGCCCCATGTAGGCACGGAGATCTGTGGAGTCCACCCCGGTCCAGTTTCTCATTGTGCAGCGGCCATGGAGGTTGGTCATGCTGACAATGAGGTCAATCATCTCCTCCGTAATAACAGATTGAACACAGAATCCTTGTTCTGGACCCTTGCGATGGCATAGCGCGTCGGCCCTGGAGTCACTCCTCTGGCAGGCTGAAGAAAGGGAGTTGTCTCCACGTTGGTGGAAAACCACAGTTCGCCGTTTCTCCCAATCCACCCAGATCCAGGATCCTCCGAATACTCCTCGCCTTCAGTGGAAGCTAGAGAGGATGATGAGGGTGCCACATCCAAATCAGGATCTGACTCTCCTGAGTCTGTGGTGTCAGAGGGAGAAGACGATACATCCTGCAGCTCGCTGGAGGGGTCAGGCTGCATAATCATCTCTAAAACTTCACTACAAGTCAAGCCCTTTCTCATGTTGCTTGCTGCTCTTCTCACCATCAAATGACCAGCAGGCTTGCATGCAAGTGTTTAAATCCACTTGCTTTGTTTTTGTTTAGTCTGCATTTCTCACCATCAAAAGGCAGTAGATGCATAAATACACTTACTTTGTTTTTGTTTACTCCATGTAGTTCTGAGAGCTGAGGTGCATATTTTGATTTTCTCAGACGTATCAAGGTGAGATCTCATTCTCACTCTCACTCTCTCTCTCTCTCTCTCTCTCTCTCACACACACACACACACTCACGCACATAATAGCATATTGTGTGTTTGTGTGTGTGTGTGTGAGAGAGAGAGAGAGAGAGAGTGTGAGAACTCACCTTGATGTGTCTGAGAAAATCAAAATATGCACCTCAGCTCTCAGAACTACATGGAGTAAACAAAAACAAAGTAAGTGTATTTATGCAACTGCTGCCTTTTGATGGTGAGAAATGCAGACTAAACAAAAACAAAGCAAGTGGATTTAAACACTTGCATGCAAGCATGCTGGTCATTTGATGGTGAGAAGAGCAGCAAGCAACATGAGAAAGGGCTTGACTTGTAGTGAAGTTTTAGAGATGATTATGTAGCCTGACCCCTCCAGCGAGCTGCAGGATGTATCGTCTTCTCCCTCTGACACCACAGACTCAGGAGAGTCAGATCCTGATTTGGATGTGGCACCCTCATCATCCTCTCTAGCTTCCACTGAATGCGAGGAGGATTCGGAGGATCCTGGATCTGGGTGGATTGGGAGAAACGGCGAACTGTGGTTTTCCACCAACGTGGAGACAACTCCCTTTCTTCAGCCTGCCAGAGGCGTGACTCCAGGGCCGACGCGCTATGCCATCGCAAGGGTCCAGAACATGGATTCTGTGTTCAATCTGTTTTTTTACGGAGGAGATGACTGACCTCATTGTCAGCATGACCAACCTCCATGGGCGCTGCACAATGAGAAACTGGACCGGGGTGGACTCCACAGATCTCCGTGCCTACATGGGGCTACTGATTTTGGCCGGCGTCTACAGGTCCAGAGGGGAGTACACACGTTGCCTGTGGGATGATCGCAGTGGTCGTGCAATTTTTAGAGCCACCATGTCCCTCTCAAGATTCCATGAAATCAGCAGAGCTCTGCGCTTTGACGACAAGCTGCAAAGACCAGCTCGCTGTAGAGAGGACAAGCTTGCTCAATCAGATCCCTGTGGGAAATGTGGACGCATCGCCTGATTTCATGGAATCTTGAGAGGGACATGGTGGCTCTAAAAATTGCACGACCACTGCGATCATCCCACAGGCAACGTGTGGACTCCCCTCTGGACCTGTAGACGCCGGACAAAATCAGTAGCCCCATGTAGGCACGGAGATCTTTGGAGTCCACCCCGGTCCAGTTTCTCATTGTGCAGCGCCCATGGAGGTTGGTCATGCTGACAATGAGGTCAATCATCTCCTCCGTAATAACAGATTGAACACAGAATCCTTGTTCTGGACCCTTGCGATGGCATAGCGCGTCGGCCCTGGAGTCACTCCTCTGGCAGGCTGAAGAAAGGGAGTTGTCTCCACGTTGGTGGAAAACCACAGTTCGCCGTTTCTCCCAATCCACCCAGATCCAGGATCCTCCGAATCCTCCTCGCCTTCAGTGGAAGCTAGAGAGGATGATGAGGGTGCCACATCCAAATCAGGATCTGACTCTCCTGAGTCTGTGGTGTCAGAGGGAGAAGACGATACATCCTGCAGCTCTCTGGAGGGGTCAGGCTACATAATCATCTCTAAAACTTCACTACAAGTCAAGCCCTTTCTCATGTTGCTTGCTGCTCTTCTCACCATCAAATGACCAGCATGCTTGCATGCAAGTGTTTAAATCCACTTGCTTTGTTTTTGTTTAGTCTGCATTTCTCACCATCAAAAGGCAGCAGTTGCATAAATACACTTACTTTGTTTTTGTTTACTCCATGTAGTTCTGAGAGCTGAGGTGCATATTTTGATTTTCTCAGACACATCAAGGTGAGTTCTCACTCTCTCTCTCTCTCTCACACACACACACACACACACACACAATATGCTATTATACTCCATATAACTCCATGTAAAAGCCAGAAACTAAGCTTTTTTTTTGCACAGGCCTATCTAAAGGGTTAATGGTGCCACCTGGTTATCAACAGTAAAAATGACCAATTTTACCTCTTCCCAACAGGGAAAACCACCAACAATAAAAAATGCATGATTATATGGTGTCATGGCTTTGCAATAAAAAAATGTGGTTATAATGGAAGTCAATGGGGCAAAAACAGCCACGGACAGTAAATGAGGGAAAAAAAGTTAAAATCTGATGCTGCACAAAAACTAACAATGCATCAAAACCAATGTTGTTTCTAATCTTTGACATGTCCAAGACTGTGATAAAAGGTAAAAAAAAATCCAGTCCACAATCACATTTTATAACTGAAAATAAGTCATTTTGTGTGTTTTTTTCCCCAAATCAGTGACATAATTTATGAATTTGGCAATTAAAGAGTTAAAATCCTAATTTTTTTTAAAACATTTAGTAGTTTTGATCAGGACTGAGGTTGATTAATAGATTTATGCAAAAAAAATTGAAAAAAATATTTATCTGATACATTTTTACAGCAGTTTAAAGTAGTGGCTGTTTTCAGCCACGAACATAACGAAAGGGTAGTGAATTTGAACAATGCACAAGGGTTGAGAAGAGGATGTGTGACCTCTGGAAGCATCTCTTTCAGTAGCTTAGTCGGTATAGGGTCTAACATACATGTTGTCGATTAAGATGAATTAACGAGTTTAGTAAATTCTTCCTCTCCTATAGCAACGAATGAATCAAATTTTTCTTCAAGGAGACTACAATGCACTGCCTGATGCGATACTGTAGTAGACGGTTTCATAGTTATAATTTTCTCCCTGATATTATCAATCTTGTTAGTAAAGAAATTCAAAAAGTCATTACTGCTGAGCTGCTTGGAAACGTCTGGGGTTGAAGATTTATTTTTCGTTAGTTTAGCTACTATTTCAAATAAATACCTAGGGTTTTGTTCATTTTCTTCTAATAGGTTTGAAAAATAAGCAGATCTAGCAGCTTTCAAGGCTTCTCTGTATGCAATCGAGCTCTCTTTTCATGAAATGCGAAATACCTCTAGTTTTGTTTTCTTCCAGTTGCGCTCCCTTTTTCTGGCTGCTCTCTTAAGGGCCCGAGTGTGCTCGTTGTACCACGGCGTTGGACTATTTTCTTTAATCTTCTTTAAGCGCAAAGGAGCAACTGTGTCTAAAGTGCTGGAAAAGAGAGAGTTAAAAGTTTCTGTCGCAATATCTAGTTCTTCTAAGCTATCCGGGATGCTGAGATGATGAAACTGATCAGGAAGATTATTAATAAAGCAATCTTTAGTGGCAGAAGTGATAGGTCTAACATATTTGTAACACGGAGTCGGCTTTGCAGCCTTGGCTAAATGAAGTTTACACGAGACTACATAATGATCTGAGATGTCATCGCTCTGCTGCAGAATTTCAACGGCATCAACATTGATTCCATGTGATAATTTTAGATCTAGAGTATGATTACGAGAATGAGTCCTGACACGTGTTTTCTAACTCCAATAGAGTTAAGAATGTCTTTAAATGCCAATAACAATGCATCTTTTTCGTTATCTACATGTATATTAAAATCACCAACAATTAGGACTTTATCTGCAGCCAATACTAACTCTGATAGAAAATCAGCAAATTCTTTGATAAAGTCTGTATGGTGCCCTGGTGGCCTGTATACAGTAGCCAGCACAAATGTTAAACGTGATTTATCATTTACACTAGATAGTGTTACATTTAGCAACAACACTTCAAAAGAATTATATTTAAAACAAGACTTCTCAGTAATTCTGAAGATATTACTATAAATTACAGCAACACCTCCCCCTTTGCCTTTCAGACGAGGTTCATGCTTATAACAGTAATCTTGCGGGGTGGTCTCATTTAAAGTAACGTAATCGTTTGGTTTTAGCCAGGTTTCTGTCAAACACAGCACATCTAGATTTTAGTCTGTAATCATATCATTAACAATGAGTGCTTTTGAGGTAAGGGATCGAATATTCAGCAACCCGAGCTTTATCATTTGTTCATCCTTTTTATATCTGTTTTTTATTTGTTGAACATCAATTAAATTTTTACCCTTGAATGGGTTTAGGAGTTTTTGGTATTTACTAATTCGGGGAACAGACACAGTCTCTAATATGTGATGATATCTAAGTGAAAGAGGCTCTATGTGATGGGATTTATCTGACCTCGGTGACGTGAGACAGCTAGCAGACGGTCGGTTTAGCCAATCTGTCTGCTTCCTGACCTGAGGCCCAGATTGTCATGTTTGAGCTCTAAGACTATGTGCCATATTACTAGAGAGAAGAGCAGCACCATCCCAGGAGGGATGAATACCATCTCTTTTCAACAGGTCAGGTCTGCCCCAAAAACGTTTCCAATTGTCTATGAATTCTCTGCTCCGTCATCAAGCCAGCCCTCCCTGCTGAAGCTGCACCTGAAGCAGGACAGAAAAAGGGCAGCTGAGAACCTCCAACATTAACATCTGAGTTGGTCCATTATTATCCAGTGGCATTTTGTTTCAATCCTGAAAGGTTAACATTTGTAAAGATGTAAAGAACGTACCAAAAACGATCAGCTTCAAGTCAACATGGGTCACCTCTTGTGTTAGCAGAGCCCCTTGTTCTTGTTGAAGTTGGTTTACTTCTCGTAGTTGTGCAGCTGCGTTCGGACTGTGTGCAGTTCCTGACGCAGATCATTGATCTCTTTCAAAAGATCTACATTTTCCTGAACACAGATGGCAGATGTGAGAACTTTCACACAAACAGAAACAATGACTTAAGGAAAATCCGGCCCACATCTGGTACACAAGGAATCCACATTGTACCAGATGTGGGCCGGATCTGGGCCGACACTATGTTGCTGTCTGGGATTATATTTCTATAGGTAGACGTGGATCTGCATTACTGACATGACCCTGCCAGAACTAACGCTATGCTTGATTTCTACATGCACGTGTCCGATTTAGACTGAAGATACTCATTTCCACACTGTCATTTTTTGTTCCTCTCACCTTCAGCTTCGTCGTATTGTTGGCCTGGAAGTCGTTTGTATCTCTGCTAATCTGTTTCTTCATAGTAGTGATAATCTTCTCATAGTGCTCCCTCAGTCTGCTGTTTTCCCTCTCCATATCTGTGTCCACTGCCACTTTCTCCACCTACAGACAAACACAACACAAGCTCGCTTCACTGGAGGTCAAAATAGACCGAAATATGAATAATAACCCCAACGTCTTGAGCTTACCATATCTGACGGCTGAACGTAACATTTATAGAGCTCTATAATGTTGTCCTTCAGTCTTTTTGGGTCCTGAATGCATTCCACACATGTGTGAAGGTCAGCTTTAAATCTCTGTATCAGAACCCCAAAGTCCTGCACCTGGAGAAGACATCAGGATAGGCACTCGTAAATTATAGTACAACTAGAACATTAGTTGACTATTTCATTGTCAACTAATGTTCCCATAAAGGTCAGTTTTAAAAACAATTTACAAAATAATTCATAATAAATAATACTGTTAAAGGTCATCTTTAGCAAACCTCAAAATGAAAATTTTCCATACTGTATATCATAATGTAGAAGTTCACTTTTATTATTCACTTTTAGTACTAATTTTAGTTAATAGAATTTTTTATTTTTAAGATCTGTAAAGAATATACTGTACAAAACAGCCATTTATTGGTTATTGTCAATAGCATGAAAATTATTTCTGTCAGGGGTGTAAAAGTACTCAAACTAAAAGTATGGATACTGAGTGAACATTTTACTTAAAGGTACATTTCTGAGAAACGCTGTTGAAAGTGAACGGAGCAGCAATTACAACAAACTTGCAGCCAATCAGCAGTAGGGGGCGTATACAATTTTAAATTGTACGCGAGTATTATAAAAATAGAACAATAGCAAAAAATAACGATAATATAATTACAATACTTTTTCCACTCCCTGGTAAAAACGTCAATAAATAGCTAATTGTTTTCAAGGTTCATAACATCTAATAAAAAAACGTTTAAAGGGGTCATATAATGGTACATGCACTTTTACCAGTTGATTGTACTGAAATGTGTGTTGGCAGTGACTGTACACAACCATCATAAAATGATAAAAATCCATCCAGTGTTTTTTTTTTATCTCCTTATATGTTTTCCAATCTCTCAAATCAAGCCGTTCGACCTAGTGACGTCACACGGTCGGACGCCCCTCCCACGATTGTTGATTGACAGCAGCATTTCAACACAGACCCGCCCTCGCTCGTGAGGGAGCTGTCTGTCATCATAGTCCGCGCGTCATTGTTGATACGCTCACTGGAGTGATGTCTATGAGCATAATGGCGTCTAAGCGATTGTGGTGTTCTGTTCTTGGGTGTAATAACGAACACAGCAGTCATTTTGTTGTTCCTAAATCCGAACCGCTGAAGACGCAGTGGCTGAGTTTTGTTTTCGAAGGGAATATTCCCCACGATCAACGTCAATGCTTTCATGTTTGCGCGAATCATCATTTCACACACCAGACTGCTTTACAAACGAGGTCAGTGCTGGTTTTGCTAAGAAGCTGCTCCTGAAAAAAGGATCGGTACCAACTATTCGTGTTCCTGCTGCACCTCTAGAAGAAGAAGTGAGTGTAACGTTTTATTAATCATTATATTAATCTTTGCAAATCGCTTGCACGCTTCACGATGAATGCGGCTAAGGTTTACACTCAGGTACATTACGGCATGTTTTCTATGTACGACGTTCTCAATATAATTAATAATCCCACGTTTATAATGAACAACGCGTTATGGTTATTGTGTTATTATTTCAAACGGTGTACGCACAGAACAGAGGGGCAGGGTGAGCAAAGCTCATTATCATTAAAGACCCATGCACTTAAATGGCGTGCTGAAAACAGGTAACATGAGTGTTTTCTTACAATACTAATGATAATTTTTAATTAAAGCATATTACAAACTTTTAATTTAGACCCTAAAGAATCATATTAGCTTGTACAAAAATGGCATTATATGACCCCTTTAATAATGGCCAATATGAATTTTTGGTAACACTTTAGTTTAGGGTCCAATTCTCACTATTAACTAGTTGTTTATTAGTATGCATATATTACTAGGATACTGGCTGTAAGCACATATTAATGCCTTATTCTGCATGATCATATTCTATATCCCTTAATCCTACCCAATTCCTAAACTTAACTATCTTACTAACTATTAATATGCAGTAATAAGGAGTTTATTGAGACAAAAGTCATAGTTAATAATAAGTTCATTGTGAATTGGACCCTAAACTAAAGTGTGACCGAATTTTTATTTAAATTCTCTTTGAAGTAAAATGACTGATTTAATTGTCATTCACAATGTCGTAGACAGCTACCACTGACCAATCAATTTTGATGTTATAAAAATAAGTCAAATCTCAAAACACCATTGCAAAAATATAGGAGTGCTTTCAAGTCAAAATAAAATTGTAAGGAGTAAAAAGTTTAATTTCTTTTTCTTTGAAAATGTAGTTAAGCTAAGCATTCAGATTAAATCCCCCAAAATAATACTTAAGTATAGTAATCAAGGAAAATACCCAAGTATTTTACATAATTGATAATCCCTAATTATGTTCTTAATAAATTATTGCACACATAATGTATTAAGTCTGTAAAAATTGTCAATGACCAACTAATTTTATAATTCTTTTATCATTTATGACTTATTGAAGGAAATATTAAATATGGACAGTGGGTTCTAAATTTAAGGAACAGTAAGTTCGCAGTACAAACACAGTACTAACCTTGTTCATTTCTTTGTGTAAATCTTTGTCTTTGGCTTTCAATTTTAAGTTCAGTTCATCAATTTTCAGTTCCAGTTTTGTGTTCGTCTCATGGAACTCCTTCAACTCTCCCGCCATCTGGAACACACACACACAAACATCTTTTATCACACTGTGTTCATAACAATAACCTGGTTTATATAAAATGATTGTTTTTATTTACATCTGACAATGTATTCTGGATACCACTTTATTTCGATAGTCCTCTTTGGACATTCTACTAACTATAAGTAACTTTGCAAGTACACGTCGACTTCTTCAACTAACCCAAACCCTAACAGTCTACTAATACTTTAGTGATAGTTATTTGACATGCAGTTGCAAATTAATGAGAGTTAGTTGACATGTAGTTGCAAAGTCACTTATAGTTGTGTGAGACATGACATATATGCAGTAAAACACCTCCTGGATCTGCTCCTTCTGCTCTTCAGTTTGATGATTTTTTGCTGCAAGCTCCTCCTTCGTTAATTCATAGCTGAACTTCGTAATTTCGAGCGAATTGTTAAGTGCGCTATTCCACCTTTTCAGATCATATATGCTCTTTTCCTGTTGAGACAAAGCAGATATTCCTTTCATGTACAGTCCATTGGACTCAGATGGCATGAATACAATACTAAATTTGTTTTTGCCAATATTAATTAAACTACTTGAGGCTCTGTGATTGATTTTCTTAAACCATAATACATTTATTTATCAACAATGTTTACTTCAAATGCACATCTTTCACTCATTCACGCTTTTATCTTCTCTAATCTCTTGATTATTGTAATGCTATGTACACTGGCTTGCCTAAGGGTTCTATACAGTTGATACAACATGCAGCAAACAGAGTTCTAATGAAATTAAAAAGGAGAGAGCATATTACACCGGTTTTAATGGAAATACATTGGTAACCAGTTCATCAAAGGAATGACTTTAAGGTTCTTTTATTGGTTTATAAAACACTGCATTTCTGGCATCTTTATACATTTCAGACTGTCTGTCGAGATACGTTCCAATTCGTAGTTTACGATCCTCTAGCGCTAATCTTAAACAATCTGGTGGTACTTCTTTTAGCCACTGTGCTCCAGAAATTTGGATTGTGAATACTAGCATTCATATTTTAAAAAGGCGGGTTAAGACATATCTTTTGACAGATATCTGTCTGTTAAGACAGACCCTTTGTCTGCCTTCTAGACCAAATGGTTGAGCACATTCTGAGTCACTAAATTTTATTGAGATGAGTACTTAACTTAACTCAAGCTGATTGAGCCATCTCTACCATCTGGTTGAGGTATGTTATGCCAAAAAAAAATCCACTAGATGTCACACTGTCAATCAACAGCACTTGTCACAACACTTCCTCACACATGGATTACAGAAACAAACAAAAATCACTCCTGCCATGTGAACTGTTTTTGGTGAAATTTTGCAAGGTAAGCATATTTTTGTGACATATTACACTGTAAGAGCCCTAACTTTACAAAATTATGTTACTTGATGCCATGAAAAAAACTTTAGTATGTTTTTAATAATTTTTCAAAAACATGCTCAACCAAACGGTTGATTTGTCACATAATGGTTAACTGTCACCCCCCTTTTTGAGAATGGGCATTAAAATGCACTATTAAAACTTGGTTCTTATTCAATAATGCTAGTTTGGTCTTGTTTTAAAGAAAACATTCAGCAGATTATTGCTGTAGTGAAAGCACTTCAAAAAATGAAAGTATGAAGTTTAAATTTACAGTAAATCAAATATACTGTACTTAATAATTTTTTCTTTTAAATAAAATATACATTTTAATAAATATTTTTTACAATAAAATTACTATAAAATCAAAGCCATATATCTAACCAAGTTGTGTTCCAAATTTGAAGTTGATATCACAAAAATGCCACCGGGTGACATACATTCCATTGAATTTAATTGTATGCATTCTGCCGTAACAAATTAATAACATTTCTGTCCAAATATCACTTCTGTCACAAAATATGGAACCTTGAGACTCTTGAGTTGCTTATCAGTATAGCAATATTTTACCTTCTGATTCTCTTGTAGTTTTTTTAAAAATGTTTTATCATTATATATATTGATATTGAGGTGAAATGATATGGCCAATACCTTTATTTTACATAGTGAACCTTTTATAGTTGTTTTCGAATATCTTTATATTGGCATTGTGTGAATTTGTATTCCCAATATTTGTTTTTATGCTTGTGAAGCACTTTGAGCTGCATTCCATTTATGAAAAGTGCTATACAAATTAATATGTCTGTATTAATAATAAATATGATAGATTAATTACTTGGAGTGGTTTCTATGACTTTGGAGGGTGCGAAATTAGCAATTTGTAATCCGTCTACAACTGCTTAGAAAGGCAAATGTTGTTTAAGGAACAGGGATAAAAAGTGACAAGAGAGTTAATGTGAATTTTAGTTCTAATCAGACTCGACCGTTAGTCACTTGATTTCTACAGGATTGCGTCTGATAGTGGTGCCCACACTGAAATCTCACTGGAACAAAACAAAGTGCTGCTCTTGAATACTGATCATCAAATATGGACGAGGAGAGACTGATTGTAGACGCATGATTTGTGATTGTGTCTTGTCATTCAGAATGATCAACTTCAGCATAGAAAGACAAATTGCTTATTACAATTTAAATAAAACTGACTTGACTTGCTTTTCCTCATGTCATTATGAACAGGGTTCATGTGTGCTCACCTTGTCCTGCATAATTCCATCTTTATTCTGAATTTTGACCTCCAACTTAGTGATGCCATTCTCCAGTGATATGATCTGCGACTGTAGCTCCTGCTCTTCCTGGTTCAGCGTATCAATCTCCAAGTTCCCGTTCTCAATTTCCGACTGCAGGCGTTTACGCTATACGACACACAACCCAACCTACATAAGATTCAGCTCACTGCATATACAGTATGCCGTCTTTTATACACTGTACTTTGCAGGATTGAACTCAAAACCGAATTATAGTCACTCACCAACTTTTCTGTGGTCTCACTTTGTTCCACTTTTTGTTCCTCGAGTTTTTGCTCGTATTTCATGCGGAATTCACAGATTTCGATATCTGTGTCCACCTCCTTTTTCTTTATGTATTCTTCTAATTCCCGTATCTTCTGCTGGGGTTCATCCTGAAACTGCAAGGTGGAAAGAAAAGGGCAAGATATTATTCTGTTAGCAAATTTCAATATGCTCCTCACACAATCGTAGGACTTCACAAGACTTATATAACGACAATCACACTAATATGGATCATATGGTGGTCTTTTTTTTTTTCTTTTGGAGGTTGACAGCCAAAGACTGAATAATTAAATTATTAAACATACAGTAGTGGTCAAAAGTGATGTCCAGAAGGGATTTTTTATTACTCTACAAGTTTGATTAAACCATCAAAATATGGGGAAAATATTTTATATATATACATACATTTTTTTTATATATTTTAAATATGAGTGAAGAACAAAACACTAAAATTGGTTAAGATATTTATCTGACTAAATTATTTGGAAAAAAGGCAAATTACAGCAACAGGTTTTATTTTACTAGTATGCTAACAAAAAAAAATCATAGAAAAACAAAAAAGCTCACAGGACAAAGGATACACTGACTACAACATAATCAGTGATTAATATATCATTGGTTCTCTGTTGTATTTGCATGTGTTCATCATTTCTTTGTATGACAGCCTGGCCAAAAATTACGTCCACACAATTTGACATGTTTCATAGCGTTATCACAAATAAAACAACACATTTTTCAATAATATTTGAATAAAGGGTGAAGATGTCAATTTTCCTAGGCCGGACATCACTTTTGGCCACTACTGTATCTCCGTTGGTGCTTCACATGGTTTGCTGGTCACCAGCATGGGAAACATTTTTGCTTGAGAACAGAATGAGTGTGTTGGTCCATCAGCAGGACCAGCACTATAATAAACCAGCCTGGACCAACATGGAATTCATGCTGGGTTTTTCAGCAGAGAATGTGGCTTAAGTGTTCGTAGTTTCCTTTACCTGGTTCAACAGCATCGTCTTCTCCTCCAGCTTGGCCTCGTAAGACTGCATCATGTCCTCCAGGGCTCGGGTCATTCTCTCCTCCATGCTGTGCAGCTGCTGCTCACATTCCTGCTCAACGTTGTGAACCTTCAAGTATAGCCCATGGTATTTTTCGAATTCCAGCATGAGCTTCTGGTTATTGGTTGACTCTGTAAAAAGCAGTTCAGTTCAGTTAGCGCATCGCCGAAGATCACTGGCGCCATCTTGTGCACCGAAAGCCCATTACAAGCACAGTTCTGCTGCTATGCTGTGCTCAGGGCCGGTTCTAGACATTAGGAGGCCCTAGGCAAAATTCATGTTGGAGGCCCCCCACCCCCAATAAAAAACACTTGAAACAAATATGATTCCTTACCTTTTTATTTATACAACATTTAATTTTAAATTTAGTATATTTGTACTTACACAGAACATAAGTTTGGACACATTACTATTTTTAATGTTTTTGAAAAGTCTCTTATGCTCATCAAGCCTGGATTTATTTGATCAAAAATACAGAAAAATAATATAGTGAAATATTATTCAAATTTAAAATAATGGTTCTATACTTTAAAATATATTTCTGTGATGCAAAGCTGAATTTAGTGTCACGTGATCCTTCAGAAAACTTTATAATCTGATGTATTATCAAATGATAGAAATGGTGCTTAATATTTATTTTATAAATATTAAGGATTTTTGATTATTAAAAAGTTGTTTTAAAAAAGTCTTCACAATCACTTTTTATATATTCCTGTTTTTTTCTGTATTTTTGATCAAATAAATGCAGGCTTGTAGAGAATAATAAGAAACTTATTTCAAAAACATTAAAAATAGTAATGGGTCCAGGCTTTTTACCAGTACTGTATTTACATATTAATCAAACTTAAAAGGTAATCTCTTTTTTGTTTAATGAAGATGTTATTGTTGTTGTTGTTATTTTAATGTTTTATTCATTTATTCACAGTAGATGAACATAAGTGCGTTTATCATTTTTTTGATAAAAAGCTGCGGTTGGGCAGGATTTTTCCCTCCCATTTAATCAATATTGACTGCAGATATTGTCATATTATTGATATCAGTAATATGATATTATGTATTGCATTGTTACCTTAAATATGCTATACACAAATCAAGTGGAAGAGAAAGACACGATCGCTACTGAGCAGAAGAAAAAAATCTAAACTATTATTACTGGCGTAAGTGATGTCAGGGTATAAACCAAACTTTATTTCAGACCCAGAGGGATCCATAATACAATACGAGACACATACATAATAATACATAAAAAAATAAATAAAAAAACTTCCACAGTGTTCAGTGTCTAACATACAGACATGTACGCCAGTGGTTCCACAGTCTGGACGAAAATCTTACAGAACTACGTCCAGGGTTAACCAGCACAGCGATTAGGTCATTTTTTGACTCAGACACCCTACCCATAAATCTATACATCAAGTTAGGTAAAACTGCAGCACAGGTAGGTACCCCAACACTAACAAACATATGGCTTGCACTGGAGTCTCTTGGAACTCTTAGCAGCAGCCTCATGCTGTCATTATAAGCCACTATGAGCTTTCTAATGCTGCCTTACCTATAACGACACCACAGATAGGCAGTATACAATGGTGTACAGTACGTTCTAAAGAGATCTTCACAGGGACAGAGCACATACTAAACTTACGACACAACATGTTCGCTTGAGCATACAGCTTACGACGCTGCCTATAAATATCCTTGTCATCGGACAGGTCATTTGCAATAATATGGCCCAGATATGTAATATCTGTGCATACATCAAGTACAGTACCAGATAGATAGAAGTCAGGAAAGTGTGACTGTCTATCTTCTCTACTCCTTATAATCATAATTTTACTCTTTTTTGGATTATACTTTATATCAAAATCCACACCATACTGTGTGCATAGTCTCAGAAGCTGTTGTATACCTGCAGTCCTGCACTATATGGGCTAAAAATGACCAAGTCATCAGCATACATAAGGTGATTAATTAGTGAGTCACCAACCCTACAACCTGTACCACAAGCATTTAAAATCACAGACAAATCATTCATATACACATTAAAAAGAAAAGGAGACAAAATTCCACCCTGGCGAACCCCATTGGTCACTTGAAAGGGACCTGATGTTACACTCCCCCATTTAACTTTCATTGTCTGATGAGAATACCAATAGACCAAGATTCTAATAAAAAAAACAGGGACCCCACTTTTAATCAATTTTAAAAACAATTTTTGATGATTAACACGGTCAAATGCTTTAGAAGCATCAATGAAGCACAAGAACATTGTGGAATTTTGTTTATTATATTTATCTAAAATTTCCTTTAATGCAAAAATACATAAATCAGTACCATGCTTTCGTTTAAAACCAAATTGATTATCAGTAGACAGGATATACCTCTCAAGTCTACACAATATAACTATCTCCAGCACTTTTGACATAACACTGGCCAAAGCTATTGGCCTATAATTATCTGAGCTATTCAGCTTCCCCACTTTATCTTTGATAACAGGTACCAGCTCAACAGACAGCATAGAATCAGGTAACTCTCCATGAACAAAAAACCCTGTGTAGCACATAGCCACCAGAGGACACAGTTTCTTACTGGCAAGTTTAAGATGTTCAGCTGTAATATGATCCGGACCACATGCCTTATTATCTCTTAGCTTCAATATTACTTCATGGATTTCAGAAGAAGTGATAACAACATCATCATTATACTCCACATTATCCACCACAAACAGATTACTTTTTACACAGTTTAGTAGTTCACAATAATGTTTCCGCCATAACTGTGAAATTTCATCAGGACCACTCACACCATCTATGTTAGACGGAAGAGATGTTTGCAATTATTAATAGTTTTCATTTCTTTCCAGAAGTCATTAACATTATTATTTTGCAGCTTCCATGCCAGTGAATCAGACCTCATAATGTTTTCATTTCTTTTAATATAGCGAAATGCACATTTAAATCTGGCATTAGTCTTTTTTTTTTTTTTTAAACAAGGGGCCATGCCTACTTTTGCCTGACTTAGCCCATTTTTTAAAAGCATTTCGGGCCTCTACATGAAGCTCTTCTACGTGATCCTTCCATCCTGGCTTAGCAATGCACACATTTTTCCTAGTTTTATATAGAGGCCTACTCGAGATACTGAGAGACTCCACAATGGCTTCATACAGGAACATAAATCCTTACGGTGTTGTACATTCTTACAGTTCATATCCCGACACAATAAAGCATCTTTTGGGACCTCAATATTGCCCAGCAGAGCATCTGAATGAATGATCAACATATCTATTAAGATCTTTCTTAGAAATTTTGGACCAATTTATTTTCTCTACTACATCAATGCCATTGTCCACAGGCAACAACAACCGGTATATTGCATAATTAATTACATAGCAGTATAATCTAATCATCCGCAGAATTTAGAAGATAAACCCATAGATATGAGATCCTTTATTTGAAACATTTAAAAATGTTTTAGTGTGTTGGCTTTTTAACTTTGAATACAAACGTCAATTGTCTTTAACTTTTGTAGCTTTGTTAGTCAGCTCCCGATGCGATGTTATTCATTGTACGCGCAAATTCAAAGCGTCGGATTAATTATGTGTCATTTCTGATGTGTATTTACTCGGTAACGTTACCTGTTGTGTGGTTCTCCCAAGCGTCTCTCGGGTTAGCAGTCGGCTCACTTGTCCTGCGAATCAACGGTTTAGCGTCCTCGGACAAGCTCTCCATTGGGAAATTTGCAGACATGATAAGATTGACTGAACAACACTGTCTGTGACGTCATATGGAACGCGCGCTTTCTGTGACGTCACAGCCACTGGATTAATCTCTTGTTCTGTGAAGAATTAATAAAATATTACTTTTGGTCCTATATTCATGATTTCACATTTTAATATCCATTGTAAAATGACATTAAAAGCAGAAGTTCTGTTTCATTTCATTTATTAAAAATTCAAGCAACTCACTTTAGATTATTATTATGCATGTGTGTGTGTTTGTGTGTAGTGCGTGTTGTAATATAACTTTGTAATAGCCTATATATATATATATATATATATATATATATATATATATATATACAGGTGCTTCTCAATAAATTAGAATGTCGTGGAAAAGTTCATTTATTTCTGGAATTCAACTTTACAGGTGAAACTAATATATTATATAGACTTTGAATATTACATGAAAAAAAAAAAAGGATTTTAAATACAGAAATGTTGGTCCTCTGAAAAGTTTAATCATGCATATGTACTCAGTACTTGGTTTGGGCCACTTTTGCTTATGAACAGTTTCACCTGTTAAAGGGACTATGTGTAGCTTTTTAGGTATTTTATTATCTAAAATCAATATTTTTATTCATAAATATGCCCTCAATGGTGTACAAATACCTATGCCAATGATCAGACTAATTCTCGTAAACGAAGAATTTATTATCTTTATATACATAGGACGGGTAGGTCCACGGAGGCTTCCATGTAGTTCCGCCATCTTGAAAAACTATAATAACAGAGAGGGACAAAAAGTACTAGGCCAAGGCGTTTCCACAACGCGTTTTCTTTCAGAACCAGCGTCACGTGACTGAAGCCAGCAGAAGCGGAGGCGCAGAGCAGTGAGAGGCGCTTGTCACTGCCGCGGCAAGTTTAAAAGGATGCACACTGCACGATTATTTATACACCGTTCATTCATACATATGCTGAGTCACAGGATAAGGAGTAGAGTTCTCAACGGGTCGGGTCGGCCCGACAAACCCGACGGGACCCGCGGGTTCGGGCCGGGTTCGGGTCGAAAATATAAGCAAATGACTCGGGTCGGGTCGGACCTCGGGCTTAATCTTTTCCGCTCAGTAAAAACAAAAAAAACATTTATTAATCATCGCTGCTGTTCACCGTAAAGAAAGTCTGGCTGCTGCGTGCAACGTGCATCATGGAGAGGGGCGGGGGCAGACGCCGCTGCGTGCACGCCTTTAGCCTGGAGAAGAAGATGGAGTTGGTGAAAAGTAAACTTGCCGCAGGTGAATTCACCGTCGCTACTACAGCCTATATATTTAAAGTTTATTGTTTCAGTTGTTTGTATTGTTAAAAGGCGTGAACATTAAAGGTTGATTTGAATTCGCGTCTGCTGGTCATGATAATACGTGTATGAGAAAAAAAAAATTCCGACGCGGCGTCGGGCCGTGGGCCGGGTTCGGACAGATAATTCATGTTGATGTGTCGGGTTACATCGGGTCCGGGCTTTAAAAGCCACGGGCCGGGTCGGGTCGGGTTGTTATTTTCAGGCCCGTTGAGAACTCTAATAAGGAGTCCTTGTCGTCGAAAAAGTCCAAAATAGACCGTAAAAGGAAACGGGACCGGAGATTACAAAAACAAGGGTTAATGTCGGGATAGCTAATGCAGGAGAAAGCTTTCAAAAGAGACCCTGAAGTTGCCTGCTTTCTTCTCGACAGGTAAGTCAATGTTACGGTCTTAATTACAAGCTTTTTTTCATTGCTTGGTTGTGTACTTTATTATATAGACAGTCGAACATTTATAGTTAAAAGTTAAACAGGCTCTTTGATGAATAGCAGCTATTGAGTAAAGGAACGTTAGAGAAGGCTCTGATGATGATGATATCTAACAATGATATCTAACAATGATTTTTTACTTCAAAAAATATAACGAGTAAAGGCGGCATTACTACTAATTACCATAGTTAATGTTTTTCACAGTCAGTAATTGATAACTGTAACATTCTTTTTTTCGTTGTTTCAAGTTTCAGTTTGTTTTAAATAACAAACCTGTTCACCCGATGAAAAACTCGAAGTGCTATTATAAGACATCCTGTCATAGCTTTTTGGTACATAACGGCAACCGTAGATGCAACGCGCATTTGAAAAAGTGAGGCGCTGGAGAGCATTATTCGTTTGAATGCAAAATACAATTTCACCACTAGATGGGAGAAATTCCTACACACAGTCCCTTTAAGTTGAATTCCTGAAAAAAATGAACTTTTCCATGACATTCTAATTTATATATATATAATTTATAATAATATATATATATATATATTATTTGTAATATTTTATTGAGCTTGTTATCTTCGAAAAACACTGCAAAACAATGCATCTCAAATCTCAGATTCTTCTCAAATTCTCAGATTCAAGGCTTAATGCTGTTATCAGAAGGGGCTCTCTAACAAATAATGCATAGTTGTTAAATTATAAAAAGATGCTTTAGAAATATGCTACAGTATAAGTGTACATGTAAATACTGTTTGGAGAAATGTGTAAATATATTACACAATTTCTATTGTGATTGTGGAAAAGGTCATGACTTTTAGGGCTTGAACAGTTATAGTTAATTGTCTAAATATGCCCATTTAAAATATTCTGTAATTATTCTGAAAAGTCATTGTTGAACATGTATTTTCACCTTAAATACTGCTATTTGCAAGCTTAAAGGGACTGTGTGTAGGAATTTCTCCCATCTAGTGGTGAAATTGTATTTTGCATTCAAACGAATAATGCTCTCCAGCGCCTCACTTTTTCAAATGCGCGTTGCATCTACGGTTGCCGTTATGTACCAAAAAGCTATGACAGGATGTCTTATAATAGCACTTCGAGTTTTTCATCGGGTGAACAGGTTTGTTATTTAAAACAAACTGAAACTTGAAACAACGAAAAAAAGAATGTTACAGTTATCAATTACTGACTGTGAAAAACATTAACTATGGTAATTAGTAGTAATGCCGCCTTTACTCGTTATATTTTTTGAAGTAAAAAATCATTGTTAGATATCATTGTTAGATATCATCATCATCAGAGCCTTCTCTAACGTTCCTTTACTCAATAGCTGCTATTCATCAAAGAGCCTGTTTAACTTTTAACTATAAATGTTCGACTGTCTATATAATAAAGTACACAACCAAGCAATGAAAAAAAGCTTGTAATTAAGACCGTAACATTGACTTACCTGTCGAGAAGAAAGCAGGCAACTTCAGGGTCTCTTTTGAAAGCTTTCTCCTGCATTAGCTATCCCGACATTAACCCTTGTTTTTGTAATCTCCGGTCCCGTTTCCTTTTACGGTCTATTTTGGACTTTTTCGACGACAAGGACTCCTTATCCTGTGACTCAGCATATGTATGAATGAACGGTGTATAAATAATCGTGCAGTGTGCATCCTTTTAAACTTGCCGCGGCAGTGACAAGCGCCTCTCACTGCTCTGCGCCTCCGCTTCTGCTGGCTTCAGTCACGTGACGCTGGTTCTGAAAGAAAACGCGTTGTGGAAACGCCTTGGCCTAGTACTTTTTGTCCCTCTCTGTTATTATAGTTTTTCAAGATGGCGGAACTACATGGAAGCCTCTGTGGACCTACCCGTCCTATGTATATAAAGATAATAAATTCTTCGTTTACGAGAATTAGTCTGATCATTGGCATAGGTATTTGTACACCATTGAGGGCATATTTATGAATAAAAATATTGATTTTAGATAATAAAATACCTAAAAAGCTACACATAGTCCCTTTAATTTAGGTTCTCTGGGTTTGAGCAAGAGCAGCACCAAACCAGTAGGTGGTGCTAATGTCCCAAATTTAGGTACGTGTTAACACGCGATTTACGCGTTAAAGGTATAGCGGAGGATCTTTCCAAATTTTAGATAAGACCCGCCCTCTCCACTTTTTGAAAAGTTTGATTGATTCACCAGAGTGATTGACAATTAGGAGGACCAATAGTTTAGACTACCCACCAGGAAGTAAAACATCCTCCGCTATACCTTTAACACAACAGTTTCACACGTTTTGACCCTTTTGGCCTTTTTATTTTTTTAAATGTTAAAAATTTTATTTAATGCAATAACAAATACAGAACAAGACAATAATTAACAAAGAACAATACACAATAGTTTTTGGAGTACCTCAAATAATTTAAATATATATCAAAATCTTTCTTAATAAATAAAAAGAAGGAGTTTGCACTTGTGAATATAAAATTTGGCAAGAAAAAGTAGCAGGTTGAAAATTAATTTAAAATGAAAAGGGTCTAGATTCAGAGACTCACCAAAAAAACATTTTTTTTGGCTTATACAGAAGTTTAAAGATAGATACCTTTTAACAAAATTTGAAAAGTCAACCCAAAAGATTTTGCAATATATACATTCCCAAAATAAATGAATAATTGTTTCATCAACCTGATGACAAAAAGAGCACAAGGGGGAAATACTAATATTAAATTTAGCAAATTTATAATTAACTGGGTAGTAATTGTGAATCATTTTAATAGAAACCTCGACTTCTTTATTTGATAGAAAGATTTTTTTCTGAAGGAGCTAGAAATCCTCCCATACTATCTATCTATAAATTACAGATAAGTGTGTGTGTGTGTGTGTGTGTGTGTGTGTGTGTGTGTGTGTGTGTGTGTGTGTGTGTGTGTGTGTGTGTGTGTGTGTGTGTGTGTGTGTGTGTGTGTGTGTGTGTGTGTGTGTGTGTGTGTGTGTGTCTGTCTGTTATTCGCATATCTCTCGAACCGTTAGTCCGATGGATTTCAAACTCGACAGGTGTCTTGCTATGGGCACGAGTAAGTGCAGTGCCAAGTTTGACGTTGTTTGGATGAGAAAATATATCATTAAAAATACCAGTAAAAGAAGCACTTAGAAGGTTGTGGTTTAAAAATAAACATTCTGATTTAAACACTCTGTCAGCTACACTGTTTACTTTTGAATATTATATTTTATTCATGGCCATCATTTGTAGTAACCTATTCACAAACTGTTTGCTCAAGCGTAGCATTTTTTCGGAGTTCACTGTGTAGCCTGCTCCCTGAAATCTGTAAGGCACCTACGCCGTTTACTTCTGTATATTATATCTATTTATAAATTACGGGAACGTCTTTCTGTGTGTGTGTGTGTGTGTGTTATTCGCATATTTCTCAAACCGTTAGTCCGATGGATTTCAAACTTGACAGGTGTCTCGCTACGGGCATGAGTAAGTGCAGTGCCAAGTTTGACATTGTTTGGATAAGAAATGCAAAAAATATCTGTAAATATATATCGGTAAAAGAAGCACACACTGGCTTTTGCCACTCTAGCCACTCTGGCTTTTGACCCTCACAGAGAGGGTCGAAGAAAGCAGCGGAGCTTAAGTAGCTTGGAGTTCCCTGTGTAGCCTGCTCCCTGAATCGTGTAGTTCAATGTTCCACATTTATTGTATGTCATTATGTCAGTATCAGTATTTGGTTTCTACCATGCACAAATAAAAATGTCACTGAACTTTTGCTGTGTAATTGTAACAATGAGCACTCAAATACACCAAACCAACAATTACTAAAAACACACACAAAAACTTTGCACACACTTTGCACTGCTCTCTGAATCGACGCGCTTATTCATTTGTGGATGTTAACTGAATCTGTAAGTCAGCTATGCTGTTTACTTCTGAATATTATATTTCATTCTGGTGCGCTTAACGTTATCGCTACTGTGTAATAGTAGCCTATGCTATTCACCAACTAAACATATCCTATTCAATGCGTTCACAGTCTCTTTCACGGGCATCTTTTGTAGTTGCCTATTCACAAACTGTTTGCTCAAGCATAGCGTTTTCTCGGAGTTCACTGTGGGCTTTCTACCTTGCAGAAATAAAAAAAGGCAACAAAACACACACAAAAACTGATTTTGCACGGGCATTTTGCACTAGTATCATCAAATTTGTTATTCCAAAAGCTTACACAAGCAGGTAAAGAAATGTGTTCTCTGTTAAGAATTGAACAATTTTCTTGTTAGACAATCTGCTGAGAGGACATTGATCAACAAACAGATTAGTGTTGTCAAATATAGGTGGAGAGCATAGGGCCAGGTTTGACTAAAGGTTTCACACAATCAGGAATTGCCCCAAAAACTATGCCGTATTATCTCGGGGGGACTGGAAAAGAGAATTCTTGCATAAAGTGTTCATAAGAGAGCAAGACACCCCTTTCATCTAAAAGTTGACTCACTAAAAGTATGTTTTTGTCAAACCAATTAGATTTAGAGATTTATAATAGAGATAGAGATTTATTTTTATATTTAATATTTTGGTTGTTCCATATAAAATAGCTATATGGTGAAAATGTATAATTATATACTAGGGACCAGCATATTAAAGCTTGTTTATGAAAACTAGAAAAAGGTAAAGGTATTTTAGAGATGTCATAGTTGCAGCGCAACAAAAAATGTAAACCTCCAACTGAACTGAAAATATAATTTGGGATAATATTCCAAAAAGATGTAGGATTGTTCAAAAAAGATTTTATCCACTTAACCTTGAAAGAATTATTAAGAGTGGAAAAGTCCACTAAGTCAAAACCACCCATTGTCCGATCAGCTATCATAACACTCTTTTTAATTAAATGACTCTTAGATTTCCAAACAAAGTTTACTATCATTTTGTCCAGCATTCTACAAATTTCCACAGAAACATCCAGAGCCATTGCAGGATAGACAACCCGAGATAACCCATCTACTTGTATCATCAGCCAGTTGGCTTATTAATAATGATTTGCAACAGAGATGCCTTTCAAATTACTAGTTTGAATGTGGATGGCTAATAATTGCATAGGAAGCAGAAAAAGATACGGCGATATTGGGCAGCCTTGAAAGATGCCTCTGTCTATATTAAATCTATGAGTAGTACCATGCTGTAATTTAATTGAACAAAGTTTGAATTGCATTGATAAAGTTGGGGCCAAAACCAAAAATATTCAAAGATTTAAGAATAAAAGGAAACTCAACAGAATCAAAAGCTTTATAAAAATCAAGAAAAAACAAGAAACCGTCATCAGCGATCAGATCAGAGTAATCTAAAATATCAAGAACAAGCCTAATATTATTTGAAATAAGTATATCTTTCATGAAACCTGACTGAAAGTCATCAATTATATTATCTAAAACACATTTAATTCTTTTAGCTAAAATCATGGCTAATATTTTGTAATCATTATTTAATAAGCTTATAGGTCACCAATTTTCAAGTTGAGCAGGGTCCTTTTAAGGTTTAGGGATCAAATTTATAACACCCTGAGTCATAGAGCTTGGAAGAGTTCCCTTATGCAGGCTTTCTAAATATACTTGGAGAAGAAATGGAGAAAGAAAATTCAAGAATTTCTTATAGAACTCTGTGGTCAAACCATAATTTCCAGGAGATTTATTAAGTTTCAGCTTGTCGATCGCCTCAGAAATACCTTTCATTTGAATAGGAGATTCACAGACTTTTGCCAATTTCATCATTTTTTGAAATACGGTCTGAATCAAGAGAATTAAAAAATAAATCAAAATTTTGTTGAGAGTGTCTAGAACGATAAAGATTTTTATAAAATTCTTCACAATACTTTTCTTCACAATGATCTTTTAAAACCACTCCATTTATGTTAAGACTGTTTATAGAATTGAGATGATTACGCTGTTTCTCTAATCTAAAAAAATAATTGGAATTTTTTTCTCCCTCTTCCATCCATCTCCTTCTTGAACGAACAAAAGCACCCTTTGCTTTACATATATACAAGTTATCTAATGAGTTCTGAAGTTCAGCCATTTCTAATTTCTGGACAACATTGATACATTTTCAAAGGGGATGCAGGAGAGACGGACAATACTTTTAATAATTTTAAGTTACTCTAATTTGTCTTGCTTGGCTTTTTGAGATCCAACTTTGAATAACATTAACCTAATATTGTATTTTAATAGCTCCCAATTAGAACCAAAGTTATCTTCAGCTTGAGCTTTATTAAAAAAAAAAAATGAATTTTAGAAATTACAGACTGACAAGTTTCCTCATCCTCTAATAAAGCAGAGTTTAGTTTCCAATATGAACTGTATGTTCTTGAGTAAGCTGGGTTATCAAAAGACAGAGTAATAGACTTATGATCGGACAGTGGAGAAGGCAAAATTTCAACCTTATTGACGTAATCAGATAAAGAGTCAGATATTAACCAGAAGTCAATCCTAGACCTCAATGAAGAGCTGTTAGACCAGGTAAATTGTGAAGCATGATGATGTTTTTCCCTCCAAATGTCAGTCAGACCAAAACGGGAAATCAATTCACAGAGGCCTGATGATCCATTAGATATTCTAGGTGGTGATCTATCCAAAGAGCTGTTAATAGTTTGGTTAAAGTCTCCACCCAAAATAATAAGCAAATTAGAATATTTAGATTTAAAATAGTCTAAATATGTTTCTATCGAATTAAACAATTTTAAGTTATTTTTTGCAGTGTTAAATCCATAAATGTTACCCAGGACAAAGATACAATCATTTAAGGTAACTAAAAAAAACTAATAAAAGAAGTGACCTTCAGGATCAGAGATTGTCTCTATTATTTTACCCTTAAACTTGTGCTTTAAAGTTAAGACTCCTGCTGAAAGATTAGAACCATATGAAGAAAACAATTCATCACCCCATTGTGATTTCCAAAACTTAAAATCACTAGAGTTTGCATGAGACTCTTGTATAAAACAAAAATCAGAGCTAAGAGATTTAGCATACATAAAAATAGCTTTACGTTTGACGTCATTACGTAACCCTCATGCATTAATGGCAACCGCAGATGCACTAATAGTCTGTTAATCTTTCAATAAGCATTTTGAAGATTGAGAACTGTTACTTAAGTCAAAAACATGACAAAAAATGGCAGAAAAGTACCACTAGCAACATCGTCAAATTCAAATCATTCAACGACCTCCATGTCTTGCAAATTAAGTTCTTTGCCATCAACGTGTAAGCCTTTGGACCAACGAAGTAAGCGCGTTGTCCTTGCTGACGTGCTCTCTCAACTAGTGGCCAAAGTTTGTTACGCTGCACGCGATCCTCGGGGGACAAGTCTTCTGCGAAACGCAAGTGGTGTGTAGCAAGATAAGGAGAGTTCTTTACGGCTTTCCAAAGAGCATCCCGAAAATAACGCATTGTGAACTGCAGAATAATTCCGCGTGTTTTTTTATTGACCCCGTCGCTCCTCACTCTTCCCAAACGATGTGCCACATCAATTAACTAGTGAGATCTACCAGCAAAAGCTGGGACAACAGCCTCGCATATATCCAGAACTTTCTGCCTGATGTTTTCTCCTGGTTGTTCGGGTAAACCGTGGAGCCGCCGATTCCATCTCCTTTTGTATCTGGAGAGATCCTGTACTTTATTCTCCAATTCACAGATTCGTCTTTCAGCATTTGTCACTCGCTTATCAACTCGCTCCACATTCCCCTTAACATCTTTAATTTCTTCTGCCAGAAATTTGACTGATACCTTCACTTCTTCGATGCCTTTATCGAGGATGTCGGCTCTTTCATTAATGACGGACTTGAGTGATGTTATTATCATCATGGCTAAAGGGGAATGCAGATCTTCATCATCATCATCATTCTTGCCTTTTTTGCGCGGTGGTTCCTTTATTGGAGTTTCAGGTAGAGGAACAACTGCACCAGAGTCGAAGTCCACAGTAACACTTGCACCGAGATCTAAAGATGAATCCATCGGCTTAGATTTACGCTTTTTATCCTTTGACATAGTTCAAAAATTCTTCCAACGGTTCGAGCACGTAACTCGAATATGTAAGGCCAAACTAGCGAAAATCTAAATCAAGGGATAGGCCTAATTCACGACAACGAACATCCCAAAAGCAAAATTAAAAAATAAAATAAGTAACAGAACAGACCCCTAAATGAACAAAAAGTGTTTTCAAGTATAAATCATGCAGTATTAAACGAGATGCACTTTAAAGGGGTGGTATAATGCTCTTTTCACAAGATGTAAAATAAGTCTCTGATGTGTCCAGAGTGTGTATGTGAAGTTTTAGCTCAAAATAACCCACAGATATTTTTATATAGCATGTTAAAATTGTCACTTTTTAAGGGTGAGCAAAAATGCACCGTTTTTGTGTCTGTCCCTTTAAATGCAAATGAGCAGCTGCTCCCAACACAGGGGGCGGAGCTACAACAGCTTGTGTCCTGAAAATGTCAAAAACTTTTTTTGTTTATGTTTAAATGTATGTAGCTGATGTCAGGGCCGGATTGGGACTCATTTTCAGCCCTGGAGTTTCATGCCTTAGTTCACGACTTAGGCCCACTTTAGTTCACGACTGACTATGTTAAAATAATGTAATTAAAACCTCCGAATATAAGTCTGCAATAGGCACACTGTTCTCTACAGCCTTGTAATTCATTGTATTTTTGAAAAATATCATCATTTCTGTAAGGCCCGCTATATTGGCCCAATCTGCCGGTTCGCCAATACACGGGGAAGGTTGTCACGTGTTCTGTCCTCACTCATGTTCTTGTGTGAGTTTCTAGTTTCTGAGAGGAAGAAAGGCTGTATTGGGGAGGTCAAATGTTAATCAGCCAGCAGGGCCCTTTTGTCCCATAAATCAGGCCTCAACCAGTATTTTCAGTCTTACAGTTTCCCTCCTTGATCCCGTGGGTCACATTCCGATGAACACTTACGGGGTCACAGTAAGACGTTTGTTATAGTCCTTGAAGATGTAGCACAAAAATTGTCTTTGCAATGTTGGCATCTGTAGAAGCTCAGTGGGCTGTGTTCACCTGCAGAACACCTGTTCTCACCAGGTGTATAGCCTGAGTCCAGCAGGTGGATGAATGCGTTCAGGTTCTCTTCCTGTAATCCTGTGACGTGAGCAAAGTTCATAGAGTCAATCTGGACCTTTTGTGACTTGTTCAGTTGACGTGTCATTCCTTCATGGAGAAACTTCCGCTTCCCTGGCACCTTCTCCACGATGATGATCTGACCCTTCTTGACCAATCCTGTCACCTCCAGCGGTACGGTGGTCTGGGCAGACCTCAGTGGATGAAGGGCTTCTCCTTTGGTCCACACGGCTTTGTGTGAGACACCTGAAAAGCATCTTAAATGTCCGCTTCACGATTGAGCACATATGAACTTACAGTCGTAAGGAAATGCATAGGAACGCATAATGCAATAAGGAAAAATCATGTCATGTTCAATGTAAAATACCATGTTCATGTCAGCAATTGTGAGTGGTAGGTTTGGTCTCATTAATTACCTGATTTTTAATTCCCACGTCAATAGTACTCCTATAGAGGGTCAAGGAAGGACAAAGGAAGATCTTACAAGCTCTTACCCTGTTTCTAGAAACATTTAAATAAATGGCATTCTAACAAAACAACCAGTGCTATTTTGGTGTAACCAAACATAGAGATTCAATTGAATTGATGTCCAAATACATTGTTGCAAGTAAAATGGACAATATACAAATATGCAGATAAGTTTCAGAAATGTTTTTCTGAATTACTCAAAGGAAATCAAAATAAGTTTCAGAAATTAAAATCAAAATAAGTTTCAGAAATGTTTTTCTGAATTACTCAAAGGAAAAAATGCAGAAATCAAAATAGGTTTCAGAAATGCAGCAAGAGGTCGGTGTAAACCAATCAATGGTTTTGTGTGTTTGTGTGAGAATTTTTTTGAATGTCAGAGTGTGTTTTTGTCTGTGAGAGAGTGTGTGTGTGTGTGTGTGTGTGTGTGTGTGTGTGTGTGTGTGTGTGTGTGTGTGTGTGTGTGTGTGTGTGTGTGAGAGAGTGTGTTTGAGAGTGTGTGTATTGATCTGGCTAAGTCACAGTCGATGACAGAGTTGAATTGTAAATTTTTGTACTTGATTGAATTGGTCTCACTTCAGATTTATCCATTTTAATTATGTTTCTGTTATTAGTGGTAAGTTGAGAAATCAGGGGCCCTCTGATCTTCCAACTCCCACCAACAATCATAGAGTTTGAAATTTAATGGCAGGTCTGCCTTAGAATTTGTCTTGATTTGTGACTGTAGCCATTCAGTTGTTCATGTGTGTTACATTAGTTAGCAGTTTGTTGTGAATAGCGTATGCTATTCTCTGTGTCTCTGTTAGGCCATGATCATGAGATCAGCTCCACCCTGTGTGTGTGAAGCTATCTGGATCTGTTAGTGTGAAGATGACACATCTTCGTCTGATGTGCAGTGTTCAGCCTGGATAGACCATCTACCCCAGGTGATGTTGCTGTGAGGGTATAGTGATGGAGGGGTGTGTTCAGTGTTCATGTCTAGGAGATGGGTGGAATCTAATATATAACAATTGTGTTGCAAATTTCGATCCAGTTCTAAACTGGGAGGCCATATTTATGCAGTAATGTGATAGTGTGACGTGTGAAAAGGCCTTTTATAATGTCTTTTCACCCATCTCCCGAGTCTCAGGTTATGTTCGAACAATTCCGCTGTCCTGGATTTGCTCCAGGTGGGCTCCACCATTTTGCAGAGGTAGCCTAAGCCTGAGACAGAAAACGGAGGAGAGCGAACCACATGAAACCGAGTTTCATTGACCACGTCTGAATTGTTGCTGTTGTCTCAGTGTGTTGTGACACCTGAAGCTGCTTTTTCAGTTCAGCCTTCAGTCTGCATGTACAATGCATTCACACATTTTAATTTGTGCAGATATTTTTTGACCTGCAAAAAACTGTGGTACTTCTGTCTGCTGTTTAGCATTTCACACCCTCCTCGTAAATTTACTTATCTTATCAGATTCAATTCAGTTGGTGCACCCCAGTCAAGGATTATTTAGCGTGCTATTACCTGTGCCACACTCCTAGCCGTGTTTTCTAACGGTGAAAAATAAAGGCATACTCCGCCCCTTTTTGGCACTGGGTAGCACACAAATGAAATTCTGTTTCAGAAATTCAATTTTAATGACGAAAGTCACACTTCTCCAATTATTGTCCTGCTCGGCGAGTGTAATATAATGTTTATTATAATTCAAGTTATAATATAATTATATTCTTTAACAATACAAGTCAAATTATATTGTTTTCGGTCTCTGAAGAGTCTCTGGAACAACTTAACGCATGGTCAAATCTCTACTTGTTCTCATGTCAATACATTTGAATATTAAAAGGCCTTTTTGGCTCAGGGCTGATAAGATGTACATTCGCTGTTTTTCTTTTTTCCTTTGCCAGGTTTCAAATACCTTTTCTTCTCATTTAGTCTTTTTAAATGGCCGTTATAACGTTTGATTCTTCTATTTACTCTTACTTTATATTTTTCCGTTTATAGATAAGGAAAACTATATCGCTTTGCAGTCCTTCCCAAGGATGCACGACACAAGTGGTCAGCCCCGAAGATCAGAAGCTGAGGCAGTTGGCTAAATATCTAGGGATTTTGCCGTACACGCGCAACAACCAAAGATATATACAATAGCCCCCTTGGATGCCCTTCAGGAACTTAATTCAACCGTTTTCCAAAACTATTAAATTAGAACAGAAGTCATCGGAAGCGTCCAAGCTAGGTTAATCAACCAGCGTAAAGCTGATCCTAGTCGGACTAACCCATCCTCTCATCCAAGTCACCCGCACACTTCCTGATATCAGTTATTAGCCGTGGCTAATCTCTGACCCAATCTTGTGGAAATATACGAATCCGTTAATCTATTTTGGAAAAAACAAATCTCAGAGTAATTCAGAATACATTCAAACATAACAATATTTAGTTCTCTGAAGCCTTAAATATGAAAAGGTTTTTGTTTCAGGATTAATGAGATGCGTTCGCTGTTTCTGATTTTCAAATTCATTGTGAATCACATTATAGCCATCAAATTCAGCACAGACACACACGTTTACTTCAGTTTACACAGGACACATGGCCTAGAATACAACATCTACAACCTTTTTACCTAAGTGTTCCAAATACACCCACAGCAAAACAATAGAATACAACATCTATATCACCTTTGCCTAAGTGTTTCAACTACACTTACAGAAAAATAATCCTGTGTTTAAAGAATAAACTTTAAATTAGCCTATGTGCATGTTGTAGCACAAACAACCAAATTGTGTTCTATGTGCACGATGTGTTAAGCACAATTTCAAATTTGAAAATGCAGACAGGTTCAATGAATTTAGATGTTAAACATTTAAGCTATTTGCTATTGGGCTGCTACCCGACTAGCAAATGACGCTAATAGCTGAAGGCCTTGAGCGTCCAAAGTTGTTAGGTCAGTAAGAGTTTTAGATGCATTTGAGCTTTGGTTACTTGCAGAGTGCTGGTTTTTGTCATTAGATTGTGATTGTCTGCGTTTTATGAAATAGGGTGGAGGTCTGCCTCTGCCCAGTGACCAACACTTTTCCTCTGTATGGCCTGTTTTGTGACAGGAATTACAGAATCTGTTCAGTTTGCCACAGTGTGGCTTTCTGAATTGTCCTGCAGATGGAGGATCTTCATGACATTCTAACACAGCTACCTCACCATGCATTTGTTTTCGTGACTCAATTCTTGTTGCCCAACTAACAATACCTTTGAATGTGTTTTGTGCTGGAGAAGCACCACACATGAGTGATTGCTGTACACGCGGCCCTGCATTTGTAAGCAGGAATTCAAGGACAATTACATTGTTGTGGTTAACACCCTCAATTCCAGAATACTCCTCAAAAAGTTCAAACATATTTTCTGCATATGTCTCAAACGATTCTTCAGTACTTTCCGATTGAAAATCAATTCCCATCCAACAGGACTACAACCACGCAGCTCGCGAAGGCATTGTTTTAGTCTATTCAAGATTTCGCTCTCAGGCTCATTTTGATGCATTGACTGCACAATGGTGCCTGTCATCAAAACCTGTGGTATCTTATAGTTCAGGACATCTGGAATTGAGCTGATAACAATTTGCCAAATATCTTTTGGTTCGAGCTGAAATGCATGTTTTAGACCAGGGTTCACCAATCTCGGTCCTGGAGGGCCGCTGTCCTGCAGAGTTTAGCTCCAACTCCAATTAAACACACCTGAACCAGCTAATCAAGGTCTCACTAGGCATACTAGAAACTTTCAAACAGGTGTGTTGGAGCTGGTTGGAGCTAAACTCTGCAGGGACAGCGGCCCTCCAGGACCGAGATTGGTGAACCCTGTTTTAGACTAACAATGTGTCTCCACCATGGTTCGAATGGCCCTTTCAAAGGGAACGGTCCGATCTCTGCTTTAAACAAGCTACATTCAGTTACTGTTAAAGGACGCCGAATGGTTGACTCTGTGCCGTTTGGGTGCCGTATCACCTTAAGGGCAGAAACAGGCTTTTCATAACTTTATCACATGCTTCATCTGTCTGTAAAGATACAAGATTATTAGAGCAGGCTGCCTCATCTAAGAAGTGTACATTTTTAGCCCAATCACTGTTAAGCTTGTTGGGAGACTTGCTTTTAGCATTTAGCTTAGCCTTAAGATCTGCAATGGTGTCTTTGTGATTTTTACACTTTTTAGTCAGGGCTAACAGCTCAGCTAGTAATTTATCTAGCTGTGTTTGAAGATCTTGAATCTTTTCCTCAGACTTTTGTGCCTCTGCATTTTTAGAATGCACTTCTTCACATTTAGCATTCATAAGCGAAGATAGAAATTTTGTTAACTCATTTAGCCGTTTATAACTTATGAAGTTTAAAGCCTCAATTATTTCACCATGTTTTGATTTCTTCTGTTTACTACCCCACTGTTTTCCACCAAGTGAAAATGTCATTGTCAATAGCATCCATGTTAAGACCTTTTCTACTGAGTTTGTACAGTGTAGGCTGAACCTTTTCGGCCCATAATGTAAACAAGACATGATCAGTACACATGATTTCACAATAATGGGCTTACAGTTAATTTTCCCAGATTTTTGACTAGATAGTCTTCTTTCTAAAAAAGATCTATCTCCATCCCAGCATATCAAATACTTTAGGGGTTTACTTCTCAGAGGAACTTAAATAAGCCAAATTAAATTGAATTACTTAATTTAATTCCATCTGTGTCAAAGTTTAAGATTTTAATGGAATATAGAGTTTGTCAAGATTAGTTTAGGTTTAGTATAGGATATTAATGTTTTCAATGTGGCTTTTGGGCCTACCAGTCAGCCAATGAGACAAAACATGGTTTAAGCGTTTGGACACAGCATGGCTTTAGCCTTTAGCATTAGCCTTGGGCACAGCATGGCTTAGCATTGACAATAGCACTTAGCATTAGCCTTGATATTTGAGTTTTAGCTTGTAAATCATATCATCCTGTTTTCCCCAAATTTTCTTTTCATAAACAATGCATCGATCTGCCTTTTTATTTATAAAATCACGTGTTTTCCGATCTTTTACAAACTTAGATTTTTCTTTCTCTGTTTTCTGTTAGTTTGCTCATTCTCTTCGAGTGTTGCTGGTTTCAACAATGGCCGGAAAACATGCGCCTGATTTTAAAACTTTTAGGCTTTACTTTTTTAGCTCTTCATCGATTATTCATTATTTGGAAGATGCTATACTTTAGGTTTCGTTTCTTGTTGCTTAGGCAAAACAAGGAGATCTTTAAAATCTAATGCACAAGGGTTTTCATTCTTCATCTGGCTGCCGCATCACGTTCTAAACAAAGGGCTTTAATTCCGACCCGTAAACAATGCAAACATTTCTTCAACACTTCTATAAAGGGCAGAAAAAGTTTACTTACCATCGCGGCGGAAGAAAGAGAAGATGTTCAAACCTCTTGTTGATTTTAAAATCCCAAATACTTGCTGAAAAGGACATTTCTCGTGAAACTGTTTTGATCTGTTTTGAGATCACGTCCGAGGTCACCATTTTGTAAGGCCCGCTATATTGGCCCAATCTGCCGGCTCGCCAATACACGGGGAAGGTTGTCACGTGTTCTGTCCTCACTCATGCAAAGTATTGGTTGGTTAAATTTGCAATACATTAATCATATGTATTTACTCGTTAATTCATCTGACTCCATAAATGAAAGGTTTTAATAATCTGCCTCACTAAAAGTGAACGAATGTTTGACTATTCCTTTAACCATTAAATGAACAATGTCAAAATCAGTTATAATAATCATATGTAACAATTTAATATTTCAGATATCAGAGATCAATTCCACAATCAATTCAAATATCTAGAACATGGTTATACATTGGTTACACCAAAGAATCTTACCCAGCTTGTACCTGAGATAGAGAGAGAGAAAGGGAAAGAGAGAGAGAGAGAGAGAGAGAGAGGGAGAGAGAGAGAGAAACCACCTATTCAATTCCACGTCCAGCCAAGAAGAAGAGACAGAGAGAGCCAGAACACCTTCCTTTATCCTCTGACCAGGTGACAAGGGGGATGGGGTGAGACCACCCTCAAATGGCTTCTATCCCACAGAAGGGGGGTTGCCTTATCTGGCATTATCTCTAAACCAGTTTCCTATGAACTTCTATAAACCTTATTTCCTTTTATTTTATCTATCTGGATATGAGATATCTGTACCACTCACTTTGAGACATTTCAAATGACACCAAAAACATAACAGTCGATGTTGAATATTCACATTAAACCATGTTCTTGTGTGAGTTCCTAGTTTCTGAGAGGAAGAAAGGCTGTATTGGGGAGGTCAAATGTTAATCAGCCAGCAGGGCCCTTTTGTCCCATAAATCAGGCCTCAACCAGTATTTTCAGTCTTACATTTCCAATTCAGTGCAAAAACAGTAGCCTAAGTTTTGCTTCACAGTGAAGATTTATTAGAACAGTAAATAACAGGATAGTATCAGAATCTATTTTCTTTAAGATTTAGTATTCATAAATATCCAAACATTGAAATGAAGAAAAAAATCGAATAAAAACAAATATATAAAACAAAATAAAAAATAAAGATTAAAATAAAACGTATTGCACTTTCTAATGACAGTATCATCTCTTTTTCAAGGAAACAGCTGCTTTACAACTTCAAATATTTTTCACAAATATGAGAACATTAGTTAAAGAATTAAACAAGTATTGCACTGTTATCTGACTTTTTTTTTCCACAGTATAACTTTCTAATGATCGTTTCATCTCTTTTTCCTCTGCATAAGTTTAGCTTCAAGGAAACATGGACAACCCTAAAACATTAATAAACGCCTGAGCAGTGCACTGGTCTCTGCAACTTTATCTATCACAGTGTCATTGTCCAAAGACATGAGAATTTCTTTCACAGTGCACATGAGCATGAATGCCTCAAAGTTCTTCTGGGTTAAAGTGCTCCTGAGTCTGTTTTTTTATGAATTTCACTGTTGAGAAGCTTCTCTCACAGGCTACTTGTGTGATGGACAGTGTTAATAGCAACTTGTAGGCGAGTCCAGTCACATGGTAGGCATCAGTTAGTAGATTGTACTGAGAGAGAATGAGATGAACACAAATGACACAGTTTTTACAGGAGGAACAAGTTTTGCTCTCTAGTTCGACATCCTGCTGTTCCATGGAAGGATCCTCATCACCTCCTTGTGGGATTTCACTAGCTGTCCTAACAATGTAACCCTCCAGAGGGGACATCTTTAGTCTGTCCCACTGAGATGCAAGGCTGTACAGTTCACCAAATAATGTGCCAACTGTAGCCCTGTCGTCAAACTTAAGCAGACATTTGCTTATTTCTTCCAGAGCTGAGCTGGGAAGTCCATTTTCCCTCACATGAGCAAAGTTTCTAGGGTCTAAACAGGCAAAATCTGAGCAAAGTTTTGCATTAGCAGAAAACCTCCTTTGGATGCTGCCTGTTACTGTGTCTACAATGACATTGTGTACTTTTACCAATATACTGATTGGCTTCATCGCTCTGTCTCCTCTCCACCAGTAAGCTGGTGTGTGGTGGGCGTTCTGGCGCAATATGGCTGCCGTCGCATCATCCAAGTGGGTGCTGCACATTGGTGGTGGTTGAGGAGATTCCCCCCTTCTGTAAAGCGCTTTGAGTGTCGAGAAAAGCGCTATATAAATGTAATGAATTATTATTATTATTATTATTTTACCTCAAAGTCAGTATCAGCTGATGCTAACTGCTCATCTTCTGCAAGCTCTCCAGGCATTTTTTTCTTTTTTCTGATCCTTCTCTCAGAAAAGGCAGCCTGCACTACAAGCTCACACTCTTCCTCCTCTTGCAACTTTCCATTAGCCCACTTCACAAACTCATCAGCTGCACACTTAACTCCTTCAAAGTCCCTAGCACACTTCCTGAGACCCTCCTCTGTTCCCTCAACCAGACGTTGAGCTGTGATGATATCCATTCCCTTTGTCTGTAAGTATTTTGAAAGGGGGGATGTAAGCTAAAAAATGCGAAGGAAGAGTTGAGCAGTGACCACTGTCTCATACTTCAAAAAGCCTTCTATGAATCCCTTTGCCTTGGCCCTCACAGATGGCTTTTGTGTACTGTCATCTATAATGGTGTCTAAAGTCATGAGCACTTCAAAAAACAAGCCTTCCTGAGGATTCCCGAAGCACCCAAACACTTTACTTTGTGCCTGATCCTTAGCCCACCACCTAGTTGGCCCTATTGGGCACAGTCGTCTGTGATGCTTGTCCTGACTCTTCTCCTCCCACTTCTGCATGCGCTTGTATGACTCTCTTAAAAAAAAAACTATAAACTGACCCTGCATATTAGCTGCACCATCTGTTGAGTTGCCCACACATGTTCCAATGTCAATATTAAGGTTCAGTAGCACTTTTTCCAGAAGCTCTACAAAATGCTGGCCAGTAGATGACTCACAGTCCACCATAGCAATCAGTCTTTCGTGAATGACATCTGTTACATATCGAAGTATGATTGAACACTGGTCTTTGGAGGTGATATCTTGGGTTGTGTCAATTTGAACTGAAAACATGCCAGCTTGTCTCACTTCTTCTGCTATAGTCACCTTTATCAGTTGGCTAATGACATCCACAACTTTATTTATTGTCTCTTTTGACAGCGAGCAACTAGAGCGTCTCTGCCTTTTGCACCAGTTTCATGCTGCTTTTTGCTGTTTTCAATGCAAGTGTTAACATGCTGTTGGAGGCAAATGTCATATCTACTCAAGAGTAGAATCAACTCCAGGACGTTCCCATGATTAACAGCAATGTTTTCTAAGCTAAAGGCTCCCTCTTCTTTATCTCCCCTGTAGCTAAGGCCACATTTGCCTATGACTTTAACAACGTCCACTATACGCTCCATCACCTGGCGTTTCTTTTTCACTTGCTCAGCACGTAATGACATTTGGTTGCCAGTCAACAGGCTTTTCACATCTGCCTTTTGTATTTTCAGAAAGTAAGCATCTTCTGCACTATCTCTGTGTGTCTTACTTTTTTCATGTTCCACTATCCTTTGGTGAATGTGTTTCCAGTCTTTCATGCCTCCCTTTATGAAAGGGCCATCACTTACCAAAGGTGCAAATGCCAAACAAACTGAACAGTACAGAGACTGGTTTTTTTCACAGTAAGTTAGCCACTTGCGGTTTGTTCCATCTTTGCTATTGAAAACCTTTGGTATAGGAACATTTGGGATTTGTTGAGGATGATAAGAAATTTTTTTATGTATATCCTGTGACTGAGGTCGAGCAAAGTAATCAAAACTATCAACAGAATCATCTTTATCTGCCTTGTTCCTAGCTTGTGGTTCTGGGTTCTGCTGCTGAGTTGTTGACTCTGCTATCTGTCCCTGAGTCGACTCTGCTCTCCCTTTCACACTTCCTTCTGTATCCCTAGACTCGTGTGCACCTGTATTTAATCACAATTAAAGCAAATTGTAATCTTTAACATATTTGACATGGAAAGCACGTTCAAATTAAATTGAATTAAATCAAAGCAAATTAAAAATTTCCAAATGGCAAAATATGCAGGCTTAATACATATTACTTCTACCCTATTCCCTTTCAATCGTGGGCTTTGTATATTCCCTATCGTCTGATTAAAAACATAATGGGTCACTAGTAACACTTGGGCATATAAAGTTGTTATATTGTAACTAATGTGATCACTGCAAAAAAAATAAAATGCTTTTCTTACGTAGTATTTTTGTCTTGTTTCCAGTCCAAATATATATATAAAAATCTTACATCAAGATGCATTTACTAAACAAGTATGAAAAAACCACCTCAAAATTAAGTGATTTTTTGCTTAAAACAAGCTACATTATCTGCCAATGGGGTAAGAAAAATAATTGTTTTAGATTTAGCTTGTTTTAAGCAACAACAAAAAACCAAAATCACTTAATTTTTAGGGTTTTTTTTTTTCCAGAAAACAAGACATCATTTCTTATGCCATTTCACTTGTCTAGTAAACGTATCTTGAATGAAGAATATTTAGATATTTGAACTGGAAACAAGTAAGATACTAAGTAAGAATTTTTTTATTTTTTTTCAGTGATAATGTTTGCTTATTCACACACTATGGTACAACAGCAGCTTACCTGTGTCTTTCACAGTGAGAGCATTAGTCTCTTCACAACTGGGTCCTGGCTCTGTTTCTGACACTAAATGAAATTTTTTACATTTATTTCTCACCACAAATATCCCCTTTTTACAAAGCTTTCAAATCAAGTCATGTCAGTTTCATTAATGTATTGCTGTATCATCAGGTATCATTAATTATCTAAGGGCATTTTTCATTGAGCAGGGCTCTTCATTACTATCAGTTCTTCTGAATGACAATCCTTCCTACCTGCCCATTCTGGTGTGTTGGGCTCATGACTGGAGCTTGGTAATGTTACTGGGCCTTGCTCTTCAACTGTTAGCAGCAAACTGGACTAGAGGCGGCTGCTGCTGAAGAGCTACAAGAAAAAGTTTGATACATGAACGGTGGTTAGCTGACAACGTTGTTTTGCACGGTCGCTAGCATCTTGCACTGCTCCTAACTACCTTAACGTGTTAGCTTACTTACCGGCCTCGTCGTCTTCGTTTGTTTTTTTGAGGAAAAATGAGCTCAGCTTAGAACATTTGGCCGCGTCAGTTTCCAAAGCTTTCTTCTTTTTTATTCTGGCCTTTTCAGCGCCGCCTTTGCGCTTTCTGTTATCCATTTTTATCTGACTTTTTTATTTTGAGCAACTTGCAAGGTGCCGTGTCGGGGGCGGGGCCAGGGAGTCAAAAGATAATCACGTCATCATTATCCTGCAGGCTGCACTCTGCGAGAAAATATTAAATAAAAAAGAATGGGACTGCGGTAAAATAATAAATAAAAAGAGTGGGGCTGCGGTAACATTTTTTATAAATTCAACCCAGTGCCATGACAACAACGGCCCTCACGGCCCAAAAAAACATACCGGCCCACCGGGAACTTTCCCGGTGCTCCCGATTAGCCAATCCGGGCCTGGCTGATGTGGAGTTAACTATCTTTTAATCATTGATTAGCATATTCTGTCTTGATAATCTATAAATCGTGTTCCGTGGGCGGGGTTTATGTAAATTTTAGGGTTAGTGATGTCACTAACCCGGGAGGAATGTGGTGTAGTCCAAACCAGCCGTTTGTTGTAGTCCTTTAAAAGCAATTTTTTTAAAAGAAAATATCTCCCTTTGCTTTGAACCTTGAGCATCCTGACTTTGCAGATGTTGTTTATGCTCAAACATCAACATTACACACTAACTAAAGTTAAAAAAGTGAAATCATAATCAACCACCCCTTTAAATTACATGTTTAAAGGCAATTGTTCACGGACTGATTCACTCACACTGTCAACTTCACACCGCCATTTTCCCCCTCCCTTTTGGCCTTCCCAGAGCCATATAGAGAGAGAGTTGCGACAACTCCATTGACTACAATGGAACGTTTTTTTTACAGCAATGGCGGCTCGTAGAGCCTCTCAGTAGTTCCCGGAAGTAGCAGCAGCGCGGTAGAACTGTCACAGTGTCTGGTTTGTGTTTCCCCGGGTGTCCACTAGAGGTCCTTGTCCCCCACGGTGTCATTCTCTCATGCACTACATTTCCCATCATCCTGTTCTGTCTAATCATTGATCATTGCACACAGCTGTTCCCCATCACCTTGTTAGTATCTGTGTATAAATACCCTGTCTGTTTCAGTCCATGTCACGGAGTCGTTGTTTAATGTTGCTACACTTTGAGGTCTGTTTTCTAGTCTGTTCTTGTTCTTGTTCTTGTTCTTGTTCTTGTTCTTGTTCTTGTTCTTGTTTCTTGGATTGCTTATTTGGATTTTGACCCCTGCCTGGATGACTACGAGATTGGATTACACTTTAATAAACCTACTGCTATTGGATCTACTGTTTCCCGTGTGTGTCCGTGACAGAACGACTCCGTCACAATGTATAGATCCAGCGGTATGAGTTTTTGTGACTCTTCCTCTAACACCAAGAGGGAGAGGAAGCAGCAGAGGGGGATTTTTCGAGCCGAAGAGGAGGAGCCTCGCATGACCTTATTTGAGTGTTTTGCCTTATGTGCTCGTATCAGGGAGGAGAGTGCTGTGCTCCCGGTGAATTCCGGGGAGAGAGCAGCATCCACTCGCTCACAGACACGACGGAGGAGGAGGAAGACTTCCTCCGTGCCAGTTCCGGTGGTCCCGAGTCTGGTGGTCCCAGTTCCGGTGGTTCCGAGTCCGGTGGTCCCGAGTCCGGTGGTTCCGAGTCCGGTGGTCCCGAGTCCGGTGGTCCCGAGTCCGGTGGTCCCGAGTCCGGTGGTCCTGAGTCCGGTGGTCCCAGTTCCGGTGGTCCCGAGTCTGATGGTCCCAGTTCCGGTGGTCCCAGTTCCGGTGGTCCCAGTTCCGGTAGTCCCAGTTCCGGTGGTCCCGAAACACAGGAGGAGGAGAAAGGCTCCCTCCGTAACTGTTCCGGTGGTCCCAAGTCCGGTGGCTCCTAACACGGAGACCATCCCGGAGGTGACTGCCATTCCTGACGCACCGCCCAGGCGTCTTGCTCTGCCCGCACCGCCCAGGCGTCTTGCTCTGCCCGCGCCGCCCAGGCGTCTTGCTCTGCCTGCACCGCCCAGGCGTCTTGCTCTGCCCGCGCCGCCCAGGTGTCATGCTCTACTGGCCCCGCCCGAGCTGCCCGTACTGCCTGCACCACCCCAGCAATCCGTCACGTCTGCTGGGCCTGTGTCTTCGGACAAGATGACCGCCACAGAGACTGTTCACGTCACGTCTGCCGAGCCTGTGTCTTCAGACAAGATGGCCGACGCCGAGCCTGTTCACGTCACGTCTGCCGAGCCTGTGTCTTCGGACAAGATGGCCGCCACAGAGCCTGTTCACGTCACGTTTACCGAGCCTGTGTCTTCGGATAAGATGGGCGCCACAGAGACTGTTCACGTCACGTCTGCCGAGCCTGTGTCTTCAGACAAGATGGCCGCCGCCGTGCCTGTGTCTGTTCCTGAGCCTGAGCCGGTGGCGTCTGTTCCTGAGCCTGAGCCGGTGGCGTCTGTTCCTGAGCCTGAGCCGGTGGCGTCTGTTCCTGAGCCTGAGCCGGTGGCGTCTGTTCCTGAGCCTGAGCCGGTGGCGTCTGTTCCTGAGCCTGAGCCGGTGACGTCTGTTCCTGAGCCTGAGCCGGTGGCGTCTGTTCCTGAGCCTGAGCCGGTGGCGTCTGTTCCTGAGCCTGAGCCGGTGGCGTCTGTTCCTGAGCCTGAGCCGGTGGCGTCTGTTCCTGAGCCTGAGCCGGTGGCGTCTGTTCCTGAGCCTGAGCCGTTGGTGCCAGTTCCAGTGCCTGAGTCGATGGTGCCTGTTCCTTAGCCGGTGGTGCCAGTTCCTGTTCCTGAGACGGTGTTGCCAGTTCCGGTGGTGCCAGTTCCTGTTCCTGAGTCGGTGGTGCCAGTTCCTGCTCCTGAGTCGGTGGTGCCAGTTCCTGCTCCTGAGTCGGTGGTGCCAGTTCCTGCTCCTGAGTCGGTGGTGCCAGTTCCTGCTCCTGAGTCGGTGGTGCCAGTTCCTGCTCCTGAGTCGGTGGTGCCAGTTCCTGCTCCTGAGTCGGTGGTGCCAGTTCCTGCTCCTGAGTCGGTGGTGCCAGTTCCTGCTCCTGAGTCGGTGGTGCCAGTTCCTGCTCCTGAGTCGGTGGTGCCAGTTCCTGGTCCTGAGTCGGTGGTGCCAGTTCCTGCTCCTGAGTCGGTGGTGCCAGTTCCTGCTCCTGAGTCGGTGGTGCCAGTTCCTGCTCCTGAGTCGGTGGTGCCAGTTCCTGCTCCTGAGTCGGTGGTGCCAGTTCCTGCTCCTGAGTCGGTGGTGCCAGTTCCTGCTCCTGAGTCGGTGGTGCCAGTTCCTGCTCCTGAGTCGGTGGTGCCAGTTCCTGCTCCTGAGTCGGTGGTGCCAGTTCCTGCTCCTGAGTCGGTGGTGCCAGTTCCTGTTCCTGAGTCGGTGGTGCCAGTTCCAGTTCCTGAGCCGGTGGTGTCTGTTCCTGAGCTGGTGTCTGTTCCTGTTCCTGAGCCGGTGTCTATTCCTGAGCAGCCGGTGCCTGTTCCTGAGTGGGTGCCTGTTCCGTGGTCGCCCGAGGGGTCGTCTCCACCATGGCCACCCGAAGGGTCGTCTCCACCATGGATGCCTGAAGGGTCGTCTCCGCCCTGGCCGCCCGATGGACTGTCTGCTCCGCCCTGGCCGCCTGAGCGGAAGTCTCCGCCATGGCCGCCCGAAGGGTCATCTCCGCCATGGCCGCCCGATGGACTGTCTGCTCCGCCCTGGCCGCCTGAGGGAAAGTCTCCGCCCTGGCCGCCTGATTGTCTGTCTGCTCCTCCCTGGCCGCCCGAAGAGTCGTCTTCGCCATGGTCGCCTGAAGGGTCGTCTCCGCCCTGGATGCCTGAAGGGTCGTCTCCGCCCTGGCCGCCCGATGGACTGTCTGCTCCGCCCTGGCCGCCTGAGCGGAAGTCTCCGCCATGGCCGCCCGAAGGGTCATCTCCGCCATGGCCGCCCGATGGACTGTCTGCTCCGCCCTGGCCGCCTGAGGGAAAGTCTCCGCCCTGGCCGCCTGATTGTCTGTCTGCTCCTCCCTGGCCGCCCGAAGGGTCGTCTTCGCCATGGTCGCCTGAAGGGTCGTCTCCGCCCTGGCCGCCCGATGGACTGTTTGCTCCGCCCTGGCCACCCGATGGACTATCTGCTTCACCCTGGTCACCGGCTAAGCTGTCACCCCCTATTCCTGTTCCCCTTCATGGACCTGGCCCCCCATCCCTCCCCCTGATCCTCCACCGTTCCACCTCCCTCCTGGACTCTTGTTTTGGTTGTTTTTGTGGGTCTTGGAGCGTCTGGTAGCCGCTCCGTAGAGGGGGGGTTATGTCACAGTGTCTGGTTTGTGTTTCCCCGGGTGTCCACTAGAGGTCCTTGTCCCCCACGGTGTCATTCTCTCATGCACTTCATTTCCCATCATCCTGTTCTGTCTAATCATTGATCATTGCACACAGCTGTTCCCCGTCACCTTGTTAGTATCTGTGTATAAATACCCTGTCTGTTTCAGTCCATGTCACGGAGTCGTTGTTTAATGTTGCTACACTTTGAGGTCTGTTTTCTAGTCTGTTCTTGTTCTTGTTTCTTGGATTGCTTATTTGGATTTTGACCCCTGCCTGGATGACTACGAGATTGGATTACACTTTAATAAACCTACTGCTATTGGATCTACTGTTTCCCGTGTGTGTCCGTGACAAGAACAGACCGTTTGTGATGGACTTTTATAAAAGGTAAGACGTTTAAAGAATACGATTGTATATTATCCGTACATCTGAATCAAATTAACTTGTATTAAAGCATGCTAGTTGATTATTGCTCTCTAAATTAGTAGTTTTAGGGGACGTTATCAGATAAAAGATAGGTCATTGGATAAAGTTAGTAGCGCATAACAAACCACAAACAGCCTATTAATGGTTAAACTCGTTCTATTAATGCAGTTTTATCCTTTGTGTAATAATAGGGAAAGGCTTCTAAACAGGGGTTAAATATAACATTGGGGAGTGTGATATGTGGAAGTGATAAAATGAGAATATCCGTTTCATTCCTCATTAAATGTGCAATAGCAAATCAAAAAACAAAACCAAAAATCCTTATTTTAGATTGCATTTTTGAGTAACAAAAACGTATGGGTGGAGTTTTTTATACATTGTGTGACTATAGACTATTAGGCTGTCTATATTATGTTTCAGCTCAGCTGATTTTTGGATTGATGAGAAAGGGAAACGGAAGTTTATTTGTGAGATTAAAAACAATGCTTAAAAGCAGCAAGCCATTTTAAAAAACAAATCACACTTGACTAAATGGGGAATAATACTAAATACCACAACATGCAATATATACTACTAGCCTACTGTATATAATTTGTCCCGTTTTTTGTCTCCTTTATCTCTTTCAACACAAGAAGCTCAAAGGGATTCAGTGGATCATGAAGACTCCCTGCACTGACGCTGTACCCTCACCTTCAGTTTCAGCATATTTTCTCCTCTGTGTCAGACACTACAAGAACAACATAGAGGAAATGACAGACAACATGCTTGACGTGCAGTTTATTAGACATTTATAAATCCCATTGTGCTAAATCAATGCAAATATATATATATATATATATATATATATTAAAACTGATGTAATGAATATTTTTGAGTCATGAACTTTGACTTTTTGAAATTTAAACAAGTTTCAGCTGTAAATCTTTCTAAGTGTTTAAATTCACCTGACATGGAAAGTGTACCAACCAACCCATACTTGAAAGCAGTTTTTACCAGTATTTGAGAGAGATCTACAACCCTTTTCACTCATCATTAAGGCTCCTCTGGACGATGCATTATCATGTATACTGTAATTACTACAATAAAATAACCAAATAAATAGGTTTTATAGATTAAAGTGATGTAGGTCATGAATTTATCAAATTATGTTAAAAGTAAATAATGCACATGGACACTAATGAAATAATGTGTGTGTGTATAATCATGTTTTGTTTTAAAATGTAATATTATACATTAATATAATGTTCTCAATCACCTGTTACCTGCAAGTCTCTGTCCTTGTGAAACCATAGTGAACATTACGTGATACCTTTAAATAACATTCTAGGGGAGTTCCGGTAAGATGGCGGTCTGTGCAGTCGCATCTCACTGAGCTCCTCGAGAAGTCCCGATGTTATAGTTAATAAAAAAAATAAAAAAATAAAAAAATCCACTATTAACTGCCATTTGTCTACTCAGCACGAAAATGAAGAAACACAACAGCGGAAAGCCTCCGGCGCAAAAAAGTCTCCCATTTGAAAGCTGTGTGAAGACGAGTGAACACGACTATGTAGATATGGCTAACGTTAGCAAGAACAAACGAGGGCCGACAACCCCAGCGGAAACCCCTGAAAAAACACACCTGGAGAAGAAAACGAAAGGTATGTCTCAAGAAGAAACAAACACCGAGACCATACTGAATGCTATCAACTCTCTCGGTCAACGTGTAGACGACCGCATGGAATAATTTAGCACGCAGTTGCAACAGCACAGCTCCATGCTAGCTTCTATTGCTAAGTCGGTGCAGTTCAACGCAGAAGAGCTAAAAGAGTGTAAAACGAAAATAAAACACCTGGAAAAGAAAGTGGAGACACTGACTAAAGAAAATGAAGACATGAGGGGTCGGGTATTGAACAATGACAGATACAAAAGACGGTGGTGCCTGCGCATCAAAGGGAAAAAAGAAACGGCCAATGAAAACATAAGGAGCTTCTTCGCAGGATTGCACCGGACTTGGCGGTAAAGATGGATGAAGCGGTCGATGTTGTCCACAGAGTGGGAAGAAGGATGGACAACCGGCAACGACAAATAATCATTTTATTTGTGAGACGAGCAGTGAGAGATGACATCTGGAGGCGAACAAAAACTTCTCCAATCTGCAAAGAAGAGGGGATTCGCTTTACTGAAGATCTGACTCAAGAGGACTGGCGTTCCAGACAGGCTCTCTGGCCCAAAATCGACCAGGCTAGAAAGGAAGGAAAGGCTGCAGGCTTCAGGGGCCCGTTTGGATTCATCGAAGGCAAGCGTATTATGGAGGACACTTAAGTTAGGGGCTGAAACTAAAGCTTGAAATGAATACATAGTCGATCAGTTCAGGTGATGGGACTTCTACCTCAACGTTTTTACTCCACCTCCCTCAATTTTTTTCACAAAAAATTCATTTGTTCATGTGTTCTGTATTTCAGTTAAATACTGACTTTTCTTTTTTTTTCCTTTAATACAAGGGGACTTAAAGACTCAGTTAAGCGAAAAGCTGTCTTTTTGTTTTGCAAAGGGCAACAAGCACATTGCACCTTTCTTCAAGAGACTCACTCTGATATATCTGATGTTAAGTTTTGGTCACAACAATGGGGAGATAAAATTCTCTTCAGTCATGGGACAAATCGGTCGGCTGGAGTTGCCATATGTTTCAACAGATGTCCTGGTAAGATTCTGGGTGAAAAAGCAGACAAGGAGGGATACTGGGTAGCCTGTGTCTTGGAAATTGATGCTAATCTTGTTATTCTGATTAACATATATGGTTATAACAACGATAACAAAAATAGAAATCTGTTACATCAGATATCAGAAGTTATCATAGAACTAAAAGCAAAATTCCCCACAGATCATATTATTGTTGGAGGGGATTTCAATTTAACTCCTGATGAGTGGATGGATAGATGGCCTTCCAAGTTATTGAGTGAACATAGAAACCCAATTTTGGAAGCTTTTGCTAACCAATTGATAGACATCTGGAGAAGTTTACATAGTGGGGTGAAACAGTTTACCTGGCATAAACCTAATGGACAAAACAAATCACGAATTGATTATTGGCTGATATCAAATTCAATATCAGATCATGTCACAGAAACTGTCCTTTAAGTGATCATTGTATTATTAACCTGAAAATCGGAAACAGTAATAAAAATAACAAACCAAAAGATTATTGGAAATTGAACTCTCAGTTACTAAAAAACTCAGAGTTTTGTCATTCCATTAAAAAAATATATTTTTTATATAAAAAATGACAATACACTAGACACATCTATACTAAAATGGGAATTTCTGAAATTTAGTATTAGAAAGCATTCAATAACGTTTGCTAAAAAAGTGAATAAAGAAAAGAGAGCACAAGAAGCAACAGTGGTTAAAGTTCTCATGACACTTTATAGTAAATCAGATTGGAGTGAAGAGGACAAAGAAAAGATAAGTAATTTGCAATCCAAATTGGATAGAATGTATATAGATAAAGCTAAAGGTGCATATATTAGATCCAGGGCCCGGTGGATTGAAGAAGGAGAAAAGAATACGGCATACTGTACGTCTGCAAATTAGAAAAACGCAGACAAGAATATAACTCGATTTGTAGTCTAACAGTTGATGGAGAGGAATGTACAGAACCCAAACGCATTGAAAAAGAAGTTTTCAATTTTTATAGGAATCTTTATAAATCTTCCTACTCGGAACAAAATGCCTCATCTTTTTTTGATAAAATTAACAATTTGATTCCTGTTATTGATTAAAATTTTAAAGAAGTTTGTGATGAGGAACTAAGAATTGTAGAATTTGACTATGCTACAAAAAAAATGGCATCTGATCGTTCGCCAGGACCAGACGGTATTACAACTAACTTCTATAAACACTTTTGGGAAGACTTAAAACAACTATTGTTTCAGGCTATAAATGAATGTATTAATCAAAAAGAACTGATGGAAACAATGAAACAAGGAATAATAAAATTGATTCCAAAACCTGGAAAAGATAAGAAAATATTAAGCAATTTAAGACCTATTACACTGTTGAATACAGACTACAAGATTCTAACAACAGTTTTGGCAGCAAGATTAAAGACGGGTATATCTAAATTAATCAGCCCAACACAATCTGGTTTTCTTAAAGGAAGATCCATCCATAATAACATCCGCCAGGTCCTGGATCTTATTGATTATAATTATTTAATTAAGGAAGATGGTTTTATCTTTTTTGGGATTTCCATAAAGCATTCGATTCAGTGGAACATTTATTTATTGTTAACACACTGAGACACTTTGGAAATAAGTTTCTTGATATGATCACTATGTTACATACAGATATTAATAGCTGTGTTTCCCTCTCAGAAGGTACATGTCCTAGATTTAAGGTTGAACGAGGAATAAGACAGGGCTGTAGTATTTCTCCTCTTTTATTCATTGCAGTGACTGAACTACTAGCAATTGCGGTTAAAAATTCGAATATTAAAGGTTTAGAGATAAACAACCACAAGTTACTCATAAGTCAGCTCGCTGACGATACAACTCTGTTTTTACAAAATAAGGAACAAATACCAGTGGCTGTAAAAGTAATAGAGCGGTTTTCACAAGCATCTGGCCTATATCTGAATCTGAGTAAATGTGAACTGATGAGCATTCATAACTGCTCTGAATCCTCACTATGTAATATACCAGTCAAAAATGACATTAGATATTGTTGTGGCAAATTCATAGTTCCTTCTTGGCTCAGGTCTCAAAGAAGTTTCTCAGAGTCGAGGTTCCAGGTCAGAAGAATTAACTTTATCGTACAAACAACAAAGTGAGAAGCCGGCTGGCCATCCGGACATCCAAAGTTACATTGGCCAGTGTTCATGTCTTATACTTTTTTCATTTCATCAAGTCTCCAATAGATACTCTCAAATCTATCTCTTCCCCTCTGTCACGCCTGGTGACCTTGACACAATTAGCTCTATTGGTCAAACATCTCAAAACCTTACATAATGGTGTCCTGTTTCATACAGTATTTTGACACCTTGCATTTCTTATGCATACTGGGTATTTTTCCATTCTCTCATCCTTTCCAGACCTATTTTTTCATGCTTGTAATTTTTCATTGCATCATACTTAGACATGAATCAAGGGGAAATTCTTCAACAATATCTGAGGGGTATATACCGGGGATGGTGGTGGCGCAATGGATAAGACACATGCCTTTGGTGTGAGAGACCCGGGTTCGAATCCACTGTGAGACACCAATGTGTCCCTGAGCAAGACACTTAACCCCTAGTTGCTCCAGAGGCGTGCGACCTCTGACATATATAGCAATTGTAAGTCGCTTTGGATAAAAGCGTCAGCTAAAATGAATAAATGTAAAAATTAATAAATATCTAGGTATTTGGATTACCAAATCATCAGATACAAGTGAAAAAAAGAATATCCAAGATAATATTGATAAATGTGGAAAAACATTAAACAGTTGGCTACAAAGAGATTTAACATTATTTGGAAGAACGATGTTGACCAAGATTGAATAGAATCAATTTAAATTTTATTTAGAAAAATAAACATCACTACATTAGAAAAGGGGATCTGTTGAAAAATTATGAGGAAGGTGGCATAAAGGGAATCGACTTTGAAATTATGAATGGAATATTGAAAATGAAATGGCTCCAATCTTTTTTGAGGAACGGCGAAGAGATATGGTTCTCCTTACCGGCATTTATCTTTGATAAAGTGGGAGGTATTACATTTTTAATAACATGTGACTTTGAAATATCTAAATTGCCCATAAAACTTTCAACTTTTCATCAACAGGTTCTGTTACAGTGGAAACTGATGTTTAAACATAACTTCAGTCCCCACAATGTTCCATTATGGAACAACAGAGTTATATTGTGTAGAAGGAAATCTATGTTTCTGAAAGACTGGTGGGAAAAACAAATATGGTCAATTGTTCATATATTGGATGAAAATGGTAATATTCTTGAATTGGAGGAATTTAATTCTAAATATAATATTAACTGCTCAATTGTGGATTACAACAAAGTAACACAGAACATTCCAAAGGTCCTTATTCAAGCAATAAAGAATAATTTTTTGAACATTGCATCACCAAGACTACACAAAATTAAAATCGATTATGTGGACCTGGTTGATACAAAATGTAATAATAAATTCCTTAAGCAAACTCTTGTTAACATTTTGTACCCGGGTAGAACAAGAAGCACTCTCTTTTTTCTTGGTTATAACAAATCTGAAATATATTCAATTAGAACAAAATTGCTAAAATATCCAATTCCCCCTAAATTTAAGGAAGTACATTTTAAAACAATAAATAAAATATATCCCTCTAATGAATTTGTAAAGAAAAGATTCAATTTTGAGGTAGACAATTGTCATATTTGCAACATTAATGTTTAAACAACTGAACTGTTTTATGAATGTCAACCGGCTCAGAATTTATGGAAATCTCTTCACAACCTGTTGTCCTCCAGGTCTATAAACATATATTTCTTTTCATATCAAAACATTCAGATGGGTGTAATCCTACAAAATAAAAATGATGAGTTTTTGGTCAATAATCGAATTATAGCAACAAAATATTATATACATAAATGTCGATTTGCTAAGTCCTCCCCCACATGGTCTGCACTTAAAAATGAACTTTTGCTGTTCCAAAACTGTCTTATAAAGTTTGAGAATGCCCAGGCTAAAAAACTGCATAAACTGCATATTTATTTTGTTTGAGCTTATTTTATTGTTTTGAGTTCTTTCAATCTAGTTTGTTCTCCCTTGTACAGTATAGAAAATGTCTTTTCAGATGATTTGCTGGAGGTGTGACTCTTAGTTTATAATACAATAAGATTTATATTGTACATTTTGAGGATGTCATATTTTTTATTTATTTTTGTCAGACGTCTTTATTGTTTATTGTGATAAGAAAAAAGTTCAATAAAGCTGTTGTAAAAAATAAATAAATAAATAACATTCTAGTTTAAGAACAAAAAATAGTCAAGTCAAGTCATCTTCATTTATATAGTGCTTTTAACAATGTAGATTGTTTCAAAGCAGCTTTACAGAGATACACGTATAATTGATGGTAACAGAGATTGTTTTGGCTTTACTGTAACTACAAACACATACTACATTCACATATCAGTTTATTATATACATATTGTAAATCAATTAATTTATTGACTACAAACTACCAAAAATCAAAGTTCTGCTCTCTAACAGTTAGCGCTGAAGCACTTCCTGGAACTATCTGAGGTCTACGCGAATCACGTGACAACTAAGCATTTCGAACTTCCGTTGTGCCAACTCAGTTCTCTAGTATGTCAACTAAGTTAGTGGAGAGGATTAACACTAACGTTACTCTGAAGGGCAATTTTATTCGGTGTACTTGTCACGATGTTGCTAGCACTATATGGCGCTTAACGGTTAATTATTCTTAGAAAATAAGTTAACTTGCCAAGGAGTCAGGCATGAAGATAGCTAATAAACTTTTCAAACCTGCCGGAACAGCCCGCATTTACCCAAAGGTAATGTTAATGTTAGCTATAGTGCTACTTCAGTTTACGCCATAAAAGTACAACTAGATGCCAATTCCCACCGCACAGACAAACACCAACAAAAAAAAGTCACCAACAAAAGTTGGCCGTTGTATTCAGAATGTTATGACGCGACTTTCTTCTCGTTTTTATTGTTAAATGTCGAGAGTGCATCTGTTACAGGCCCCGAGCAAAAGGCCATTAAATGCATTTCACGACACGTCATGTCAAGGCGTTCACAAAATGGCGGACGGTCTGCACATATTCAATATCTTCACAACCCAGAACATTAATACACACAATATTTGCAGTATGAACATATCGGATTTACATGACTCGTGTGCATATTTGTTGTATCATACCTGTATGAACAGGAGCAAACGTGTCAGCGTAACGTTAATCATAATCCCCAGCAACTGTGAGGGCGCCGGCGCAAACTCGCAATACTGCTCCTCTATAAGAGTCCTCAGTTCATTTTCATAATAGGAGTCCCGATCTCACTCAGCAACACCCAGCTTTCAGTCCAACATCATTCCTCTATTGCAATTTACATAAGTAAAATAAACATTTTATTACAGGATCAAAATGTGTACACATATACTTTAGGACAAACCGTGTTTGTTGGCGTTTGTCTGTGCGGTGTGAATTGGCATTAAGCCAGCTAACATTTTGTTCCACTTTATTTTCTTCCACAGATCAAGACTGTGCTCGTAAATATTATTCACGTTAATTGCATTCAATAAAAATGGCGTCTAGCCTAGCGACTAATTCTTTGCCAAGCTAGCAGAACAAAAATATGAGCTAACAGCCCAGCTAGTCAATGTTAGCTTCGTTCGCGCCTTAAAAGTAGCCTTTATATTACCCCCAACTTGCACTACTTTCAGACATGATAAAGAATTTGATGTTGTTGTCCTAATTAATAATTCCTAATTGAATTCGAGGTCTGAATTCTTTCTTTTCGTTTCATCTAGAGAAGCACATGTCAAAGGAACATAAACAAAGTTTAAACGGATCGATAATCAACATTTAATCAGCAACAGTTTTAAATATGTAGAGTTAATATAGGATGTTAAGGGAATTTGATTGAAACTATGCTCGGTGTAAAATGTTGATGCTTTTTAATATACATTAGGAATAGTGTAGGTCCCAGTATTGACCTCTGCGGTACTCCACACGTTATATCCAGAAACCCTGATTTATGTTGATCAATCTCAAAAATCTGTCTCCTCTCGCCTAGATAGCTCTCCAACCATTTTTTTGCTATTCCCCTTATGCCATAGTCCTCCATCTTTTTTATTAAAATCTGGTGATCAATGGTGTCAAAGGCTTTTTGGAGATCTATAAAGATTCCTAAAACTAATTTATTTATTTCAATACCATCTGTAATTTCTTCCAGTAAATCGATTAATGCATGTGAAGTACATCTATTTTCCCTGAACCCATATTGACAATCAGATAGTAATTGGTGTTTATCAATGAAGCTCCGGAGTCTTTTGTCATATAATTTTCCAAAAATTTTGGAAAACTGTGGCAGGAGGGAAACAGGCCGATAGTTATTAAAATAATGTTTGTCCCCTACCTTTAAAATTGGTATGACTTTAGCAGTTTTCATTTGCGATGGAAAATGACCGAGTTGAAAGGATAAGTTACAGATATATGTGAATGCATTTATCATTTCTTCAGCAACATTACGAACAATCCTCATGTCAATGTTATATATGTCTTGGGATATTTTGTTCTTGCAGTCCCTGATTACTTTCATAACCTCCCTCTCATCGGTTGGAGATAGATAGATAGATAGATAGATAGATAGATAGATAGATAGATAGATAGATAGATAGATAGATAGACCCTTACGAATATAACCTATAGTTTTACTATAGTAAACCATGACTGTAGGATAGGCTAACCAAGTTTTTTAAAGAAAAATCAGGGTTTTACTACAGTTCTATTGTATCAATACAGTAAAACCATAGTAACCATCACTGTAGTAACCATGGTTTTACTAAATTATCTAGAATTACATTAAAGCCAAATATACATATTGTTACAACAAACATCTACAAATAACAACAGAAAGAAAAGTTACCATTCTATGATACAGAGTTGATGACAGACAGACATAACTAGGCTATATATGTATCTATCATGGATGGATGGATGGATGGATGGATGGATAGATAGAAGCTCAAAGACTGACAAGTGTGCTGAACTGTTGTAATATATGATTTTATTATTTTTGATTTTTGAAGCCATCACATCAGCATTATTTCCTAAATATATTCCTAACTATATTACACTTATTTTACTCCTAAGTAACTATATTACACTATAATACACTTCTTTTCAGGAGGATTACAATGGCGCTGGGACAGTTTCTGTCTCTTCTGATTGCAATAGAGCATTTCGGGAGTGCACCCGATTGGCTCAAACACACGACCAGGACTCTATTGAAACAATAATTACAAGGTAAGTTAACCTAAAAGGCAACTGATTATTAAGAAATATCTGTTCCAGCTCCTCTATTTTTGTATTTGACTTAAATTAAGGTAAGGCTATCCATTGATTGCCCTGTTTCTTGTTAAATTCTGTCTAGAATGGAAACGATGGCACGGAGTCTTCAATGGGCAAGAGGGAGACTTTGTGAATCCCAACTAGCTGACGGACTCTTACATTTAATTGTGGCAGATGTTCGGCAGCAACGACCTGTTGTTTTTCACTATGAGAAACTAGTGGATGGGCTGGACTATATCGGAACTCTGATGGATACAGAAATAAATATACTTTCACATTAGAGGTTTTAATGTTCAATGTACCCACACTGTAATGGAAAACATAAATCATGCAGTTGGATAAAGTGTAAAGTAAAGCATACTTGGATAAAGTAAAGCATACTTGGATAAAGTGTAAAAAAAAAAAAAAAAAATCAAAGTAAAGTAAAGTGGATGTTAAAGCACTAATCATTGTTATATCTAATTCAATGTTTTCTATTGCAGCTTTCCTTGGTTATCAAGTTCCACGCGTTAGGGGACATACTGGGCGTCCAAAGTGCCACATCACATCTGAACAACTGTCTTTACAGTTCACCATACCCCAGATTGCAGAAATACTGGGCACTTCAAGTTGCACTGTAAAACGACGTCTTGGGTAAATATAGATCTTACCTATGAACCCAAGGGTATTGTCATAATTTTGTTTAATTGCATAATGATAATTGTCAGCTTGACTTCACTACTTACAAACTGAAATCATATAGAATTATTTAAAATTAAGTCAAATAAATCAATGTTACACTCAGAATTATGTTTAAATGTTTGATCCTAAACAGATCATTCAATCTATCTCTGCGTGGCTGCTTCACAAACATCTCTGATGCGGAGTTGGATGAAAGAGTCAAACAGGTGGTCAATGGCGTCCAGAGGCTGTACGAGCAAGACTTTTTGGAGAAGATCTGCTGGTGCAACCGAGGCGTGTTCGTCAAAGTATGCTCCGGACCAACCCAGAAGGGGCTGCACGCAGAGCCATGTCTTCCAGACTACGCAGGCGGACATACCGAGTTGCAGGGCCAAATTCTTTATGGCATCTGGATGGCAACCACAAGCTAATTAGGTGGAACATAGTTTTGAATACTTCCTCTTTTATATATATATATATATATATAAAATACTTCAGGTCAGGACAATGTTTTTTTAACAAGTGTATTAATATTGCATTTCATTTTCAGGTGGAGAATTGTTATTCATGGGGCTATTGATGGTTTTAGTTTTTGGAAGCTTCAAACAACAATCGAAGCAGCACTGTGATGGAGAAGTTTGTTGAGGCTGTCGACCAGTATGGTGTGCAATCAAGAGTTCGCTGTGACCAAGGTGGAGAGAACAATGCCGTTTGTCTTTTCATGGAGGTTTTTCGAGGTTCTGACAGGGGGAGTGCTTTGAGGGGAAGGAGCACCCACAATCAGCGGATTGAGAGACTGTGGGGAGATGTTTGGAGAGGAGTTGTTAATGTGTACCATTCACTTTTCACCCTTTTAGAAGACGATGGAGTAGTAGACTGCAACAATGAGAGGCACCTTTGGGCACTCCATTACATCTACCTTCCCCGAATTAACCGGGACTTACATCTTTTTGTTAATCAGTGGAACCATCACCGCCTGAGAACTGCAAGGTACATGTCGCCATATCAGATCTTTGTGCGTGGCTGTCTTTGCTTACAGGCTCAAAATCTGACTGGGATTCAAGGAGTGTTTGGTGCTGATGAGCAGCCAGCTCAACTGGATGCAGAAGTGCCCCACTCACCTCAGGTACCCACTTTTAACTGTCCAGACAGCGTTGAGGTCCGCTTGACTGAATATACCCTGGACAATGGGTATACTTGGGTGAACTTCAGCAACTTGTTGATCCCTTGGGAGGACCAAGAGACAACCCTGGAGTGGACCTCTTGAGAGAGGCCATTAGGTTCCTTGACTCTCTGTAATAACCTTTTTATTGTTCTTTGTACTGTTTTTACATTGTATTTATGTACAGTACCTCTCTCTTTCCCCATTTTAAGCACTCATTCATCTCACTAAGGTTTGGTTTTGCTTTGTCTAATACATTCAGATTTTCCTTGAAATGTTCATAATATTTCTGCTTCAGAATTCTAGTTATTATCCAATCAATTTAGATTGATTGGATGCAGTTTCACATGCAGTTTAATTGATATCTGCAACATTCATAAGACAATTCTTTCATGTGTTAAAGTCAATAAAACTATAACAATATAAACTACTTCAGCCTATTAATTGTGTGAAATAGTGAACAGGGAAACAGTTCAGTAAAAACATCCAAACACGTTAAACAGGAATAAAAAAATATGAACTTGTTACAAAGGAACAAATGTAAGTAATATCCACGGAAGGCAAGTTTGAAGAACCCAAGTGAAGTATTTATTCAGAACAAGATCAAACATAAAAAAAAAGGCATGGCGTGGCCTGGATCTCAAAACAAAAAACGTGAACATAGACTTACAAACAGTGAATACAGGAACAATACTTGACAAAGACACACGGCTAACATGAGGGCTTAGATACACAAGACTAATTACTAGACTAGGGTCACCTGTAAACATAATCAAGGACAACATGACACATTCACATGAGGAACACATGACTATAACAGGACTGTGACAGACATGAAACAAAACCAAAACATGACAGGAACTCAGATAAAATACAAAACTTGTCTACAAAAAAAATAAAACATTTACTGGAAACCAAACTGGTCTGAACAGCCAATCCCTGTTTCCATTGCACTTTTAAACTCCCTATAGGTATTCTTGACTGGAATTCTTAAAATAAGTAAACATGTGTTTGCAGTGGGGTACATTGCCAGTCGTTCATCACCCTCATGGAGGAAGGACAGCTCTGGCTGGGGTTGAAACCCCATTGCTGGAACCCTCTCCAATCCTGTGGCAAATATTAAAATATCGGGTAGAGAAATTGGAGCTGCATCTCCACCTGTCAAGTGATGAGAAATATGTATGATTATAAACTCTTTCGTTTAAGTACTTAGTAGAGCTGCACGATTCTGCACGATAGATCACAATTCTGACACAATTCTGAAAATACAATAAAAAAATAAAAGTAATTTACTCAAGGTTCTGACAAACTGTTTATTGCTGCAGTCAATTTAATAAAGTTTAAAAATTAAAAAAGAAAAAGTTTGAATGAATGATTCGATGAGTCTCTCATTAAGACTTCAGTTGTTTAATCACTGGATGAATCATAATTTTTGAACAATCTCTTGCATTAATGATACAATGACAAATACATTAAAGGTGCTATCAGTGATGTCACGCGTTTTTTAGACTAAAACATTTTTTTTTTTTCACATACCGCAAACATCTCCTCACTATCCACTAGCTGCCTGTCCCCTGAACACACTGTAAAGAAACACAGTCTCTGCAGACTGCCCAGGCTCCACAATCGCAGCTCAAACAAACTGGGCAACAAACAGTTCGACCCGTATCACGAAACATAACAGACTGTTCCAGCCAATAACCGACAAGAATGATGTGGGGTGGGGTTTGGGGGGTTATTGCGCAGATGAGGAGGAGGGAGGGTCTAGCTAGCTTATGTTTGATAATAATTCAAACATCAACAAGAGGTTATGCCAACCGAGATCACTGATAACACCTTTAAACATTTGGTGTAACAACGTAATTGATACAATCTTTATTTGAAGCACTTTTATTTGAAGTTACTTTCAAAAAGTGATTTACTCTATTATTTTTATCACTGTTATCCAATCTAAAAACTTTTATCGCAGTTTTTCGATTATCTATGCTAATTTGAATTATTTTAACAAAAATAATTATACGGTGTGGTTGAAAAATACAATTTGTGAAGCTTTTTCATATCTATGACTCTCTGGGTCAGCGGCAGCTGTTCGCTGTGGTCGACCGTACTTGCCCAAGGTTAAATAGACAGACAAATCTGTTTTAAATAGGTATGATATTCTGTGGGTGTTTGAAGCGAGATCGCAGTCTTCATTGATTCAGCTCTATTACAAGTAATAATTTGGTTCTGAGTTTGAAAACTGTCTTACCCTCCACCTCCAGAAGCCAGTCCCGCCAGAATGCAATGGTCCTGGTCTCTTGTCTGCTTTTATGGGAGCCTCTTGGTGAGCTGAAGTGTGGCTTGAACAGCTCCACAATGTCAGCAGCAGTAATTTGGGCATCAGTTTTCAGAAATTGTTCTTCAAAAACTGTTGGGTGAGCAACAAGCTCATCTAGGAGCCCAAGGGCATTTAGACCTTCTTTGAACCTAAAGTAAAGATGGTAGTAGGAAAAATATTTTGTGTAAATACTAAATATATCACAGAGTAAGCATTTTTAAACCTATTTGACCACTCAATGACATCTGGGTTCCAAAAAGTACAATGTGCAATTCTTTGAGAATAATTTAATATTAACACAATTGAAGAAATTTTCAACTCTGCATGTACTATAAAAACAGTTAGTCCATTTCACAAGCACTACACTTATTAAAATCACACTACTGCTGTAAGTGGTAAAAACAAGCTCCACACCCTGAATCTGAATGCTTTACAAGCTTCATTACGTCTCTTAGCTGGAATAAATACTTATTGATGCATCTGCCACACAAGAGAATTCCTCTTCATCATTTTTCTTCATTCCTTTAACCATAACTTACTGCTGGAGTGCAGCATGAATGTGTAAAACTCCAGAATTGCTGTCATCAGTTCGTCTCTCTGGGCCATGGAGTTTAGGTTAGCATAAAGCTCCCATAACAGACAGCTCATCTGTGGCTCCAGTGATTGCCTCTCTGGCCTCCTCTAATGTACCAGCACTTGCTATCTAGTATGAGAAGGAAGGAAGGAAAGGAATGTAAAGCACAACTGGAAGGCAGATATCTACATTTTCTGGAGAAAATGTGAGTGGTGCTCACTGTGGCAAAACTCAGCAATCGTTTGTTAGGGTGCTTTACATGATTGCATACGAGCCAACAACCATGTCTGTACGATATTGTGGGGCTGAAATATGTTGCAATATGGTTTCTAGGTAGCTCTAAACGGTTGCTGGGGTGCTAGACAGTTTGTAGTTGTCACAGATGGTTATTATGGAGTTTTTATAAACTTCTTAAGATGTTATTAACATGTTAACAATAGAGGAGAATTTGATGCTTCACTTATGGGAAATTTCTGAAGTTATAACAAACTCTCAAAGCCATTTGTCCTTTATAGACAATTGATATATATCTATTAAAACTACAAATTTAACTAGTAATTACTACTATTAAAATAAATGCATGGAAACACTTTACATGTGAGAGTTACAGGTCCAGTTCATAAAAAGAGTCATATCTACAAACCAGTACATTGCCGCTTGACTAACTCTTCTAACATTCTAACAGTATAAAGTATTTTACAAACTTGCCTTGTGCAATTTGTCCTGCAACTCTGGGTCTGCCACCTCTTCTATGGAAGAGGCAAGCGGTGGAAGGCCACAGACTTGCCTGAAGAGCCGATCGGAGAAGAAGTGTGGAGAAACCCCTCCCTGAATTAGGCAAACTGCTATACCATTTGGCCGACAAGCCTATATATCCCGTTGTGCAGAGCTATAGAGGAAAATTGTTTAAAATGTAAGGTCTTGATGCATTACCATTTATTAGTGTTTAGTGTAGGATACCCAGTGACTAATGTTATAATCTAATAATATTAATATATTAATATAATAGTATTAAAAAAGTGACATTTAAGATGATTGTGTGGAAAGCAAACATAGCCTACCAACACTGTCTAGAGCCAAAGCTCGTGATTCGGAAGGCCCTTCAAAAATATGGTGCTTGGGCCATGAGGAGACAACAGAACTCCCTTGTTGGTCCACCTTCATCAACAGCCCCTTCACCCACTCCACTCTTATCCACAAACACCACATCCAGCCTGGACTGAGGATCAAACGTGGACCGACTGAAAGCTCTCACCGCACAATCAAATTCCTCTCCACGGAGGACATTAACTTGATTGGCATAATGTGAGTAATGTCCAAATGTCTGTATTGTAGATAAAAAAATACATTGACATAAAGAAGGAATTAAATTACATATCTTTAAAATGCTCATATTCTGATACCCAAGCTTAAACATGTTGTATAACACTTGGATGCTACTTTTCACCAGAATAAAGACTGGTAGATTTACAAAACAACAGAATTTCACCTCATTGTTTTTTTTCTTTTCTTGCAAGTTAGTTACTTGGCAGAATAAATATTGACAAATGCAAGCATGTTGTGTTTTTAATTGCTTAAGAGCAGTATTGTCTGTGAAGTAAGCATTCACTACTCACTCTTCAGGTATGCCAGGTGACAAGAGAGACATGTCGGAGCTTGGGGGTGAAATGGCGGGGTGTGGAGGTGAAATGACGTATAGTGGGGGAGAAATGGCGGAGCGTGGAGGTGAAATGGCGGGGCGTGGGGGTGAAATGACGTATAGTGGGGGTGAAATGGCGGGGCGTGGAGGTGAAATGACGTATAGTGGGGGAGAAATGGCGGAGCGTGGAGGTGAAATGGCAGGGCGTGGGGGTTGAAATGGCTGGGGGTGAAATGGCGGGGCGTGGGGTAAGTAAACGCCACAGTAAACATAATGAATGGCGACTGTAGAACGCAAAAGCCGAATCCCGGACATTTTGAGGGATCTCGAAATCCCGGGCAAACTCGTCACGGAGACTCACTAGTAGCCTAGCCTTGTTGTTTTCAACTGCGCTCTCTTACCGGTAGGCATGGCTTGGGAGTGGCCTCCTAGGGCAGCGAAGCAAGTGCATTCTGGGAGTTGTTGTCTTTCATCCACATAAGCCAAAAATACATTTTCTGACTTTTCTCAGTCTAGAAAGCTCCAAATTCAAAAATAATTTCACATTTCTTCTACATTTCTTCTTCTTTCCAGAGGTGAAGTATCCCTTTAAATGATTGTTCATCCATAGGTAATTTTGATCAACGGCGCTAAAGGACTGTTTATAAGGTGACAATCCGTTATAGGCTGTATCTTGAAGATTTTTGTATTTTATTGTATCTTCTGTTATAAACACGAAGATTTACATTTCGTTAATAAAATAAATAACACAATGTTGTAAAAAAAAAATAAACAACTATGTTCTGGCTATTGTCAACGCGCTGAGTGGAAGACAGACTAGAACAGGATGATAAAGAAAGTTTCTTTAATACTCAGAATAATTTCCAGAACAGAGAGATAGGCTACTCACACACGTGTAGCCAGGGCCGTTTTTTAGGCATAAGCAAACTAGGCAGTCGCCTAGAGCGCAAACAGCCAGTAAGAGCCCTAGTCACACCAAGAGATTTTTTTCTCACCCAAGCGAGTGGAAAATTTTTTTTTTTTTTACATTTCCAATAACAGACAGTATATTTGCACAAAATTCCTGTGTTTGTGACAAAAAGACGCCTGCCACTAAATATCTACAGTAGGTAGGTCGTTGGGCGCGAGGTGATTGAAAGTAGCTTTTTTTACACGTTCGACCCGAGTTCGAATCCGCCTTTTGCCGAACTCGCTCTTCTCCCTTTACCCAACACATGAGATGTAAAATGTATAGCCTAACATAAATGTCTCTACCAGTGCCGGCCCGAGCCTTTTGGGGGCCCTAAGCAGAATTAGGTCAGAGGAGAATGGGCCGACTGATTCAAGCTGATAGAAGAGCAACTTTGACTGAAATAACCACTCGTTACAACCGAGGTATGCAGCAAAGCATTTGTGAAGCCACAACACGCACAACCTTGAGGCGGATGGGCTACAACAGCAGAAGACCCCACCGGGTACCACTCATCTCCACTACAAATAGGAAAAAGAGGCTACAATTTGCACAAGCTCACCAAAATTGGACAGTTGAAGACTGGAAAAATGTTGCCTGGTCTGATGAGTCTCGATTTCTGTTGAGACATTCAGATGGTAGAGTCAGAATTTGGCGTAAACAGAATGAGAACATGGATCCTTCATGCCTTGTTACCACTGTGCAGGCTGGTGGTGGTGGTGTACATTTACATTTATGCATTTGGCAGATGCTTTTATCCAAAGCGACTTACATTGCATTATCCTATACATTTATACATAGGTATGTGCAATCCCCTGGGATCGAACCCACAACCTTGCGTTGTTAACGCAATGCTCTTACCACTGAGCTACAGGAGAGCTACAGGTGTAATGGTGTGGGGGATGTATTCTTGGCACACTTTAGGCCCCTAAGTGCCAATTGGGCATCGTTTAAATGCCACGGCCTACCTGAGCATTGTTTCTGACCATGTCCATCCCTTTATGACCACGATGTACCCATCCTCTGATGGCTACTTCCAGCAGGATAATGCACCATGTCACAAAGCTCGAATCATTTCAAATTGGTTTCTTGAACATGACAATGAGTTCACTGTACTAAAATGGCCCCCACAGTCACCAGATCTCAACCCAATAGAGCATCTTTGGGATGTGGTGGAACGGGAGCTTCATGCCCTGGATGTGCATCCCACAAATCTCCATCAACTGCAAGATGCTATCCTATCAATATGGGCCAACATTTCTAAAAAAAAATGTCAGCACCTTGTTGAATCAATGCCACATAGAATTAAGGCAGTTCTGAAGGCGAAAGGGGGTCAAACACAGTATTAGTATGGTGTTCCTAATAATCCTTTAGGTGAGTGTATATATATATATATATATATATATATATATATATATATATATATATATATATATATATATATATATATATATATATACGATACGATATATATCAATCAGATTCACAAAGCTTAATGTGTTATCAGAAGGGGCTCTCTAACAAATAATGCATAGTAGTTAAATTATAAAAAGATGCTTTAGAAATATGCTACAGTAGGAGTGTAGGCTAAATACTATTTGAAGGAAATGTGTAATTATCCTAACACAACTTCTATTGTGATTGTGAAAATGGTCATGACTTTCAGAGGCCCATTTAAAATATGCTGTAATTATATGTAGGCCTAGTTGTAACCTATGGTAATTAAACATCAGAACTGACACACAGTCCGACATAAATGGACTTGTATGTAGCACAGCATATATCAGCAGAACTGTGCTTGCAATGGGCTCTCGGTGCACAAGATGGCGCCAGTGAGCTTCGGCGATGCGCGCGTGTGCATGTTCCCACTCATCCAGCGACTTTCCCATTTACCCTAAGGAGAAACTTGTATTTGAAACTTGGCTGGATATGAAGAATGTTTTTTACAATATATAGAAGATGGTGCTCTAGAAAACATCATTGTTATATTGTCCCTGCTGCATACGACCTGCCAGTGCGCGGGTTAACCATCATTTTACTACAGTATTTGCAGCAAAAGCATTAACTAATACAAAGAACCATGGTTTAACTACAACAATTATGGTTTATCTATGATTGTTGTAGTAAAACCTTAACTCTAGTGTTTTTCACAATACAAAACTCATCTCTTCCGTGAGCACTTAACCTTAAAACCCTTATCCTTTCCTTTTCCCTTAATCCTTCCTTATCTGGCCTATTCGTGTTCAGTTAAATAGACAACATGATGCTGTCCTTCATGGTATGATGTTGTCAGAATTTGACCTTTTTTTACAGCAAGGGTTAACAGTGTATGTATATGTTTTATCAACAAGCTCATGACAACTTAAATCAAGACTGAATTAAAATAATAATGCTATTATTGTGCTTGTAATGTTTAATGTGATGTTAACCAGTTTACTATCTTCAGAAGCAGCCGGTTCCCCTCTCAGAGTTATCCAGGCTAACTGAACTGCTTTTTACAGAGTCAACCAAACACCAGGAGCTCATGCTAGAATATGAGAAATACCATGAGCTACACTTGAAGCTTCACAACGTTCAGCAGGAATGTGAGCAGCAGCTGCACAGCATGGAGGAGAGAAAGACCCGAGCCCTGGAGGACATGATGCAGTCTTATGAGGCCAAGCTGGAGGAGAAGACGATGCTGTTGAACCAGGTAAAGGAAACTACGAACACTTAAGGGCTTCTCGATCTCAAAGTTCCTCTTATCAATTTCCGTCTGCAGGCCATTAAACTATACGACACACAACCTACTGTACATAAGATTCAGCTCACTGCATATACACTTTTATACACTGTACTTTGCAGGATTTAACTCAAAACCAAATTATAGTCACTCACCGACTTTGTTGTGGTATCTAATTCCACTTTGAGCGTAGCGTTGGCCTTTTTTTCTTCCTTAAGGTTTTGCTCGTATTTCATGTGGATATCATAGATTTCGTTATCTGTGTCCACCTCCTGTTTCTCTATGTATTCCTCTAATTCCCGAACCTTCTGCCGGGATTCATCCTGAAACTGCAAGGTGGAAAGAAAAGGGCAAGATATTATTCTGTTAGCAAATTTCAATATGCTCCTCACACAATCGTAGGACTTCACAAGACTTATATAACGACAATCACACTAATATGGATCATATGGTGGTTTTGTTTCTTTTTCTTTTGGTGGTTGACAGCCAAAGACTGAATAATTAAATTATTAAACATACAGTAGTGGTCAAAAGTGATGTCCAGAAGGGATTTTTTTATTACCCTACAAGTTTGATTAAACCATCAAAATGGGGAAAATATTTTATATATATATAAAATATTTTATATATACAGTACATTTTAAATATGAGTGAAGAACAAAACACTAAAATTGATTAAGATATTTATCTGACTAAATTATTTGGCAAAAAGGCAAACATCACTTTTGGCCACTACTGTATCTCCATTTGTGCTTCACATGGTTTGCTGGTCACCAGCATGGGAAACATTTTTGCTTGAGAACAGAATGAGTGTGTTGGTCCACCAGCAGGACCAGCACTATAATAAACCAGCCTGGACCAACATGGAATTCATGCTGGGTTTACCAATGAGGTTCATTCTCGTGTTACGCAGCACGTTTGAGCTTCTGCAAGAACCAATGAGGTTCATTCTCGTGTTACGCAGCACGTTTGAGCTTCAGCAAGAACCAATGAGGTTCATTCTCGTGTTACGCAGCACGTTTGAGCTTTAGCAAGAACCAATGAGGTTCATTCACGTGTTATGCAGAACGTTTGAGCTTCAGCAAGAACCAATGAGCTTCGTTCTCGTGTTACGCAGCACATTTGAGCTTCTGCAAGAACCAATGAGCTTCGTTCTCGTGTTACGCAGCACGTTTGAGCTTTAGCAAGAACCAATGAGCTTCGTTCTCGTGTTACGCAGCACGTTTGAGCTTTAGCAAGAACCAATGAGCTTCGTTCTCGTGTTACGCAGCAGCTTTTGAGCTTTAGCAAGAACCAATGAGCTTCGTTCTCGTGTTACGCAGCACGTTTGAGCTTTAGCAAGAACCAATGAGCTTCGTTCTCGTGTTACGCAGCACGTTTGAGCTTTAGCAAGAACCAATAAGGTTCATTAATGTGTTATGCAGAACGTTTGAGCTTCAGCAAGAACCAGTGAGGTTTGTTCTCGTTTTACAGGATTACAATTTTTGGGTGAACTAACCCTTTAAATACCTTTAGATTTAATAGGCTATTTATTTTCAAACTACATTTTTTTTCTATTTTAATCTGTACTACAACATGCCCTAGATATTGATGGAAATGTTATGATTCTTTATTATTGTTCAGTAAAACTTTTCAATAAGGCTCCATTAGTTATTTCATTAGTTAACATAAACTGAGAATGAAATGCTTCTAAAGCATTTATTAATCTTAGTTAATGTTAATTTCAACATTTAATACTAACATGAACTAACAATGATCAGTTGTATTTTTTTAACTAACATTAATAAAGAAGGCACTAACTAACATTAATCTTATTGTAAAGTGATACCTATTGTTCTTTTTAATTCATTTTGCACTTTAATTTGAAACATTTGTTTACTTTATTTTTATTGTGTACTGCTTTATTATATTTATATGTTCAGAGTTATTTTTGTTATAAGAATAAAAGTTTTAAAAAATTGTGTAGAGAAAATACCGTACCATGATAAAAGTTTCAGCAATTGTCGCAACATGAAAATTTGGTACCGTCACATGCATACAACTTTATCAGAAATTATAAAACAGGTTTTCCTTTTAGATTTTTTTTGATTTTGGCTTATGAATGGGAGAAACTGCAACGCGCAATATGGCGGAATACCTTATAATAGCATTCTGAATAAAAGAGCCAATCGTTGATTGGTAAAGTCATTATTATTTTACTGTAAAAAAATAAAATAAATAAAAACCTGGTAAGAGGTCGTTCTGGCATTATGCACAACCATGCTATGGTTAGACAAGCAACTATAAAACTTCGAATTTACACAAATAGGCTGGATTACCTGTCGAGAAGAAAGCATTGTTTTTGCCACCTTTCCTTCAACCTCTGTTTAATAATGCTTTTCATTTCCATCTTACTGATGTTAACTGTGACTTCAACATACTCTCTTTTTGTGGCCTCCTTTGCAGCCTTGTCTGCCATTTCATTTCCTATGACTCCAATATGTGCTGGTACCCACAAAAATATAACTTCAATGCCCATCATTTGAATTCTATATAATGCTTGTTGTATTTCTATAAAAATATCGGCTCTGCTGTTTGAATGACTGTTCTGTAAACTGACTAATGATGAAGTTGAATCTGAACATATTATAACCCTCAATGGTTCCTTATTTCCTCTATCCACTGTACTGCTAACAGAATTGCTAACATTTCTCCCGTGTATACTGATACATTATCACTTATTATGACCGCCGCTAGCGTAGCTAGCGAAAGCGGTCATATAGGGATTGTCAAAGTTTTTTTTTTTTTTTTTTTTTTTTTTGTCATCTACTGAATTTTTCGTCAACGATACCAGGGACACCGAAACACGGGGGAACATGAAATTTGGTGGGCATGTAGCCCCACTAGACTTTTACGGAAAAATTTCGTTTGGTCCCCGGGGGCCACTCCCCCCCCCGCGCTGGGCCCCCCCAAACCCAAAAAATGCAGTTTTTCCTAAATAACTACCTGAACCGTGGCACCGAGGATGAAGAAATTTTAATGGTATGTTGGTGTTAAGGGCCCACATCAACCTAGCCCATAATCACTCATTTGTGATTTGCGCCCCTCCCATAAAAAATGAAAATGCAATATTATTCTGCTTTAATCGCCCCTATCTTCAGTTGAGATGTTCAGAACTGCACCATATTTCATGTGTATGATTAACTTGACATCCTCTGGGGGTATGCTAAGTTTCGTAGAATTTCATCCATGGTATAAAATAAATTCATTTATGTGCACATTTAGTGACTGTACACTCATCGGCCTGTAGATGGTGGTGTTGAGCGAAGGGTTGCTGGTTTAGGATGATACTGTCACACACACACATGCAGGAATACAAACAAACACAAGCATGCACACACACTGACATACACATTACATTTACATTTATTTTGGCATTTTGGCAGACGCTTTTATCCAAAGCAACTTACAGTGCACTTATTACAGGGACAATCCCCCTGGAGCAACGTGGAGTAAAGTGTCTTGCTCAAGGACACACTGGTGGTGACTGCTGGGATCGAACCAGCAACCTTCGATTTACCAGTTTACCAGTTCAGTGGTTTAACCCACTAGACCACCACCTCCACGTATACATACACGCACAGACACACACACACACACACACACACACACACACACACACACACACACACACACACACACACACACACACACACACACACACACACACACACACACACACACACACACACACACACACACAGACAGACAGACACACACATACACAAACATACACAAACACACACACATACACACACACACAGACAGACATGCACATACTACAATTTTTTTTAGGTATATACATAAACACGCAATACAGCCAAATTGCTCCACGTCATTTATTTTTGTGGAAAGCCAGTGCAGGCCTGAGTGGCGGTCATATTTTGTACCGCCATGCGGTACATCTAGTTCTCTTTGCTATTGAAATATGAAACTCTGGAACAATAAAAGCTACTCCTATCTTATTAACTAAATTCTTTGATGCATCTGTGTAAATCTGAATATAACTGTAGTAATTATTAATATATTCCTGTATAGTATGTGAGTCAAAAATTGACACGTCTTTGTTCTTCTTTTCTAATAGCACTAAATCTACTTTCACTTCAGGTATTATCCAAGGTGGCACTACTAATGGTACTGTAGGACTGATTTTTAATTCAGTTCATTTTAACTCTCTTGCCTTTTTTAAAACTGTCCATCCAAAGCTTTTTGTCTCCCTCTTCTCCTTTTCCCAACAAGGTTTTAAAGTACTTTGTGCTGGATGATCTTCATTATGGCCCTGTAAATTGACCCAATAATTCAGAGATAGCTGAATTCGTCTCAACTCGAGTGGCATTTCTCCCTAACAAAGCTGCTGTTGAAGTTGTTTTGAATGCCCCTGTGCATAATCTCAAAGCCTGAAACTGAATGTTATCTAATTTTTTGAGGGATGTGCTTGATGCAGATCCATACACCACACAACCATAATCCAGTACTGATCTAATTAATCCACAATAAATTGCCTTCAGTGCTGTTCTGTCAGCTCCCCAATCACTTCCCACCAAACACCTCATAACATTTAACACCTTCCTACACTTTTCTATTACTTTCTGGATATGTACATCCCATGTTAATCCCTCATCAAACCATATCCCCAAAAACTTAAAGTGTTTCACTCTTTCCAACTCTTGATGATATAACTTTAATTTTACCTCAGTACCAATTCTTTTCTTTGTAAACAACATTATCTTTGTCTTATCTACTGAAAATTTGAACCCCCATTTATATGACCACTCCTCTATTTCCATAATAGCTTCCTGTAGTCTTTTAACAATAAATTTCAGATTTCTTCCCCTCTTCCAAATCGCCCCGTCATCCGCAAAAAGTGAAAATCCCATCCCATTCTCTATTTCTCTATAAACATCATTTATTAGTATGGAGAATAATAAAGGACTTATTATACTCCCTTGAGGTGTTCCGTTCTCAACAATATATTTCCTTGAATAACCCGATCTCACGGGAAAACGTACAAATTCTACGAGGTGGCTAATTCGTACGAATTCATACGACCTCACTCATACGAATTCGTACGATTTTTGTAAAATCGTACATATTTTACGAATTGCCCAATTCGTATGAATTCATACGAATGACCTATCCCTGACCCCGCCCCTAAACCTACCCATCACGTGGGTTTAGACAAATCGTACAAATTCGTACGAGTGAGGTCGTACGAATTCGTACGATTTAGCCATCTTTTTATCATTCGTACGAATTGGTCGTGAGATAGTGTTGCTAACTCTCCCCTATTCTAACTTGTATTAATCTTCCTCGTAAAAAGTCCTTAATCCATCTATATATTCTTCCTTTGATACCTAATTTACATATTCTAATTAACAAACCTTCTCTCCACATCATATCGTAGGCCTTCTCAATGTCAAAGAAGACAGCCACTACACTTTCTCTATTTACTTGTGCTCTTCTAATTTCATGCTCTAAACATACAGCTGGATCCATTGTATTTCTACCTCTCCTAAAGCCACTTTGATATTTGGCTATATATACGTTCTTTTCCATATAGTATGTTAACCTTTCATTTATCATTTTCTCCATTATTTTGCATATGTTAGAAGTCAAAGCTATTGGTATAATTTCCCGGATTTGTACAGTCTTTCCCTGGTTTACGTATTGGCACTACCACAGCCTCCCTCCAGCTCTGTGGCAGTTTCCCATCCTCCCACACTTTATTATATAGTTCCAATAATACCTCCTTTGAATTTTCACTGAGCTGGTTTATCATTATATAACAAATCTGATCAATTCCTGGTGCTGACCTCTTATTTTTCTGGATAGCACGTTTTAGTTCTACCATAGTAAATGATTTGTTTAGTAGGTCATTCGAATGTTCTTCTTGCTGTACTTCTTCATTCTCCCTTACTGTAGTCTCCCTCCCTCTTTTCCCCTTATCACTAATATTATCGGAACTGTGAACTGTTACAAATGCTTTAGCCAGCATCTCTGCTTTCTCCTTATCACTCACTGCTATTTCCCCTCCATCATTTAAAATTGGGTATCCATATTCTCTTTTTATCCCATTCATTCTTTTTATCATCCCCCAGACTTTACCAATTTCTGTCTCCCTTCCTACTGAGGAACAGAATTTCCTCCAATATTCTTTCTTTGCACTTTTTATGACTCTCCTTACATTTGCTTGCAACTTTTTATATTCAATAAGATTCTGAAAACAGTGATTCCTTTTTAACACTTTAAAACCTTTATTTCAAAATTGTATCGCTCTTTTACATTCCTTTGTCCACCATGGTACAATCTTACTTTTGCACTTACCTGCCCTCTTCTTTATTGACTTCTCTGCAGCCTCTAGAACAACTTTACAAAAAGAAACATTTAAATTATCAACATCTTTATTTCTATCAATTTTTCCAATTTCTTGATCACTAATATTCCAAAATTTATCCCATTCAGCACTATTGAATGACCACTTCTGCAATCCTACTATATCAAATTCTTCTAGATTCAAGCCTACTTCTATTATAATAGGATAATGGTCACTTCCTACTGTCGTTCCTCTAACTACTTCCCATGTACAAATGCCTGCTAATGAATCTGACACTAATGTGAGATCTATTGCTGATTCTGTACCAGTTCTGATATTAATTCTTGTACCACTTCCATCATTTAAACACACTAAATTTGTCATCTCCATTACCTCCTCAATCACCATTCCATTTGTATCATTACAGTTATCCCATAAAGTGCTATGGGCATTAAAATCTCCACAACAAATCACTTTCCCTACTAATTGTATCATCATTTCATCCAGCAATTCTAATGACAACTTACGACATGGATTATAAAAGTTAACAACTTTGATATTTCCTTCTCTAGTCCATACTTCAATTATTAAATATTCCAACTCTTTCCCTTTCCCCAAAACTCTATATTGCATTCCTTGTTTTATAAATATTATACATCCACCTCCTCTACCCTCCCCTCTATCTCTGCGGATGCTATCATATCCTTTAATAACAAACTCCAATTCTGCTTTAAGCCATGTCTCTTGAACACATATGATTTCTGGTTTATTGTCTAAATCTTTAATAAATCCCTTAAACTCCTGACCATTCGCTATTAAGCTTCTTGCATTCCATTGTACAACAATCAGCTTGTCTTATCACCTGGCCCTCCTACTTTCCCATCTGCTTCAAGTCTTGTTTTAATATGCTCCCAAGATACTTCTTTTATACCCAAAAACTTCTCAGCTCCCTTGACTATTATTTTAATTTTCTCTGTTTTTTGTTTTACCTGATCAGTACAATTGATCACATAGGCCACATACAAAATAATCTTCTCTACTGACAGTTCTGTATTTGTCTTCTCTGTTTGACCGGTATCTACTCTCGACACCTGGACAACATTGTCAGTATCAACCCTTCCCTTTTGTCTTTGTACTTTCTTCACTGCATCTGCATAACTTATGTTGTCAACTGTTTTGACCTGTTGTATTTCTACAGCCCTTTTCCTGATTTCACATCCACCGTATGTTACTCTGTGTTGGCCACCACAATTACAACATTTATCCTGCACATTTTCCTTACATTCTTCAATTCTGTGTTCACCTCCGCATTTGGGACACCTCTGCTTCCCTTTGCAAACTGCAGCTATATGCCCATACCTTTGACATTTGTAACATCGTAGTGGTGGGGGAATATAGGGCCTGACTAGGAAGCTCATACATCCTACTCTCACTCTTTCTGGAAGTAATGACTCCTGAAATTCCAAAAGAACAGACAAGCTATCAACCCTTTCACCATTTACTGTTCTCAACAACCTCTTTATTCTACTCACCTCGCCTCCACTAATATTCCGCTTGAGTTTCTCCAAATCTTCCTCTACCCGAATCCCTGTTATCACTCCCCTTGTTACTCTATTCTCACCCAGAACCTTCTCTCACTAATACTTTTCTTGCAAATACTTTCGATTTGCAAGGCTTTATTTTTCTGTTCCTCCGTTTTACTTATTATCAACAAGCTTCCATCTCTCAAAATCTTTGCCATTTCCACATCTCCTAATTTCTTTTTTAATTCCTTAGACACCGCTATCGGACTTAAACCAACATTCTCATCTTCCTTTCTAAATTTGAGGATTATTTTAAAATCCTCACTCATCCCCACCCTTTTCCGCACAAACCCACTTCCTTCATCTGAACGGTTCTCTTCCAAACTACGTTTACTTCCTTGACTCGAAATCCCCCCTACCGCTCCTCTCCTATTTACCCCCGTTCTTTGTCTTCTCCTGTTAGCAACTGATGTCCAATTACCATGCTCCATTTCCCAATCTTCCTCTTCTTCCTGACTAACATTATCCATTCTAGTCCAGTCACAAACCAGTTTATGCCAACCGCCAAGTCCCACACGTTTCTGAGCCCAGAAAACGGGGGCTTAACACGACCTACGTTCGAAGTTACAGCTCGCAGTCTTTCAAAAACGCCGCACTCGAACATCCGACTTCCTTCTTCCGTCCTGCCCACCTCGACGTCCGTTTTAAAATCGTTGCTCCTCATGAGCTCTTTCCATCTGGGAAAAGTTACTCCAATATTGACTTTGGTCTTGCTGATTTGCCTGTCGCGTTGACGTTTTAATTCTCTCTTTCGCTTCCTTGGCGACTCTGCTACTTGTCCTCGAGAACAGGCGTGATCCTCCATCTTCAGCAATCTTTCAAATCTGCCGGCAGTCGCGAGTAATCTCCCCCTCGCATTCGTCTCTGTGTCACTGAGTGTAAAGCTCGAAAGGCGAAGCTTGAATTTACTGGTATGTCCCTCTTTGGCTAATGTAGTTTCAAGATGGAGGGGCAACATGGCGACCGGCATTCGAACCCCTCACCCGTATGTATTTTCAATGGCAGATTATAAACTTACAAAAATACTTTATTACTTGAAAGAAGTAAATATACATGAATGAGCACATATATTTTTGAAAGAACTAAGTGTTTTTTGCTAAGAATCAACTAAAAAAATTACACAGTGTAGCTTTAAAAACGTGGCCCCTCCCATTGAAAAAATACGGCAGCCACACTAACAAACACGTAGAGAAACACGTCTCTATTTGACAGTTTAATTTTCAAAAAATAAACAAATAATGATTGAATTGTAATTTTTGGGTGAACTAGATGTTAAACGTTATTAAATATATTTTTACTGCTGTAAATCTAACCTTGAACTTTAAAACTTCAAACTATTAATAAACACATACAGCACTGTGAAAAAAAGAATTAGGAAACCTGTGAAAAAAACTGCACAGTGGTGTGAAAACTGTAATAATCTTTCTTGAAAAGGACATACTCAAGTGCTACTTCCAGTGTAATATGCCTGGTTGGAACAGACTAGTCAGCTCTTTGTTTCTGAAAGCAAATGTCTTACTTCCTTTTCACACAAAGTGCATGCAAATAGCAATACCAGTGTGCAGTATGACTTGAATGCAAGTAGTGCTTTAAGTGCTTGTACATGAGTAATTCAGTGTTTATTTCAGAATGTGTGAAGGGTCTTACAGGTGGCATTTAACACACTATCGCTGTCCTGCTTCATGGGTCCACTGATGCTTGTCACAATGACCAAGTACAGAGTTCCAGGCAGCAGGTCTGAGAACACCGAGGTAGTCTCATTCGTTCGGTTCTCGGTCTTTAAAACAGTTCCGTTTAGCAGGATTTTGACGTTGTAGAGACTCACAATACCAGCAGGCAGTCTCCAATCCACTCTCATACTCTGAGTACTGCCTACTGCAGAAATATTGGACGCTTTACCAAGAACTGATAACACATAAGAGAGGAGGAGAAAGAGGGTTACTTATCAACATCACAGCGGTATAGACAGTGTCCTGTAAAAATGTGTGGAATAAATACATCTAGTAGTTTTACTGCCATGTGGTGTATAGTATAAGAGACGTGTTTGAGAAATGTGTGAATTGTAATACCTGTGAATGCAGAGATGGCTACAGGTTCAGAGATCATGCCGTTTACTACAGTTCGCACAGTCACACAACTACAAAGGTGTAGTTGTTCCCAGGGATCAGGTCAGAGACATATGGTCTCATTGTTACTCTGTATCCATCGTTCCCCATTTACACTCACATTGTACAGATATAAAGATTGGTTGTTACTCTGATAAGACCAGGACAGGATAATCGCAGTGGTGCCGAAAGGAGAGGTGAAAGAAGTGCTCTGAAAGAAAATGCACACAATTATATTTCTGCACTAGACATATTCATGTGTGTGAATTTGAGTAAGCAAAGACTATATATATATATATATATATATGAGTGAATGATGTATAACATAACTATATTTCATGTCAATAAATGATCTTTTATAGTTTTGTTGCTAACACTTATGTCCTAAACACTTTGTGAAACTTTTAATTTTGTTGATATAATCCCTCTATATTTGTGACAATCTTGCAATTGATCATACTTGAGTCACACAGACTTCAACATTCAGCATGCAAAACACAACAGTGGAAACAATTATATTTTATTTAAAGTAAATTATCAAGTACTCTCTACAGTTCTTTTTTAGTTACTAGAACTCTTGTGTAAATGAACTATACTAATAAGCATTTGTCAGTAGGGGAGCGCGGGGCACAACGTAACGCAGGGCTAGTTGTAACACACTTGTTTTAAATACTTCCACACATGCTAGCATGACAAAACTTGGTGTATTTACTAGTTGCCATATCAACACTATATAGAGAATATATATTTTTTGGAAGATATCCGTAGACATTTATTAAACCATAGCAAAAGTACATTTCTTAAGTTAATTTTTTATCTCAATTTTTTTGTGTTTATTTAAAATTAGACAAATCTGATATTATTTTAATCTCCAATATGTTATTTAACAGTTGAGATAGTTCTTTAATGCTTCGCTAACTAGCAGAAGACACTAGCCGGGTTTAAATCCCAGTTGTACAGGTGGGGCATGTTGTCACACTGCGTTACAATGTGCCCCTATTAGAAATATGCTATTATATTCTATACTTTTATTAATTCTATTGAGAAAACATGAGAAAAGGGTGAATAAAGACTGAGAGTCAGTGTTCAGAAATTACTAATTATTTATTTGTTTTGAACTATGTTGTATAGCTGTGTTTTCCTGTTCGTAGTCAAAACTCAAAAATAAGTTTATATTTAATTATAAAAAAATGCCATTATTTTATATGAAAAAGTCAATAATTGTATTTTATTAAGAAAATATTTTAGTTTTTCTTGTATATTTTTTTATTACATCAGATAACAATTTAAGCTGTCATATGGTCATGTTACAATGTGCCCCTCACATGTTACAATGTACCCCACCTATGGGGCATGTTGTCACATTTTACTTCCATTCTTTCGGGGTATATCAAGAAAAAAGTATATACTGTATTAATAAAACAAAACCACATAATTGTACTAGACATGTGGGAAATTAATGTGGGAAAAAGAAAATACTTTGAACCATAAGTAGATGTACACAAACTGAGAAAGTCAAAAAGCGTTACTTTGTGCCCCGCTCTCCCCTACCACATACTATTCCTATTTCACTTTACTTTTTTTTTTTTTTTTTTTAAGGCTGTGACTGTGACCCCAAACAAGTTTACCAGAGGCCTGTATGAAGAGGATTGTTCTTCACAGATGTCATATTCCTATTGAATTTCAAGGTCACGCAGCATTAGGCCACATCATGAGTGCAATGTCTTGCTTTTATTGGTTAAATCTGTGAATTTTGAATTACTGCCATTATAAGTAAAATTACAAATAAATGACCAAGCTGATTTTTTTTTTATTATTAATCTTTTTTACAATATTCTGGAAATATTCAACAAACAAGACTTTGAACAGTCACTAAGACACTACAGCTGTATCTGAAATGGTCCCTTATACTGTACCAGCAGTTCTCAACTGGTTTGGCCATGGGACCCACATTTTCCCATGGACATTAAGGCGTGACCCAATCATTTGTTTTTCAGGAATTTGACCTAATATATTTGGTATTATCACGATATTGAAATAAGTGTTTTCAAACAATAACAGTTTTTATATTTTTTTCTTAAAACAAAAAGAATCCTAAATTATATTTAAATCCAATAAAGCAAGAAAGACACACAAAAACTGTCATCATGATGGGTATAGCGCCATAGACCTCCATTCATTCTGCACTCGTCCTGTGAGCGCCCTCATATGGAACCAGAGTGGAACTGCAACCAGTTCAGAAGCCGGAAGTTTACAGAGAGTGGAACTTCTCCCAGAACTTCTCCTTCTTACTTCCGGTTTCTGGAGTAACACGTCTCTGTCCATGCGGGGGCGCTCGCAGGCGAGTGCAGAATGAATGGAGGTCTATGGCGAAAAACCCTCAAAATCCACTTTCTCAGGATATAATTTTTTGTCTAGTAATTTGAATGTTGTATTCGAAAGGAGATGCAAAGAAATTACACATTGTTGGGTGTTAGATTTTTTAGAGTCACTTATTTGGTTTAAAAAGTCTTTTAAAATGTCAATGACGTCAGAATGCTGACGTCATTAGCAGAATGCTAGCGTGTTATGGGCAACAACAACTCAACCTGTAAGAAATCGAAAAGAAATAAGTACTCGTTCATTCAACTTTCGACCTATAACCCATGTTGAACTTGCAAAACCTACAATAAAATCTGAGATTTCTCAGCGGCAATCGGGTGAAAGAGACACATTTAGCCGTCTAGCCCCATTGACTCCCATTCAGTCTGCACTCGCCCGCGATCACCTCCAGTGGAATTCTAATGGAACTGCAACCAAGATCGATACAATGGGGCTAATAGGAAGTGCCAAGGCTCTCCGTAGACGGGCTCTGGCAGGGGCCACATATTGGATTTCCCGACCCTCTTTGTTAAGCTCACGTGACCTAATTATAAATATTCATGAGTCGAGTCCACAAACGTATAGTCTCCTCCCCCATTTCTCGTCCTCCTTCTTTACCATCATGGCGGCCGCCAGGAAACACAAGCGCATGGCGGCGTCTCAGCCGGGGTTTCTGTCTTTTAACTCGGGTCTGGATGGAAACAGTTCGGATATTAAACGGCGAAAACGCGTGAACAAAAATAAGAAAAAGAACTGGAACAAATATAGTGATATCCAGGATGTGGAGGAGTTTCTGGACGACGTGCGGCTTCAGGAGAAAGCAGCAGGGTAAGTCATGGGTAAATATGGGTTATTATTATCATTAAAGTTTAACATTGATGGAAATGATTAGACTTCTATATTTATATCTATAGTCTGCTTTATTCTAGTATAATACAAAACCTTAATTTAGGTTATATGTGACTGTGTGTGCGTTATAAAGAGTTGATAAGCGTCACGTGGCTTTTTTTTTTTAATGTAACTGTTAGTACGTAACCATTGAGTCATTAAGTTTATATATGCTCATGTCCTTGGATGTTTGCATTCGCATTTTTATATATTCGCTTAATTTTAAATTCGCGCGCTGTGCATATTTTGCTGCATATTATTTCTAATTTATTTGATATGGTAATTTTTTTCCGTCATTCACCCTGTGTAACTAACCAGTCTAACTTATTTATTATTTTTATTTATTTTGTTGCTGTTGTTTTGATTTCCACTTACTGTTGCATGGCTGATTGTTTGTCTACATAAAATGATGATAAAATATATATCGTCTTATAACACAACCTTTCAGTTAACCGCACGACGGTTCATGATACAGGAGATTCTGAACAAACATTGATTTATTCTTCTTCTTTTCCTCCTTTCTTCATTCATAGGGGGTTGATAGCTGAAAAACCCGATGCCAGTCTCTTCTTTGTGGACACGGGTGAAAAAGACAAAGAAACTCAACCACGTAAGTTTAAAAAGGTCCTCTCTTTATATACTATGTCATTGTTTTTTCCCTGCCCAATCCAAAACTGTTTTTTTTCTTTCCGTTATTAGAGACGACAGTTAAGAAAGGTAAACGCTCCAAACCTTTGCGGATAGATCTCATTCTTCAGCCGGATTCCCGCATACCTGCCCCCAAAAAGTGAGTACAGTACGACTGTAAAATTAACTTTCAAAATGACCTGTGATCCGCATCCTCTTCTGCCCGCTGATGATCTCATCCTTGCGCTCCCAGTATTTCTTTGGGAATGTGAAGATAACACAATGGAGCTTGGAGGGCTGTTGTGTGAACAGCCGTCCAGGATCTGAGGGCATATTGTCAGGATTCAGTTATTAAACTCTTATTTGGTGTTTGTGTTATTTAGTTTTCTCTTGCCCAATGCCATTATATCTAGAGAACACTGAAATTAGGCATATTTATTATAATTAAATTGCATATATGCACACAATTGCTGAGATGAATTACTAATATTTACTTAAAATTCACCCTAAAAGTGGTTCAGACAACTCGTGCATTATATTAGAAAGTCTTTTGAAGTCATACTAATACTCTCAAATCAAATATGGCGCTGTTAAACACGTTTCAGGTTTCACATTTGGCCGTGAAACATAACAGATGAAAAACTGTGAGCTGAACAGCTGAAGATCTATATTTTACCACCAAATCATGTCTTCGCTGTAGATTTAAAAGTCAAGTCAGTATTGTTTGTATATCGCTTTTCACAATACACATCGTTTTAAAGCAGCTTTACAGAAAATAGTGATGTTAATGTTTGCAGTATCTTAGAGATTGGCTTAAAGGTGAAGACCCAACTTTATGTATGTTTTGTAAGATTCTCTTATCTGTCAAACACATTTTATTGGATTGTCCTGGACTTAATAGAAGCAGAATGCTCTTTTATGAAGTTACTTCACTTAAGGACATATTTAATAAGATTATGCCTGAAAAGGTTTTGGATTTTTTTGAATATGTTAATTTAAAATATAATATGACTTGCTTTGTTTGTTTTGTTTTTATTGTATTTTTATGATATTTGTAATTGAATTTTTGCCATGAAAATAGCTTTGAATGCTGACATGGCATTAAATATAATAATGTGAATCTGAATCTTAGAGATGGATGATAATATAGTTTAGAATTTGCAATTCAAACAATCATGCAGTTGAGAGTTTCTATATAGGATTTGTGAGTGTGTGGATAAAGTTGGACATATTTATACAGCTTCATAGAGCTGTGTGATTTAATGTATTTTTGTTTTTGTGATGATATAAACAATCATGCAGCAGAGATTTGCTATATAGTGGCATTAAGTATTAAGGAAAATGCATCATAAAATCCATCTATAATATAAGGATAATCTGATCGTCTCCAAACCATTTATCCCCAATCTTACATGACCCTGATTCTCCGGATGTTCTTTTAGTGTCTTGGCGTTCCAGCAGCCCAATGCTAAAAAGCAGCGGCGCATGGCAGAGAAAGCAGCGAGGTTGGCGGCCATGGGAGTGTTGCCACGAAGAGAAAAGCTTCTTCAACTCCGAAGAGCTGCAGCTGCCTCTGGGCTGCCCGTCAAAGAAACTCCAGTGGCCAATAACAATCCAGCGAGAGCGTTTTATGACCTGTGGAGTGCAGGCAGTGAGTATCTTTACACTCTCTGATATGTCAGTAATGTAAACAAGTGGCGTAATGTTGCTCAATGTCTTTGTCCAACAGCGCCAGAGATGGCTGATCCCTACTACCTGGAACAAACAAAACAAAAGCTTGTCAAGGTGAGAGCAGTGCGTTCTTTTGTTTTGTGATCATTATCTTTAGAAAAGTATTCACAGTCATTTGGACAATGGATGTAGCTAGTGGTTGGACAATATTTGGCATTTTTAAATGATTGTTTTTTCAGTTTGACCGGTAATTGTTGTAAAAGCGGGACTTTTATTTTGACAGCGCTGAGAACTTCATTGCCTGAGCCCAAACGCACAAGGAGCTCCGACTCCTATATAAAATAAAAATACCATAGACCATTCTGGTTTTGGTTTGACGTGTTGTTTGGGCAGAGCCTTCCACGTGGCAAAAAGTGACAGTTCTGCAATAAAAATCGCATAAAAAAAATTAGTAGTTGTGAGTTTATATCCTGCAATTCTGAGGAGAAAAATCTTCTCAGAACTTCCTTTTTTCCCCTCAGAATTGTGAGTTTATATACTGCAATTATGACTTTTCTTTCTCTGAATTGAGAGAAAAACTCACAAAATTGTGCGTTATAAACTCCAAATTTGGAGATATGAACTCGCAATTGCGGTCAGAATTGTGAGATAAAAAAAGGTTTAAATTAGGGATGCACCGATCCACATTTTTTCACTTCCGATCCGATCCCGATACCTGAATTTGGATATCGGCCGATACCGATACTATTCCGATACCAGAGCTGTGTTTGCTTTAATATTATTATTATCATTATTGTTTATTTTATATGATGCTGAAATAAACTCCTCTCAACAGGCAAGTATGATATGTAGGCCTACATATTTATGCATGTATGGTAAGTATAAGGTCAGAAAAGGAAGTCAGAAAAACAGTAAATCCTGTTAACAGGAAAAATCCCATTCTGAAAACAAATATGCAACTGTAGGTCATGTCAATATTTATTACATTCCCAAAATGTCAAATACTTGAGTCTTGAAATATAAGAAAAGTGCAAGTGTAAACATCTTACACACACACACTATCAGAGGTGGAAGTAACGAATTACAAATACTCACGTTACTGTAATTAAGTAGTTTTTTGGGGTACTTGTACTTTTTTGAGTATATTTTTAAATCTGTAATTTTACTTGTACTCAAGTACATATTAAGCTAAGTAATCTACTTCGCTACTTGTAAAATCACATTTCGTTACTGAGTACAATTTGAATTGATATTCAAATCTTTGAATGGCATTTCGGTAGCCAATAAAAATATTCGATCGTAAACGGACCAATAAAACCCCTGATATTTGGACTGAATGAAAGCAGTCGCAGCAGGTTTTGAAGAGCTGGTCATGAAGGAGGCGAGGAGCTCAGAGTGATTAATGGCTGGACTGAAAGTTTGGAACAACAAACTACATAGTAGTATTGTCAAAATATCTATATTTTACCAGCTGCGCGTTCTCATTCTCTCATCTCAACGACAGCTAGTTTGACACACCTGCCTCCTCTCAGCGCGGGATTGCAGGTAGGCCTATTACGCATAATTTTATACCTGCAAGTTTCTATGGCATATTTTAATGGCAAATGTCACGAACAATATTATAACGCGAGGGCACATTCATGTAATCGCAGAAAACTGGACGCGAGCTCTCAAATATACGAATGAACTGGACTCGGATATTGAGTGTGCGCTCTCGGACTGTGTCATATCATGTGCAATCGCGAATCTCTCCAAGTGGTTCTCACTGCAGACTCAAATGACGTCCAGCTCCAATATCTCCATGCTCTTGAATTAAACGCTGTCAAAAGTTATGAAAAATCTAGTCTTTTTGCAAATTAAATTCAGTTTGAATTGAAATCAAGCTTCCTTGTGCTGTGTGTGAGCTATTGCAACAGTTCACGTTACCCTATTGAAAAGACAAATACACTGAGTGAGTAAATATTAGATTATTGTAATGGTTATTGATCAATGTTTAAATATGTAAACAAAAGCCTAAATTAAAATCTCACCTTATAAAGTGGACGTGTCTCTTCAGAAGACTTGAATTAAACTTTTCCATTCAAATAGATTACTGTTACAATGAGTGTTGTGCTTTTCAATGCTTGAAAATAATGATTGCCTTGACAAAATGGATGGACAAAAATGTATATTAAAATATTTAGTATGTAGTAGTTTTCCCGATGGTATTAAAAATTATAGGCTAGGCCTACTGAATATTGACATATTTCAAGGTGTCATATTGAAGTTAGAAATTCCAGTATCCACTAATTAATGTCCTTTGACAATAAGGTAAAAACGTGTTAAAAGTAGCTATTTTCTACATAAATCTATGATTTTGTTGAATATTTTTATTGGTAATGCATTAACTATCGCCAGCTAAAAAAAAGTAATTAGTAACTAGTACTCTGAGTAGTTTTTGAGAAGAGTAATTTGTACTTTTACTTAATTACTTTTTTGACACCAGTACTTTTACTTGTAATTGAGTATTATTTCAGCAATGTAACGGTACTTGTACTTGAGTACAAATTTTCAGTACTCTTTCCACCTCTGCACACTATCTAAAGGGTGATCCTCGCTCCGATGCTGTAACTCTATCGATGAATGCTCGATCAACATCAGCCATGTTGCAAACAGACAAGCGGATTTCGCCTCAGACGCGCGTCAATTTCGCTTCAAACTTTTGCTTTTTACGAGCGTCAATTTCGCTCTGGGCGCGCGAATGGATTCAAAATATTCAAGCGTCCAACTAGACGCGGCAGACGCGAATTTGACGCGCTATTCGCGTTTGGTGTGAACGCACAGTAACGTGGTGCTTTTTCAAATGTTTGATTGCATTCGTTGTGTTGTACGACGCGAGGGAGCTTCAACGAGCTCTGAATTACGGCTTTGCAAACATTGCATTTTGCTGTCTTGCTCTGCGGTGTTTCCAGTGTGAAGTATTTCCACACAGCGGCCGCAAACTGCGGAATGGATTTCCTGAGCGGTGGCGTGTCTCATAACTCTGTGTCTCATTGAGCCGCGCCTCCGTTCAGGAAATCCATTCCGCAGTTTGCAGCCAGCTAGCAGACTAGCCGGCGGGAATCACTTTTGGAGTCATTTCAGCAGACAACGTTAAAGCGCAGACATGACTCAAGGATATCGGATATCTCCGCAGGTTGGATCGGGAAAATCCGATACGTGAATTACGCTGGTATCGGTCCCGATACTGGATCGGATCGGCCCCATCCCTAGTTTAAATGTTATCTATGTCAGTGTTATAGGTTTAAATATTATTCCATGCCTTCTATGAACTGCATATGTGAATATTATGTAGATCTATAGTAGGGTAATTCGCCACAGGTTTCATCAGTCTAGTATTTGCAACCATAAAAGTTTGCGTTATCAAAGTCCCTTCCAAGGAAAGTCTGTTCACTCAGCGGTCCTATTTGCTACTTCGGGCATCCAAGACCCAATTCTATCTACTTGAATGGAGGAATCCTAAAATCTCAAAAACTGAACGCTGAACTCACTATCAAATAACATATTAACTGACGGCAGCTGCAGTGACGTGATGACTTTATCAATCAGTGATTGGCTCTTTTATTTAGAAGACGGGACTTGTTCCCACATATTGTGCGTAGTACTTTCTCCCATTCATAAGTAATTCATAAGTCTTTATACATCTAAAGTGTTTGACGATGTTCTATGAAAAATGAAGACCATCTTTGTTTGCATTCTGAATGATTCTGACGTACAGACGCACAAGACATTATTTTCCCATTATTCTGTTCTTCCTCTTGTTAGCACTATTTTTCTGCCACTACAATGCGTGTGCAACTGCAGTGACGTAACTGTGACGTCTACTCCTAAGTGGTCTATAGATTAGCAGCTTTTTGATTGTGTTATCCTAGTAAAGTAAATCAGTTTACTTTACAAATGTATTTTCTGATTTTACTCATTAATTTATTAAATATGATGTAAAATATAAAATTTCAGCAATTATTATGCATGTTATTTTCTATCTTTAAATTAAATAGTGTGATTGTCATAAATATTGGCTTTACATCAACCATCAGCCACTGTTTTCTCAGGTATCAAATCATCCACATGTGTTGACCGCTAGGTTTAGCTGTTGTTCATGTGCTGAATTTTTTCATTTTCCTCTTTAAGAGACCAGATAGGCTGAATGAGAAACCTTCAGTTCTTCCTGCAATTGAGGTCGTTGGTCCTGGAGGCTCGTACAACCCAGACTTCTTTTCTCACCAGGTAAACTACACAAAGCTCTTCGCATCCGTAAACATTGATCTGCTGCTTTTACATCTGTGTGTTTAGAAATCAGCGTGTGTGTTTTTCTAGGACCTGCTTCGTGAAGCCCATGAAGTGGAGGTCAAGAAGCTGAAAGCAGAGGAAAGGTTGGCACGTCAGCTGGCTGTGAAAGAGGACATCGCCACTGAGGTACAATCTCGAACCTTATGCTAACAACTTAACTCAGGGGTTCCCAGACTGGGGTACATGAGGTGACAGACGTTTTGCCATTAATTTAATTCCACCCCACCTTAAAGGCACAATATGTATGATTTTTGCATTAAAATATTGGTCACAGTTTAAGGTGTCGGTGTTAGTGTAATTATACATTTAAGTATTGAGTAATAATAAGTAACTACATGCTCTTACTATAGGGTTAGGATTAGGGTGTTGTTCAGGGTTAGGTGCATGTAATTAAGCACAATTTATAGTAATTACTACAGTAACTACATGTACGTATGTAAAGACACTGTGTTTAGTGGTTTTTGGATATTTTGGTAACACTTTATTTTACAGTGTTATATAGTTCGTTCACTTGTGTACTTGCACTGTCCCAAATGTTTTCAACAATGGTTAAATTTGCTAATTTCTCTGGATTTAAACAGTGTAAGGTCCTTCCTCATTCTGTCGCTTGTCAATGGTGTCATATCGGTGTGTCTGCTGAACAAGTCTATGCCAGTGTAATTAAAGTCATTTACAGTATAGGTTATATATGAATAGTAAGTCAGCCTTCTTGCAAATGCTGTGTGGTACGTTCAAATGTACTTTTAGTTTTAGTGTTTTTTTGAACACGTAAAACTGCGCTGCGTTACCACGCCATTTAATTAGACAAAGTAATTAGTAATTTAACATTACATTACTTGCGGCTAATTCATAAAAATGAAATAAAGGGAGGTGAAGACGGCCACTCCCATCATTCCACGCTCCTTCACTGCACCTTTACCCTGTCAACGCATGACAGGATGTTTCCTGAACTCCTTTCAGTCAGGACAGTCATTTCTCTGTCCTTACTGAAAGGCTTGGAGTCTGCAACACTTAATTGTATTTGCAAAAATGTGTAATATACAGCTGCAAATACTGCATATTACTGTGTAATGCGATTAAATACTGTATATTACAGTGTAATGCCATTAAATACTGTATATTACAGTGTAATGCCATTAAATACTGTATAATAGTGTTATGCGATTAAATACTGTTTTACAGTGTTATGCGATTAAATGCTGTATTATACAGTATAATGCAATTAAATGCTGTATTATACAGTATAATGCAATTAAATGCTGTATTATACAGTATAATGCAATTAAATGCTGTATTATACAGTATAATGCAATTAAATGCTGTATTATACAGTATAATGCAATTAAATGCTGTATTATACAGTATAATGCAATTAAATGCTGTATTATACAGTATAATGCAATTAAATGCTGTATTATACAGTATAATGCGATTAAATGCTGTATTATACAGTATAATGTGATTAAATGCTGTATAATACAGTATAATGTGATTAAATGCTGTATATTACAGTGTAACTTGAAGTGAAGAATGAGTTTATTTCAGCATCTTTCTTGACTCATTAAACTGTCACATTAAGACATTATGTAAAAAAATAATTTTAAGAGATGTAAAATAAGTTGCAATTACTACGTTAAATGGATAACATGCGTATGTTAATCACGGAGTGATTTATTTTTATATATATATTAGGGCTGGGAATCGATTAAAAAAAATTAACTAATTAATTGCACAATTTGCTGTAATTAATTGCAATTAATTGCATTTCCTCCAAGCTTGTAATCATCAATAATTAAACTTAGAATCACCGGAAAAAAAGGAACAGAAAATAGCCCTATATTAAAGGTATTGTATGTATTATTCTTTTTCAATAATCAATCAACATAATCAATTTAAGATTTTTTTTTTTCAATTTTTTCTTTTACTAATTATAAAAATAAACTATAGTCCTAAAAAAGCTATTATTACCAGAGAGCATGTGATCAGAGCAGGTAATTTTAAAGGAATAGTTCACCCAAAAATAAAAATTCCTCAAGAATTTTCAAGTTGTTCCAAACCTGTATGACTTTCTTTATTCTGCTGAACACAAAAGAAGATATTTTGAAGAAAGTCGGTAACCAAACGACTGATGGAGGCCATTGACTTCCATAGTAGGAAAAAAAAATACTATGGAAGTCAATGGGGACCAGCAACTGTTTAATTACCAACCTTCTTTAAAATATCTTCTTTTGTGTTTAGCAGAAGAAAGGAAATCATACAGGTTTGGAACAACTTGAGCGAGAGTAAATGACAGAATTTTCATTTTTGGGTGAACTATCCCTTTAACATTGTTGCCCAGCAATACTATACCAGCTCAGCAAACAGAAGTCTACAGAGAAAGTTCACCTTATTTGAGCGGACTTTGCTTTTCCAGTGCGTGATCGGTACATGATTGAGCGTTTGGTCCGTGAACGACAGAGCAGAACATGCAGCGCAAACACGGAGTCGAACATTGAGCAGAGAGCGCAGCGCGCCGACACCTATGGCCGACACACACACACACACACACACGCACGCACGCACGCACGCACGCACACACACACACACGGAACGGAAAACGGCCGCGCACACGGAGGGGAAAAGACCCGCTCTCATGAAAGCTGCGCGAGAATGAAACCCGATCCCCATATTTTCGGCATTTCAATAGCAGCCGCAACAGGAAATCATTAAAACGAGGCAAAAAAAAAGTGCTGCGTTAAATGCGTTATTTTTTTTTAACGCGTTAAACATCTCAAATTAATCGCAAAGATTAACGCGTTAATTCCCCCAGCCCTAATATATATATATATAAATAAATAGTAAGCATTATACAGTGCTGTTTGTGCGGATCTTAGGTAAGCTAGCGTTCTGTTTCCACTCCAGGTTTAGATGGGAATGTGTCCACATGCTGTTCTAAATATAGATGTGCTTGTGTTTCTGTAGGAGAGCAGCTTTAAAGAGCAGGTGGAGGGATTGATTGAAGAAGGGGATGTTGAGCCGGAAGAGCCAGAAGGGGGCAGCGAAGACACAGTCATTGGGCCGACCGCAACACAGGAAAAGAAAACTGAGAAACAGAGGAGGAAAGAGAAGGCTCAGAGGATCAAGGTAAGGAAGCAGAATGGATTCGCCTCTTGACCAAGTTGGGGATGAATCTCTTGATTCACATTCAAACCTTTAATTTATTAAACAGGAGTTGCGGAGGAAGGCCGAGCGTCAAATGATTGACAAGCAGCAGCAACTGTTCCAGCTGCGATCCATCCGTGCCAACCTGAAGACGCAGGAACAGAGGACCAAACAGAGGCAGGCTCAGCGCAAGGCCAATCAGGAGGCGCAGAAGAGCATGCCTCGCAGACTCGGCAGACTCAAGTTTGTTTCTTTTGTTCTCCAGCTGTGTCTGACATGACATCATGATGTGAATAGAGTGATTCAAAAATCAATGGCAACATCTTGAAATAGGAAATGCTTATTAATAACTTCACACCTCAGTTTGGTGCCTAATTACATAGGCCTTCATGAGTGATCTCAGTTTAGGCAACGCTATTACACAAAGCTATGTTATGGTATTATTAGATCAATTCAGTTCATTTGAGAATCTGAGTTACAACAGAGGTCTTCAACCCTTCTCCTGGAGACCCACTGCCCTGCAAAGTTTATATCCAACCTGATCAGCTTTTGATTTTCAAAATAAAATTTTCAACCTTTAAAGTCCCCCTGTAGTCAATCATTTTATCCCTTAACTCATCTTTGATCACCAAAATGACATATTTAAAGTTTTTTTCCTTGAAAAAAAAAATATTCATGGCTTAAAATAGCTTGAATGTAACTCTACACACTTGCCTCATTTAGTATACATGGTTCTATGAATATGCAAATGAGCCCGCCTCCACTCACTCACTCCAGCTCAGAGATCCACTCGTTGACGATCACACGTTGATCTGATTGGTTACAAGGTAGTTTGTGGCGTCACAAACACCAGCGATTTCAAACCGTGTTTTTGAGACTGTCTTTGGTTCACTGCAGTTTTAAGGAGAAAATACTCAGCAATGGAGTTGACTGATGAATTTACACATGATTTGTCTTAAAGCATATTAAAAACACCACATAGACATATAAACAACATTAAAAACTTGATTTTCACCACAGGGAAGCATTTGATTGGCTGGTTCAGGTGTGTTTGATGAGGGTTGGAGCTCAAATTTGCAGGACATTGGGTCACGTGTTAGAATTAGGAGTGATTTCACAAATAATGTTCCACAAAAGTTTTCACACATCGACTCAATGAAAAATAAAAAAAATCAATGAGATTATCTGACAGTTTCACCTCTCCAGGTGAGATTTTCCTGACGTGTTACTGACACTTTGTTGAAAAAGCGCATATATTGGCATTAGGGCCGTTTAAGATCGTCATAAGTGCCCTACACACAAAGATATTTAACAAAAACAAAGTTTGATGAAGATGTAACCTCTTGTTCTTTGATTGTAATTAAACTAGTGTTGTATTTTCCACAGGTTTCAGGCACCAGATCTCGATGTTCAGCTTAGCCATGAGCTTGCCGGCTCTCTTCGCGGTCTGAAGGTGTGTGTTTAACTGTGTCTGCGTTGATCTCTTACTGACTTCCTTTTGCATGTTATTTGAAATAACATGTGTTTCTTGTCATGCAGCCAGAGGGCAGCATCCTAAAAGATCGATTTATGAGCTTACAGAAGAGAAACCTTATTGAGCCCAGAGAAAGAGCCAAGTAAGTTGGATGTTTTACTGCTTTATTTGTTTAAAGTGGATGTTAAGATTAAGAGTGTCAGTGTGGAATTGTAGGCTTTTTGTGGCAAGCTGAAGCTACAATGCTTTCTCTTTTTTTCTGTGTCTGTTTTTAATCTTTGCTTTTCTCTTTTTCAGGTTTAAGAGGAAGTACAAGGTGAAGTACTCAGAGAAGAGAGCGTTCAGGGAGATAGTGTGACTGCAGTTGTTACTCAGTCCTTCAACAAATTATGGTGTGCTATTCATATTGCAAGAAGAAAATAAAGCTGTTATATTCCAACAACCCCTTGCCTCTGTGTTTTTGAAAAAGTACATTTTATTTGTGTTTTTTTTTTTCAATGCGCACTGTTGCAAATCACCTTTTCAGAAAATCATCCTTTAGTGCCTCCGGTCGGCCAAAGGTGACTGTGGCCAGGGGGAAAATCCATAAGATGTGAGGATTGTGGGGGAAAAACCCTTGACAGGAACCAGACTCAGCTGGGGGAGCCCATCCCCCCTGGAAAGACACATTACAATAGAAAATATTAGGCATATGCAGTACATTTAGGTACATAGTATGTGCAATGCTAATCATGAGCATTGAGTCATTTTTGGACCTCGAATAAATCATTATTGTGTTGTAATGTGTTTTTGTTCATTGTGGTTGTAATGAACATGGTCAGTTAAAACTAAACGGTACACTCATACTCGCACAGCTGCAGATTGTGGTTGTTGCTCTAGGCATTGCCTGCTAAACAGGCTAAAATTAAGGCCAGTAATGTCTATTATTTAATATGCGAATGTAAGAACTTGTGTGACCCATTTGTGAATGAGTTCAAAAAAAAAAAAAAAGAAAGTATTGAAATGTCTCCACTGCAGCAAATCACATTGTGTGGAATTGAGAATCTCGCAAATCAATGCACTCGACTGGACCTTTCATTTTCATTTCCATTTTTAAAGACGTTCTATGGCGTTATACAAACTGGCAATGCTATTCTTTTTAATCTTAGAGGGATAGTTTATCCCCCAAATAAAAAGTCTGTCTCGTGTCGTTCCAAACCTGTATGCCTTTCGCAAAAGAAGATATTTTTGTTTCATAAAAGAAAGAAGTCAAACACTTTTGGAGAGACATGAAGGTGAGCAAATTATGACATCATTTTCTAAAATGTGTTTAGATGTTATAAAGATCTTCGTAGAATGGGCATGCTTGTATACTTCCATACTCATTTTTGTATTATGCGTTTTGTGTAAAGTTTCAGAATTTAGGTCTAACACATCCTTCTTTGTATTTTAAGCTGTCCTGTTGTTGCCATTGAGATAGAAATGGCATAAAAAGTACACTTAAAAATACATTTCTTGACTCATAATTCTGTTGCAATAGAATAGAAAATGCTGAATGTTTATTTTGTGATACTGTAACTGTACAGTGCTCACTGCATTAAACACAACAAAATGAGGTCACGTGACCACTATATAGCACACTATACTGTATATATATATATATAATTTATTGTTGGTTTCAGTCCCATTATCTTAAGCTTTAATTAAGGCCCCTGCCGGGAAACGAGGGCTTTTCCCCCATTGCTTCTCCCCTGTTAGCAGTGCGCAGGCAAAGCTGATTATCATGCAGTCATGGGTGGTAATCTTACCTAAAGAGACGCCCACCCTGGTCATCGTCTCTGATCCTTGCTGTCCGGTGGAACATCAGTAATCCTGCTCCGTTGCACACGCCAGATTCACCTCAATAAAGTCCTATTAATATTGGCACATCTGTGAAGGATGTTAATGACAGACAAAGTAATTGAATCTTGTGTTGTAGGGGAGTAATAACACATTTATAGATGTGTTATAAATCATTAAAGTCTCTTGAGTATTTCTAAATAATGCTAGATTTCTAGTTTTAGATTTTGATGGGAATATCAAACCACACCTGAAACAAATTAAACTCAATAAAAATGCCTTAACTGCTTCTCGTTTTAGTCAGACTTCTTGCAGTGCTGAGGTGATCTGCAATGACTGATGGGTAATTATTGTGAAGTTGTGTATTGATGCACCTTTATTCCCTACAACTACATCTATACTACTCATAACCCTGAAAAAGAGATCTACAAGGTAATGACTGAAAGATCAGTGTGAATCATTAAACAAGATTAGGGAAAGTGGACAGTCACAAGAGGATTAAAGTGAAACAACAGGATAACAAGCCAACGCCATAATAAGTCAACAGTTGTGTATCTTTCAAAACAGTTATGTTATGAAAGATACTCTGTTGTGTAAAACTGCTTTAATGTGTAAAGGTGTTATAAACCTGCTCTGTTTTAAGTGATCTGATGTGTAAAGCCAATCTGTTGTGTAAACCTGCTCTTGGACATAAGAGTGAAGATTTTCTATTGTATAGAGCTTTGTAATGGTTTCCTGCTGTGTAAATGTGTTGTAAAACTGCTCAGTTTTGTAAAACTTATCTGGTGTGTAAAGGTGGTGTAACCATTGTTTAAAGTGGTTCTGTCGTGTAAAGCTATTCTGTTGTGTAAAACTTATGTTACGCAAAGGTGTTGTAAAGTTGCCCTGGTGGGTAAAGGTGTTGTAAACCTGCTCTGTTTGGTAAAGCGTATCTTTTGTGTAAAGGTGGTGTAACCATTGTGTAAAGCTGTTCTGCCGTGTAAATGTGGTTTAAAGCTATTCTGTTGTGTTTAACTTTTCTGTTACGTAATGGTGGTTTAAAGTTGTCCTACTGTGTAAAGGTGTTGTAAAACTGCTCTGTTTTGTAAAAAATGATATGTTGTGTAAAGGTGGTGTAACCGGTATGTAAAGCTGTTCTGTCGAGTAAAGGTAGTGTAAAGCTATTCTGTTGTGTAAAACGTCTCTGTTACCTAAAGGTGGTGTAAATTTGTCCTGCTGTGTAAAGGTATTGTAAAACTGCTCTGTTTTGTTTAACTTATCTGTCGTGTAAAGGTGGTGTAACCATTGTGTAAAGCTGTTCTGTTGTGTAAATGTGGTTTAAAGATACTCTGTTGTGTAAAACTTTTGTTACGCAAAGGCACTGTAACGTTGTCCTGCAGTGTAAATGTAGTGTAAAGCTATTCTGTTGTGTAAAACTGCTCTGTTACGTAAAGGTGGTGTAAAGTTGTCCTGCTGTGTAAAGGTGTTGTAAAACTGCTGTTTTGTTAAACTTATCTGTCGTGTAAAGGTGGTGTAACCATTGTGTAAAGCTGTTCTGTTGTGTAAATGTGGTTTAAAGATACTCTGTTGTATAAAACGTTTGTTACGCAAAGGCGCTGTAAAGTTGTCCTGCAGTGTAAATGTAGTGTAAAGCTATTCTGTTGTGTAAAACTGCTCTGTAACGTAAAGGTGCAGTAAAGTTGTCCTGCTGTGTAAAGGTATTGTACAACTGCTCTGTTTTGTAAAACGTATATGTTGTGTAAAGAACAGTTTTACAAACCTCAACACAGCAGAACGTCTTTACAGCACCTTTATGTATAAGAGCAAGATTACAGAACTGATCTGTTGTGTAAAAGTTGTGTAACCATTGTGTAAAGCTGTTCTGTCATTTAAATGTAGTGTAAAGCTACTCTGTCACGTAAAGGTGGTGTAAAGTTGTCTTGCTGTGTAAAGGTGTTGTAAATCTGCTGTTTTGCTAAACTTATCTGTTGCATCAAGCTGCTCTCTTGTGTAAACTTGCTTTTCTACATAAAGGTGCTGTAACGTTGTTTTGCTGTGTAGAGGTTTATAGAGCTGTTCTGTTGTAAATATGTTATAAATCCACTCTGTTCTTCAAAACATCTGTTTAAAGGTGGTGTAACTGTTGTGTAAAGGTGCTTTGTTTTGTAATTGTGATGTAAAGTTCTGTTGTATAAACCTAATGCTACAAAAATCAGGTGTAGCTATTATATTGTGTAGAGGTCTGTAAAGTTTCATCTGTTGTGTAAGGTACTGTAAGGGCTTGTTCACAAGAGGGCGTTTTTGCTTTGAGAATTGGGAATATTTTGAGACACGTTTTTAAAAAATTTTGAACTGATTTTAACTTGAGCTCCACGTTTTAAAACGCTGTGTCATGTGCGAGATGCTGCAAAAGACGCAAGATTCGAGCGCATCGGTCATTCACATCCGTCAACGGTGTGTTTACATAGAAAAACAATGGAAAAGAAGCGCATTGGAAATGGCCCTTAAAGCTGCCCTACTGTTAAATGCTGCTTTGTTGTGTAAAGCTGTTTCTTTTTTTATTATTATTATTATTTTCCATTTTTCCATCTCCTTTCTGTCTTTAGATCATCAGCCTTCAACATGTGTCCGTTTAAACATTTATGCAAATTTTTGAGTCATGTTATTTGTTCAACACCTCTATTTCCGCCATTGCAAGAGAGACAAAAATGGGATTGCGATTGGAAATGAAAGGAGTTTGGTTGGATATGTGGCGTGTGGATGAGAGGAAAGGAGAGGAGGGGTAGCATGATGAATTCTCCCACTAATCCTTTGGACACACGCATAAGCCAGGTGCCCACGAGAGAGAGAGAGGGAGAAAGAGGCTTGTAGAGTGAAAGGTGAATGAACAGGGTTAATTCAAAGAACTGTTTAATAAAGAGTGCCACCAGTTAGCAACACCGTTTGAAGCAGAGACTCGTGCAACAGTTCAAGAGCACTGTGTGTGTGTGTGTGTGTGAGACAGAGAGAGAGAGAGAAAGAGAGAGAGAGAGATGGTGGGAGGCGGCACACTTATCATGAGTGACAGAGAGAACGTCAGTGGAGAGAGGGAGGGAGAACTAAGCAGAAAACGAGAGTGTGGCAAGACAGTGGCTCATAGTGACAGCAGGGGTAGAGAGAGGCAGAGCGAGCGAGCGAGGAAGCAGGGGAAGAGAAAACTGACAGAGGGGGGAAAAGAAAAATGCAGGAAAGACACTGAAGCTGGAATGGTAGAGGAGAAAACAGGAGAATGCAGACTGCTTGCCAAGCCTAGATAGAAACATTAGGAAGCAACAGTGAAGAAGCAGAGAGAAAGTGTGATTTGTTCAAATGTGTGTGTGATGTGCAACTGGCGGTGCTTAAATCGGAGCGTGGAGTGTGTGTGTGTGAGCGGGTCTGATTGTCCGTGCGACCAATGCTGCCAGGAAAACGTGCTCGGTGGATTATGAGAGATCAAGAAGAGGACGATTGTGTGTGTGTGTCAGAGTGTGTGTGTTTAATGGTGAACAAAAGGGCTAGGTGCAGCTTGTCCGCGAGCGTGCGTGTTTAGATAGGGAAAAACCGTGCAGCTGTGCTTGAGGGACGGGAAAAGATAGTCAAGATAGTTGAAGCACTTGAGGACACAAGGGCATCCAGGGACAGGCACAGCTCTCCGATTCTGCACTCTTAATGCAACTGCTGTCTGAGTACTTCAAACCCTAAAAGGGAAAGCAAACCAGTAAACAGAGACTGTTGAAGGAAAATAAGGAGAAACCATGTGTCTTTTCGAGCCATCATCAGAACTATTTGTGGGACCGAAGCATCTCTGTTGCTGTTGACTACCTCAAAGAGAAGGAGCGGAGTCGGTGGGGTTTCTTCGGAGGTCTTCGTGAAGGATCGGCGGGGTCCAGTATAGTGTCCGGTGATCCCTGGATGTCTTCAGCAGAAAGCCATGGGAGAGTGGACCATTCTAGAGCGCCTCCTGGAGGCCGCCGTGCAGCAGCACTCCACTATGATTGGAAGGTAAGAAATGCAAAATCAATGCAATGATCGGCGTCAGTTGTCTCAACGAAATGATTATTAACTGCGACCTTTGATACGGGTCTAACGATTGGTTTTTAATGTTTAAAATACTGTGCATTCTCCTCTCGTGGGTTCATATGCAGAGGCAACTACAAGAAAGCCAATTTCTGAAGAGTATAGACGCTGGCAAGGTCCTTGCACAATGAGTCCGAAATTTTCAAATACGTTTTTTTTCTTCCGTATTTGTCAACCGGTGGCTCTGAACTGTCAAAACACCTCTCAAAATGCTTGCTACGGATGCGACAAACGCAGAAAAAAAAATCTAACCCGATTCAAATTTTTTTATGATGGACGGAAGTTTCGGAGGCAGTGTGTAAATGTGATAGTATTTATTTTTTAACTTGCGAATATTTCGGACGAGAATTTCTGACTCATTGTGCAAGGACCTTTACTCTGTTTAAACAGCACAACATCTGTGTCTACAATAGTTTGGAGCAGAATTATATCATTGCGTTTCGTAACTATTTAAAATTTTGATGAATTGGTGGCTAATTCATATGAATTCGTACCATCTCAGTTATACGAGTTTGTATGATCTGCATATGCCCTATTAACGGTTACGTCCAGGGGTGCGGTCTGGGGTGGACAAACATTTTTTGTATTGCACAAAATCGCCACCTTGTAAAATAGTCATATTTTCCCATGAGATCAAGTTGTCGAAGTCCCTAACCTCAAGTATTATACAGAGTGCAGAGTGACTCGTCCCATACCATTTTTGCTATGGACATGAATGAACCATGTGGCTTATTAAGTAGTAATAAGATGTGCTATTACTTTTCTAAATTGATTTTCATCTGGCATATGATAAAACTGGCAATATCTGGGGCATGGCTTCACAGAGACGGTTTGATTTCACTGCAAAACAAAAGCACAGATCATTCCAAGGTAACAGATGCAAGTTAATATACATGATATAACAAAAAAAAAAAAAGCGGTAACACTTTATTTTACAGTGTCCTATATGTTACATGTACTTACCATAGTAATAACAGTAAATTATGCACAATTACATGCAATCAACCCTCAACCAAATCCTAATCCTACCCTAACCCAATAGTAAGTACATGTATAGTTGCTTAATATTACTCAGTACTTAAATATATAATTACACTGTAACAATGACACCTTAAAATAAAGTGTAACCACATAAAATACCTAAATAATGCAAACAATTCATTGGATAACAAAAAAGCAAATTCAGGTAATGATTTAAATGCAAACATTAGCAACACTTTAAATGCAAAACAAGCCTGTCGGGGTTGTATTCACTAAAACAACCGCCTCGCTCTACATTATCCCTTACATATTATATTTATATATGGGATGAATCGATGGATTATAAGAATTACTGTGCAGTGGTTCTTAATCCTGTTCCTGGGGACCACAGCCCTGCACATTTTGTCTTTTTTATCTGACGCACCAAGTTTGGTTCATGAATCTCTCTGCTAATGAGCTGACAATTTGATTCAGGTGCATTAAATAAGGGAGAAATACACAATATGCAGTTCTGTGGGTCCCCAGGACCAGGATTAAGAAGCTCTAGTGCATGCGGTTATCGGTCCATAACGGTGGCTTATGGTGAAGAGAGAAATGACCCCGTGGCTGAGCTTTCAACTAATCCTGCGGGCACCGCAAGCTCCTATTGGTCGATCTCAAGCTTCAGTAGATCCAATGTTTGAACCACTGAAGCTTGCGAGACCTCAAGTGACATCGCCTGCTCGGGTGATGCTATTTTCTCTTACAGTTTAGCCTCTCACGCTCTCTTCTTCCTTTGTAATTTGGATATAAATGCTAAAACAAGCATTGCATATATATATGTATATATATATATATTATAAAAAGACATTGCTTGATGCTTGTTTAAGCTACATGTGGTTTTAGCTTGGCACTTTTCTGTGTGCTGTGCTTTGCCCTGTATAATCGCTGATGCATTTTTCTCAGAAACACACTAATTTGTCTTAGCCTGTCATCTGAATTCATCTCGAAGGCAATCACTGTCAAGCAGTGTACATTGAGGCAGTCAACCAGAAGACATGGGGTGTGAAATGGTTTAGACATCCAAACAAGCATCTACCAATGCTTAGCATTCAGGTTATCGGTGACTCACCTACTGACAGCGTATCATATATCAAATGATCGTCATAGGTCACGACCATCTAAAGCTATGATGTAATGGATGACTCCACCTCATCCAGGCACACAATAAAAGACTTTTGCTGAATCTGCAGTTCATTTCTACGCCAGGACTCAGAATACATATCGATTCCATGGCAGCAGATGCTTGAATTTGTCTTTCTCCGCTCATTCACAAGACAAGATGACCGTTGCCATGTTTTTCTCTTGCCATTGTCAGCTCTGGCATCGATTTGGCTGGTCAGACATTGAGCGACACTTTCATAGAGATGCCGATGTGCTGAATATGAATGATTACCCTTATCAAATCTCATTCACCAGTTACTGCCCCCACACTCACACTTCAGTGAGCGCAGGCTACTTGGCAGCCAATGGTGATTCGCACTACGCTTGACAAGGTACGCCTCAGTCTCGAGGGACTGTTTCATTCATTATGTTTGGCATTACTGAGGGGATGTGGGTAGTTTTCTGTATTTTTCTGATGTGAGCTGTTACGAGGAGGTTAATGAATGTGTGTAAATATGGAGGACGTTGCCAAAGAATGTTCTTTGCGTTTCAACGCAAGGCTCTTTCTTTTGTGCCACTGACTACCTCGAATCGAGCAACATGTTAAGGACACTTTTATGTTTTAAGAGATCAGACATCTGATTTACACCCGAAGATGATAAAGCAGGTGAAAAACCAATGGCTTCCAGAATCCAAATATCAAAGGGAATTGAAGGTGCCAGCAAGCAATAGCCGTCATTTCCTCGTCTAAGTTAACCATAGACCCGAGATAGTCCGGCTATGAGAAACCCACTTCTAGCCAAAATAACCTTGAATTAGGTTACATGTCGTTTTGCCAAAATAACTTGTGATATGTATGATATCCAATCATGTAAGCAAAGTCAACAGTGATTACAGTGTTTGGTTTCATTTCTTTGACATGTTCTATGTGTATGACTAGTCTATTCTTGGGCTATGGTTTAGACGTCTATTAAATTTTCACTGACAGCCTAAATTTGGCCTTGTTTTAGCCTAGACATCAGGGCTGTGTTTGGTTCATATGTTTTTGCTGATCGAATGGCTGTCTGGTTTGTTAAAACAGTTCCACTTGGCCACGTGCATCTCCGCAAAACGAATATAAATCCGATCTTCAATTCCCACACTATATGCACATTTATTTCACTCTATATGTGAGTTCACGTCAACGAAAACAACAGATATGAGCTGCATTTTATTTATCATCAGCTGATTTCAAAATCAAAGACCGCGATAGGAGAGAGAGCAGCTTTAGCACGGGTAAGATCATTCAGTGTCACTACTTTTAATGTAGATTATTGTGTTTTGAGCATCTGTGACTTACTTTTAGTTTCATTTGCGTGTTAGCAGTAGCGCCGTCATGTCTCGCTATAACATGCTCTCACACATTTATATTTTAACATTTTGGAAAAGGGTAACATTTACATGGTTTCAACAACCATGCATTTACACTTGTCCAGTTTCGTCTCGAATGCATCTCAGACCAACTCCTGAAGTGGTTTGAGTGATCGGATTTAAATCTGTCTTGAAAGTGTTTTAGAGGGCATTTATCTGATCAGAGACAGGGGTGTAAACAAGCCCTTCTCAAATAAGGTCTGTGGTTAACACAAGCTCAAGATATTTTATTCTACGACATTAAATATTGTCTTGAAAAAGGCTTAAAATTGGCTAAGAAATTAGACTACAGCAGTTGTCTGAACCTGAATTGGGTATTCTTATAGAAGACAAGAGAGTTTCGTCCAACAAAAGACAATTACACAGCATTTGTTTCATACCTCAGTGGGGAAAAGTAGCACCAATGCACAAGTCTTTACATCACAGGAAAACATCACACACAGCAGACTGATACCTTGGTTTGTTGCAAATGCGCTTGCAACCAAGCAATTACCCAGATCGTCCTAGCAACCACACTGAACACCTTGGAAACTGCATAGTGAAATGCTCAAAAACACTTTAGTAACCACGTACAAAATTAGCTGGAAATGATAAAACCGCACCCTAGCAAAATCCAGTTTAGATGAATGCACTTCCAAATGCTCCAGATAGGTTTATAGTCATTGAGCCAATACAGTATAATCACCTAATAAACCCTTCCATAATTAATAGATGATTTATTTTGCAGCGCTCTGAGGTTTATGGGAGGCGTTTTTCAATTAAATTCTCATATATAGGGAAGGGGGTGGAGGAATGTGGGCGACTGCTTCTAAACAGCTGTATCATTTACAAGCTATTATTCAGTAAAGGACATCTTGAAATAGACAACGCGAGATGTGCGGCAGACAGGTGGCTGTGCTGTTATATAGTGCTCACAGCGAATGTTTACGGATACAGTGTAAGAAATGCTTTTGTTAGATACATTGAAAATGTCCATGTACATTGTTTTTAACATTCTTTGACTTTGGCCATAACCTTGTCGTAAAAGCTCGCCGCTGAAAAACACAGAAAACTACCCACGTCGCCTCAGTAATGCGAGTAATTGTGTTGTTTAAAGCGCTATTGTCACGTTGTGTTCCTTTTTAGTTCTGTTCATTGACTGTAGTTTGTTTTCATTCATCACGTTGTTTTCTTTGTCTTTGTTTTCCTGCCACTAATCATTCACCTTGGACACTAATCATCACAGCTGTTTGTTATTGTCTCATCACCACTGTGTATTTAAGTTCCTCCTTTTCATTCAGTTGTTGATTATTGTCTGTGCACAAGCCGATTGTCTCGCATGTTGGCTGTCTATTTATCTTGATCTTCATCTTCATTGGATCTAAGTGCTACAGCTATATGAATAAAGGTGACTTGACTTGACTTGATTATTTAAAGCTGCAGTCCATAACTTTTTTGGGTTAAAAATTATCCAAAATAAATGTTTGAGCAAGTACATAACCAGCCAATGTTCAAAACTATCTGCTTGCCGTAGCTCGATTCAAAATGGTAAGCTTGTAATAATGTATTTAATTCCAGTGGTACTGGTGGGTTTCCGTGGGAAATTCGAGCATGTCTTTGCGTCATTACGTCACATCTGTACACATAGAGTCTCGGCTAGTAGGCCATGAGTGTGAGGATGCTGGAGGTGGAGATTTATAGCCTTTTCTCACAGCACTTGATATAATTAAACTTATCAATTTGATGGCGGATCCAGAAAGGTTCAAATGACAATCACCAGTGACAACTGGAGAATCACCCGTTGTAAAACGCAAAAGACTTCGGACTTCGGAGTGGCTACAAGGATAAATATTGGAAAGGAATTAAATGTAGTCACGCAATGCTGATGTTTTTAACATTAACAATTTGAGAACAAAGTATAGTTTGCACTGTTTGACATGATATGATAAGCGATCGTTAGATTTAATCAGCAATGCTTTTTTCCCCTTGGTCAGAACAAAAGTGGATGTTACTTGTCATACTTCCAAGAAGTAGAGTCTGTGATTGCGAATGACAGTATCCACACCGACTGACAGCCGCACATTTTCCTCAAAACATTGGATTCATCCGCCCTGTGCCGAAGCACAACCCACGTAAAGTTGATAATTCCGCGAGTAACTGCAATTGCAGATTTCGAACAGAGATGGCGACAAAGAGGGAAAACTATGGACTGCAGCTTTAATATGATTGAATATTAAATAATAATACTTAATAGTGTTTGATACTGAAAGATAGTTGAACTCACTTTAACGTGGCTACATTATTTCATGGTGCGTTCAAGTCCTCCTGGGAAGTTGGTATTTACGAGGTGGGAAGTCGCGTTTACGACGGCAGGTGTGTTTATAGTCACTTTCGTCGGAGTAAGATGGCGGTGTACTTTCTCTTCATTAATTACACAACAATACAGCGAGGTTTTTAAACTCAACTTCTAGAAAATGAAGAACAAGAAATGTGCACCAGGTGTGCTTTGCTTTTTTATGTTTTTAATCCATTTATGAAGCCACTGTATACTTTATCATATTATATTGTTATATTATAATACTATAATACATTGTGTAGGCAATTTGCTTACTTCGCTGTAAATAGAAAAGCCTGACAATATCATTGCTAAATAAATACCTTCAAGTATTGTGGTATTCCGCCATGTTGTTCACTGACACGTCCCCAACTCTTTAACATCAGGGCTTAAAGAAAATCCCGAGCTTCCCACTCGTATTTACGACATTGTGTGTTCAACTCGTAAATACGATCTTTGCGACATGAACTGAATGCACCATTTCACCAATAAAAGAGATTTTTATCAAGAGCCAAATCAGATAGAAATTTATTTTTATAATGTAGATCCTTCATGCAGATGCCTTGTTATTATAAATGTCATTCAAAGTGAATTTTAGAGTAATTCTTGCTGTGCACAGTGCACTTTAGACCTGTTTGAAGAAGAAAAAAAACATTATTTTGAAGATAATAGACAAGAATTTTTGTATACGTACACTGCATTTTATACGTACACGTAAATGCCGCAGTTATGCACGAGTTGGAAAGTTTCATGATAACTACTGGCGTACTGTTCTACAGATTATATATTTATAATTGGGTTTTTTCATTTTGGCAAGTACTGGGGGGATTGAATATGCACGCAGAACAAATTCCATGGCATTTCTTCATTCTTGAAGCAGACGCTAAACATACTGTAGAGTCGAAATCAACTAATCCCTTCAGAAAAGGGAAGGGATCACAAAATATGAGTTAGTCATTCCCATCATCCCCCAAGAGTGATCACTTCAATTGTTCTGCACTATAGGCTGAGGGATGCTCACTTTCGAGGTATTTATAGCTGCACAGATTTATGGGTATCATGTGTGCTTCTCGACGTGTATCCGTGTGTATTTTTAGAGAGTGACACCTTCATCACAGTGGATTTGAATTTCCATCATACCATCCAGTCATATTTAACTGTTCAATCATTCATTCATACCATGTCATTTCTATATATATATATATTTAAACATCCATTTACAGATTCATTACAGCTCTGTTCACTCACATACACTCGTGCGTGACTTGAGTCCCACTGTGACTTCCTGAACCACAGGCTGTTGGCTGTTTTCTGTCCTGATTTTGCAGTTCCTCTCTCTGCCCTCCATCCATGTTTTCATCTCTTCGCCGGTTTTAGCCTTTGGATTATATTGGTTATGCATTCGATTCTGTGCAGGGAAATAACATGAAGCCTCAGAGGAGATGTGTTATGACACACATTTCCAAATCATCAATCCGTTTGCCACTCAACATCAACAAGCATTTCATCCAGATTAGAGACCACAAATGTATATTGTAGACACAATCGTCTTCAATCTCCGTTAAAGCAAGATTATACACAGATGTCGTGCCTAACTGCGATTAGGAGTTCAAAGAAGGGATGGAGTAGAGCGAGAGACATTTATCACGGAGGAAAAAGAGAAAGATGTCTCTAGCACTTATTGAAGCGTCTTCAGTATGAAAAAGCTGACGTTGTTAAACTCAAAAGTTCACTCAAAAATTAAGATTCTATCATCATGTCATCGTTTGTTCCAATCCCGAAGGACTTTCTTTCATACAGTACAGCATTTAATGTGACTAAAAGCTCCAAACCGGAGAAGAAGAAAAAAACACTATGAAAAAATATGAATTCTGAGCTATTTTTCATCTCTCCTAAAGCAATATTTACTGAAAAACGTCCTCATTCCTTCAAATCTTTATGGAAGCTTGTTTTCGCCACAGAATAAAACATTTTAAAAGATAATTGCGACTTTTAATGATGTTTTATTAACAAAGTTCGGGAGAAGCACGTTCAGATAATTAATCTAATAACTCAATTAACATAAAGAGGCATATATACAGCAGTTTTTTAACACTGTTCTATGACAGTTTTCCAGCATCCCTCCACCACCCCATCTTCTGACTTACTAGTCCTATCCCAAACCTGGGATGGGGGAGTATTCTGGATTCGGGCCAATTTCCCCTCGGACAGCATGCCAAATACGCATATCCTTTACTCTATCTAATTATATGTAAGTGTGACCTCGTGAATCTCACAATTGCGAGTTTACATCTCTCAATTCTGACTTTTTCAAAATTGTGAGATATAAAGTCAGAATTGCGTGTTATAAAGTCCAATTCATTCTGCAGAACACAAAAGAAGATATTTTGAAGAATCTTGGTAACCAAACAGTTTTGGCGACCATTGACATTTCTCAAAATATCTTCTTTTAAAGGGGTGGCTGAATATGATATTTTACTTTTCTAACTTTAGTTAGTGTGTAATGTTGCTGTTTGAGCATAAACAACATCTGCAAAGTTACAACGCTCAAAGTTCAAAGCAAAGGGAGATATTTGCTTTAAAAAAATTGCTTTTAAGGACTACAACAAACGGCTGGTAGGGACTACACGACATTCCTCCCGGGTTAGTGACATCACCAACCTTTATATGGGGTTACCCCATTACCCACCGAATCGGATCTGCAACTTCGGCCTTTGGTTCGACTTCCTGGTGCATCTGGAAGAAGAAGACTTTAACAACAGCAACGAAGGTCCGTCTATATCGCACTCTGATCCTACCAATTCTCCTATATGGAGCGGAAACTTGGGTACTCTTAGAGGCAGACGTGAGAAGACTGGAGGTATTCCAAATGCGCTGCCTCCGCCGGATTCTTGGAGTCACACTCCTCGACAAGATCCCGAACGAGGAAGTCCGCCGTCGCTGTTCTCACCAACTGGAAATCAACGTCTTGATCAAACGTGCCCGCCTCCGATGGTTTGGACATGTTTGCAGGATGGATGAGCACCGTCTCCCATACCGCACCCTATGGCGAACCAGGCCTGACGACTGGAAAGTATTAAGAAACGCACCTAAAAAGACGTGGATCAAACAAGTGGAGATGGACCTAGCAGCGTATGGTATTTCACCCGATTATGCCAACAAGACTGCGGCTCAGGAAAGGAAGAGGTGGAGAAAGATCGTGGAGTTCGTATGTGAAGGAAATTTCCGTTCAGCACCCATGGTTCCATATAACCTACGGCCACGTTAGGACTATGGAATCTCGGGAGAGAAAATATATGGGGTTAATTTACATAAACCCGCCCCCGGGAACGCGATTTATATATTATCAAGACAGTGATATGCTAATCAATATGCTAATCAATGACTAGAAGATAACTACACATAAGCTTGATAAATTCACCAACTAACCATTCAGAAATGTTGTCTACATGTTGTCCATCTTCTCCATCTTTCTGACTTCGGTTTGAACATAAAAGGTCAAAAGTTTTTGACATTTTCAGTGTATGTCTATGTGAGGTAAAAGGACACAAGCTGTTGTAGCTCCGCCCCCTGTGCCAGGAGCAGCAACTCATTTGCATTTAAAGCAACAGACACAAAAACTGTGTGTTTTTGCTCACCCTCAAAAAGTGACAAATTTAACATGCTATATAAAAATATCTGTGGGGTATTTTGAGCTAAAACTTCACATACACACTCTGGGGACATCAAAGACTTATTTTACATCTTGTGAAAAGGGCATTATACCACCCCTTTAAGTTCCACATAACATGATGACAGAATTTTCAATTACACTTTATTTTGATTGTCCTCTTTAGACATTCTACTGACTATAAGTAACTTTGCAACTACATGTCAACTAATTCTCATTAGAGTATCAGTAGACTGTTAGGTTAGGTTATGGCCAGTAAAATAAATTAACACACATTAAAAGTTACTTATAGTCAGCAGAATAAAGTGTTAGCAGATATTAAGCAGACAGCCCACTAATCCTCTAATCAGAGTTAGTTGACATCTAGTTACAAAGTTACTTATAGTTAGTCGAATGTCTAAAGTGGACATCACAATAAAGTGTTACAGAATTAACATTTTTGGGAGAACTATTCTTTTAATTCAAGTCAGGCCAGTTTTGATGTCAAATATTCAAAATGCCATTGGTTCTCATGTATCTCAAAACCAAATGCTAGCGTTGAATTTGTGCAAATGAGATTTGAATACTGTCTTAAAAAAACAAAAAAAACATGCCACTTCTGACCCCCTCAGTATCAAAGGAGGTTTTAATGCGACTTTGGTTCTGTGTAAATGAAATCCGTAAACTTGAAACTGTTGTTGCATAATCAGTGCTTACAGCACTTTTTAGTGTCAAGCATGCCAGAAGTGGCTTCAGTGCTGCATTTGAAGTGTAAAAACAGCTTTGTGTTGAATGGCACCACATCACCTAGCAAATGTTTTCCTGGGAATTAAATCACAGCTTTTATGTAGACACACTCATTATAAAGAAGACAATGTAGTATTCACCATCAGATTTTGAAGTTGTGTGAAGATGTGTGGTAGTTTACCGTGGAGAATTGTGGGATGACATGTAACTGCCTCTCTCCTGAGCAAATAAAGCATAAATCACTGTCTTCCCGCTCTGACACTTCATCAAAACCTCAAGCTTCTCGATGAAAGATCAGATGAGAAGGGTAAAAGGGTCCTGTGAGGACAGGAGATGGTTGTCAGTACCAATATACCACAACACGAGGTTTAGGGCTGATACTGTGAGGTTCTGTGAATGTCTACGTTCCTCAAGACTGAGGCAAAACAAAGACAAATCTGTTCAAAAAACATACTTTACAGACCACTAACCATTACATACACACACACACTGACTGATCTGACTAACACCAACAAAAAAAACCCCAAAAACATGTGTTTCAAAATTCCACCCAACAAACACAAAATGAAAACAAATATCAGATCACACACACACACACACACACATTCATTATCAACACATGCACACCACCAGAGGTGTCTGTACCAACAGTATGTCACCATTTACTAACACATCATATTAGCAAGACAAGCGTTCTTTCAGGGGTATGTCTCACACACACACACACATTCACATATGTGGCAAACATGTAGGAGGGCTGCCATAAATATTTCTGCATAGCAACAATCACATGCACCCTTCATACTTGCGACATTTTTTTTGACATGCAGCTTTAAATTAATGTGGTAGTCTTCATATTGAAATGTCTTTTGGGGTTAGGGTTAGGCAGATGTTTGTCTTGGGAAATCTGAGGACAGTTTATAACAATTTGAGACTTTTTATGAAACTGGACAGAAGGACATTTGTGAGTTTATTGGGGTCTGAGAAAAATCTGAGAAGCAAAACTCTTGCTTTGCTCTCCATTGATCTCTGTGCTGTCCAGGAAGATACAACTAAGCTACTACTGAGATTCATTCGCCATTTCTGTTCTAACACAGCTAAAGAAAATACAGCTAAAGAAAAGCTCTATGACCCATGAATGAAATTATACCTCTACATGAAACTACTTTAGCCTCATTAGATGTTGACAAATCCATCTCCATTCATTACAGCAGATCTACTGACTGCATCCAAAATCACGTGAGTGATGTGACCCTTCTATATAGTAAGTGAAAAACAGTATGTGAAAAGAGTAGTATGTACTAGTACTTAGTACATAGTGAATGTAGTACGTCTGGATTAAATTCACTAAACACTACACACAAGGAGATGTACAGAGTTAATATTCACTTTTAAGCAAATAAAATGCATAAGTGAGTAGATAATTGTAGCATTGTTTATGCCCATCAAGTTTGGTTGTTAAGAAAAGTCTTTGTAGACAAGGATAGAATTAGAGTTAGGGTAGCATTGTTATTTAGTTTTCTTGTATGTCTTTTTCCAAGCGCTGGGCAGTGGGATGATTTTAGTCATTCACTCGGAAGTCAGAGATATCCATTACAAATATCCCACAACACAGCAACTGTCTAGCAGGATGTGACTTCACAGTGACAAGCGAGTGCGTAAGATGTGCGTAAACCATGTATAATTCCACTCAGTGACACACAAACACAGCACACATCGGCACAGCAGTGTAATCCTACAGGGATGCTGTTTTTTCTTAGACCAGCAGATTTAAAACAATAAAGGCTGAGAGAGAAAAGCGTTCCAAGTTATGCAATGTACATACAGTACATCACCTCCAAATTTACTCTTAAAGATCCACAGAAGCTTCACACAAATACATTTAAAGACCTTTAAAAGCCTTATGCAATTTCTCATTTAAAGTCAAACACAATAACGGTCACTTCCTGTTGCTGACTTGTGTGTGCGTGTGTCACGCAGGATTCTGGAAGTCAGTGCGGGTAAACGGATGGTTGTCCTGGCACAAAACTGTGCGTGGGGACCTTCCTCTCCTCTGTCCTTCTGCCTAGCCCTCCTCTGACTCTCTATATAAGGACATGTGGGTCTCTGCTGGGTTTGTGAAAGGAAGTACCTAAAATATACCTAAAATGTGCCGGTAATCCCATAGTTTGATATAACTGTGGTACTGAACAGCGCAGTCTCACATAAGAAACAGTGCTTTACCCGTGAGGCGTCGAAACATCACCCTAGTAATGTTTTAATCACATTTTGGAGAATTACAGAGAGACGGAGGCAATATCTTGAGATGTTTTTCATTACAGGACTGTATGAAGTACATTACCTAAGCTAATGTGTTTGTCCACCGAGAAGTCAGAAGAAGGTTTTGCAGAATTCATTGAAACAGGGTGTGAGATAAGCAAGGCTTCATGTAAAAATGCATTCCTTCATTTCTAGTCCAGTTTTATTCATTTTTTTTTTTTTTTACACAATGAAAAAAGCAATGCAAAAGGTTTGTCATTCTTTAGCTACGAATGTTTTCAATTGGCAGCTTTCAATTTACAATTAATTTACATTAAAATGGAATGAATATACATTTATTTTATTAAAGGATAATTTTATTAACATATTTTAAGAATATTTTGACAGTACAAGAGTTATAACAGAAAACTAGTTACGTAGGTCTGTCTTAGGAAGTCAGGTTTTTGGAAATTGAGGTTTGGATTATATTAGATTGGATTATATTAGTGCAGATAAAATATTGCTTTATTCATGCCGAAGGATTAATACGAAGGATTAATTTTTTTTAGCTATTAACAATTTCAAGTTATATTCAGAGGTCTGGTTACAATGGACCGTTGAATTTTAAAAGAACTAATGGATTTCCATTAACTAATTAAATGTTGCCTATATGTACGATTTTTCATGTATTAATGACTTTTGCCACTGTGTGTGTTACACACTCAGTTTAGTTCGATCTTAGTTTCTGTTTTCTTGGACTTTCAATTTGTGTCCATCAGTCACGTGTGTCTCTTTGTCTTCGGGTACGTTTACACAACAACGATATGCTTAATACGGAAACGTTTTTTCTTTGAGTTTACCGCATACAGACAATATTGGCCTACATTGTCAAAACGATCCACATTCTAACGGATCCGCGAAAACGACTAAAAGCTCTGTATTCTGCTGCCAGGCCATTAGATGGCGATGAAACACTATAGACTGAACACGTAATACACATGTGCATGACATCATCGTCTTCAGAGATTCACGTTGTTTACACGGAGACCGTTTTCAAAAACTTGCACTTTGAAACCCGTTTTCAAAAGTTTGCGTTTTCAGGCACCCAAAACGCCGTTGTCGTGTAAACGAACGGCCATTAGTTCCTCTCTGTCCAGTCTGTTGCTGTTGGTCGATGTTCGTGTTTGCTGCACACTGTTATGCCTGTCTACCTTTTTGTTTTAATAAACCACATTTATATTTGTATCCTGTCTTCAGCATCTTCATCTTCTTGTGACAGTGTGAACAGCTTGTAACGAAACTGAATTTCCTAGGTTGTTTATGAATGATATATAAGACACATGAAACAAAGGAAAGCGCGCTGCACATATTTACATATACATAAACATCACTCTCAGCAGCGTAGACGGCATCGGGATGTTCGTTAACAGCTGCAAAAGATACTTACAAATGTATTGTACTTCTAAGCAAAGAACGAAAAGAACTTTGCTGATAGGGGCCTTGAATTGAATTTAGGGCCCTATCTTGCACCCAGCGCAATTGACTTTGTACACCAACGCATGTATCATTCCTATTTTGCACCCGACGCACAGCAGACTTTTCCCTCCACAGACGCACGTCGGTAAATTAGGAAATTAACTTGCGCTTCCGGGGGCGGTTCAGCGAAAAGAGGAGGCGTGTTCCGGCGCAAACGTTCCCTGATGCTATTTTGCAGTTTCAGAAAACAATTCCGCCACAGACCAGGAAAAACCTAGTCTAAAGTCAGTGGCGCATTATTCAGATGCTATTTTAAGGGCGCATGCTTGGCCATAATGTAGCGTTTGCACAATGCGCATACACTTCTCTCATCTACACACAGACGCAGCAGTTGCCATTTTTGCAAACCATTAAGGAAAAATATTCCACACGAGGGAAATCATTGTTGTGTCCATGAAGATGTGAAAAAATAAGCATAAATCTAGCTTACACATTTACCCAAATTGTTATACGCCTGTTTAACCGAAGCTAATTTGGGTGTGTTTCTCCCATCCCCATACAATGTCACTTCTTTGTCTTTTACGGCCCTGACGAGAACGTCGGTCTCCTCGGCTGTGAACCGCTCCTGGCGGGCGCCTGGCAAATCCGCCGCTATAATAGCAATCCGCCATGGAACAAGCACGCCTGCTTTTAAAGGGAACGTGAGATGACGCTCTGATTGGTTTATTTCACATTACGGCCAAACCACACCTATGAATAATGAAGCTACTTCAGATCAACCCATTTTAGATTTGCGTCGGGTGCAAGAGTCATTTATCCCGCCGGTATAATAGCAACATCGAGATCCGCCCACAAAGTAACTTGCGTTTCGCGTTTGATACTTGCGTTTCAGATCGTTAAAATAGGGCCCTCAGTCTATTGAAGCTATTGTGGCTGTAGTTCACTTAACAGCCACCGGTGTCGCTATAAGGGTTTCTGAATTCTACATAAAGCTCCATTAAATTCACAGCTAATTAGTTCAAGTTGGGGAACATTATGTGGTGAACATTCAGGTGTGTGCCACATGCACAAAATACACCATTCTTATAACTTAAGCCACTCTGGTCATACAGTAAGTCAAACACGCTCTATTGGTACGGTTGCCAACTGTATATTGAAAAAAATTATAATAATCTTGCACCTATTTTTTTATTTCTAAGATAAAACTGCCATTTACTGGTACTGTTGGTGTCCAGAAGGCATTTAGGTCTTAAAGGGATAGTTCACTTTGAAATTAATTTTTGGTATGTTTTAGCTTACCTCAAGGGCATCCAAGATGTAGGTGTCTTTTTTTCCACAGTAGTTTCAATTTTGATATTTTTAGGTCAAACCGTTCTTGTCTGTCAGTCATATAATGCAGGTCTATGGTCACTGTCTCAAAGAGACGACGGGGAATTGTTTTAATTTGGACTCTGTGCATGCTCTTTGAGACAGTGACCATAGAGTGGTAAGCTAAAACATACCAAAAATTTATTTCAAAGTGAACTATCCCTTTAAATATCATCTACTGTAGTTACATTTTCTATTGTCTCCTTTCTTGTATGTGCACATGTGGCAAAAACCCACCCGTCGTATTTGCATTGTGTTACTGATTACATTTTAGTAAGAAATTAGTAATTTGTACACTAAAATAACTATGTTTGACATAACTATGTTTAAAACACAATTCCCATCCCTCCCAACAATGTATAAAAGGCTGTTATATGCCCATACATTATGCATACAGACATGAGTTTATGCATTATAATAGTTTGGCCTCAGAGAAGTGTGAGCACGGTGGAAAATCAAAAATGGAATATTAAATAGTTAACATAATTAATTAATGCAGTAATTTAAGCAATGGTAAGATATGCATGTAAAGCAAATCCCAGTCACACTTCACAGTCCGCAGCGCAGCTGAAAACGCCACAAGCTAAAACTGCACAGGAACATCAGCTTTCAGGTTCATTGATTCATTGAGGTCTTTTATCTTCTCTTCCCCATTTTTCCTTATATCCGACTCGTTCTCCTAATTTTCTGAAGCAGTAGGGAAAGAGAAAGAGCTGGGTTGAACTGAACTACATGATAGTTTGTTGCATTATGAAAAATGCTTTTCAAAACAAGCCCTTTCTTCGTGCCTCTCGGCTCCTTTGTGTTTTCTTCATCAGTCATCAGTGTGCCAGTGTAATTGCTGCTATCACACTGCTAGAGCTCAAAAAGAGGCTGAATAGAGCGCGACGGCTCAATATAGCAGGTCCTTATCACATAACTGAGGGAAAATCACTCTCTTGCTCTCCTTTCCCCTGTTCTCTCCAGCTTTCTGCCCTGTGTTGTTGCCGTGGTAACAGGCAGAGGGAGGAGAGTGATGCTGTGGGTACCATTGACGGGGGGAGTTTTGGGGGATTCTCGCCCTCACCGACTGAACGCCTTCACACCTCCTTACTACACACAGTCAGAGGCATTACAGGCTAGTGGTAGATGCACTTGATATCTAGTGTCCTTTCTCCACATAAAGTGGTTCAACAGTGCTTTCAATGTATTTATCAGGGAAATAAAGGTCATTGTATTACCATGTTGATTGATGATGTTACAGAATTTTACGCTGTAGTGTATTAATTTAATTCTTTTCAAAAAAGTCACCTCTATTTATATAGCGCTTTATACAATACAGATTGTTACAAAGCAGCTTTACAGTGATAAACAGGGAAACAATGATTCAATGATGTTAAATTCTTCTGTAAAGCAAATCTTTAAAAAAAAACAAAAAAACAATATGTTCAGCCGAAGTGTTGTTGGGATGAGCTCAGTTCATCTATAAAGCAGCTCTGGAGAAAACATTGATGCCATCAAGTATAATACTTAGAGCATAATATAAAGGTGCGGTGAGTCACATTTACCAATGCTCGGTAAATATTTGCTGGCAAAATCCTGTCATTTCAATTTAATTCATTTAAAATGACATGCGCGAGCTGGAATTTCGCATGAGGGTGAAAGATTTTCCCGTGCAGATTTCGCAAAGTGTTCAAGTTGGTCATGTGGATTCATGATGCATATTACTTCTGTATAAGCTGTGCTTCAAACATCAATAGCATATTTATTATAACATAGATTATTATTGACAGTAGACAACAGATCTTTTTAGTCCCTGGAAATTGTAACTTTTTCACTTAAACTTACATTTTATTTATTTCAATGGACATTCTATTGACTATAATGTCAACTTACTCTCATTGGAGTATTAGTAGACTTTAGACTGTTAGTAGACTGTTAGGTTAGGGTTCGGGTTAGTTGAGAGTTACAAAGTTACTTATAGTCAGTAGAATTTCTGTTGAGGAGCATCAAAATAAAGTTTTAGCCAATATTAATCCGACAGTCTACTAATACTCTAATGAGAGCTAGTTGATGTAGTTACTTAGTAGAAGATCTAAAGTGGACTATCAAAATAATGTGTTACCCAATAAACTCCCAACTCGAAGTATTATGCTGCGTTCACACCAAACGCGAATCTGCGTCAAAATTCGCGCCTGCCGCGTCTAGTTATACGCGTGACCACTTTGTGTGCATTCGCGCGTCAAGAGCGAAATAAGTTTGAAGCGAAATTTACGCGCGTCACGCGCGTCAGAGGCGAAAGTTTCGAACCCCGTTGGCGGCCATCTTTTTACAAGATGTCTGTTATTGATCGGTCATTTATCGAGAGAGTCGCTGCTCTGTATTTGCTCTGGAGAGCAGAACAGCGGCGTAGGGATCATCGTCGCTGTACTCGGGTCCACCAGACCCTCCGGAGGGTTTCAGGAGTTTCACAATTTGCTCCAGGAGCTAGGTTTGGTGGACCTAACGGTGAGGACGCTGACGAGGACCGCGTAGGCCGTAAGGCCTCGGCCTCGAGTGGTCGCTGCCTGACGAGCCCGCGCTCTACAGCCCGGCGCGAGGTTCACCCTCGCCCGCACCCACCTAATCTGTCATTTATTTTTGTTTTGATAATAAATGGAGTCAGCCTCCAAAGGTGAAACCTGTCCTGTGATTTTTGTTTTTATACACTAAATTGTGTTTGTTGTCTTTACATTAGAATAATAATGTTTCATTATAATCTAGAATAGATATGGAATAAATAGCATTCAATACAAAATGAGTATCTCTCATATATTGAAATCGAGTTTTTATGTGAAAGATTTGCTTTGTTGTGCATTTTAGTCATATTACAAAATAATTTATTGAGGCCAAACATAAAATAACATTGTAAACTGTCACTTCACCACGTGACAGCAGCAAGCAGGCTTCTGATTGGTTAACGCGGCGCGAATTGACGCAGAAGTTCAGATTTTTCAACTCGGGCGGCAGACGCGAATTCGCGTCAAACGCGTGAATGCACAAATAGCACTAATAAATTTCGCGCGTAACCAAACGCTCAATTCGCGCGAATGAGGCGAATTCGCGTCTACCGCGCCGCGCTAAACGCCTCATTCGCGCCGCAAGACCTCCAGACGCGCGTAAACGCGTCTTACCATTGACTTAACATTGAAATCACTCGCGCCAGACGCATATTCGCGTTTGGTGTGAACGCACCATTAAAGTCCCCCTGTGGTGAAAATCCAGCTTTTAATATTGTTTATATGTATATGTGGTGTTTTTAATGTGCTTTAAGACAAACTATATGCAAATTCATCAGTCAACACCATTGCTGAGTATTTTCTCCTTAAAACTGCAGTGAACCAAAGACAGTCTCAAAAACACGGTTTGAAATCGCTGGTGTTTCTGACGTCACAAACTACCTTGTAACCAATCAGATCAACGTGTTATCGTCAACGAATGGATCTCTGAGCTGGTGTGAGTGAGTGGAGGCGGGGTTCATTTATAGAACCGCATATAATAAATGAGGCAAGGGTGTAGACTAGAGTTACATTCAAGCTATTTTTAGGCAATAAGAATTTTATTTTCAAAGAAAAAAATAAAAATGAGTTTTAAGAGATAAAATAATTTACTACAGGGGGACTTTAAACTCCTGCGGCGTCCTGTGGAGGGTGCTCTGGGAGTATGGGGTCCGGGGCCCTTTGCTAAGGGCTATCTGTACGACCGGAGCAGGAGCTTGGTTCGCATTGCCGGCAGTAAGTCAGACTTGTTCCCGGTGCATGTTGGACTCCGGCAGGTTGCCCTTTGTCGCCGGTTCTGTTCATTATTTTTATGGACAGAATTTCTAGGCGCAGCCAGGGGCTGGAGGGTGTCAGGTTTGGGGACCACATGATTTCATCTCTGCTCTTTGCGGATGATGTTGTCATGCTGGCCCCATCAGACCAGGACCTTCGGCATGCACTGGGACGGTTTGCAGCCGAGTGTGAAGCGGCTGGGATGAGAATCAGCGCCGGTGACTTCAAGAAGTAAAGTCAAGAAGGTGACTTTAAAATTATGAACAGCTTCCAAATCCGAGGCCATGGTTCTCAGTCGGAAAAGGGTGGTTTGCCCACTTCAGGTTGGTGGAAAGTCCCTGCCTCAAGTGGAGGAGTTCAAGTATCCAAGTGCCCTGTACTGTTCGTTGTACAGACATGAGACCTCAAATGGTGTGGCTTGAAAGATATTTAAGAATTATGGTTGAGGCAGATATTTCCAAGTGAACCAGATGTTTGTTGAACGATCACTTTTGATGCACTCTGATGTGATGTAAGAACAAGTTGTGGTTTGAAACGGCTGGGCCCTTATATCTGAATAGATGGTTGTTGGCCAGAATGTGCAGCAGATTTAATGCCTTTGGCTTGTAAGACTAACAGTGTTTCTCTGTAAGAGCAACAGGATTGACTGTCTTTCATGCATCTGCTAATTATGAATTTGTCGACATTTAGGAGTAGAATATACAGTAGTGGCCAAAAGTGATGTCCGGAGGGAATATTTGTTTTTAATGCTAATTCTAAACTTGGTTATGATATTTGTCTGACAAAATTATTGGACAAAAAATGCAAACTAAAGCTAATGGTTTTATTTTACTATGCATAGAAAAACAAAATGCTAATTTATTTTAATGATTATCTTAATAGGCCATGATGAATTATGCATTTGATAACCAATATAATGTCTATATAACCTTGTTTCTTTTCCAAAGAAGGTGACTTGTACCTCTACACAAGACAAAGCAGACACTTTTATTTTCACTTTGTTTTAAAAATTATAGTGTATTTAAAATTTTAATAATACAGGTTGGTTGTAAATGCAATTTTATTATATCTTTTAGATTGAATGTGTCAGTTGCAATGGCTGGTATCACTGGGATTGCATGAGCAGACCAAACTTTCAGACCCTGTGTAAAGTGTGTTAATGAGAGTGTTTAAGTAAAAGTGTTTTTGCTAATTATATGTCATATATGTAGTGTAATGTAACTTCTGGTTTGTAAATAAAACTTCAGTTTTCTCTTTGATCTTTTTTTAATTCAAAATAAAACGATCATAATTTACTTTTATCTTTGATATTTACAGTAAATGTGCAAATCACATCTATTATTTTAGCCGCTAAATAAATGTCATTAAAATTAAAATTGGGATTATTGGGAATGTTTCCTGATAATATGGTGACGTTAAATTGTAAAAAGTCACAAAAAATATTATATTTAGCTACATTAAGTAACATTTTGGCTTATGTCTAAAGAACCTTTATTGAGGTGGATGAGGTGGATGGTCTTTATAACAAATAATTTTTTTTTACTTTTAATGTTTTTGTTCTTAAAAATAATAAATATTTATCTCAAAATAAATATAAATATAAAAATAAATATCTTTGATTAATAAACCAAACCATAGATATAATTTGAGAAACTCAAAAATAAATTTGGCTGTAACAAATGAGTTTATTTTTTATTTTATTTTTTTACTTCTTCTTTAATTTAAGCAGTTTTAAAATAGCCCTAAAATGTATTTTTGGACAGGAAACTAATGAGAGGTAAGCCAGACAGGAGGAAGATGAAAAGAGATGGAAGAGAGAATGTGAGGGGAACTAGTGAGGAGTTGGTGGGGTTTGGGGAATAGATAATCCAACGCTATTGGATGGCATTAAAGAACTTGTAATGCAGGAATCCCTCTATTGGCGGCAATGCGGATTAAAGGTTGTGGGTTTGGCATGTGGAAGATATTATATAATTCATCCTCTGATTAAATTTTTACCGTATTGGCAGTTTTTCTTTTATTATTCACTAAAATCTCATATTATTTGTCAGTGTTGTGTGTGTCTGTGTACATGTGTAATTCCCTGCACAGTTTTTCCTTTCTCCATTTCCCAGCATTGGACTCTTCTGATCAGTCTTGCTTCCTACTCTGTTAACCACACAAAGACAACATACTCCTACAAAGTGCACAGTGCTTGCAACGAGTTGCATAAAAGCATAAAACAAATAATACATTATCGTTACACACCTTGGCAAAGTCACCAGAAATGTAATCTTTGGTGAGTTTGGATTTCATGTCCAAGTGATGAAATATTAGGGAAACCTGCAATTGAGCACTGCTAGCAACATGTGATGTTCATTTGTTTTTCTCTAAGCATCAGTCATTTTAATGAAGACAATAGGTGTTAGTCATTTGTAGCTTGAACATTATCGATGTGTGGTGCTTTAAAGAGGAAGAATTTAAAGAAACTACTTGTCTGAAGTCACCTTCATTTATATAGCACTTTTTACAATACATATTGTATAGAAGTAGCTTTACAGTGATAATAGGACATCAATGGGACAAAGATTGTTTTGGCTGTAAAGCAGCCCTAGAAGAAAGTCATCGTCTAGTTTAAGTACGTTTTTGATTGATTCATTTCCATTATAAAAATCATTAGTTATTAACTTAGGGGCCGCTTACAGGACACTGTTTTTAACTGAAAACAGAAACATTTTAATGCGTTCTGGCTGTTCATTTACACGACACCGGTGTTTGGTGGCCTGAGAATGCAAACTTTGAAACAAGTTTTGAAAACGATACCGTTATCATCTCTGTGTAAACTTCAAAAATGTGAAAATGTGAAAACGGTGGCGGCGTACAAATGCGTATTATGTGTTTACTCTATAGGCATGAATTGATATATGCGCGTTTGAATGTGTCTTTGCATGGGTGCAAAGTCTTTCTTTACAAAGGGACATCGCCAAATTAAAAGTTTCTGCGGATCCATGAGAACGGGAATCATGGGGGAGTACTCTGGGTTCAGGTCAAATTCCGAGCTCGGAGCCCTCCCCCCGGACAGCACGTCAAATACGCATAACCTTTACTCTGCTTAATCATATGTAAGTGTGAACTTGTGAAATTGTTAATGTGTTATGTGTATGCCAGGTTAAAGAGATGTGTTTTTAGTCTAGATTTAAACTGACAGAGTGTGTCTGCTTCCCGAACAAAGCTAGGAAGACTGTTCCAGAGTTTTGGTGCTAAATTGGAAAAGGATCTACCGCCAGCAGTCGATTTTGATATTCTAGGTATTATCAACTGGCCAGAATTTTGACACCGCAATAGACGTGAAGGACTATAATGCGTTAAGAGCTCGCTCAAGTACTGGGGAGCTAAACCATTTAATGCTTTGTAAGTAATTAGCAAGATTTTAAAATGTATGTGATGTTTAATAGGGAGCCAATGCAGAACTGGGCTAATATGGTCATACATCCTGGTTCTGGTAAGAACTCGAGTTGCTGCGTTTTGGACCAACTGGAGTTTGTTTATTATGCGTGCAGGCAACCACACATAAAAGTATTACAATAATCTAGTTGAGGTCATGAACGCATGAACTTCCTTTTCTGCATTTGTCATTAAGAGCATATGTTGTAATTTAGATTAGTGTTGTCAAAAGTATGGACTTTGGTACCAAGTCGGTACTGAAATTTAAAAAATGTGACGATACCAGCATTTCCCTCTAGCATTTTGAGCGGATTCTTAAACACCTCTGATTGGCCATTGCATTCACACCATTCTTCCTAATGATCTCCCAAGGGTAGCATGTACAGAGTGAACAGCAACGGTCCTAGTACTGAGCCTTGTGGTACGCCATACTGAACTTGTGATCGATAAGACATCTCTTTATTTACTTCTACAAACTGATAACGGTCAGATAAGTATGATTTAAACCATGCTAATGCAATTCCCCTAATGCCAACATAATTTACGAGTCTATTCAAAAGAATGCTATGGTCAATAGTATCAAATGCAGCACTAAGATTCAGTAACACTAATAGAGAGATACAACCACGATCAGATTATGTATGTGCAACAGAGACCATGATGGTATGAGCTGAGCAGGGAAACCTCACTACCCTCAGCTCTGAGCTCCAATTTTGTTCATTTTGGACATGAATGATGATATTTTTAATGAAAACTGAGAGATTTCTGTCCTATGAAAAGGTTTTTATCATAATATATTGCAGCATTACCTCTTCTCTCACAGTGTCTGAAATGGTTTGAATAATGATTCAGTCTCTCTAAACCCACCCTTCTGAGAGCCATTCACAATCCCTTTAACTGTTGATTATCACATAACTTTGAACTGGGTGTACGTTTTCCTCCTGTCCAGACATGAACTCAGACTGAGCCAGGAGAAACGGAAACACTGCTGTTGATTGGATGCAGATTAAAGCTGCCTCTTTGACCTCACAGCTGGATAACAGGAACATAGTGCATAAATCATAATTAAGGGCTCCAATCCCATAATTCACTTTCCTGATGTGACACTTTCAACAGAGCACATAGAGAAACAATTAAAATCATAAAGTGAAATTTAACTGTAAAGCATTCGAAGATTTAAAACCTACATTAATACTGTATTCAGAATATATGCAGTTTACTTTCTATAAAGAGATAACCTCATATCAGAATTGAAGTCAACTAATTTTGGGCTCTTTTTGTGTGCTGGTTCTGATTCCAGCCGACAGACAATATGGGACACACATGATTAATGGAAATAATGTCAGGGAAAATGTTTTTAAGGTCAGCCTTCGTCAGAATAGGATTTAACATTTTAAAGTCTATAGACACATCTGACAAATATACAGACACGTTTATTTGACATAGTGAATTTGGCTTAATTAATCAATGGTTGACGATGAGTAATGAAACCTAACACCAAGACCATGTTTATGTGGTTCTGAATCAAGATTAAAGGCTTGTTCACACCAAGGACGATAAATACAATGATAATGATAAATATATAGTTCTAGAAATCGTTCAAAATATAAGAGAATAACAGAGTCCACACCACAACTATAACAATAACGGCACAGAGAACGGATATCGTTGCAGCAGATGACAAAACTGCAGCAAGTGCTTATGATAAACAGAAATATATCGTCCGCTGGTGTGGATGCAAATATAGTTATTGTTATAGTTATCTTTACAGTTATAATTCTTGGTGTGAACGACCTTCAGAATAAACAAAATGATATCGTCAGCTGATGTGGATGCTATAGTTATCTTTAAAAGTTATCATTTTTGGTGTGAATGGGCCTTAAGATTCCTAATATATCGTTATACCACTCGCTTGAATAGATGTTCAAGTGCTGAATTTGATTTAAAAATGAATGAGATCTGAAAAGCGACTACACTTCTGGATGAGGACATCAAGAAATATATGGTAGCTCTCTGTTTAAATTTCTTAGAGGTGGGAGATGGTCAAAATCCTTACCACGATATATTCATTTTCAACCACAGTAAGGAACCCCATCACGTTATAGTAATTCTGTCTGAAATCAGAGACGCTTCTGATTGAAATTAAAGCCATATCCTATATTTGTCAACATTGTTGATTAAATGACTGCTCATTACATTTGGAAACAAAGTAAAACTCACATCAACTGGCTATTTTTTAAGACAACCAAATAGATTCTTCACTGATGCTTACTGACTCTGGCTTACAACAAAAACAGCCATTATCTAAATCCCGTAATTACTTTCTCCCGCCGGGTAACTGACCATCAGACTTTTCACCTGCGACATCTGATCATATTTTCATTAATACTTTTTTTAGAACGGCTTAATCTTGCTTTGAAAAAAAAGAACAATATTTAAATCTCTTAATTGCCTTTAAACACTCTACGACTGTATTCCGTGTGTGAGTTTAGTTGAAATGTACAACTACAAATGACAACTGGTTGTCTGTCACACATCATTGTCATACGGCAATGAGGCCACGATTTGCAGGTTATTCTTTTCTGTCAATTGCTAATGTTATGAACTGAAAATTACTGAAAATGAGTATGGAGGAGACTGGACACAACCATGTATCTGAAGGGGTTTAAAAACTAAATTTGAAAAAGCATAAAATGGAAAGTCCTGATATTTTTTTTTTTATAATTGTTTAATGACATATTAAGGTGTCAGGCATTACACAAGCCTACTGTGAGTAAGAAAAAGGAAGTGATAACATTTTTACCACAAAGCAGAAAGTACGTAATGATGTGTGCCAGAATATAACTACATTCGCCATCATTTTACTATTATTTGATGAAGCAATGCTGCCATGACTTCTGGAAAATGTACACAAACGTGTCTTTTATTTGAAATGTGCTTTGTACTTTTTGCCAGGATTTGTAGCTTTGTTCAGGGAGGCATAAAATATCTGGTTATATCCATCTGGTTGTCTGTAGTCAAAATGCAAAGCAAAAGTTTTTTTTTTTTTTTTTTTTTTCACATACTTGATCTATGTAGTTTACAAGAAAAATGGGCCTATTAGAGTTTTTGAAATTAATTTAAGTAAGTCAGATTCTATTGCAAGCAATTTTTTTGTTGTTGTCATTCAGGACACGACATGACCGACTGTTAACAAATGCAAATCACAGTAGTGTTTAAAGCTGTGTCTCTATATTCGCTCAGAGTGAGAGTTTTTAGACATATCATGTGCATAATGCAGTAATGCCTCTGGTGTCTAATGTGCCTCATGAGTTCAGCACAATGGCAAGATGTCAAAATGTCCCAAAAAAATTCTGTCGACACTGACAGCTACTCTTTTATCTCCTTCGGAGGTCGTGTTAAAGCTAAAGTCATTGCTATGGTGACAATTCTAGATTTACTGGATATTGAGATATGCTGTCCAAACAACTGATCTGGGGTGCATTTCCCAAAGTCATAGTTAACCAACTATGGTCGCAAGTTCTGTTGAATTGTGTTGTTAACCATATTTGGCTTGGGGAAACACACCCCAGATTTCATCAGTTGCAGAAGTGGATTGTTAGTGCTACAGATCAGATTTGAAAACCAAATCAGTATTGAATATGCAGAACCTGATTTCACTAAATGCAACATGTTCCTGGATCGACATCTTTGTTGATCCTGGAACAACATTCCAATCAACCAATCAGATTTGAGGGACAAGTTTTTTATGTCAAGTTTAGGTTTACAACCAGGGTTAGGTGCTTCTACAATTGGTGTTATTCACCTATAATTTCCCTCTGATTTTAGGGATCAGGATTAGGTTTAGGGCTAGGGATATGGTTAGGATTAAATTTCCGGACCGAAATATTGTTTCAGGATCATATCAATATGTTGACCCAGGAACGTGTCTAACTCTGCAAAATCAGGACAGCATTGAATACATGTGCCTAACCTTTCAAGCCAAAACATTTGTGGTTAAAGAGGATGGGGTTGAAAAGCACGCCATCTTTGACTTTGCAAAGAATAATCCACGTGCTAAATTACAGAACCTAAAAAGAAATATGCAAATACCCTATATAAAAGAGCTACCCTATATACCCATATTACAGAGCCAATCATCTTAAATGTAAGTGTGTAAAGTCCAAACCCACTCAGTGTTTTACTCCTTCCTTCTCTTACAAACATATGTAATCTCTCTCTTTATCCATCTCTCACTCTTTCCCTCAATCAAACACTGGTACAGAAATAGCCCTAACGGTAGTGACAGCTGAGGTGTTAAATCTAAACTGTTGCTATGGAAAAGGGAAGAGAACATATTTTACTGCCATTATGCTACCAAATAAATGAGCATCACATAGACTAGCATTTCCACAGGTTACTGTACCAGGAGGACAGGTTACCATGTTAACAGAGCTTAATAGCACAGAAGGAGCTATAATTAGAGCTTGAGAGAGCAGAATTGTTTCAAAATTAGAGCTCTTGATTAAATGTGCAAAGTTGCTCTTGAAAGTGAAAAACGCACATTTGAATAGCAAATGCGAACATCTGCAATGCTAATTAGCTGGTAGCCAAAATAAGGGAGAAATTACGTCAGTGGGAGGTTTTGTGTGTGTGTGTGTGTGTGTTCTGTTCACATCACACATCAAATTGTCCCTCTCTTTCTCTCCTCCAGGATTCTCCTGACAGTTGTGGTGATATTCCGAATCCTGATTGTGGCCATTGTTGGTGAAACAGTGTACGAGGATGAGCAGACCATGTTTATCTGCAACACCCTCCAACCTGGGTGCAACCAGGCCTGCTACGACAAGGCCTTCCCCATCTCCCACATCCGTTACTGGGTCTTCCAGATCATCCTTGTTTGCACACCCAGCTTGTGCTTCATCACCTATTCAGTGCACCAGTCGGCCAAACAGCGTGACCGTCGCTACTCCTTCCTCTACCCAATCATGGAGAAGGACTACAGTCGTGAGGGTACCCGCAAACTACGCAACATTAATGGTATTTTGGTGCAGCATTCTGACAGTGGTGGAGGAAAGGACGAAGCTGATTGCTTAGAGGTAAAGGAGATCCCAAATGCTCCAAGAGGCCTCCTGCATGGCAGGAGCTCCAAGGTACGCCGACAAGAGGGAATCTCTCGCTTTTACATAATCCAGGTGGTTTTCCGCAATGCACTTGAGATAGGCTTCTTGGCGGGGCAGTACTTTTTATATGGCTTCAGTGTTCCTGGCATTTTCGAGTGTGACCGCTACCCCTGCCTGAAGGAGGTGGAGTGCTACGTATCACGGCCCACTGAGAAGACGGTCTTCCTAGTGTTCATGTTTGCAGTGAGTGGGATCTGCGTCGTACTCAACCTCGCAGAGCTCAACCACCTCGGCTGGAGGAAAATTAAGGCTGCCATTCGAGGTGTGCAAGCCCGCAGGAAGTCCATCTGTGAAATCCGTAAAAAGGACATGGCCCACCTGTCACAACCGCCAAACCTGGGCAGGACCCAGTCCAGTGAGTCTGCTTATGTCTGATCTCCATTCATCCAAATATGGCGTCACAAGGAGTCGAGTGGAGAGTGGAATGATGAAATTACAAGGTGCTTATAGTACTTGTGCAAATGTTTATAATGGTGAAGAGGGAGTGGCTCCACATAGCCACACCCCTTTCCCACAAGCCACTCCCTCCCTGTTTATTGCGTATGACCATGTTTGAGGAAGTTTGCACAATGTAAGGCTTCTGGAACAGCACGTGAAGACGAGGCATGGAGGAATTTGAAAGTCTCAAACTGTGAACAAGCATCGGTGGAAGGGTGAAGAGCATGAAGCACGTGAGGTATGATACTAGGAGCTGATGGACGTCAAACACAGAATGTTATGGAAACAAAAGAATCTGGGATTGTTTTCCCACTTTTCTCACTCTCAGATCTTGAGGAAAGAGGAATGACCAAGAAGGATATTTAGCAGGAGAGCGTAGCATGACTATAACCTCCCACTTTTTCTCAACCGTTGTCACTGAGATGGTGCCAGAAGAGGAATACTGTTTAGGTTTGCTCTCCTGGCAGTGAATCGGCCTAAAACAAACAACGGGTGAGATATAAACATTGTTACAGCAGTGGCACCTTCACTTTGATGTATGATTGAACAAACATTAGCATCGTTTTTGTAATCTCTCTCTGGTTGTCGTACGAGACTAGGAGATGATTATTACCTCTGCGCAAATTGTGCCCTTCCACAAAGACTCTTACGTGTTCCAGTCAAGTATTCCTCTCTCTCTTGTGGTGCATGAATGTGTGTTTATATGTATGTATGTGACCAAAGTTGAAAGAATTTAGAGACTGCAGATTCCTTTTTGTTCATTAGATTTTTTGTGTGTGAAAAGGTTGGTGCCATCAACTTAAATGACTGTTTTTTTTCTTTTTCAGATAATTATTTAAAACATATAGTTAAAAGATTATTACAAAGTTAGATTATTTATCTTTATTGGGAAATGGAGCCAACCCTGCTGAAAAGAATTTCCATGCTGGTCCAAGGCTGGTTTATGTTGATTATTGCTGGTGGAGCAGCATAGCCACGGTCTGTGTCTGAAATCGAATACTTCACCACTATAAAGTATGCCAAAAACAGTATGCCAAAAGAGTAGTATGTATGATAAATGAAGTGCGCATTCGATGGACACTTTATCCTCCCAAGAGGCCACAGAAGAGGATTTATGAAAGGCAGTGAAGCGACGCAACTGTCGTAGGTCACGTGACAGTAACAATATGGCGGATGTAGCACGTCAGAATTTCATTCATACTACACACATTCACAGTATATAGAACTTGTAGTACTTGTAGTTCAAATGTAGTACCTACTCACAGTATGCGATTTTAGATGCACCAATGCTGTTCAGCGGAAAAGAAATATGCTTGGTAACCAGCATGGTCTTTCTAGTGAATGTGATTAACAAAGGAAATCTTGTTTGTTATGATAATGCTTGGTGGGGACACCCGTACAAATGATTAAAAAAAAAAAAAAATGTGTCCAGATGTTTCTATCAGATGAATATATTATCAGAAAGCATAAAGGTATCTATCAAAGGCATGTTTACAAAGCTTTATCTGTCAAATGACTTTTGAAATGAAAATCGATGTTCAGTGTGTGTTATTAGGAAAAAGGAATAATTTACAGTGTTTTATTAGCTTTTTCTTCTTGTCACGTGTTTATCAGCATGCCTTTATTAGTAAGAAAAGACGAAGCGTAGAAAAAAATATATGTTTGCATTGCACTTTGTGGGATGGGAAGAGTGGATAAAAGGAGAAACTCACTGTGGGACGGACATTAGTGCTGAGAAAGTGAGCCTTTTGAATTGGTCCATCCTAAATAAGATCAACGATGAGTATGTGCGTGTATGTAGCTGTGATCCCCTGTGTGCCTTTGTTTACACAGTGTGGGATAAAGCAGGGTGTAACGTCTCTAACAAAAGACACAAATTACATTGAGTTGTCATTCAGCCAATATTAGCAGTAGCTTAGGCCCACTAAAGAAAGTACTTGTGCCTACACCGCCCTGACTAACCTCTGCACGTGCACATAAAAAACAGCCCAGTGTAGACAGAACACAGTCAACTAACACAGGCCAGCTCGCTGACATACCGCAGACGCAGAAAACATTGACAGAGAAGAGGCAGAGAGACAGAGAGGAAACTGCAGAGGCCCTTTAATAGCAACACAATGTATCCAGACTTAGGCATGTCTTATAGAAAAGTCTTTCACAAGAAAGTGTGTGTTTATGTTTAGCTGGACAGTTCAGCCACAATTCTGATTCAGGCCAGAAGTCAGCGTGAGTATGGATATTGTCGTTCACATCTAAATTGAATGAGAGGTATAAAATGGGTCACGTTTATGAGGCCTCGCATTTATTTTACTACGAATGTAAGCAACTCATAAATGATCCGTAAACCCTCAGAAGCAAATGCAGACTTTTCTGTACATGCAATCCTGTTGCTTCCAAGATGAGAACCAGGATTTCTATGCTTACATTTACGCCAGGGTGCAAAATTAACTCTCATCAAGCAGCAAATGCAATTGGCAAGTACATAAATGAAACTGCTTGCCAGTTTATTAGGAACTGCAAAAGACTGCAATAATCTGAGCCTCGATGAAGTGATGATGCAACTTAAAGACATACAAACTGTCTTTAAAAAAACTAAAACAAACAAACAAACAAACAAACAACCCCGGCATTTGCCAGCATGATGAAAAGTTAATTTTGGATGCCGTGTATGCACTCTAAAAAAAATATTTATTCAACAGTATTTTTGAAGCATACAAGTAAATCTTTTGGAAAAAGGTTTGGAAAAAATGCCAGTCAAATATAAAAAGATGTATTCTCTGAAGTCTGCTCATCTTAACCAAATTTCGGTTTGGTAAATTAATCTTGTTTTAAGGAGGCTAATATGAAAAACAAGACAAAAAATACTATTTAAGAACATTATTTGTGCAGTGTATCTATCTAGGAAGAAACTCAATTTAATCAGAACAAAAAAATAACAGAACGAAAGGTTCAAGTTCGATTGTATCCTCTACAGATTTAAATATCGGGACCAGTTTAACATGTAAATGATATAGTTATTTTTGTGTGGGGTAAAAAGGAAATGCATCCCTTCTCTTGGGACCAAGCACATCCTATATCTGTCTCTTTTTAGTACGCTGTACCTTCTCCTGAAAATCCCAGTTCTTTTATCCTGATCTAAGGATATAGTATCTCTACCAAAATCATAACCTCTGTAACTATGCAGCGTCAAAGGGCATCTTTTACAAGCGTATTATTTTCAAGTGCAGTTCAGAGATTATGAAGATTGATTCCCCAAGTGAGAACTTCTTCATGTGCTTGCATTAATCCACTCTTCTCCTCAGTATATTTTCAGAAATCCTATATCCAAGTTTAAATACTGGACGAAAAAAGAATAATGTCCAATTTTTGTTTCTTCTTTTTATTTATTCCAGCTTGTGAATTATGTTTATGTGTGTTACTCTTTTATACCGTGCTGTAATATGAGGGTTAACCGCAGGGGGTATTTAAAGATCAGAATTAGGATATGAAGTAAAAATGTGGCTTTACTTGCCAAAGTTATATGCAACTTCATAACTAATTGGGTTTCAGTGAATGGGTTGTTTACTGTAAAGCATGAATGACTGATATGGAAAGCATGTTTTTATTCTTCTTTTCCCTCTCTTTTTTATGAAACACAAAAGCAGGGACAAGTAAACAGCATGGTTAGATTAGAAAACTGGTTAAAGTGGCAAATTCTTGAGGCTTTAATGGGCCAAAATTGAATCAAAAGACTGTAGCAGGTTTTTTACAGCAATCTTGTTACAAACGTATGCAACACTTCATTTTCAGCACAAACTTTTGACGTGAGGGAAGTATTTTTATGGTTACATACACCCCGTAGTCACTGCCAGATGATTTTGTAGAAAATAACCATTTTCACTAACAAAAAGGTTTTATGGAGACATAATTGATGTGTAAGTAACCAGCCTGCTGTTTAATTGACAATATGACGTTAATCTACTGCCAGTGAGATGAAGATATTAACTGATGATATTTCAGTCATAAAGTCATAATGGCAATTAAATTCCCAGAAAAACACAGTGGACCAGTGCATGTGGGGGGAAAAAATGTCTCAGGTGTCAGATTTTTTTTTTTTTTTAAATGACCTTTTCAAATGACATGGTTTAAGTGTTTCTACAATTACTGTTTTGTGTATGGTATCTTTGCAAAAGCCAGTTGAAAGTTTGCCCATGTTTTATAGAGTTCTAAAACTAATTTGATACCAGTGAATATTTTACGAACATGTTTATCAGGATGTATACAATACAGGAAAATCTGAATAATGCTCAAATATCAAAATATGTTGATTCAGGAACTTGTCTTACTTGGCAAAATCATGGTGACCGAAGCAACTAACCCTGGTTGTAGGACTAAACTTCACATTAACTGTAAACTCAAATCTGATTTCAATGCTGTACTTGGTAAAATCACATTCACCCATACAGAGATTTACATATTAAGTAATGAATACAACAGAGTGAAGTTCATTCCCGTTTAGCTCAGGAAAAAGAATCATTCTAATCTCATTCTAATCCATTTTGAATGATCATCAAATGTCCCAGAACGCTCTCTGAGCGACTGCCAGAAATCACGGCACCCACAGTCACCAGAGCCCGTGTCCCAACCACACTTTTACCAACCCAGGTGTTCCTCTAAATCCCTGACTCATGACGAATCCCTCATTTCGGCATGGACAGTTAAATGAGATTATGCAGTTTTAATCTGTTTTCCTTCTCTTAATAACCACTGTTGTATTCCCCAAAAGCCATCCTTTAGTTTTAACCCTCGTATAGGGTCAGCTTTTCCAGTAACACTTTATTCTACAGTGTCCTTGTTACATATGTTACATGTACTTACCATAGTAATAACAGTAAATTATGCATAATTACATGCAACTAACCATCAACCAAATCCTAATCCTACCCTATCCCTATAGTAAGTACATGTAGTTGCTTAATATTACTCAGAACTTATAATTACACTGTAACAATGACACCTTAAAATAAAGTGTACCCGCTTTTCCTTTCTCTTTAAGTACAAAACTGGTCTAGGATGATAGTTAAGGGGAGCTTCAAGCGATTACAACTTCACGTGTGCTGCCAGGGCTGTTTGACACCCGCTGCACAAGCCGTACTAATCTCTCAGGAATAAGAAGAGTCGCGGCTCCTAATCACTGCTAGCTGCTTACATGGACGTATAAACACAGGATTAGCATTTGGCAAAGGCAAAAGGGCAGGCGAGTCATCCATCCCTCGTACCTGCACCATCACAGGACAAATCACATCAACACACGCAGCTATAACTCAGGATCTGTGCAAAGGCACCAATCCTATAAGCAACGTTTATACACAGAATGAGAAATCAGGGCCCCTTCGTCTAACAAGGGAAAGATTATTACAGGACAACTTTTCAGTTTATCGCAAAGTGTGACATCAATGTAATTAGCCATATGAAACATGATAGACAAGTGACTTTGCTTAGCTCTGCCCCCTTGGTTGCTTTTGCTCGACAAGCTTTACAGAGCGTCCCATGAATGAATTTGAATACTGAATATTTGTAATGAAGTTCAATCAAATGCTTATTACAGTCAAACGAAAAGAGAAAAACCTCATTTCATAGTGATTACAATTGTGTCACTATAATGATTGCCCTATCAACAATGTTTTAGTCTATAATTTCTGTAAAATATTCACTTTATATTCGACTTAAAACGTGCGAAAGTTTGTCTGATTATATGGCGGATGGCAACAGTTGCTAAATAAAGCAATGCTTAGTCAATTTAAAGGTCTTATCCTAACTCCTAAAATAATCAGGGTTTTTTTTCTCACATAAAGCAACAGTTCTTCAGTTTTTAATATATTCAGAAATGCAGATGTTAGACTTGTGATACCTTATGCCATATGGTAAAGGGTAACGGTGCCACCTGTAGCTGATCGTCCTTCTGAGATTACAATGTGCAACCCTTTAATCCTCCCTGAAATAAACAGTCTGATTACTTTAACTAATTAAAATGGGTTAGATCATGTGCACTGAAAAGGGTTTATTAATTAATCTTCGTTTAAATCAGATTTCCTTTTCTTTTTTTGTCTTATTTTGTGTGTGGAAATGATAGGCAAAGGTCAACGCACAATTGTGTTCAAACCGGTGTGCAAAATGTGATGTTCCTGAAATATCAAATGGGTGCTGCTAAAATGCTTGAGTAATATAAATTTTACTGACAGCTGTACATCAATCGTTAAGTCAACAAATGGCACAATATCTCTCAGCCCTGTTTCGATCTCTTTCATAGTTGTTGCTGAATTCAATCCAAATGAATAATTCTTACTTGTTTCTAATTTCCACAAGGAAATCTGTTGTTTGGAACACAGATTTCTGTTTTGTAACTGACCTTATTTGAAGGTTTTCTTTCTATATGTTTCTGAATTGTGGATTGTGTACTTAATTAAACACCTTGAATGAACTCAATGATGTGTCCTTAAGTGTGTGTTTTTGTGTGTATGCTGTCAACTAAATTCAGATATTTTCGTGGATATTTGGTGCAGATTAAATATTTTTTATATAAACAGCAGGATCACTTAATATAAAACTGGTTTTGTGAACACATACTGTGAACGATGTGAAAAGAAAAACATATTACCTCCTTTTCATTCCTGTCAAAAATTAAATATGGCTACCCTGACTGTATTATCTGGCATAATTGCTGCCTAGTGTTGCAAATCAATCACTTAAGATTCCATGATGGTCAGGGGTGTTCACTGCACAAAAATCGCTGCAAAAGATGCTTTCCAACAGGTTTTATCGTAGTTTTTGTCCAACTCCATTGACTTGTATTTGATGTGCTGTGAGGTACAGTATTACTCCGCTGGGCTGGAGTGTCTATTATTCAAGCTCTCAACGGAAGAATGTACGGGTGTGAGGCGTTTGGAAAAATAGGTCCACAGTTTTACAACGAATGGCAAAACACCTGTTGGAAAGCATCTTTTGCAGCGGCTTTTGTGTGAGCATATCAGTGAACACCCCTGACCACTCGGTGAGTTTCACGTCTTTGTAAACGAAAGTTTAATGCGTTTTAGGAAGGATTGTTCATATGCACCTATGCAATCATTGTGGGGGTGGGGGGGAAAGCGAAAGAAACCGAAAATTCTCGGGCCAGCAGCATTTGTCCAAATTTCAATCTTAACCATTGTATTTCATCAGAAACGATCTGAAAACAGGGCTTTAAGTGTAAAATACCGAAACTTTGGAACAGTCTTCCTAACATTGTCCGGGAAGCAGACACACTCTGTCAGTTCAAAGCAAGACTAAAACACATCTCTTTGACCTAGCATACACACAACACATTATAGACTTCTATAATTCAATGTTATTGATTGATTGATTGATTGATAGACTTTATTAATCCCACACTGGGGAAATTTCTGTGTTACAGCAGCTCAAAACATAAAAAATAAAGTAAGAAATACAAAAATATAGGGAATGAAAAATAGAATAGAATAAGATTAATTACAATAACAATAATAATAACAAGCAGCAATTATCGGGGCCAAGCGCAAGCAGATGACAGGATATGCCAACATGGCTGAAGGTGTCAGACCAACTGCATCAATGAGCAATTAAATACATTTAAAGAGGATTTTAGGTCAAATGGCTGAAAAATCACATAAATTGTCATTCAAAATATGATTTAAATGATTATCACTTTCGACCAATAGGTGGCGCAGTTACAAAACTGATGTGATGTGGTCAGAGTGAAGTGACAATGACACATACAAAGTTTGGTGTCAATATGTCAAGGCATTGCAGAGATAAAGCCTGAATAGTGCTTATAGCATCATGCCTCAACTTTGCTGCTACGCTATACGAAAACAGTTTCGTGTATCGACACGAAATCCATAACTTTTAGTCGGCACGGTTTGGAGATGATACGATTCGATTTTGGTGAAAATCGGACAAACGGTCTAGGAGGAGTTCGAAAAAGTAGGTTTTGACTGAAAATCAAGATGGCGGACAGGAACTTCGGCCAAATAAGGAAAACTTGGTATCTATGTTCTCGGCTTGACCCAAGGAATCTATTAAGACCAGTGGCATTTCAAAAGCCAGATTTATTCAAAAGTTATTAGCCTTTTTGGAAATTTTGTCATAACATTTGATCACTAGGTGGCGCTGTCTCGAAATATTTTGGGTACCTTCAGGGGATGGTGCTGATGGCACATTCTGAGTTTCGTAATATTACACCAATGCATTTGTTTACTATAGCATTTTAATTCACAAAACTGTATTGAAGTCAATGGGAAATTCATGTTTTGTTCTGTTATATCGCCACCAAGAGACTCAGTCCCACCATTTTTTTTATGTGTCCTCAGAGTGAGCCCATGCATATTTGTGTCAATTTTGGTGAAAATATCTCAATTCGCTTCGGAGTTATAGACATTTATATGAAAAAACACGAAAAAAATGACTGACACATGACTTTGATTGGAATTTACTACCCCTAAACATCAATATTTTCACATTTGGGCATTGGCGTATAGCTATCGACCTATGTTTCCAAACTTCTGACGGTGGTTTCGTCTCGATCGGACAAGCGGTTTCAAAGATATAGCCAAATGTTTTTTAAGCGCTAAATCACAACGCTACACAAACCATAAGGCGAAACCTAACATGTTTGGTATCGTTGGACTCGGCAACGATTCAGGAGTCTAAAGAGATGAGTCTCGTGAAAATAAGTTGACCACACCCAAAGTTATAAGCATTTGGAAGCATTTGGGGAAAAAAAATCACCACTAGATGGCACTGTTTCGAAACTTCTCAGACTCCTTCAGGACATCGTGCTGATGACCCATACAGAGTTTCGTAACGATACGTTCATGCATGCCTAAAATACAGCATTTTAGCACATAATTCAAAATGGCCGACAGCCAAAATGGCTGATCTGGGAAAATTGGATATCAGTCGACTCAGCATGACGTCCTGAATCTAACGAGACAACGTTTATGATTTTTGGGCAATCCATTCAGAAGTTATAAGCAAAAACAGCCATTTTTCATATCTCCGGACCAGTAGGTGGCACTATGACGAAACGCAGCATGTAGCCTCAGGTCATGCTTGTGATGATATGGACCAAGTTTGGTCTGAATATGATAAAGTGTTGAGGAGATACAAGCTTGTGTCTGTTTTCGTTAGCGCTACGTAAAATTTGTTTGCGCGGTATTCGAGAACAGTTTGACGAATCAACACGAATTCCATAACTTTTTGTCGGCATGGTCTGGAGATGATCTGGTTCAATTTTCGTGAAAATCGGAGTAACGGTCTAGGAGGAGTTTGAAAAAGTATGTTTTTCAGAAAATTCAAAATGGTGGAAAAATTTCCATGACGGAAAATGACGTCATAGGGTGCAGTCGAATCGTCCTGAGCCAAGGAATAAGAGGAAAAAAGAATTTTGTTTCTAGCCCTTGTGGTTCAAAAGTTATTAGCATAAACATGAGTGTAACTTTGGACAGCTGGTGGCGCTAGAGGGAATGAATTGGAGACTCCAAATTTGCTATGCTGATAGGTCAGACTCTCCTCTATCAGTGTGCCAAATTTGATAACTTTCCCGCAAGCGGTTCTATGGGCTGCCATAGACTCCCAGTCGGAAAAATGAAGAATAATAATAATAATAGGAACGGGAACAGATACAATAGGTGCCTACGCACCTTCGGTGCTTGGCCCCTAATGATTAGAAAACAACTGTATTCACACAATAACCAACCTAATGTAAACAGACAGTATATAAATACAAATATACAAATATACAGATAAGTATAATGTAAATGAACGGAGGTAACATATTGCACAATTGTAGGTGACACAAGTAATAAATAGATAAAGAAATACACATAATGCAGAATAATTGTCCAGTGCTACTCAAGTGCAGAAGCAGCTAGCAGTGCTGCATTAGGATGTTGCATTAAAGACATCTTACACCGAGGGTGCAGCAGTCTGCTACTGAAGGAGCTGCTCAAGGAGCTCACAGTCTCATGCAGGGGGTGAGAAGTGTTGCCCATAATAGATGTCAGCCTAGCTAACATCCTCCTCTCCCCCACCTCCTCTATGGTGTCCAGAGGGCAGACCAGAACAGAGCTAGCCTTCTTCACCAGTTTATTAAGCTTTTTCCTGTCCCTTTCTGTACTCCCAGCTCCCCAACATGCTACTGCATAAAAGATTGCAGATGCCACCACAGAGTCATAAAAAGTTTTTAACAGAGACCTGCACACACCGAAGGAACTCAGCCTCCTCAGCAGGTGGAGACGGCTTTGGCCCTTCTTGTACAGGACATCTGTGTTTGTGGACCAGTCTAGTTTCTTGTTAAGGTGAACACCCAGGTATTTGTATGTCTCCACCATCTCAATGTCAACACCCTGGATGTTCACCGGTGTAGCACCAGGTGGCCTCCGGCGAAAGTCAACTACCAACTCCTTTGTCTTGCTGGCGTTGATGTGAAGGTGGTTTGACTCACACCAGTTGACAAAGTCCCCGATGACCTCCCGGTACTCCTGGTCATTCTCCTCTGAAACCCTCCCAACAATGGCAGTATCGTCGGAGAACTTCTGCATGTGACAGCTGCTTGTGTTATGCCTGAAGTCCGCTGTATACAGGGTGTAGAGAAAAGGAGCGAGCACTGTCCCCTGTGGTGCTCCTGTGCTGCTCGTCACCACATCAGACACACAGTCCTGGAGCCTCACATACTGTGGTCTGTCAGTGAGGTAACTGATGGTCCATGCAGACAGGTGTTGGTCAACACCAGCCCCCAATAGCTTCCCCCAGAGCAGTGATGGTTGAATTGTATTGAAAGCACTGGAAAAATCTAAAAACATGACCCTCACAGTGCTCCCAGTGCTCTCCAGATGTGACAGTGCTCTGTGTGAAAGATAGATGATAGCATCCTCCACCCCTATGCCTGTTTGGTAAGCGAACTGTAGGGGATCCAGTTCTGAACTCACCACGGTTCTCAGATGTCGTAGTACAATCCTCTCCAAAGTCTTCATCAGGTGTGAAGTTAAGGCAACCGGTCTGAAGTGATTAGGCTCCCTGGGATATGCAGTTTTTGGAACTGGAACAACACACGAAGTCTTCCACAGGACTGGAACTCGCTCCAGACTCAGGCTCAAGTTGAAGATGTGCAGGATGACTTCGCTGAGCTGATCTGCACAATCTTTAAGCATTCTGGGGCAGATTCCATCCGGGCCCGGTGCCTTTCTTGCCTTGATCTTTTTTAGCTCCTTCCTCACCTGATTGACTGTCAGAGAGAGGCTGCTAGAGGGAGATATAGAAGCTCCCGACAGGTCTGAAGTCTGGTTGGAGGTGGGAGGAGAGGGGGTAGAATCAAATCTATTGAAAAAAAGATTTAATTCATTTGCCCTGTCACAGTCACCAGAAACAAAGCCTCTGCCACTGACTTTGTTCTGACCAGAGATGGTTTTCAGACCCCTCCAAACCTCCCTTATGTTGTTTTGTTGGAGGCGTGACTCCAACTTCTTCCTGTAACTGTCTTTTCCTTTCCTAATCTCCCATCTTAGTTGTTTTTGGACCATCCTCAACTCTTCTTTTTCCCCAGATTTAAAAAGTCTTTTCTTTTCATTCAGCAAGGCTTTGAGTTCTGAAGTCACCCAAGGTTTGTTGTTGGAGAAACACCGAACCTTCTTCTTAGGTATGGTGTTCTCCACACAGAAATTGATGTAATCAGTAACACAATGAGTGAGAGTGTCAATGTCCTCCCCATGAGAATTACAGAGCATTTCCCAGTCTGTGGTCTCAAAGCAGTCTCTCAGTGCTTCACTGGCCTCCTCAGACCATTTCCTCACATACTTAGTGGTTGGAGGTTGTTTACTCACCAAAGGTATGCATAGATTAGGCCAGCCGGAACCGGGAACACTTCCCATAAATCCTGATGTACTCGCAACTAGGGATGTCCCGATCCGATCACGTGATCGGAAATCGGGCCCGATCACGTGTTTTCAGACTCGATCGGAATCGGACGTTACCTCCCGATCAGGACTCGGATATATATGTATATATATTCTCATTATTTTTTAACACATCTATAGTTATGCGGTGGCACAGAGTTACGTCGGTTTCACACTGCACTCGAGCAGAGCGTAAGCAGCGCAGGAGCAGTGCGTATGGTGAGCAGGAGCAGGACACGCGCGTTTTGCTTTCACACTGGCAGCGTTTGTCACGCGCGGCTGAACCGCGGGTTGTGTAGGCTACAGACAGAGTAGGTTACTCTATAATGGATAAGTTGGCATTGCTTTATTTCGTTTTCAAATACATTTAAGAGAAAAGACTTGTCAAGAAGCTTATTTTATTAATAATTTCATTTATATAACTTTTGGTTCATCTTTGTTTTTATTGTTCTGGCAACAAGTTTGTTTTTGGACATTTGTTTTCTTTTTAAATTGCTGTTGGTCATTTGATTGACTGTTTAAAACACAATAGATATCATCAATGCACTTTTTGGATAAAACTGCGGTGTATTTTGGCAATGATCAATGCATAGTCACTTTAATTCAGCATAAGCGGCGCAGCAAAAATAGACTCGGCGCCGAAACGATCGCGGCACTGCTGCTCTGCTCTACTACGCACTGCCGCGCCACCTCTGCGTGCGGTGTGAATGCTCTAATCTGTTAACATGGGCGGCGAAAAAAATACGCGCTGCACGCTCTGCTAACGCGTGCAGTGTGAAACCGGCGTAAGAGTTAGGAGTGCAGTTCCTAAAAGCACATTACTGGCTTTGCAAACACTGTGGCACTTTTATTTGTTTACATGCCTGCCGGGTATTTTAAGTTGAGGTGCTATTTGTTTATATATTAGACTTTTTTTATATTTACTGTTGCACTAAAGTCCAAAAGTGAAGAATTTATGTTATTTATTACTTGATTGTTCAAGCTACCTCACAGAAGTGCTCTGTTTGTTAACAGAGTTGTTGAAAGTTAAAATAAGGTGAATTAAATACATTTACATTTACATTTAGTCATTTAGCAGACGCCCTTATCCAAAGCGACTTACAAATTAGGACTAAGTTCAGCGAGTCATCATAAAGAGGCAAAAGCAACAACAACGCAGGAAGTGCTCAAAATACGAAGTTCAGGTATTATTCAGAGTAGCATAAGCCTGATAAGTGATGTTTCAAAGGGAAAGGATTTTTTTTTTTTTTTTTTCTATAAGGTTAAGTGCTCACGGAAGAGATTGGTTTTCAGCTGTTTTTTGAATGTTGTCAGGGATTCTGCATTCCGGATGAGGGTGGGGAGAGCGTTCCACCAGCATGGAACTGTAAATGAGAATGTTCTGGAAAGTGATTTTGTGGCTTTCTGTGATGGAACCACGAGACGTCGCTCGTTGACCGATCGTAGGTGTCTGGTAGGGATGTAGACTTGTAGGAGTGAGTGAAAGTAGGAGGGAGCTGAGCCTGTGATAGTTCTGTAAGCAAGCGTCAGTGCCTTGAACTTGATGCGAGCAGCTAGAGGTAGCCAGTGCAGAGAGATGAACAGAGGAGTGACGTGGGCCCTCTTGGGCTCGTTGAAGACAAGACGAGCTGCAGCATTCTGGATCATCTGTAGGGGTTTGGTCGCACATGCTGGGAGTCCAGCCAGAAGGGCATTGCAGTAGTCAAGCCTAGAGATGACCAGGGCCTGGACGATAAGTTGTGTTGCATGCTCAGTTAGGAAAGGCCTGATCTTCCTGATGTTGTGCAGTGCAAACCTGCATGATCGAGCTGTCTTTGAAATGTGATCTGTGAAGGTCAGCTGGTCATCAAACGTTACTCCAAGATTTCTGACCGATCTTGATGGGGTGATTAATGATGACTCTAGCTGGATGGTGAAGTCGTGCTGTAGAGACGGATTGGCAGGGAGGACGAGAAGCTCAGTCTTTGCCAGGTTGAGCTGCAGGTGGTGTTCCTTCATCCATGTGGAGATGTCCGCCAGACAGCTTGAGACCCGTGCAGCTACTGTGGGATCATCTGGTTGAAAGGAGAGGAAGAGCTGTGTGTCATCAGCATAGCAGTGGTAGGAAAAACCGTGTGCCTGTATGATGTGTCCCAGTGATGTGGTGTAGATGGAGAAGAGGAGGGGACCAAGAACTGAACCCTGGGGAACCCCTGTGGTCAGCTGATGTGCTCTGGATACCTCGCCTCTCCATGCGACCTTGAAGGACCTACCTGTGAGATAGGACTCAAACCAGTGGAGTGAAGTTCCTGTGATGCCCAGTGATGAGAGGGTGGACAGAAGGATCTGATGATTCACCGTGTCGAAGGCAGCAGACAGATCCAGGAGAATGAGGACTGAAGATTTGGAAGCAGCTTTTGCGATCCGTAGGGCTTCTGTGACTGACAGTAATGCAGTCTCAGTTGAATGTCCTTTCTTGAAGCCAGATTGGTTGACATCCAGCTGGTTGTTTAGAGACAAGAAGGATGTTAGTTGGTTGAAGACAGCTCTTTCAAGTGTCTTCGCAATGAATGGTAGGAGAGAGATAGGTCTGTAATTCTCTACCAATGATGTGTTTAGCGTTGGTTTTTTGAGCAGTGGAGTAACCCGAGCCTGCTTGAATGCTGTAGGGAAGGTGCCAGTGTGGAGGGATGAGTTGATGATGTGTGTGAGTGATGGTAGAAGTGTGGGAGAGATGGCTTGTAGAAGGTGTGAGGGGATGGGGTCAAGCGTGCAGGTGGTAGGGTGACTGGAGAGGAGAAGTGTAGATACTTCTTCCTCGGTTAGCGAAGAAAAGGAGGACAGAGGGGTATTGGCTGTGGAAGGGGTCGGTCTGGGTTCCTGTGTGTGTGGAGCTGAGAACTGACTGCTGATAGCTGTTGTTTTGTTGGTGAAGAAGGTCGCAAAATCGTCAGCAGTTAAGGAGGAGGCGGGAGGTGGTGGAGGTGGACAGAGGAGAGAGTTGAATGTCTTGAAGAGTAATCGTGTGTTGGAGGAGCTGTTGATCTTGTTGTGGAAGTATGAAGATTTTGCAGCATGAACATCAACAGAAAAGGAGGAGAGGAGAGATTGATACATACTCAGGTCAGATGCGTCTTTTGATTTGTGCCATTTCCTCTCCGCTGCCCTGAGTTTGGTCCGGTGTTCCCGAAGAACCTCAGATAACCAGGGGTTAGAGGGAGTAGTGCGTGCTGGCCTGGAGGAGAGAGGGCAGATAATGTCTAGAGAAGAGATTAGAGTGGAGCATAAGGTGTCCGTTGCGGTATTCACATCCAGAGATGAGAATTGTGAGGGTGGGGGAAGAGAGGATGACACGGCAGAGGAGAGATGGGAGGGGGAAAGTGAGCGCAGGTTTCGTCTGAAAGTGACTGGTGGTGGGGGTGGGGGTGCAGGGGTAGAGAGTTGTAGACTGAAAGTAATGAGGAAATGATCTGAAACGTGGAGAGGTGTCACCAGGATGTTTTCTGTGGTGCAGTTGCGTGTGTAAACCAGGTCCAGTTGGTTGCCTGATTTGTGAGTAGCTGTGGTGATGAGTCGTTTGAGATCGAAAGAGGCTAGGAGAGAGGTGAAGTCTGTTGCATGTGGCTTTTCGAGATGAATGTTGAAGTCACCGAAGACTAGAAGTGGGGTGCCGTCCTCAGGGAAAGTGGACAGCAGCACATCCAGCTCATCTACAAAGTTACCCAGCTGACCTGTAATTACATGTCTGGTTTTGCAGACATGTAAATAAAAAATAAGGAACATCCTGGATCTGTTTTTTCGCTCTTCTTTATTCTTTTTTTAATGTATTATAGAAGTATCGGATCGGGACTCGGTATCGGCAGATACTCAAAATCAAATGACTCGGACTCGGACTCGAGGGCAAAAAAACCTGATCGGGACATCCCTACTCGCAACATCATAAGAAGAATGGCGTCTACACTAATATTAGTCTCTCTGTTTATCCCGAGGTTTACCGCAGTCTGCCGGATCCAGGCCGTATCCAGATCTGATGAAGGACCTAGCCTGGACGCGACGACAGCGCAGTCCTGAAATGTCAACTAGTTTCTCCCCTCTCTGACACGCCTGCGCACTACAAGCCCGCGCACATATATTCAAACGCACATACCTATAGACTGAACTTGTAATACGCATGTGCATTCCCTCAGAGTTCTCACAGGTTCGCGTTTTTGAAGTTTGTGCAGAAAGAACTTAAGAGTTTTCTGTTAAAACCGTGTCGTGTTAGCCTAAGTTACATGTAATAACTAATGATCATTGCGACGGAAGTGAATCAATCAAAACTAACTTTAGCTGGACAATAATTTTATTCTAGAGTTGCTGTAAAGTCAAAACAATCTCTGTTACTTTAATTTCCTATTATCACTGTAAAGACGCTTTGGAACAATCTACATTGTTAAAAGCGCTATGAATGAAATGAAATGAAAATGACTTGACTTGACGTGTGAGAACCAATGAGGTTAATTCTCGTGTTACGCAGCACGTTTGAGCTTCTGCAAGAAGCAATGAGGTTCAGTCTCATGTTAGACAGCACGTTAAAGCTTCCGCAAGAACAAATGAGGTGCTGCCTCGTGTTACGCAGCACGTTAAAGCTTCTGCAAGAGCCAATGAGGTTCATTCTCATGTTACGCAGGACGTTTGAGCTTCTTCAAGAACCAATGAGGTTCTTTCACATGTTACGCAGCACGTTTGAGCTTCTGCAAGAACCAATGAGGTTTATTCTCGTGTTACGCAGCACGTTTGAGCTTCTGCAAGAACCAATGAGGTTCATTCTCGTGTTACGCAGCACATTTGAGCTTCCGCAAAAACCAATGAGGTTAATTCTCGTGTTACGCAGCAGTTTTGAGCTTCCGCAAGAACCAATGAAGATCATTCTCGTGTTACGCAGCACATTTGAGCTTCTTCAAGAATCAATGAGATCCAGTCTTGTGTTATGCAGCACGTTAAAGCTTCCGCAAGAACAAATGAGGTGCTGCCTCGTGTTACGCAGCACGTTAAAGCTTCTGCAAGAGCCAATGAGGTTCATTCTCATGTTACGCAGGATGTTTGAGCTTCTTCAAGAACCAATGAGGTTCTTTCACATGTTACGCAGCACGTTTGAGCTTCTGCAAGAACCAATGAGGTTTATTCTCGTGTTACGCAGCACGTTTGAGCTTCTGCAAGAACCAATGAGGTTCATTCTCGTGTTCCGCAGCACATTTGAGCTTCCGCAAAAACCAATGAGGTTAATTCTCGTGTTACGCAGCAGTTTTGAGCTTCCGCAAGAACCAATGAAGATCATTCTCGTGTTACGCAGCACATTTGAGCTTCTTCAAGAATCAATGAGGTCCAGTCTTGTGTTATGCAGCACGTTTGAGCTTCCGCAAGAACCAATGAAGTTCATTCTCCTGTTACGCAGCACATCTGAGCTTCTGCAAGAACCAGTGAAGTTCATTCTCGTGTTACGCAGCAGTTTTGAGCTTCTGCAAGAACCAATGAAGTTCATTCTCGTGTTACGCAGCACGTTTGAGCTTCCGCAAGAACCAATGAGGTTCATTCTCGTGTTACGCAGCAGTTTTGAGCTTCCGCAATAACCAATGAGGTTCATTCTCATGTTACACAGCACATTTGAGCTTCTGCAAGAACCAATGAGGTTCATTCTCGTGTTATGCAGCACATCTGAGCTTCTGCAAGAACCAATGAGGTTCAGTCTCATGCTATGCATAACATTTGAGCTTCTGCAAGAACCAGTGAGGTTCAGTCTCATGTTACGCTGCACGTTTGAGCTTCTTCAATAACCAATGATGTTCATTCTCGTGTTACACAGCACGTTTGAGCTTCTGCAAGAACCGATGAGGTTCAGTCTCGTGTTACGCAGCACATCTGAGCTTCTGCAATAAGCAATGAGGTTCATTCTTGTGAGTTATGCAGCACATTTGAGCTTCAGCAATAGGTTTTGCTCTCGCGCGTCAAGCAGGTTCAGTTGAGCTTTTGTTTATGTTCACTGATCAATCTTTGAATATGAATAAAAGCCTAAATTAAATCTGTGCATCATATATAAAGCAATCGAGTCTCTTTAAAAAATTTGGACTACGCTCAATTCATATGGATAAGTTTTACGATCTCTTTATGAACTTTTTGAAGTGTCAAACTGGTAGTTGCGTAGCTGTCTATGGAGGGACAGATTTCATTAAAATAATCTTCAAATGTGTTCTGAAGATGAACGAAAATCTTACAGGTTTGGAAAGGAAAGTGAGTAATTAATGACAGATTTTACATTTCTGGCTGAACTATCCCTTTAAATAAATATGACATTTAGAGTAAATTAACACCAGAGCAATTCTTTACATGATGTTTTATTACCAAAGTTCGGGAGGAACATATATATATATATACACAGAACTCACCTATGTTCCTCGACAGTTTTCAGCATCCCTCCACCACCCCGTTTCCTCACACTCACCTGGTTACTCACCTGGTTTGCCATCCCCTCAGACAGGACGCCAAATACGCATACTTTTTCTCTATCTGATTATTTGTATGTGTGACCTTGTGACCTGAATAGATCGACTTCGCAGAAGAAAACTAATTGGAATTTATTCATGATACACAAGCAGAATAAATTCCTGCGTGTAAACAGTTCATGAAATAATTTTTATGTAAATTAATTCCAATAAATTCAGTTTCTGTTCCACATTTCCTTTTCAAGGAATCTATGCACTCTACTTTAAACTGTATGACCGCAGAACTATTCAGGAAAGGTAAGATTGAATACTTGTTAATTTAACAGTTGGCTCCAGACTATGTGTAAATCTGTCATGTAAAATGTGGAAGAAATTCTGCACCCATTCCAGGTCACTAATCAAATATGAAAATTTGTTTTGTTTGTTTGTTTTTTAAACTGTTTGTACAAAAGGTCAGATTTCACAGAAGATGCCCTTTGAAACATCCTCAATATACCAGGATAACATGGATCATCAGGTTTAGCACTAATGTGTGGAGTCCATGCCAGTTCGAGTGCTGCTGTCAGAAAAAGCAAAAATGACAAAAAAAAAAGGTTTCAGACTTTTGAATCCAACTGTGTGTTGTTTATATTAAATCAGCCCTGCGCTAAATTGCACAGTAACCTAATCACATATTAGTCATTGTAACTACTATATTAGCTGAAAAAGATGTAATTTCGAATGGCTTAATGGCTGCATTAATGAGTCAGTGCAGTTCCTAGATCAACAAAATACACAACAGCTTCTTAATAGCAGTGGTCATAGCAGGAATATGGTAATTATAACGGAAAGGCTAATGAACTGTCATGAATTAAAGATTTAAACTGCAGGAACATTTTCTTCTAAATGTGTTTTTTTTTATTTGAAGCATAATGCATATACGAGTCATGGATTTGTGCACGTGTGACATTAGATAGTGTCTATTTTCATTTATTGTACACATCTATGTGTGTGTGTGTCATGTCAAGCCCCTCTACTGTCCGCAGTCACGTGGTTGCGAGTTGGGATTGAGGGCCTGTTGCCACGGCAATAAGCCAGGCAGTAATATCTCTAAGCGCTACAGGGATTATTGTGCGGACAGATGGGTGAGAGAGCGTCACTTCCTAAGAGACGAGCAGAGATCACGGCAAGCTCCGCCCACATGCTATATGTCATAATCGTTAGCATCACCACCCGTATTCATCCTCTGATCTCCCACAGTGAAAGTAAATGTCACTGTAATCACCTTTGATCAACGTAATCATACATTCAAAATACTGAAAAAGCAGACTCGTTCTGGTAACATATTCACGCACCACTGAGAGATTCAGATTATAATAGCCAGCATTAGCACTGATTTGCTATTTAATGCATGCTCCTCTCATTCGTTGATAGCATGACACAGCTATCAATGAAATGTGCATGTGGAGCAGTGAAATTATTATAAGTTCAATAATGACATGTACATGCACTCTGCCTTCAGATACTAATGACCTCTCTTTGACACACCCTCGAGCAGGGGAAATGGCTTCAATCCGCTCTTCACAGCTCTCATGCTGGGGTCGAGGTGGACAGCTCTGCCTGACTGATCGTCTCTTCAGGACTAATAGATGAAGAGGAGAGCGGTTTGCATCCTACTGAAAGAGAAGAGAGAGACTGAAAAGAGAATAAAGAGCGCTAAACAGCTTAGTGCATTAGGTGTGAAGTGTGTATTTTGTTCAATGGTAAAATACTTGATACTGTCCCAGAGTCATATTAATCCTGAAGAGCCTTACATATGAAATAATAGTTTTTTTTGTTTGTTTGTTTTTTTACTGGAAAAACTGTATTTAAAAAAAAAAAAAAATACATGTTGTTGTTGTTGTTGTTTTTTTGGTGGAGTATTATATTTGATACATGAGTTTTTTTATGGCTCATATAGTATGATATATGAAAATATGTAGCTCATGCTCAAGGAGGGAAAAAAACACCTCAATGTATTCAGAGGCAAAAATATGCAATTTGGTGCAATTACTGATTTTTATATGGCCAAGTCAATAAGATCTGTACAACCGTATAACAGATTATTTACATCAAATTTATATGAATAACCATTGTCACTCCATATCTCAATAATTGGTCTTAGTAAGATGATATTTAAATGCTGTGCAAATTCTGATTGTTTGATATGAGTCTGTAATGAGTGGAAACGGTTGCATTGGTGCCGTGACCCGGGTGGGAGAAAAGTTTAGGTTAAGCATCCTTGTTAGCACGCACAGCTCCCATGGCTGAGGAAAACTCTATGGCCAAGCTTGTTGATTATTGTTTTAAAGTTTAACTTGATTGTATGATATATGAGCAATATCACACGAGTAGGAGTAGGAGGCCGCAGGCAATCACAGCCGTGTTGAAATAGAGCCATGTCGAATTCCTACTCATGTGATATTGCTTTTATACAACAGTTCGACGGCACAAGTGTGTAAATAAAAGAAATGACAATGGATTGTCTTTAAAACACCTCTTTTGTGGGGAACTACTTCCTTCCATCCCAGATTTAAATCTTAAATTGACAGTTTAAAAGATAAGCCTCCGTACACTTAGGGGCTGTTTACACGACACTGTTTTCAACTAAAAACGTAAAACTTTTTATGTGTTGTGGCCGTTCATTTACATGACAACTGCGTTTTGGGTGCCAGAAAATGCAAACTTTTGAAAACGGGTTTCAAAGTGCAAGTTTTTGAAAACGGTCTCCGTGTAAACAACAAAAATGTAAATCTCTGAAAACGATGATGTCATGCGTATTACGTGTTCAATCTATATTGTTTCATCACCATCTAATGGCCCAAGTGCAGAATACAGCGTTTTTAGTCGTTTTCGCGGATCCGTGTGAAAGGGGATCGTTTTGACAATTGACTATGTCAAAATGACAATTTCAGACAATACGCGGAAAACTCAAAGAAAAAAACTGTTTTAAGCATATCATTGTTGTGTAAACGTACAATAATTCTAAAACGTCACTTTAGAACTAGCAAACGAAGGAACACTGAGTTGTTTCATTATTAATTACTGTTTTATGCAGAGTTAGAGTATAATGAGAGAGAGATTGACTAAGCAAGTGTAATAGCCAACATTCAAAATATATATATTTTATTATAAATAGGTCTGGGGAAAGCAATATCTTGCCTATTTATCCTTTTAACAGTTATTGGGATATCTAATGACAGCGCTTTTCAATGCATTTGTCGGTCGCTTCTTATAAGGTGTTGCTTAATGTAACAAATAATGTACTTTTTTAAAATCTGGTTTTAGTCCCTTTTAATATGAAAGTCTTTGCTACTGACTCACTGATAAAGACAGTCTTTGCTGCCATCTAACAACGTAATAATGTAACTTTCACAATCATTAACAGACCCTTTCTCATTACCAAATACAACATATTATTTATATCAAATAAAATATTATTGATTGAACATTAATAATTAAATGAACAATAATAGCCATTATTAAAGTATAAGAAGTTCGTACTCTAGAAAATAAACACAAGCAAACAATTCAGTCAAAAGCACAAAAGCAGCAAATTCCTGAAGGACTGGCCGAAATAAAGCTGTTCTCGGAGGGTGCATGAGCACTGAATGGCCGAATATTTAAAAGAATATTTATTCTTGTTAGGTAAATGTGTTTAAGTTCTTAATTTTGCTCATAATCATCTCTTGAGTAAAATTGTGCTGACCTTTGAATGATTGACTATTCGCTGCAGACATTCCTTTCATGTGCATGTTTTAGAGGTAATCATAAAATCAGGATTAAATTCTTTACATAAGAAGGTTTATATCATATCTTTATTAAGTTTATATATACTTTCTCTTTAAGACTGTCCATATAGCGTATTTAACCCAGAACTGTTTATGTAGCACACAAAGTTTTAAATCATTTTCAGCATCATTTAGTTGTATGTGTTTATATTAAGAGGCTTTAAGTATTATGTACTTGCATTGAAAAATATGTACAATGTACTTATTGTGTTCATGTTGTATTGTAAAACACTTTTGCTGCTAAGGTGTGATACGGCTAAGGTTAGTGAAGGGTGTGGTGGTATGGTTTAAGTTTTAAGTTTTAAGGTTTAAGGGTGGGTTAAGGTGTAAGGGAAGGGTCAACAGTGTACTTGCAAATGTAATTACATACCTTAAAGGTGCTCTAAGCGATGTTTGGTAACGTCACTTCTTGTTGACGTTCGAAGTATTGTCAAACAAAACGGAGGCTAGCTCGACCCTCCCTCCTCCTCATCCCAATATACAATTTTAATGTTAGTCATTGTTAGGACATCTCTCCTCTAGCTAACTTCCCTCTTCATGCTTCTCACTCCCCACATCCCCCTTCATGTGCACGTGCACACACCCCCCAACCCCCACCCCCAAATCATTCTTGTCAGTTATTGGCTGGAACACTGTTATGTTTCGTGGCCAAGGCTGGGCCAGTTTGTTTTTCTTGCCGTTTGTGGAGCCTGGGCTGTCTACAGAGACCGCGGTTTTTTACAGTGTGTTCAGGGGACAGGCAGCTAGCGGATAGTGAGGAGATGTTTGCTGGATGTGACAAAAAATGTTTTGGCCTAAAGAACACATGACATCGCTTAGAGCGCCTTTAATTACAGCTGTATTTACATGCAGGTATTTTAAAAATATAAATACAATGTAAAAACATGTATGTACACAAAAAGTCCATTGTATCAAATTATTAATTTCAATGTAAGTACTAAATATAAAGTGGGACCCAACAAGTACAAAAATAAACAAATGTACGCAGGATAAATTATGAGAGAAAGGATCAACAAACAGAGCATGCTACATGAAAACATACTTAAAAAATGGGTGGCAGGCTTAAATAATTCATGGATGTAACAATAGATAGACATTTAGAAAGACAAGCTGAGAGAGAAATGATTTTAGAGGGAAAGAACTGCAGTAAGTTTGAAAGAGATACAGAAAATGAATGGCTCTGTCACAAAACTAGTGAGCTGCCTCTAGTTGCCCACAACAATGTTCATTTTAACTTTTACATTTTGGAACAGCCTTCCTGTTAAGAGTACACATGTAGCCGCATTTCCGTTTTCCTTCAAATTGCGCGAATTGAAAATACGCCCAATGGAAACAGTCAATTTACGCAAAACGCAAAAACGTTCATATATCGCTCAGAGTTTTGACGCTCGCATGATTTTCTGTTGCCCGTAGGAAAGTGTGTTTGTCGTGTTTTTTGCTATTATTCAGAACAGTTTTACCACTTCTCTGAAGCGGACACGATGAGTTTCAAGAAATGCATCGACCTGTGTGACAGGTTCATCGCAGGAGGAGACACTCGTGACAGGTGCGTGCAATGTCTGGGTCTTAAACATGCCCAGGCGGCGCTTAACGGCCTATCTGGCTGTTGTCACTGTGAAAGCCTGCCTTTGAAAGTTAGAAACTAGACTCACCTGCTTTCTGAGGAAAGAAGGCCTCACGTCTAACCCCCGCCTCTCCATTTCTGCGGTTGCCGAGGCACCGCACGAGATGGATGCTTGGGGTGACGATTATGAGCTTGAGCGCATGGAGAGCGAGCAGACGCAATATTCGCCCTTTCTCTCTATCTCCCTTGTGGCCTGTTGGCGCGCACTGATTCTGAGGAGCTTATAGGTGATTTGTGGGGCTCTCTCCCTCTGAGCGGACAGGAAAAGCGCACTTCTCTGTCCTATAACAAGCTGTTAGACGTGGTTACTTGTGCTGTAAACAAGCTGGGGCTGGATTGGGACAGCGAGCCTGCTCAAACTCAGGCCCAGTCGAAGCTGGACGATCGCTATTTGACTAGCCGCGCCCCAGCCCAGCCCCGTAGGCCTCTCCGTTTCTTCCAAGACCTCCACCACGAGGTTTTGAAGTATTGGAAGCAGCTTTTTTTCGGCGCGAATCACGAATCCCGCGGCCGCAGATTTCGCCACCGTCTCTAAAATGGATCACGGATCACGGCTATGCGGCAATGCCGACCATCAAAGAGACTCTCGCTGCCCATCTTGCGCCTTCTTCGGCTCCGACTTGGAAATTGCGGCCCATGCTGCCATCCAAACCTTGTAGAGTTACTTCCGCTTTGGTTGGGAAATCCTACATGGCCGCTGGGCAGGCAGCAGCCTCTCTTCATTCAATGGCTGTACTTCAGGCCTATCAAGCAAAGCTGATTAAAGACTTGGATGAGGGAGAAGGCCTGACTCCAGAGGCTGTTAAAGAGCTCAGGCGGGCCACTGACTTGGCGCTTAGAGCTACCAAGTACACTGCCCGAGCAGTAGGCTGGTCCATGGCGGGTATGGTGTCAGTAGAGCGCCACCTTTGGCTCACTCTTACTGACATCAAGGAAAGAGACAAGACCTTCCTGTTGGATGCCCCCATGTCCAAGGACGGTATATTTGGCAAGTTTGTGACCGCTGTGGTGGAGAAATTTAGAGCAGCAAAACAACAACCTGCTGTTTTCCGCCAGCTTATTCCACATAGGCCTAGGGAAGAGCGAGCGACAACCACCTACAGTCCGTTCACGCTGGTCTTCCCTGCAGCACCCCCCGTGAGGCACAGCGAAGTGAACCATCGCCTATGGAGCCCCCTCGCAGAGACTGGGGCCCTAGGACGTGTCCACCATTTTGTTCACGACGCAGAAGGATAGACTGGGTCCGACAGTCAAGACCTCTCGACCTCAGGTCCCCAGAAGTAGTTCCTGATTCATTCGCTCGTCCTTTGGAGGCCTAGGCCTCCATCGGAGAGTTGCGCTTGCACGGTTGCGCGGCCTCTCTCATTGTGGCCTCCGTGCTCCGACTTTTAACGTTCTGCCGCAAATTGCATCTCGGGCGGTTTCGGTTCCTCGACAAGCAGCACTCCAGACACTTCGCGCACTCACGCCTTCGGATTTCCAGGAAAAGCCCTAGGGTCACGGGCGCGTGGCCAGTTTATGACGGCGTTCAAACGTGATGGGCCAGCCCGATCAGGCGATGAGACAGTTTCCTGTTATAGAGGTTTCCGCCACTTATGTGCCTCGGAACCCTACGCAGGGGGAACAGTCTATGACTACCATAGTCACTCCACCCGTACTTCCTGTTTCTTGCAATCAGCAAATGTACTGACTTCTGCAGTACGGCAGGTTCCAGAGGAAGAATGGCTAACGCCCCTAGCAGAGTACTGGGTCGCATGGCAGCGCCTGCCCTAAGTCTCGCAATGGGTGTTACATAACATTCGACACGGTTACACCATCCAATTCGGGAAAGGCCCACCTCCTTCTCACGGCGGTGGGTCCTGGGGAGATTTCGACTCTGAATCAGGAGATTGTGTCACTCCTAAAGAAAGGGGCTATAGAAGAAATACCCCTCACTCAGAAGGAGTCAGACTTCTAAAGCCGCTATTTTGTTGTGCCCAAAAAGGATGGTGGCTTGCGTCCAATACTGGACTTACGTTGCCTAAACCTTGTTCAAAATGCTGACGTTGAATGCCGGAGATTGGTTTGTGACTATCGATCTGAAGGATGCATACTTCCACATCCAGGTCGTCAAAAGGCACAGGTGATTCCCCAGGTTCGCTTTCGAGGGTAAAGCTTATCAGTACCGTGTTCTTCCGTTCAGATTGGCTCTGGCTCCTTGACCGTTCACAAAGTGTATGGACGCAGCTCTGGCCCAGCTGCGGCTCCAGGGCATCCACATTTAAACTACCTGGACGATTGGTTGATATTAGCTCAATCTCAGGACTTGGAAATAGTACATAGAAACTTGGTACTCAGCCATTTGAGGAGCTTGAGTTTATGCATAAACCCTCAGAAGAGTGTGTTGCTGCCACGTCAACACACAACTTTTCTGGGCATAGATCTAGACTCTCACACGATGCGGGCACAGCTGTCTCCCACACGTGTTCAGTCATTGCAGTACTGTCTGAGTCAATTCAGGACAGGATGTTGAGCCTAGGTGGGTTTGTGCCGCAGACTGATGGGTCTTATGGCAGCAGCGTCCCCTGTGGTTCAGTTGGGTCTGCTCCACATGCGACCATTCCAGTGGTGGATCAAAAATCAAAGGATCACACCCCATTGCCACCTGACATGTTGTCGTCGCAAGACGATCACGACAGACGCATAAGGCCTTTTTTTCATGCAACTTTTGTTTTATGTTTGGACAGAAGACAAGACAGCGTTCTTCATTAAACTAATAAAAGACAAAACTATCACGGGAATACTGGATTCAAAACAACAAAGAAATGCCACAATTTATCAAGACCTTGAAGCAGATAGGAGGGAGAAACACCTCAAATGTGCCGCTCACAAGTATAAGAGTCTTTCTATTACAGCTTGGATAACACGCCTACGTCTCCATCCATTAAAAATAATGGCTAGTGTGGTGGATGGGATATACATAAACCTACCAACATCCGTCGCCATAATTTTTGGAATGACTTATTGTGAGAGAAAAAAAAAAGACGTTTAGTCGCATATTGACGGTTAATGGAAACGCCGTCATTTTACAATCGTTTTTTTAATCAAAATTTAGAAAATATCGCAAAATATTTGTGCAAATCAGTAATGGAAACGCGGCTTGTGATGCCTTAAAATGCGGCCTAATTTAGATGAATGACAAAAGCACTAGTAAACTGGTACCACTCAAGCCAATCAAACACCAGTGTAGCGTGCCACTCGTGCCTCCACACACACACACACACACTCTGGCAGCTTGGCAGCAACACTGTCACACGACACTGCGCTGTGGCCATGTTTGGCCTGCAACCCTGCCCACACATGCAGAGAGGAACCACAGTGTGCAATAGGAACGCCAAGACCCGGGTCACATCCACGTCACCAGCCCTGAGCCCTCAATATAGTCACAGTGACAGCCATAGCAGAGAGGACACACAGGCTCTCCTGACAAGTGTATCCCTCCCAGTCTAACACACACACACACACACACAAACACATGGTTATGTAATCCTGCCACATGCAGCCTGCACTTTTTAAGCCGGTCTTGACTCCTGGTTTGGTTCAGTATTCTGTGTTGACAGTATTTACTTATAATCTCTAGCAACGAATGGTTTATCCCAGGAAAGATAGAGAATTACGACGACAATAGAACAATATGCTACATAAAGCAAAGAGTAGTAAACTGTTAATATGAACACATGATAAGAATGTGGTATATGATTAAAAACACTATAGACAGATTTGTAAGCTGTCATTGTTGAGATCATTTGCCTGTTTGTCCACCTGCTATATTTATTAACAGTCCTTCTCTCCAAATGACTGATCAGAATTACTGATTTTAGATTACAGTCAGAGCATTTCTTGTGTAGAGAAATAGAAGAAACACAAACAAAAAAATGAAAAAGGACTGTTTCTGAATAGATCACATAATATTACAAAGATTTAATGAAAATTTTTCAACAAAAACTGAGCAACCTTTATGGTTTATGATGGTGATGGTATCACAAGTTTGATATGTACCCTGATACTTTTTATCATATACCATATTTACATGGTTCTCCAAGATAGTAGTAGAAATATGTTTTTCAATGGCCGGTGTTAACGCTGATATCTAGGGCTGATGGCTAGTATAATGCAGATATATAACATATCTATCACATATCGTACATATAGGCTAGATAGACTACACACAAAAACTAGTCAATACAAACACATCGTTTTTTTTTTATGTGGTATTTATTTTACTTGTCTACTATAGAAATTATGATCAAGTCAAGTCAAGTTTATTTGTATAGCGCTTTTCACAATACAGAATGTATCAAAGCAGCTTCACAGTATTCAATTTAAATAATACAACAAAGTTTGTTTCAAGAGGAATTTATTGATTGATAAAATTAAATTAAATATCCCCAAAATATCCCCAACTGAGCAAGCCAAAGGCAACAGTGGCAAGGAACCGAAAAACTCCATCAAGTGACCTAATGGTGTCCTAAAACTCCATCAGGTGACCTAATGGAGAAAAAAAAAACCTTGGGAGAACCCAGGCTCAGTCGGGGGCCAGTTCTCCTCTGGCATTTATGAGCTAGAGGCCGGATTGTAGTTTGAACTGTGGGATTATATGAATGCCTGGCTGAAGAGATGCGACTTTAATCTAGTTTTAAACTGGGAGAGCGAGTCTGAGCAACGAACAGTATCAGGAAGACTATTCCAGAGTTTTGGAGCCAAATGTGAAAATGCTCTCCCTCCTTTGGTGGTTCTGAATATCCTAGGTATGACCAAAAGCCTTGAATTTAGTGATCTTAAAGAGCGCGATGGATTATAGGGCGATAGAAGATCCGTTAAATAGACTGGAGCTAAGCCGTTTAGGGCTTTATAAGTCAGTAGCAATACCTTGTAATTAATACGGAACTTTATAGGTAACCAATGCAGTGATGATAAAATCGGTGTTATATGATCATATTTTCTTGATCTCGTAAGAACTCTAGCGGCGGCATTTTGGACTAACTGTAGCTTGTTTATTGAGGATGCAGGACAACCAGCTAATAAGGCATTACAGTAATCCAGTCTCGAGGTAATGAATGCATGAACTAACTTTTCTGCATCAGAAACTGATAGCATATTACGTAGCTTAGCAATGTTTCTAAGGTGGAAAAAGGCTGTTTTTGTAACATATGAAATATGATTTTCAAAAGACAGGTTGCAATCGAGTATAACACCCAGGTCTTTTACTGTAGAGGATAAAGTAACAGGACATCCTATGATGTTAAAGTTGTATTGTGCGAGGTTTTGTGGGCGGTTTTTTGAACCGATAAGTATTACCTCTGTCTTGTCTGGATTTAATAAAAGAAAATTACGCGTCATCCAATCTTTTATATCTTTAACACACTCTGTCAATTTGGAAAATTTAGCGTTTTCATCCGGCCTTGATGAAATATATATTTGAGTGTCATCAGCATAACAATGGAAACTAATTCCATGTTTCCTTATAATATTTCCAAGTGGCATCATATATATTGAAAATAACAGAGGGCCTAACACAGATCCCTGCGGCACTCCATAGTTAACTGGTGTTATGATCGATTTTTCTCCATTTAAATAGACAAAATGGTAGCGGTCAGATAGGTATGATTTGAACCAGCTTAGTGCTTGTCCTTGAACACCAGTATAATTTTGTAGTCGATCTAAGAGTATTGTGTGATCTATAGTATCGAACGCAGCACTAAGATCAAGTAAAACTAGTATTGAGATACAGCCTTGGTCAGAAGCTAAAAGTAAATCATTTGTGATTTTAACGAGCGCAGTTTCAGTGCTATGATGCGGTCTGAATCCAGACTGAAACTTTTCATAGATATCATTTTGTTGCAAGAAAGAGCCCAGTTGAGCGGACACCACTTTTTCTAATATTTTAGACATAAATGGAAGATTTGAAATGGGTCTATAATTTGCTAGATTATTATGATCTAATTGTGGTTTCTTAATGAGAGGTTTTATAACTGCCAGTTTAAATGTTCTTGGAACATGACCTAGAGATAAAGACGAGTTAATAATATTGAGGAGAGGCTCTTCCACTACAGGTAACACTTCTTTCAGTAGTTTAGTTGGTATAGGATCTAATAAACATGTTGTTGTTTTAGATGAAGTGATAAGTTTATTTAACTCTTTTTGTTCTATAGTTGTAAAGCACTGTAATTGTTCTTGCGGGGTGATAATTGAAGCTGAATTATAAGGCGCGATTGAAGATTGAACGTTTACAATTGTGGTTCTGATGCTTTCTATTTTCTCAGTGAAGAAGTTCATGAAATCATTACTACTGAACTGTAATGGGATATTTTGTTCGGGTGACGTCTGTTTATTTGTTAGTTTAGCCACGGTGTTAAATAAAAACCTTGGATTATTTTGGTTGTTTTCTATTAGTTTGCGGAGGTGCTCAGCCCTGGCCGCTTTTAGGGCCTTTTTATAACGTGACATACTGTCTTTCCACGCGATTCTAAAGACCTCTAAATTAGTTTGTTTCCATTTACGCTCTAAAATACGGGTTTCTCTCTTTAAAACATGCGTAGTATTGTTATACCATGGTGCTTTATTTTTCTCTCTGACCTTTTTTAATTTAATAGGTGCAACCACATCCAATGTTCTAGAGAGAATGGTGCTCATAGTGCTAGTTAGTTCTTCTAGTTCATCTGTTTGTTTGGGTTCAGGCAGCAGCTGAGACAAATTAGATAAGCAATTTGAGAAATTATCTATGGTGGATGGAAGGATTGTTCTGCCTGGTCGATAACGCGGCGCTGCATGACATATTACAGCAGTACGTAATATGCAAGTTACCATGTAGTGATCAGTGACTTCATCACTTTGTGGAATGATATCTATATCGGTTGGATCGGTTCCATGTGATATAATTAAATCGAGTGTATGATTAAGACGATGTGTTGGTCCGATGACGTTTTGCTTGACCCCAAATGAATTTAATAAATCTGTAAACGCAGCTCCTAACGCATCATTTGGATTATCTACGTGTATGTTAAAATCTCCAACAATTAATGCTTTATCGACATTGACTAATAGGTCTGAGAGAAAATCTGCAAACTCTTTTAGGAAATCAGCGTAAGGCCCTGGCGGTCTATATACGGTAGCCAAGGCTAGAGATAATAGTGATGTTTTTCTAACATCTAAGAGCATAACATTTAGTACAAGTACTTCAAATGAAATAAACTTATAACCCGTTTTCTGAGTAACATTTAGAATATCTCTATAAATGGTTGCAACACCTCCGCCACGACCAATCAGACGGGGCTCATGCTTATAACAGTATCCAGGAGGAGTAGACTCATTAATACCGAAATAATCATTTGGTTTAAGCCAGGTTTCAGTAAGGCAAAGTACATCGAAGCTATTATCTGTGACTATTTCATTTACAATAACTGCCTTAGGTGTGAGTGATCTAATGTTTAGAAGACCTAGCTTTAGAAATAGTTTTTGTTTACTAATAGCAACATTTTCTGTTTTAATAACAATTAGATTTTTCCTAGATCCTGCATTAGATTTATTATTTGATCTCACTAAACGAGGAATAGACACGGTTTCTATGCAATGTTCTACACTAGTATTTATATCAGTTGAATTGGAGCAGCAGAGACTATGATTTGGACTTTTGGTTACTAGTCAAAGGGTATTTAACTTTTTAGAGATGTTATCTGACAGAAGAGCCGCTCCGAATCTGCTTGGGTGTAAGCCATCAGCACGGAAAAGCCTAGGACGCTCCCAAAACAGATTCCAATTATTTACAAAGAGCAGTTTCTGCTCATTGCACCATGACATTAACCATTCATTTAGCGCAAATAATCTGCTGAACTTTTCATGCCCTAGTCGGTACGTGGGAAGCGGTCCTGACACAATGATCGTTGTTTCAGGCGATGTGCTGCGTACCGTATCGAATAGATTCCTGAAGTCTTTCTTCAGAATCTCCGTCTGGCGCAGCCTGATGTCGTTCACTCCCGCGTGCAGGACCACAGTTCCGACGCGCTCGTCACCGTTCAGGATCTCGGGAACGCGAGCAGCGATTTCAGAAACACGAGCACCAGGAAAGCAGTGACTTTGCACCTTACTTTTACCTAACGTAGCGTGTACGTGCCGAACGATGGAATCGCCGATGATCACAGCATCGTGTTCTGTTTCGCGTAGAGGGGAGAAGCGGTTTTGTGTGGATAACTCGAAAACCGGGAGGGTCGGAGAAAGTCTTGGTCTAAACCTGACTCGCGTCTTCCGCTGCGGAACCACCCAGGCTTCGTGGTGGCGTGTTGGAGCCGGAGTGAACGAGACCATGGCTGATTGCGACCGATGCTGAGGAACGCACGGAGTAGACGCGGTCGGAGTCAGCGGGTTAGTAACGTTAAACACTGATTTGTGTGCATCGGCACGTGATGTTTCAAGAGCCAAACACCGGTCTCTCAGCTCGGCCTGTCTCAATAAAAGGTTGTGGATCTGTTTCTCAACAGCTTCCAGCTCAGACTGCAGTGCGTGCAGCTCAAATGTGTCCTCACCTGCACCAAACGGTAGACTACTTACATCTGATATATTCGCCATTTTAACAGATGGACAGTGAGTTAGCAACGAAGCTACCAGTGATGCTATCAATATTAATACTAATTTATATTATAAGTTTGTTTGTTTGTAAGTGAGTGTGGAGAAGACGCGTTCAGCCGTGATCCACGGACGTAACCTTTAAGAGTATGCAGCGTTGGATCACTAATATCAATGATCAATAATAGATACAAATATTTAAAATGTTCCACAGTTAGTTTCAAGACGGTCATTTAAACATTTTAATGTTCTAAAGTAGCCTATAACTAACTCATTTAATATGTTAAAATGCCTTATAAGATAACGTTCTACAAAAATAATTTTATTTTATTTTATTTGGTAACACTTTATTGTGATGCTCCCCCAACATACATTCTACTGACTATAAGTAACTTAAGAAGTACATGTCAACTTATGCTTTAGTTTTTTGTGTTTATTAAAAACTAACATTTACTCAGTCAGTGTGTAACTCAATCATTCACATACTCATTAATCAACTTACTATTACTCAGTTACTATATACAGTTACTTAATATATCGATACGTCAAATGGATTGTGCCAAAATCGGGCTGATAAAGTAATAGTCTGATAAGCGTAGTCTGAACCCGCCATAACTTAAATTACACAAAATAAACAAATACACATGCAGGCCATGTGTAACCGTATGCATGTGTAGTGAAACGTAAAAAAATTGTATTGCCATTATAGTGTAAAAAAAGTATTTATGCAAGATATGATGCATGGCCTTGACTGTATTTAACTCAGAGAGTGACCACCATATGTTGACCGTCAGCTGTAATCCTTTCCCATTGAAGTCATTCTCTCAGAAGGACTGACAACAGTCGAGACAAGGGCAACATGTCCTATGTGAACATAGCCCAGGAGCTTTTCTGTTCACCTGTCACATCATTCCTACTTGAAAATCTAACCAATGAACACTGACACGAATAGAAGCTAAAGTAAACAGGACTTTTTTGTATAGTGTCAAAGACACTGCTATTTACCCAAGCGTTTGGACATGGACATTTTTTTGGACATGAGTATTTTAAAATGCAGGAAAAATCTCATAGACTTAACAATGAAAGCGGAAGCCATAATTAAGTACAGGAATACCCTCTAGAAACGGCCTAGAACATCCTAGCAACACCCTAGCAACCAACCTAGAAACCACATAGCAATGGGCTGGCAACCACCATCAACACACTAGCATTGTAGCAGTGAAATTTGTACAGGAAAGCACTATTCAGATTTTCTTCACAGAATGTAAATCTAGTTTGACTGTAGATTTACATTTTGTTGACAACTTAATGTTGTGTGCTCTGCATTCTGCATTCAACAGGAAATTCAAGTTAAAGCTCGACTCTAATTTAGATTTTATTACTCAACATAGAAATATTGAGACGAAAATAACTTGTAATTTAACATTACCTATATTGGACAGAAATAATAATTACATGACACACAACATGCACACACATCTATAGCCAAACTTCAAGTGTTGTTATGATTATCATCTTATTGCACTGTTGAAAAATTCCAGAGTTATCTATGTACAGATTTATTGTTGAACAAGCCTTTAGAGAAAGTGCATGAAAACTTTCCATGACGACAGACATCAGACTCTGACATTTATTGCTGTTCATTTAAAGTTTGCAGCAGTGTATCCTGACTGCCCTCATAATCAGGTCGCAAGAGAGAAATGCATCTTTTTGTGCAATTAAGCTGTCTCTTTTCATTCTTAATGTTTACAGTAGACTGATCATTTGGATCACATGGAAGGTAGGAGTGCAATTTTTATGTTAGAAAATGTTCTTCTATCCCAGTTTAAGTAAACTATTTATAGGCTGACCTCCCGAAGAGCATAAACTCATTGGCCCTGTGGTTCTTTCCAAACACTGCTCTGTTTGTTTGAACGGCTGACATGTCAACTTCTTGCACACTGAGACGTTGCTAACTTGACTTCATCTTTCAATAATGTGACAGTAGTTCAGTTGTCTTTAAAATGGGATAGTTTTTTTTTCCAATAACAGGCTACTTTTTCTAACAATTAGCGATATAGTGTGTCTGTCACATTGTAAAAAAACAGATTTACTAACAGCTTGTGGCAGCGCAAACCCTCTTTTGGTGTTAAAAAACTACTCTCAGGATTTACACACTGTGAAACATTTGCACTGAAAAGGCTTGGACGCAGTTATTTTTGCGGCTGACCTTATTGCATATGCATTTGTAGGAGTTTCCTTTTCAGGCACAACATTTATGAGAATCATATTTAAATGAATCATGCAGGGTTATTTAGAATCAGAATCAGAAGAATCAGAAAGAGCTTTATTGCCAAGTATGCTTGCGCATACGAGGAATTTGTCTTGGTGACAGTAGCTTCCAGTACACATACAATACAAAGTGACAAGACAAGTGACAAGTAACAGGTATAAATAAAAAATAAAATAAAAAAATAGAAAAAATAAAATAAAAAGATTATAAATTATAAATATATATAAAGTTATAAGGTGCTATAATGAAATGTCTGAGGGAAGTATTGCACATGTTTGTTCCACAGTAGGGGAACATTTAAGTGTTCATGAGGTAGATGGCCTGGGGAAAGAAACTTTTCCTGTGTCTGGTGGTTTTTGTGCTCGGTGCTCTGTAGCGTCGACCAGACGGTAACAGTTCAAACAGAGAGTGTGCTGGGTGTGACGGGTCCAGAGTGATTTTGCGAGCCCTTTTACTCACTCTGGATGAGTGCAGTACTTTGAGTGTGGGAAGGGTAGTGCCAGTGATTCGCTCAGCAGTCCGAACTATCCGCTGTAGTCTACGGAGGTCGGTTTTGGTAGCAGAGCCGAACCAGACGGTGATTGAAGTGCAGAGGATGGACTGGATGACAGCTGAGTAGAACTGTACGAGCAGCTCCTGTGGCAGGTTGAATTTCCTCAGCTGACGCAGGAAGTACAGTCTCTGTTGGGCTTTCTTCACAATAGAGTCTATGTGAGTGTCCCACTTCAGATCCTGAGAGATGGTGGTGCCCAGGAACCTGAATGACTCTACTGCAGTCACAGTGCTGTCCATGATGGTGAGTGAAGGGAGTGCAGGGGGGTTTCTCCTGAAGTCCACGATCATCTCCACTGTTTTGAGCGTGTTCAGCTCCAGGTTGTTATAACTGCACCAAAGAGCCAGCTGCTCCACCTCCTGTCTGTACGCAGACTCGTCACCGTTCCGGATGAGTCCGATAACAGTAGTGTCGTCCGCAAACTTCAGGAGCTTGACAGAGGTGTCTTTAGAGGTGCAGTCATTTGTGTACAGGGAGAAGAGCAGTGGTGAGAGAACACATCCCTGTGGAGCACCGGTGCTGATGGTGCGGCTGTCGGACGTGATTTTGCCCATTCTGACTAGCTGTTGTCTGTCTGTCAGAAAGCTGGTGATCCATTGACAGACGGAGCTAGGGACAGAGAGCTGGGTCAGTTTGGTCTGGAGCAGTGATGGGACGATGGTGTTGAAGGCAGAACTAAAGTCCACGAACAGAATCCTTGCATAGGTCCCTGGTTTGTCCAGATGTTGTAGGGTGTAATGCAGTCCCATATTGACCACATCATCCACAGACCGGTTTGCTCTGTAGGCAAACTGCAGGGGGTCCAGCAAGGGTCCAGTGATGTCCTTCAGATATGCTAACACCAGTCTTTCGAATGACTTCATGGCCACAGATGTTAAGGCAACAGGTCTGTAGTCATTGAGTCCTGTGATCTTTGGTTTCTTCGGGATTGGGATGATGGTGGAGCGTTTAAAGCAGAAAGGGACTTTGCACTGCTCCAGTGATCTGTTGAAGATCAGTGAGAAGATAGAGGCCAGCTGGTCAGCGCAGGTTTTCAGACAGGCTGGTGAAACACCGTCTGGGCCTGGTGCTTTCCTTCTCTTCTGTTTCCTGAAGATCTGACGCACATTATCCTCACTGATCTGAAGTGCAGGGAGGGAGGGGAGGGGGATGGCTGGAGGTGTTGATGGCTGTGTAGAGAGATGGTCAGGGCGGGTATGGGGTGTCTGATCGGGGGTCTCAAATCTACAGTAAAAGACATTCAGCTCGTTCGCAAGATGCTTGTTGCTGTCGATGCTGGGGGATGGTGTCTTGTAGTTGGTAATGTCTTTCAGGCCTTTCCACACTGATGCAGGGTCGTTGGAGGAAAACTGGTTTTCCAGCTTTTTGGCATAGCTCTTCTTAGCCACTTCAATCTCCTTTGTCAATGTGTTCCTGGCCTGATTATACAAGATCCTATCCCCACTCCTGTAGGCATCTTCTTTGACCTGACGAAGCTGTCTGAGTTTTGGTGTGAACCATGGTTTATCATTGTTGAATGATAAGTAAGTCCTGGTAGGGATGCATAAATCCTCACAGAAACTGATGTATGATGTTACAGTCTCTGTGAGCTCGTCCAGATCGCTGGCAGCAGCTTCAAAAACACTCCAGTCAGTGCATTCAAAACAGGCTTGTAAGACCTGCTCTGTGTCGTTGGTCCATCTCTTTACAGTCCTTATTACTGGCTTAGCAGTTTTAAGTTTTTGCCTGTAAGTTGGTAGAAGATGAACCAGGCAGTGATCGGAAAGTCCTAGAGCTGCTCTGGCGACGGAGCGATATGCATCCTTTGTTGTGGTGTAGCAATGGTCCAAAATATTATTGTCTCTGGTGGGGCATGTAATGTGCTGTTTGAATTTAGGCAGCTCACGTGTGAGTTTTGCCTGATTAAAGTCTCCGAGAATGATAAGAACAGAGTCCGGGTGTTGTTGTTCTGTTTCTGTGATCAGATCAGCCAGCTGTTGCAGCGCCGTACTCACGTGTGCTTGCGGTGGAATGTAAACACTGATGAGAACGAGCGAGGAAAACTCCCGCGGCGAGTAGAACGGCTTACAGTTAAGGAAAAGCACTTCCACATCAGGACAGCACATCTTCCTTAACACAGTTACATCAGTACACCACCTTCTGTTGATGTAAAAGCATGTCCCACCACCGCGCGTTTTACCCGTTGACTCCATATCGCGATCTGCTCTGAACAGCTGAAAGTCCGGTAGATGTAACGCGCTGTCCGGAATGGCTTCGTTCAGCCAGGTTTCCGTGAAACAAAGAGCAGCAGAGTTGGTAAAGTCCTTGTTTTTGCGTGAGAGCAGAAGTAGTTCGTCCATTTTGTTAGGGAGAGAGCGGACATTCGCCAGATGGATGCTAGGCAGCGCCGTTCTGAATCCGCGCTGCCTGAGCTTAACGAGTGTGCCGGCTCGCTTCCCACGCCTGCGCGTCTTATACTGTTTCCACAGTGCAGCGGCGCAACCGACGACAATGTTCCGCAAAACGCCAGAAGAATCAAAAACTGGTTGGTGATCAGTTGGTGTGCACTGCCGAATGTTCAGCAGTTCGTCCCTGGTATAACTGATAGCGTATGACAAACATAAAACAGGACAAACTAACAAAAACAGTGTAACAACTGGAGAGCTCAACACCGAGGCAGCCATCCGCGGCGCCATCTTTACTAAGGTTTGTCACCCAAAAAAAGCACGTCTTTTTTTTTCCAGGCGGAGGTAGTCTCGCTTAGCCAGACTGGTCTGGACTCTATCACAGCTTTCATTGCTCAAGCAGACGTTTGACTGGCATGTAACACAACCAATCACAGTTCGTTTTGTTCCGTGTCATGTTTAGGGGCGTGAAAATATAATGTCTCTACAATAACAGACCGGCGTGAATATAATAAATTATTAATTCAAGAACATACAAAAAAGTGTTTCATACGTTCAGCGAACAGTTCGTGGGCGTGACGTCTGAGGCTTAGACTAAGGCGACACTGAAGGTCCAGGAGACCAAGGCAGAGCCATGGGCATGAGCAGCCAAGGTGAAGCCAGGGTTTCGGAGGACTGAGGCAGAGTCGGTGTGGTTGATGACTGAAGTGGAGCCGGAGGGAAGGCAGAGCCCGATGGAGCCAAAGGGGTGGAGGGACATCACGGACAAAGGCCCATAAGTTCATGACAACGGCAGAGCGACGACTAGTCAAGATGGAGCCAGAGGCAAGAGGAAGCCCGGTGAAGCCGAGGGGGCGAGGAGTCACAGTGGAGCCATCAGGTCGATGGTCTGAGGTGGAGTGATGGGCTGAGAGGTTCTAGGTGGAGCAAACGGGTCAACAGTCCAGGGTCGACCTGGGGAACTATCAGTCAAAGGAGGATCCACAATGAGTTGAACAGGCAGCATAGGAGAAGACAAAAAGCTTATGGGAGTGCGGAGAGGTGAGCTTTGTGATCCCAGAACTGAACTAATTAACCCAGAAATCAAAACAAACTGACAATGTGAAACTAGTACAAGTATAGCATAATAGATGGTGTGGTGAATGAATTTGTATTGAAAAGGAAAAGAGATGAAATTGGTAATTGGATATTTACAAATTTGAAAGTCCCATATATTGTCACAGTTAGGTTGCAAATAAAGATGAGTGCTGAATCTAATCTCAAGCAGTATTAAATTGTATTTTCACAAACTTTAAACCAAGTAGCGAGAACTGACAGTGAACAGAACAAAACACAGGGCTTAAAGGTGCTGTATGTACGTTTTTGACTGTACTAAAGCAAAAAATTCCATAATATGTTTGCAAATATTTAGGAAACATGCCGAGTTCACATAGCCTACTCGTTTCTCTGAAAAACAATGCTACAGCCAGTTATTTTACTTTGAAATGTGCGTTCCGTGGCAGAATGTCTGTTTTAGTTTTGGTCTGTGCCAATTTACCCAATAGTCTTTCGCCCCCACAGGTTGCCAGTTGGCGGAAAACATTGCAGCCATGGAAGCCAAGGAACAAACTTGGTCAGAGATCACAGATTCTACCCGACCTAAAAAGCCTCTGCATCTGGAGCTTATTAAAACATTATATCAACTCATCATGAATCAAAAAATTAACTCATCAACTTACAGTGTGTATATCTTCTCGCCTTCCATTGTCAATTGCGCTTGTTCCTGTTGCGTGTCCTCAATCTGGCAACCAGCATGAGCGTCGAGTCTGAGCAGGAGTGGCGGGGAAACAACTCTCTCCAATATTTAGAATTTGGACTGCAGTACCCATTTCAACCACTAGCTGTCAATCTTACACCTTTAAATACACAGACCAAAATTGGTAATTAACCAAATGAACAACAGGTGCAAACATTAATCAAACAATGAATAACCATAGAAACAGATAAAAAACCCAAAAACGAACTGAAAACAAAGGAAACTGAACTAAACATGTGAAAATCCACCCAAACTGAGCTTTTCCACTGCGTGGTACGATTCTGCTCGCTTAACTTTGGCTCGGTTTGCTTTTCCACTGCAGTTTAGTACCGCTTAAAAGTGGCTGGGATTATAGACTGATCGTTATAGTTGCGCCACCTCATCTTCTGACCATGATACAGCCATTTTCTTCTCAAGTTGCGTGCAACAGTCGTTTAAAGCAAATCATTTAAAAAAGTCGTGTGAACAAATGATGGTTGTTGCTGATTATTTAAATCTAGTGGGTTTGGTGTCTCGTGCCGCAAATCCAATGACACTGTAGTGACGATTCTCTCTGATTAATCAGTGATCTGCAGTGTTTACACGTCTCATTTTAGTATCAGTACGGCTCACTTGGAATCTCAACCGAGGGGGTACTAAAAAAAAGTACAAGGTACTACTGTAGGTACTGTACACAGTGGAAAATCCCCCAAAAGTGAGCCGTACCATGCAGTGGAAAAGCGACAAAAGAATACAGATCTCCAGTAACATATATTAGGTGTCTTTAATTATTATATACTTGTATAAAAAGATGGTTCGGTACAATATACTTGTGTTTATGTTTTATTGCAAAACACTTTTGATGTGGGATATGGTAAAAGTAAGGGACAGGTTTTGGGGTATGGTGAATTATAGATGTAATCACATGCATATTTTTTTTATATGAGTACAGTGTAAAAACATGTACGTACACAATAAGCGCATTGCATCAAATTATTAATTAAAATGTTAGTAATATAAAGTGGGTCCAATTTGTCTTATACAGAAGCAGGCAACACAGAAACCAGAAACTGAATAAACTAGTTGTACTGTAATTTTTTTTAATCATAAATAAGATTAATTACTGGCATATCACATCTAAAAGTCTGCATGCATATTCAAATGTGTGCATGAATTAATAATGACTCTGAGTAATCATATGTAGATTTTATATAAATACTGCATTGTTAGGTGGATTTCATTAAAGCCAAAAGCATCTATTGTAAATTAATTTTTAATTAAACGGAATGCATTATGCATAAATATATTGCAGGAAAAGGTAGTTGTTTGTTCTCTGACAGCAATATAAAAATACCATTACATATGACATGAAAAACTAAACACTGGTTTATAATATTTACTGTAATAAAGTTTATACTATCCACTCAACAAACTTCTTCTTAAAACTTTATTTAGTGAGAACAGGGAGCAGTAGATTAATTAAAACCTGAATGTTTTGTTGTAGTTTTTTTTTTTTTTGATCTGTCATTTAACTTTCTGTTCAGCTGCTATAATAGCAGTCTGTGTTCCAGCAGGGTCCTTTTTGAGTGAGTGTCATGTTGTGCTGTCTGATGCTGATTATCACCTGCTTACAACATGTTCTTATTCAAGTCATGCAGGCTATCAAATTTAAAGTTAACACAAATGGGGAGACTGGTTGTCACACTTCTTAGTCCTGTGAATATCACTCGGAATGGCTTTATTTTTGAAAGTCAGTTTCAGTAGACACCTTCAAGTCTCAACAACAAAATATAGCTGCAAGCAGCGATGACAGGCCCAAACCCCCGGTGGCTTTGGGTAACTGTGCACGGCGGGAAACATGCATTTAAAGTGGGTAAATTTAAAAGAACTACGTCAAAATTGTTTGAATATGCCACATTTACTGCAGCAGCTGGTGCCACTATGACCACAACAGCTACATCCATGAGATCATTTAAATGTATATAAAAAATGTAGATTATAAATTGAAATAAAAAATGTAAGTCATACATTTCATGTCATAGATCCTATAGGCCACTTTCAAATGAGAGTGAAGTTATCATCTGCAGCTCAAATGTTTTTTGAAGAAGTATCTGTCTTAAAGTTGTTGGGTTTTTTTTCATAGTTTTTTTTTCATTCTATTATCCTTATTATTAAACTAATTATATAAAACTATGTTGTCAGTGCACTACAAATAAACTGGTTCTATGCCTTTATTTTGTCATTAAACCTGATAGAAACAGATCCTAAGCCCTAATGTCACACACATTCAGTTTTGCTTGTTCATAGATCTGTTTTCATGAATTAATAAATAAATACATTTATATCTATCTGCTCCTGTGTTTATTGTATAATAAAAAATTACTTCGTATTGGATCCTGTGTAAATTCGTCTTCATCCATCTTCATCTTCGTGACACCTAAGTCTTTAGAGGTTTCTTATCCTGTAATGCAGGGGGGAAAACACACAGCAATGAAAGGGTTAAACTTTAAACCACCAAGAGTGTAAAATAGTCTTACACACACAAAGAGGCAGAGTGAGATAAATGGATCAGTCCAGAAGTATTTATCTTAAGGTCTTTTTATATTTTTACAAACCTAATTATTAAACTAATTATATACAACTATTTTTCTGTTTTGAAGTCCATCAAAGTGCATCCATCCATCATAAAAGTGCTCCACACAGCTCCAGGGGTTAATAAAGGCCTTCTGAAGTGAAGCGATGTGTAAGAAAAATATCTGTGTATATATATGTGTAAATATTCGTGTAAGAAAAATATCCATATTTAAAACTTTATCGAGTATCGAAAATAACTAGCTTCCGGCAGACGACTGTCTACGCAAGTCGACTTGCGCCATAAGAGTAACTCGTGATGTTTGTATGACGTAGATGTAGGAGTATCGTAAGTTTAGACGCCTCTCGCGGTTCAAACAAACAGGGCTGGGCAACAAACTCAAGCTCCTCCGACATTACAGAGTTTTGTTTTGCTTTATTCTCTGAGCTTCCACGTTCGACATTATGTTGTGCGTCAGGTCAAGGGTCACTCTTCCATCGTAAATCGATGTGTACGATTTATAAAGCACACATAGTGTACTAGTTATTCTAGTGGAAGCTAGTTATTTAGTCGATAAAGTTTTAAAAATTGATATTCATCTGAAAGAAGAATGTCATATACACCTAGGATGGCTTGAGGGTGAGTAAATCATGGGCTAATTTTAATTTTTGGGTGAACTATCCCTTTAATCCAGTTAAAAGCACATGGTTATGAATGGGTTAAACTCTAAACCATTACCAGTATAAAAAAGACTGACACACACACACACACACACACACACACAGAAAGAAAGAGAGAGAGAGAGAGAGAGAGAGAGAGATGCAGGGTGAGATCAAAGGATCAGTTACAGACTGTATATATATATATATATATATATCCAAATGTAGGTAAAACGTTTAGTCAAAAGTTGGTGCTATTGAGCCCCTCCTACACATCCATTTCTAAAGCTTTGCCCATGTCTACTGGCCGACAACTCTTATGTGTGTTTCGAGTTTCATGAAATTTGAAGAATGCTAAAAGTCTCAAAAACACCCAATGAGATTATTAAAGTTTGATGCATTGCCATGACAACAGTATTCAAAATATCAAGAATCCTTTTACAGGTGTACATCTGTGGTGTCTTGACATTATTCTGACAAAGTTATAAATAAGAATAAAATAAGAGAGTGATTTCAAAGCATTTTGAAAGTGACACAGTTCCAGCTGCCAGTGAAACACTTCCTGCACACACTTTGACTCACAATAGTCACATCCATGTGATCGGCCTCCAACTACGAACACACAGCTGAAGTTTTAATCAAAATCAATTAATGATGCAGAAGTTATAACACACCTCCTGATACCCTTTTTTCGCCATGAATTTGTTGCCTTGCCATGACCAAACCATTCGAGATATCAAAAATCCACTCACAATTTAGCATCCTCAATGTCTTGACTTCATGCTGACCGAGTTTGGTGGCGATCAGATGAATACCCTAGGAGGAGTATATCAAAATCGAGAGCATGCGTTTTTCAAACAAACCATAATAGCCAACTTCCTGTTGGACTTCCTGTTTTTTTTTTCTGATGAGAACTAAATATATGAAGTTTGGTTACTGTAGGTGAAGGGGTGCACTACAGAGCCCATAATACATGTAAATGTAAATATATATGGTAAATTGTCACAATCTAAACCTGCTGTTTATTGACACTAAAGCTGCACGATTCTGGATAAATTGAAAATCACATTATTATCAGAATCTCGCTATTCTCATGATTCTGAAAAAAAAAAAAAAAACTAAACAAAATAATGTGATTTACTAGATGTTCTGACAAAATGTTAATTGCTGCAGTCTATTTAAAAATGTTTAATTAATTTGAATGAAATAATTTACATCAGGATATACACATAATATAAAAAGGCCAAGACAATACAAGATCATATCAACCCAAAAGTAGCTCATTAAAAGCCTGAACAAATAGATGAGTCTTTAGTTTGCACTTAAAGGTATCAACAGAGTCAATAGAGCGCAAAGAGGGCGGAAGATCATTCCAAAGCCTAGAAGCAACAGCCTGAAAGGATCGTCACCTCTAGTACGAAAACGAGTGCGTGGAACCTTCAGCAGATTCTGATCCACAGACCTCAGATCCCGCACAGGGGTGAAAGGCTGGATCAGATCACTGATGTAAGAAGGAGCCTGACCATGCAAGGCTCTGAAAACTAGAACCAGAATTTTAAACTTGATCCTATAGGACACTGGCAGCCAATGCAGTTCTTTTAGAATAGGGGATATGTGAGTCCTCCTATTAGTACGGGTCAGAATTCTGGCTGCAGAGTTTTGCACTAATTGCAGTCGAGAGAGCTCCTTCTTGTTCAGACATGAAAATAAACTATTACAATAGTCTAAACGCGAAGACACAAAAGCATGAATGATAAGCTCCAAATCATTTCGTGAGACCATATTTCTAAGTTTAGATATTTTCCTTAATTGAAAGAAGCAGTTCCTCGTCAGCTGCTTACAGTGCTGCATTAATGACATGTCTTTGTCCAAGATAACTCCCAAGTTTCTAAGACTTGGCTTAGCAGACTGGCCTAAGTCACCCAAGTACTGTTTAATCCCTGGAATTGAAACATCAGGAGCAATAACCAGTGTTTCTGTTTTGTCTGCATTGAGCTGCAGAGAGTTATCACTTAGCCATTTTTTAATTTCAACGAGACACAGGAGCAAGGAGTTTAGCTTCCAGATCTCAGACGGCTTAAAGGAGCAGTAAAGTTGGGTGAATAGGTGGAAAGAAACATCACTGAACCTTTGTATGATCTTTCCCAAAGGGATCAAATACAACAAAAATAAAACAGGACCCAAAACGGAACCTTGAGGCACTCCACACACCAAATCCGCAGACTCAGACCTTATTTGGTTAGCTGTAACACTGAAGCTACGCCCAGATAAATATGAGGAGAACCACTGTAGAACTGACCCTGACAGTCCAACTTGATCCCTCAGTCTTCTCAGCAAAACCTGATGGACACTGGTGTCAAAGGCTGAGGACAGATCCAAAAGAACTAGAACAGTGTGTTTTCCAGAATCAGCAGACATCATAATGTCATTTGACACTTTCAGTAAGGCCGTTTCAGTAGAGTGTTGTTTACGGAAACCGGACTGAAATGACTCATGGATGTTACTTTTTTCCAGGAAAAATGTCAACTGTTCACAGACAACCTTCTCAAGGATCTTGTACAGGAACGGGAGCTTAGAAATAGGCCTAAAACTATTGAAATCCGTCGGGTCTAAACCTGCTTTTTTTAGTAAGGGCTCCACTATGGCATGCTTGAAAGCATTGGGAAACACACCAGTAGACAAAGAGAGGTTAACCATTTTGGTAACACAAGGGCCAATTACCTCAAACACTTTTTGGAAGAGCCTATAAGGAAGGACATCACATGAACAAGAAGATGGCTTCATCTTGGTCACCAGTTCCGAAATATCAGCAAACGTCACAGTCCTAAATGAGGACCACATGCTGGAGACAGGCTCAAAAACAGCAGGGGTACCACACGGCAGGGGCGGGATTTTATCCTTAATCATCTTAATTTTGTTGGTGAAAAATCCCAAGAAGGCGTTGTTGTCAGCTTCACAAAAAACAGGGGTAACTGGAGCAGCAGGACATACAAGTGCATTGATCGTGTCAAACAACACTTTTCAACCATCACGTTGTATGACGACACAAGATCCCTGAGATAGAGCCTGTGCACCTCAAGACTAGTGGATTTCCACAGGCGTTCAGTCTTTCGACACATTTGTCCAAGGGCACACTTTTTTCTGAGTAGACAAGTTAGATTTAACAGGAGCCACCTGATCCAGAATTGTTACACAGTGATTATTAAAACAGTGAATGAAATCATCCACATCGAGGCAATCCATGACTAAAACAGGATCAAACATATCAGAAAATGTATCTGCAGTATTAGCAGTGATAACACTCTGAGACCTAACTGCTGAAAGATGAATGAACGTTTTTTTCTCTTAAATTAATGATTCGATGACAAATACATTTTTAATTGTCACTTGACACTACCTAGTGGCTTAACAATAAAATGTATACAATCCTGATTTGAAGCACCAAGTTACTTTCAAAAGGTGATGCTCTACTTTGTATATAAACACTGATGTCTACGGTAGTGATCAAAGAATAAACCCAGTACTTTGTGATAATATGAATATTTGTGAACACAGAAATAACAACAGCTCAAGACATCAAAAAACAGATTATTCTGGCCCAATAACTTGAAAATAATGTGAAATGCTGCATAAAGGACATAATTTCAGAGTTTTCCCTTGACTTTTGCAGATGAAACTGGTGTTTATTGTAGGTATTGGACAGCATTCATCTATTTAGTCATTGGCTCTGAGTTTCTGGAAGACAGCACCACCTCTTGGTCAGCTCCTCTTCCCCTTACTTACAGCAGTCAATATGAAAAGCATTTGACAATACTAGAACAGTTTGGGTTTGGGTCATGCACTCTTCAGTAATGGGGGTGATAGCCTTGATTTTGATTTTGTCAGGGTTTGTTGCCACCCTTTAACTATTTTTGAGCTACTGTCAGCCCATGAGCACTCAATCTGCAAAATACCATATCCATCCTCTTCAGTTCATTTGGAGCAACCACTAACAGTTTGACCAAATACATCCAAAGCCTCAGAAGCTTATTATATTTCATAGTCTCTGCATGCTGGTTGAATTTGTATAGAGCTAAGGGTGTTCTAAATGCAGTGGGCTTTTTATCCTACTCACACAAAGGGATGTTATAAATGAAAGATATGAAGTCCATTGAACTAAATACAGTATCACCCCCAATATCAGGACCCAAGTGCTAAACTGCAAAACAGAAACTTAATTTAGAAAACAAAGAAAAATCAAGGGAAATTGTCGACTGCTCAAATAATCCCAGGACTAACTTCAACCAGCAAGGCGAAGGCAGAGAGATAAGTAATATCCAGGCAGAGGTCAGAGCCAGGTAGTCAGACAAGGGAAACAGACAGACTGCAGGGCAAACACAAGGGCAAAGTTGGAGCCAGGCGGGGGGAGGGTCAGAGCCAGATGGTCAGATCAAGGAAGCAGACAGTCGGGAGGGCAAACACAAAGGAAAGTTAGAGCCAGGCAGAAGGTCAGAAACCAGGGGTCAGTTCGGGCCTGCAACCAAAGTCAAGGGGCTTTACTGAGGGCGTTTTCACACCTGAAAGTCTGCAACAAGGTCCGAACCAAAGTTTTGATACATTGTATACATTCGGTTAGTTTTGGTTTGGTTTCACATTGCAATTATGCGAGCGCACTAAAGAACTTTACATGACGTACTTGCGTCCTGTTGTTGTCATCATCATCTATATGGGCTGCATCTTGACATTGATTGGTTTGTAAACGGCGGGTAACTGTTGTCAATTCGGCGGGTAACTTTGACAAGAATGAATGAACAGACGCATATCGTTGCCACTATACTGTTATTATTACGGCATTACTCCCTGCAGCACCAACTATACTCGAGGCTTGTTCAAATTCGCCAAATGAACTTCCTCGTTGTGCGAACATTTTATCGTCGCTGGCAGGACGCAGGAAAAATATGTGTGTGTGTGTGTGTGTGTGTGTGTGTGTGTGTGTGTGTGTGTGTGTGTGTGTGTGTGTGTGTGTGTGTGTGTGTGTGTGTGTGTGTGTGTGTGTGTGTGTGTGTGTTTGTGTGTGTGTGTGTGTGTGTGTGTGTGTGTGTGTGTGTGTGTGTGTGTGTGTGTTTGTGTGTGTGTGTGTGTGTGTTTCCGAATCAGCTGGAAGAAACGCTGTGGCAGGACTGACAGATCTGCACATAAATATTCTTCTTCAGTTGTTTAGGGGAACCACCGGAACTTCCTGTAAATGGTCTGAAAGTCCGAACCATACAGAAAATGCTTTCACACTAGAAATGAACCAAACCTTTGTTCAGTTTGATCCGGACCGAGACTACCTCTTTTCGTCTGACCAAATTTCGTCTGTTTGGTCCGGACCGTGGTCCGGGGGAGGTTTCACACCTGTAATTTTGATTCGGATCAAACTGAAAAGTCCGAAAATCCGGACCAAACAAGGTAGGTGTGAAAGGGCCCTGAGGCTAGAAGGCAAAGGCCAACAGAAGGTTGGTGCAAAACCTCGGGCAGGACAAGGCAAAGGACTGAAGCTGACACAGAACAAAAACACGACAAGACAGGGCAAGGCACTACAACGATGAAAGGGGTGGTTGAATATGATTTCACTTTTCTAACTTTAGTTAGTGTGTAATGTTGCTGTTTGAGCATAAACAACATCTGCAAAGTTACAACGCTCAAAGTTCATATTTGCTTTTAAAGAAATTGCTTTTTAAGGACTACAACAAACGGCTGGTAGGGACTACACAAGCTTCCTCCCGGGTTAGTGACATCACCAACCCTAAAATTTACATAAACCCCGCCCCCGGGACACGATTTATAGATTATCAAGACAGAATATGCTAATCAATGACTAGAAGATAACTACACATATGCTACATAAATTCACCAACTAACCATTTAGAAATGTTGTCTACATGTTGTCACTTCTTGAGTTTCTCCATCTTTCTGACTTCGGTTTGAACATAAAAGGCTAAATGTTTTTGAAATTTTCAGTGCATGTCTGTTTGAGGTAAAAGGACAAGAGCTCTTGAAGCTCCGCCCCCTGTGACGGGAGCAGCAGCTCATTTGCATTTAAAGGAACAGACACAAAAACTGCGTTTTTGCTCACCCTCAAAAAGTGACAACTTTAACATGATATATAAAAATATCTGGGGGGTATTTTGAGCTAAAACTTCACAAACACACTCTGGGGACGTCAAAGACTTATTTTACATTTTGTGAAAAGGGCATTATACAACCCCTTTAAAGAATTATATATGGATGCACAAAAAAAACTCTGGGATATGGCAAATTTACACAACACTTACTGCACAGAAAAATCCACACGTAATAACCTAGAAAACTGTCTAACAATTGATGGCTGCTCTGTCAAGTCTTTGTCGTCAGTTAAGAACCTGGGTGTGCTCTTTGATACCAATCTTTCATTTGAAAGCATTTCGAAAAATCTTTTTTTTTTTCATCTTAAAAATATATCTAAATTACGACATATGCTCACATGCTCTTAAATGACAAATGCAGAAAAGTTAATTCATGCATTCATGACCTCAAGGCTAGATTATTGTAATGCTCTTATGGGTGGTTGCCCTGCACGCTTAATAAACAAATTACAGCTAGTCCAAAACGCAGCAGCAGATCATACATTTTAAAATCTTGCTGATTACTCATAAAGCACTAAATGGTTTAGCTCCCCAGTACTTGAGCGAGCTCTTAACGCATTATAGTCCTTCATGTTTATCGTGATAATACCTAGAATATCAGAAACAACTGCAGGTGGTAGATCATTTTCCTACTTAGCACCAAAACTTTGGAACAGTCTTCCTAGCCTTGTTCGGGAAACAAACACCCCATAGAAGAAAAAAAGAAAGATGAGATCTCTTTAACATCTCAAATGTTTCTACTAGACAAAAATTAGGTTACTTTGACATCAAATGGAGACTTTTGCTTGAGTCTTCTGCTTCTCACACTTGTCTCCTGAGACAAAAACTCTAACACACTCACAATGGTCTCTTTTATAGTTTTAGAAGAGATCTCAACAACATCATATATTTATTGAGAGAAAATGAGACAAGACATGAAAGAAACATAAGAAAGAAAGAAGAGAAAAAACACCAAGATCAAGGACACACATATGAACAAACATACAATATATAGTGCAAAGAAGTTTCACAGCACTTCCCATAACATCTAATGTACTTGTTACGTCATAAGAGGAATTGCATCTATGCTTATATTAGTCTGTCTCATCCTTATTCCTTACAGCCCTGAATGTCAGCAGAGACCATGACAACTAGACGAGCCGTAGAGACAGATCCCCTGCGGAGAAGACCGTGAGAACCAGGAAAGTCCTCTGCACAGACCCTATGACCAGTTTTCTGCAGAGCTGCTTTATAGATAAACTCAACTCATAGCAGAATTGATGAACTGATTTAAACGGAATAATGAGTGCTTGCTATTGTCTTTTTAGAGCTGTTTTACAGCAGAAGCTGCACAACAAAACAGATATTTATTTAGCTATCAATTATAAAAGGAATATGGGTGTCTGGCATATTTAATAAGGTGTTTGTTTTCTCTGTGTGCATCACTTCTCTTGAGGAACAGTCTGACAGCACCTGATGAACAACCTGCTCCATTTTCTGCCAAATACTGTATGAATCGTCATACATTCACCAGCAACTTTTATACTGTGTGATAAGTTTATGTGTCCAATGGTGGAATCTGTGTGTATATTGTTAAACTATTAGAAACTATTTGTCATCGCTATTGTGTAAGAGTGAAAACTATAATAAAGAGTGAAACACCCCTTCAGGGAAATTTTTTTTTAAAATGGGAATATACTGCAAAATATAATGCGATATTACATATTACACATGCAGTACCATATTGATCACATATACATCTAGTCATCTATATATTATATGAAGTGTCTTACTGAATATAAAATTACATACATTATGACAAATTAGAAAATATATTGTCACATATTGTCGGCAATTCCTTATGTATAATTCAATATATTGTATAACATAATATATTATTCTGTATATTTTCAAATATACTGTTAAACCATTTAATATATTGATCATTCATGTATAGGGAAATATATTTTCTTTTCATAAGGGTGAGGAGTTAACAAACAGCTGTTAATAAAATGCATCACATACTGTACACCGCCAAACACGGACACACAAGATCCTGATTATCATAGGTTTCTTACTGAATAAATTATTTATTGTAGAGTGCTTGTCAAACCTAAAGTTAATATTCATATTTAAGGATCCTGGGGCCCCTGCCCTTATGAGAAGAAAATATATTTCCAATATATAAATGATTGGGTTGGGAGATTTGGGTTGGTGAGGGTCACTGGAAAGCAACAGGGCTAGTAATATTCATCATTTACTCTCCCTCAAGTTGTTTCAAACCCAAATGAGTTTCTTTCTTCTGCTGAGCACAAAAGAAGATATTTTGGACAATGTTGGTATAACCAAACAATGGATGGGACCCCATTGACTTCCATTGCATTTTTTCCCCATAGTATGTAAGGCAATGGGGTCCTCAACTGTCGACCCATACATGCTTTTTATTATAATAAGGAGGCCTTTTTACGCCATTCAATTTTGCAGGATGTTTTAATGGGACAAATACCTCTTATATCATGTCAAAAGATCAAGGCAAATTTGATTTCTCAGTCATGACCCCTTCATTTTACAATCATATAAGTTTGGGCACAATATAAGCTCTGGCAGATGTATTTTCATCAAACTGTAGTTGATGTGAGAGTTCTTGCGTCAGTGGTCCAAAGACAAACCTTTTGGAGGTGTGCAAGTAAGCTCTTTGTTTTCATCCACTCGGGCTACTTACCTTCAGGAAATCTAATTTTGAATGTCCAAGTCTTGCAACAGATTTTCTGACCCACACAGAGATCTGATCTCACCCAAGTCAGACTGGGATTACACGAAGAGACAGAAGCAATTTCCCCTAGTACTGGTGGGAGAAACAGAGCTTTTCTCGAAGCTCCGAATCAACTGAACCAATCGAAATCATTATCATTCACTGTTTTAAGAAGCTCAAAATACTACACGGTGGCGACATCTGCTGGTCAAAACATGTAAGTGTAACGAAAACGCAAACATGCAAACTGATATACAAATGAGACAATTAAGTACTGCTGTTCTTTTTTATTATACAAATAAGCCAATAAAATGTCTACATTATAACACTAATCCGAACTCAGTTAAAACGTGTAGACGTTAGTTCAATGGGTTCGCTGAGATCGCGCCTCCTAACGCCAAATCTTTGAAATTACAAGAAGAAGAAGAAAAAAAACATGGCAGCCTCCTTGCTGGTGAGTTCAACTGTCCTGCGTGTATACATTTCATTTATTGAGGAAATTGTTGCTGTTGTTTTTCTCTCCATAACACACGCCAGAGTTTTACATTTCAATTGGTTAATTTTATAATCGAGTCACTTGTGCATAGTTCTATACTAGCAAAAAAAACTAGCAAAATGCTCGATGTTACCATGTTTATACCATGGTAATGTAATGTTTTGTTGTTGTTTTGTACCTGGTAACGTTACCATGGTGTTATGAAGTAGCTACCTAAAGTGCAATGTCAAGGAATCAATTCATTCGATTCAAATTCAGGAATTAAATCAATTCCTGAGGCACAATTACAATATATGCATATATATATATATATATATATATATATATATATATAATGTATGTATGTGTATATATATATATATATATATATATATATATATATATATATATATATATATATATATGTATGTGTGTGTATGTATATATATATATATATATATATATATATATATATATATATATATATATATATATAAATATTTCAAAGAAACTGCTCCAAGTGTCATTTTCAGCATTAATTACCCATAAACATATTAATCCAGCTCCACATATGAGGTATTTTCAGAAATATTAGATGCAGGTAATCAATGTTTGAAATGCCACCTATAGAAATGAATTCATCTCATGTTCCAGCTCATGAATTGAAAGAAGGCTGATTGTTCAGAATTATAAATGGTAACGTAAATGTCATGGAAATTGCCATTATTTGTCACCGTACCATGATGATAATGCCATCTGATCTCCCATCCATGAAACCACAGTACTTCTGTGAGGGCTAAATTCATGCTACAGTTTCACATACTAAATATTATTAGTCTAAGTTTCATCAAACATATGTTGTTGTTAACTGGATATGCTTTTTAATCTGAAACTTGTTCATCTTCTTGGTAGCATCATGTTGTAAATGCTCTTTATGTCTCATATATTGTCTCTTTATGTAAGTCCCATGGCATGAGGAGATGTTCAGCACACGCCTGTGCTGCTGCTGCTGTCAGGAGGGGTTTGAGTTCAGCTGCTCCTCCATCCGTCTTCACCAGGCTCTTATTAAATCTCAGTCGCTACTTCTATGATGTGGAGCACATTGTAGGTTGGAATGACTGGGCGAGGACGAAATTGGTCAGAAGCAAGAATACGTAAGTGCCAGTGTATGTGTGCTCAGATGTGTTATTGTCTTATTTCTCAATAGAATATTGCACTGTAAATGAAAACCATTTTTGTCATTTTTTATTTACTTATTTCTCTCTGCTGAAATGTTGACTTTACGGTTTTTTTTCTGTAGGTTTTTTGGTTATGCACAGCAGAGGTTTGGTGATAATATAGGAGCGGCCTATTATATTCTGACTCTCAGAGGGAGCTTCAGGTAAGAGTCCATGATGTGACACCCCTTTTTTATATCTTTTTTTTTTTTTTTTTTGTCTGTTAATCAATTAAAAACTTCATTAAAATGAAATTCAAACATTCATTAAATGAATACACATTTTACTGCTGAATATTTTTTGTGAATTAAAGTTAATTGAGGGCATAAAGTCTGAAGTCATTATGAAGAAAAAACAATAAGGTTTCATTCGTTAACATTAGTTAACTACATTAACTACAATGAACAATACTTCTGCAGCATTCATTCATCTTAGTTAAAGCTGCCGTCGGCAAGTCTGGCAGATTGGGTCGATTAGCCAAAATTTTGAATGTTTACAACTCTCATGCCCCTCCCCACTACCAGCGAGCACCCTCCCATCGAGGTCGTGCTCGTCAGTGCGTCACTGTGCGTGTGTACCTGATTTTCTGTGAACGCGTCCGTCTCTTCAGCATCTATCAACACCATGGACTCGGAGGTAGGCTGCCCTGGCTAATCTATCCATAGATAGCAATAACCGAGGAATTGGAAGCTTGTTAGTAGATTTTCTCTCCGCCATCACGCTTCATGCAATCTCCAGGCGAACTTCAGGCGTTGGCGTGTGCATGTGATATTAACGTGCGCGAGTGAGGGGGATCTGTGGCGTGTGCACGACCTGTGATTGACAGTCAGATCTCACACCCCCCTGCGCTGATTGGACCTGATGAAGCGGGAGCGCTGGATTTTTGCAAAACAAATAACACGCTCCAGGTGGAGTTAGAAGCTCGGGTTTTTTTCTAAAACCACCTTATTTATGTTGTTCTGTCGGATTATAGTGTCGATTACACTGAATATGATCAAAAAAATGTTGCCGACGGCAGCTTTAATGTTTATCTCAGATTAATACATTTATGGTGTTCCTCGCGTGGCGCTCAAAAACGGCTGACATTTTTTTATTTCAATCAAATGAATTTACCTTACCATTTATATTTACTATTTATTTGTAGGGAATTTTATGGTACTAAAATATATTTATACAGTAGTTATAATCCATTTATTAACTTTTTGAGCATAGACCTGAAAATGAAATGTCCAGCTTAAACTGTGATGAATCTTGGATGCTTTTGAGCACAGACTTAAGTTGGGTCTCTTTTTAAAGAAGACACTTCGCAGTGAAAAAAAAAAAGGTTTAAAAAAAACATTTATTAAATAGCCATGAATTTATTAAACAAGTTGTGTTCCAAATTTGAGTTTTATATATGTGAGAATGAGCTTTCAGTAAGATTTTGTTTGTACCAAATGTTTCCACTAGATGAAATTCACTTCCCATTCATTTCCAATGCGGTCATTTTTGTACAAGTGTGACTATCTTTTTCATTTAACCTATTTCATTTGAATATTTTTTCTTTTGTGTTCACATAGCAAGTGCCAAAACCTTTACCAAGTTTCATGCCATTCTAATGAACTAACATGAACATGATATTTATTTTTTTAAGCAACATTATCAAAGGTTAATAAATGATGTAAGAGAATATTGTTCATTGTTAGTTAATGTATTAACTTTTGTTAACAAATGAGACCTTATTGTAAAGTTTTACCCTTGAAATGAAATCCTTGAGTAGTTTAGCTTAATATTTCATAATTATTTCAAACAAAACTGCTTAATTACTATTTGTCTGCCGAATCAAAATATGTGGTGCAGGGAAAAAGGCAGGAAATGAGATCATAGAGAGTGTTATGGACAGTAAGTCCTTAAAGGGATAGTTCACTTTTCTGTCATCATTCACTCACCCTCAAGTTGTTTCAAACCTGTATGAGTTCAACCCTTGTGTCTCTAGATTTGCAGGCCAGTCTGAATGGTTTCGTCCAGACTCGAGAGGAAGATTCAGCTATGACTTCATGAGCACACCTGACGCACAAATAGAGGAAGTAGATCTGAGTGGCACTATAATAAACCATAATGGACTTGACAACCTTGGTAATCAACTTCTCCTGATGTCTCAGCCTTTGACTAGTCAATATGAAATCCTTCCTTATTATGAAGCCAAATTATGTTTCGAGATTCAGACGGCAAAGCAGCAGCTAATATACTTTTTGTTCTTGGTGTGAATGGGCCTTAACACATTCTTATCAATAAATGCAGTTTACATCTGTTCTGGGAGTTGTCATGATAGATGTTGAACAGTATAGACGTAGCCAACAGAAAATCCCTTCCTGAATCAAATAGTAACAAAACATATGATCCATATGAAGATTATGAAGTGTTCAGCTGCTAGTAAAACATATTGTTGTGGTGTATTATTGTTCTCTGGCTCACTCAAACAAATTGTCTCTTCTCAGTAAAGCAGAATAAACTGCAGAGTCTCTCTCTGCGAGGATGTCCTGAAGTGGACGACTGGTTTCTTGCTCGTCTTCATGTCTTTGGAGAAAGTCTGGTGGAGTTAGACGTGTCGCACTGCCCTTGTGTCACTGTAGGAGGTCTCGCTGCATTACAAAACCTCAGGTGATCAGTCTTCACTTGGGACTTATGCCCGAAAATACTGTTTTAGTAGTCCTTTGGTTTTTATTTCAGTCTGACATGTGTCCCAAAATATTTGTAGGGCAACAAATAACCAAATCATACCTTGTATGTTTTTTTAAACCTCATTTTCTGTGTTATTTGATCTGTCTTTACTCCACAGAAAGCTACAGCGTCTGGATATTTCGGGACTTGCCCGGCTTCAGAGTCCAGGCCTGGTCCGGATTCTGCTGGAGGAAATGCTGCCGCACTGTCGGGTCACTGGAGCTGAATACGAGCAGGGCCTGATCCAGCCAGACACCCGAGAGCCAACAGAGGAGGATCATGAAGCTTCCGCAAACACTGGAGTCAGACATATATAAACTACATGGCTGAGTTATGGTGTTGCACCCATGTATGTTCTGTGTACTTATATTTAACTGTTGTAAAATACATTGTTCTTTTGAGACAGACACAATAAAGTTTTATATGTAAATGTTGAGAACTTGTTCTTAAAACATGATTTGTTCCTTATAAACCGCTGCTTTTCCACTTGCACTTTTCTTACAGTGTACTTACCACAAAACCAGTGTAAGGTAACTACATGGGTTAAGGTTAGGACGCAGTTACTAGTCAACAAGTACATGGTATGTACATGCAAAACTGTAAAATAAAGTGCTACCACTTTCCCTAATGAAACAGCACTGTGGTGGTACATGGTAATACTATGGTACCATCCATAAAAGGTGTTGAGTCTAATTAGTCAGGTGGAGTAAATCCTGTAATCCTTTTTATAGAGGTGTGAGGATATTTAAGTGTTAGACAGACTGAGGCACATGCAATGGAAAGGTGGATGAAGAAATCTCGCTATAGGTAATGTTTTTCTTTAATGTAAATATTTGAACAATCTACTTTCAATCAAAAAAGATGACTACGGTTTGTAAATTGTCCTTGAAACACATGTTTTGAACTAATATAATATAAGAACAAATCATTAGTTTCCACCCGGAAGATCTGATCAATAAATTGTAGACAACTATTATGTATAAATAATATAGAATTGTAAATAATGGTAATTTTCACGATAGCCGAACTGGGCGTGCACGTGAGGCCCAAAAGCTGTTTCTAATTATTCAGATTCGATAAATAGATAAAAATTAAATGGCTATACATTTTCAGTTTCATTATACCGGTGTACATTATTTATGATCGACACTTGTGCGAAGCAGAGATGGCATGTCATGTGATGCGTGTTACTTTTCTCATCACTGTCAGGAAGGACCAATCACAGTCGTTTGTGATCGCTAGATCCGTGTTTTAATTTGATATCCATTACAAGGGCGGATTTTCATATGTCAGGTCCATTCCTTTACATTAATGAATTTAAATGATCGTACTTTTAGCATATATGTTTCTCCAAAAATATAATTAATTGATTTAAATGGCAATCTGAGCCTCCATGCGCCCCCTTGAGGAATAACTGTATATGTGCCATATTAAACATTTACTATCAACATTAGCCAAGCCACCCAAAGAAATATTAGCGACGCACACAAGTAATTGTCCCTTTAATAAAAACAGTGCTGTCATCTCTTAACTTTATGTGTTTTGGAATTGTATAGTACTGTTTGAAAGCGGATAGATGTCTGAAGGTAATATAATTATGCCTTTGTATATATGGGTGTTGTCAGATCCAGTTAGCCTTTAGCAAAAGAGAAAGCTAAGTGTGCATTGGAAGTTTTTCGCTGTTTGTGTGATTGATATTTGTTATTATGACAGTCACATCAGTGTGATATGATTTATTGTGTCCTGTAGAGGTTTCTAAAAGGGCAGAAGAGGAGGCTGAGATACCAGATCTCGAGGTAAATAACCATGAGTTGTTATTATGATAGAGATGAATGTTTGTATTTATTAAACAAAATAAGTTCATTATACCTGGCACACGAGTCACGACACTAAAAACATCATTATACTAATCAAGGACATTTACCTGACTAATAACCATGTAATTTGGGGCTTTTAAAAAGCTAAAACACCTTTTTTTTGGACCTTGGAAATACATGGTACTTTGAAGTGCTCTGAAGTATTTATCAAAATACCATGGTATTACCATTTTGTGCCATCACTTTACCATGGTAGTGCTACAGTATTATTATTATTACCATACATATCAACATTATTATTGGCCTATATTTTTCAGTGGTTAAAAGTTAAGTAAAAATAAAATAGTAAAAATATATAATAATTAATTTAATTAATAAAAAGGTTTGTTTTACAAAATATGTACAAAAAAAAAAAATATTGAAAAGCTGCCAATAGAATTTGAAACTGACATGAATGGAACTAATACATCTGTTAATCAAGCCGGCATCATTATCAACCAATGCCAATATTTTTAAAAAGGCCAAATTTCAGCCATATATTAGTATATCAGTCATATTTTTCTAGTGTTTTTTTCTTTCACAAAACGTGTGTGTATATATAGGAGATGAATATGTTAGACAAACATGAGACAAGTCAATTTAGCAAACATCCACCATGTACAAGTTCACACTTTATTTCTTACTCCTAATATATTATTAAGACATTTTTTAATAGTGAGTGTTTTCTATTATTGGAGTGGATTGGTAATCTCTGTAATTCTTTTTGTAACTTTTTTTGCAGGGTCAGTCTGACGACAGCAGTGACGAAGGCGAAGCTTCAGGAGACACTGAGAGTATGTGTCAAGGAATTTCTCCCTTAAGTACATCTAAAGAGCTCATGTGATCTTAGCTAAAGTTCGATGTTTTTCAGTGGATTTCCTGCGCAGTCTCTTCTCACGGACCCTTGGCCTGAGTCCTGGAGAGAAAGTCTTGGATGAGCTGACCCTGGATGGGGTCGCCCGCTACATCCTGAGTGACAAATGTGAGTTGACTTCTCAGATGAGGGTGGTAGGTGTGAAGTGTGTCATTTTTTCGATGTTAAAATACTCTATTATATTCCATTCAATATGTACAGCCAACTATAAGAAAGCCAATTGAAGGTTGTCTTCCTGAAACAGTGTTAACATGGTGCTGTGAAAACATGGCTCTGTTTGAGGAGTCGGTTGTTCAGGAAGTTTGATGTGTCTGTCTGTGTCAACAGGCAAGAACATTATCTGTATGGTTGGAGCTGGAATATCTACATGTAAGTAAATATCTTATCATAAAATTACATTTTCTTAAATTAAGCATAGTTATTTTTAAATAGATCATATTTTTAAGACCTGTTATAATGACAGAGCCCTTTTATAACCTCTGGCTAAGTTTTCTTGCTTAAAAGCAGTCATAATTTAGTTTTTTAGACCATTTCCTATCACTGATCCTTAAAATTAAACAGGCTATAATACTTGTAGTATTTTCTGCTGCTGTATTTTATTGAGTTCTGAAAAAAGCAAGATTATTGGTTTCTCTGAATGGGTTTTAGTAAAATCAACATTTTTGTTTTATTCTATAAACTACTGATAGCATTTCTTTCCAATTTCAAATAAAATATTGTGATTTAGAGCATTTATTGGAGAAAATAACAATTGGTCAAAATAACAAAAAAAAGATGCCAGACCTAAAATAATGCAAAGAAAACAAGTCAAGTCACCTTTATTTATATATAGCACTTTATACAATAGAGATTGTATAGCTTTACAGTGATCAACTAGAAAATAATGATTCAATGACAATTGTGAAGTCAGTTCAGTGTTGATTCAGTTTGGTTCAATAACTGTGTAAAGATAATCAATTATGGAAAGAGTTCAATTCATCTATAAAGCAGCTCTGGAGAAAACAGTGATATCAGTGCAGTCAGGTCAATAATATTGCAGAATATTAAGTCTTGATCTTTCTGCAAATAAATGAAGAAAATGCAGTAGTAGTTTATAGAATGAAACAATAAAAAAAAAATTTGTACTCAAATAAATACAATCTGTATAAATAGTAAATCCAGATACACTGATCATTTTGCAGTGGTCTTATTTTTTTTCAGAGCTGCATGAATATATTCTGTAGATGCAAATGATCTGTGGTCATACTATTTTAATTTTAAATGTATTATTATTGACTTTATTAATGACTTTTTTATTAAAGGTACACTGTCACATTTGGCCCTCTAGCGGTTAAAAATCAAAACTGCATGCTTTTTCCGGAAGAACGTTGTTTTGGTTGTGCTTCATCTCTGCGTGACTGTGTGGATGAATATTATTCTTCTGCTAATAAAATATTCACTACTAGGCTTAAGAGATTATATAACCAGTTTAGATGGAAAGCTGGCTAGCTGAAGACGTTACTGTAGCTTTACCCATTGATGCTTTACAATGAACTCCGTTAGAGAGCTACATATGGCAGCTTATCTGTTCAGTTAAATACCTTACTCACCTGTTGAGAAATAAAAAAGCCATCTCTGCATCGCTTCTACAACATTTCAAATCCCTCGGTTCTCGCCATCTCTGAAAAGCCAATCCAGTGTTGGTTCTTGTTTTATTACGAGCTCTGTTGCGTTCTCTTTTTCTCCAGCGGACTCTCCTCTATTCGGCATTTGTTTAAAACACGTGATTCCCCGGAGGTTGGAGATTTATCTGCTCCATGTCAAGCTTTCTCGCTCTTTGTAACAACTAACTTACGACACTCCCACACCATACACACGTCAAAGTAGCCGGAGCAACCTCTCTCTATTTACGGATATGATGAAACAATCACGGGCGAGTGACATGTTCGCAATTTTCTGTAAAAACCATCCTGTCAGGTCTAAAATATAAACGCTTATAATTGCTTACCATAGGGAATTAGGTTAAGACAAAAACACGTTTTGGAAGAAGGACTGATGATGTATTGACTCATTATTTAAATTGTGTTAATTTTAACAAAAAAAGTTACATAGTGTGCCTTTAATTAACCTGTAAATTATTCATAATGTAGCTGCTGGAATCCCAGATTTCCGATCTCCTGGCACTGGTCTATATGCCAATTTACAGAAGTACAACCTGCCTTACCCAGAGGCCATCTTTCAGATCGACTATTTCAAGGTCTGATTGTGATTCTGAAGAAATGCTGCTGTCTTACTCTCATTGTTTGTCATCTAAGAGGACATAAGTCATATTTGAAAGTATTTTTCCATTCCCTTTTTCCAGAAACATCCGGAGCCCTTCTTTGCTCTGGCCAGAGAGCTCTACCCAGGACAGTTTAAGGTAGTTTATGAATCTTCTCTCTTCTCTCTTCTCTTTTTATACTCTTTTGTCTTAAATTGTTTTAGTTTTTTTTTCTTCAAATGGAAAAATCCTGCAAACTTTACAGTGTGGTTTCATTTGTTAACATTAGTTAACTACATTAGTTAACTTAAACTAACAATGAACAACTTCTATAGCATTTATTCATCTTAGTCAATCTCAGCATTATTAAAATCCAAAGTTATTTAAAGTGGGTAAATGTAAAAGAACTTCATCAAAATTGTTTGAATATGCCACAGTTACTGCAGCAGTTGGTACCATGAGATCTATAAATGTATGAAGTTTGGTTACTGTAGCTGAAAAGGGGTGCACTACAGAGCCCCTCAAATACAACCATATAAAAGGTTGCCCATGTGTGCTAGGGCCCGGTCCTGATGGCCGACGATTCCAACGTGTGTGCAAAGTTTCAAGAGTTTTTGAGCATGTTAAGGGCACCAAACGTGCCTGAAAGTTTGAAGGTTTGCCATAGGAAAACTATAGGGCCCTTCACCCCTTAGGCTTGGACCCTAATAAATGCTGTAAAAATCTATTGCTCATTTTTAGTTTATGTAAGTAAATGCATTAACTAATGTTAACAAATGAGACCTTATTGTAAAGTCTTACCAAAAATCCAATTTTAGACAGCAGTGTGGAATAAGTATTTTTTTTTTAAATACCAGTCATTCAATTTGCAAGCATAGAATAAACAAATCGAACAAAATAAAAAAATGTTGACGTACACATTTCATTATTATTATTTTACACATATTACATGGTCTTCTTTGTCATGTCATGAGGTCAGAAAGGCACCACATACAAATAATGACCCATCTAATACTGTGATGAATGTAGTTTTGACTGTTGAATGCGCTTTGGTTTCTCCAGCCCACAGTGTGTCACTATTTCATGAAGATGCTGAAGGACAAAGGCCTACTGAGTCGCTGTTACTCTCAGGTAAGACAGTGTTCGGCTGCATATATTGAATACGCACTTACTTTGCGAGCGAAACAATAATATATGTATATTATACAATTATTATTGTTATTTTTTTTCAGAATATCGATACTCTAGAGAGAGTTGCCGGTCTGGAAGGCGAGGACCTGATTGAAGCTCATGGCACATTTCACACCTCTCACTGCGTGAGCTTCCTCTGTCGTAAGGAGTACTCCATGGACTGGATGAAAGGTACAGGATTGAACACTGACATGTCTCTGCGGTCTCAGTTTTAAACGAGATGTGGGAATGTTGTTTCGCTTCACTATTCTTATTCCATGTTTCTGACTCGCAGATAAAATTTTCTCTGAAGATATTCCTAAGTGCGATTCCTGTGGAAGCCTGGTCAAACCTGGTAAGAGCAATCATTTCTAAGAACAAGAATAATATCTGGAGCCTTTTCTTTTTCTTATTAGAATTAGTTTTGGATTCAACAACAACAACAACAACACCACAACAACCTTTATTTATAAAGCACATTTAACACAATACAAATTGATCCAAAGTGCTGTACATAGTGCATAGCAGGACTACACTATAAAAAACAACAATTACACGTTTCCAAAAGCTAAAGAATAAAAATGTGTTTTCAGAGTAGATTTAAAAATGTCCAATGAAGGAGCAGACCTCACATGATAAGGGAGAGCATTCCAAAGCTTGGGCCCAGCCACAGAAAAGGCCCGATCACCCTTTAATTTGTAGCGACTTCGTGACACATTTAAAAGCAAGTGATTTGAAGATCTAAGTGCCCTAGCAGGACAGTATGGCACAATAAGATCACAAATATACCTTGGTGCACAGCCAGACAACGCCTTATAAACAAACATAAGGATCTTAAAATCAACTTGAAACTTAATGGGAAGCCAGTGAAGGGATGCCAAAACAGGAGAAATATGATCCCTCTTTCTAGACCCAGTCAAAAATGTCTTGCAGCCGCATTTTGCACAATTTGTAATCGAGATAGTGAAGATTGAGGAAGACCACAATAAAGAGAGTTGCAATAGTCTAATCGTGATGTTGCAAATGCATGAATTGCACCTTCTAAATCTTTGCTTGAAAGAAGGTTCTTCAACTTTGCAATAGATCTTAAATGGAAAAAGCTTCCTCTAATAACCGCACTAATTTGTTTATCAAAAAATAGTGAAGAGTCAAAGATCACTCCAAGGTTTTTGATTTATTTGCATACATTTGTTGAGAGAGGACCTAACTGGGCTTTCAGAGCAGGAGAGGAATCTGCCGGAACTATTCAAGACATAGTTCACCCCAAAAATGATAATTCTGTCGTCATTTATTTACTCTCATATTGTTCCAAAACTGTATGGTTTTCTTTCTTCCACAAAACACAAAAGATATATTGCAGAATTCCTTTAGCATACAAATAAATTGAATATGGAATGAAACTATTTTTATGGTATAAATACCATACCATACAAGCTTAGTGTGAGGAACAGTCCTATTGTCACTCCGTCATTAAATTGCTTTCATTGGTGACTAGTCTCTTTTTATATTCTGATGGTTTTAGCCTCTTTGTGGATATATTTCTCGTCCTTTTTTAGATATTGTGTTTTTTGGGGAGAATCTACCTGCCCGATTCTTCACTTCCATGAAAATGGTGAGAATTCAGTCCATCTTTAAGGTCGAAGCCAGTCATTCCACATTTTCAGTTCAACTCTTACTGTCATCCCACTGTGTACCGCAGGACTTTCCTCGATGTGATCTTCTCATCATATTGGGCACATCCCTACAGGTTCAGCCGTTCGCATCACTAGTCAGTAGGTAAGCATGTCTCCAGGTATCCAAATTAATGTGCATTAAATTCACAAATTAAATGAAAATGAATAATGTTGGTTAATTTGATTTTTCCAACAATTAACATTGAATGATGCGCATCGCTAGCCTGGTCCTACCAGAATCTCGTACATTTCATTTGTACATTTCTATTGGATCTGCCCAGAGCCACTCTGGATCTGCCATAACCAATCGCTAACGTTTGGTCGTGACGTAACCCTACAACTCAAACTAGCGCACAACCTCAGCGTTCTCTGCTCTGCTCTGTTCACTGATTGGACCGGTTAAAATTTGGCCGGAGAAAACCCTCGAATATACCGCAAACCCAGACGGAGTACTGAAGGAAAATGAAAATTGAGCGGAAGAACGTAGGAGGGCGGAGCCAGGCTAGCGCATCGCATCGCATCAAAAATAGAATTTTATGCAAGTCTGCAGTTGTTTAAATCTCTGACTCATTTATTGTCTTATCTCTAGAGTGTCAAACAGCTGTCCTAGACTGCTCATCAATATGGAGAAAACCGGACAGGTCTGTAATTGCTAATCTAATTATAATAAACATTTGAATGAAACAAATTCGTTTTATAATTACATTCTTGCATTACGTGTCTTTCTCCGACAGTCGGAATTTGGCATGGGGTTGTTCGCTTTTGGAGGAGGAATGGACTTTGACTCAGATAAAGCCTACAGGTGAGGCCTCCAGGTATTGTCATGTTAAACAGCGTGTCTTTTTGAGGCCTGTTCACACAAAAAGCAAAGCTTAATGCTAAATGCTGAAGTATCCCTTTAGTCTATTTTTCATGCTGAATAATGATCTTTTACATTTTTATTGCTAACACTTATGTCATAAACACCTTGTAAAACTTTGAATTGAGTTGATATAATCCCTCTATATTTGTGTCAATATATTGCAATTGATCATGCTTGAGACACACAGACTTCAACATGCAAAGTAGCTATACTAAGTCAAGAGTAAATCTACAGTAAATTATAAAGTACTCAGTTCTTTTTTAGTTACTAGAACTCTTGTGTAAGTGAAGTATTCAAACTAAGTATTTGTCAGTACAACATATTCCTATTTCACTTTACTTAGTTTTCTAAGGCATTTGGTTTGCATGCTTTAAGTTTAACTAATTAGATTTTACAGTGTAACAAACTATTCACACTATTCATGACATGATACTGAATTTAAGCAGGTACAATATATAGTTAATTGACTTAAAACTGTGCTATTTGTGTGCTATGCGTGTTCCTAGGATTTACTATTGATATAATAGGATATTGAACTTAGTTACATTATTTGATCAATTTAGCTCTGTTAATGCAAAATCATTTTTGAATGATTTGTTATTAATTTTATTTCAGGAAAAAATAAATATATATATTTTTATCTGTAATATAGAATTAGCTATTGAAAATTGACCACAAAATTGGAATTGTGCTTGACGTGAGGAAACATATGATTTTTTCAGTTCAGCATTAACCTTTGATATGATAAAAAAAAAAAAAGGACTTTATGAAATACAGGCACAAATGGCATGTGACAAATGACTCTGTAAGGGGATTAACAGGACTCACACAGGAGTTCGTAGGCCGCCCGTTTACAGTTACAAAGATCACAGCAGTTATACCCCACACACACACGCGCACACACACACACACACACACACACACACACACACACACAGCAGTTATACCCTACACCAAGGTCTAAGCTACATCCTTGCTTCAGGTTAAATGATTCTCATTGGCTAAGAAATAGATAAACATAGTAATTTTCCACACATATACAGATAGACTGAATCATATCATCATTGATTATGCAGCTGACACTCGGACCCTGAAGTTAGGCACGTTGTGACCTTCCAGTTCTCAGATCTGGGTTGCTGGGCGCCAACATGTCCCGAACAACAACTCAATCATTTTCCAATAATGCAGTTGTTCCTTAACCTGTAACCAAGAACACACACACCGACACACAGCTTCTTCAAGCTTGGATTTGGCCAGGCTCTAACTCTAAACAGGAGAGTATTCTCAAAACATCAAGATAATGCGTTCTTTCTCTCAAGGAGAGGACACTTTTAAATAACACCGTAAAGTAAAGCTTTAACTGAGAAATGGTCCCTTAAACTATAGACTTCAATGACCTTAGTTGTCAGGGTACCCTAGAAAAGATATCAAAGATATCATTCAGATATCAAATACAGACATTAGAGAATACCTGAAAAGAACATTTCAGTGATCACACTGGTAACTTCTATAACAAAGTAAAATCTCATAAGCCTAGAGATGTCATTAAACTCATTTGATATTTAGAAGGAAAAATATTAATACCTTGATTATAATCACTCATTAGATATACATTTAAGCAGCAGTAGATTCCAGATTTTCCCCTTCAGCTCATGTATACAGTACTCCATTATACCCCACTATTGAATATACCAAAAAACATAAAATGTCTTAAGTATTTCCAAACTTTTAAAATGGCAGGTGGTGTGAATGAGCATTTAGACACGTACATGTATAAGTGTGGTTTGCGAAGATTGACTTTATTGATCGTTCACAGAGATGTGGCTCACCTGAGCACCTGTGATGACGGCTGCATGGCTCTTGCCGAACTGCTGGGCTGGAAGGTAAATACAATAAATATTCACATTCACATTTAATTTAAATCAGTAAAAATGTTCCCTTCTTAAACTGTTTGTTGCATGAGATGTCAACCTTTTTGGTTTCAGGCAGAGCTGGAAGAGATGGTGAAGCGTGAACATGCTTTGATTGACAGCAAAGATGATAAAAAGAAAGACAAGGAAGCCAATCAGAGCTCCAGAAGCACTGGGGCGGAGCCTGTGAAGGCTGACAAGACAGAATAACCAATCAGAGCATGCAGAGGGTTTGCATGGCAGTCCTATTAGATCTCCGTAATTCACTCCACTCTGGCCTTCAAGTTCTCGTATCTACTGTCCATCATGTTTTTCTGTTTCTCTGAGCTGTTTTCTCTGTAATAGCAATATAGATGCTATAGAAATCGTATAGAAACCACATAGAGCTCAGACAGGAACAGTGAGACAGATAGACAGCAAATACTTTAGCAGAAGTGTGGTGTTCTGCTTTGGCCAAGAGACTGCTCTGACAAAAACAGTTTGTGAAACACAATTATAAAAAAAACATGATGCTTTAAATGTAATTTTTTAAAGCTGATAAGCATTACACTTGGCTTTATCACATAAGGTCTCGTTTAATCTTGCAAAAGCAAATGTGTCTGAAGCCGCAGGGATGTGGCGTGTTGTGTCAAATGAGACGCACAGGCTAACTTGGCTGTTGGCTTGAAAAGTTATTTATGGGTGAAACAGGAAAACATGTTGAGGTCACATTTAACAAAAAATATATTCTACATAAAGAAAATGAAGCGTACTTTAAGGACCATGGAGATTTTTTTGCACTGTGACATTTTAATTTAAACATTGAGTGTTACTTTTCACCCTTTTAAAAATAGTTTTTAATTATTAACAAAAATTTAACTTAAATTAAATAGAATTTATAGAAACTTACAAAAGCTGTACAACAAATGATAGCATGCTGTATACATTTTTTACCATTTAGATGCAATAGTTGTTGTTTTTTTGCACTACTATAATGAGATTTACATTTATTTGCGTTATGAAATGCATTTGCGTTAAGTCTGAGGTAAATTCTTAACAGGTTTCATGATATTCAACATAATTTTAATGAGGGTGTACCTTGTCAATGAGACTTTTCTTTTTTGTGCAATCATTTGTAGACTTTAGTAGACTATAATGTTATATTTTTAAAAGGGTTAATTAATTGTTTCTTTTAATGAATTATTAATAATATGCAGAAAACTATTCTAATACATTTGGCTGTTTTTTTTCTCCTCTTTTTTTCTTTTTTTCTTCTGATGCTTATCTTTGGTTTGGAATGATATCCACCCTATGCTTCAGTTGTGTAAGAGGAAGTTGGCCCAGTAGTGTTTTACAACATTACTATCATATCTGATTGAGCCCTACGCAACCTTATTAGGAAACAAGAACAAGTTTTGTATGTATGCATGTGGTGTGATGTTATCAAAAGGCATTAAAGCTACATAACACCAACAAGCCAACTATTAACCTTATTTTATGTGTCAGGCAGGGCTGGAGTCTGGACTGGCCGATACATCTCATACTCATACATAATATTTATTATCATTATTATTATTATTATTATTTTTACGGCCCATAAAATTTGTACATCGGCGGCCCATTCGTTTTGTTTTGTTTTGTTTTGCTTAATTGGCGGCGCTGGGTTTGTGCCGGTGTAATGCAGTGGTAAAAAAAAGTCAGTGTTAGTTTTTTTTTTTCTGACAGACCAGCCCATGAAACACGTAGATCAGCAGCCCATTGGTTCTTTTCTTGATTGACACTGGGCTGGCCCAATCACAACTTTAAACGAGTGAGCGAGCGTGCAGCAGTGTCAGTTGTATCTGTCAAAATAGTCTGCGAGATAGAGAAGAAACGCAAGGAAAGTGCAGAGAAATAGCGTGAAAAAATTGAAACAGGCCCTTAAAGCAGATACTGTAAAATGTGTCAAAATATATGTTTTCTGCCCTTCATCAGCTCCAGTGATGATGATGATAGTGAGGAGGATCAGGAGAGAGATGAGAAAGTGTAGAGCCTGCGGTAAGCAGAACTAGGCCCTGTCCCAAATGGCGCACTTCATGTCGGTCTTGTGGACTTGAATTGCGCGTGCTCGCTGAGTCTACGAGTCCGTAGGCCGTCCCATTCAGCATTTTATCGCTCTGAAGTGTGCTCAGCAGCGCCCCCTTTGTACCCTTGAAGCGGTCTTCCACGAAGCCCGCATAGAAGCAGGCTCCACGCACTAACTACCCAGGAATCCTTGCGAAAGGCCAATCAGACAACAGATGGGAGGAGATTTCACTCACGGATAATTGTTGACATGGCTGAGAAGAAAATATGACTGTTTTTATGACCTAAATGTACATTTTACCAGTTGTTACCTACAGTTTATACAAACATTATGGTCATCGAGCAGTGGTTGATGTCTCAAACATAATAATAGCGCGTTTAATAATATGATCGCATTATGATTCATTAAATAAATAGAACCGAATGTCAGGGCTTCACTGAGTCATATATGTAAACATAGTATGAATATTGAAACCTGTAAATTGAAAAAATTATGTTTAAATTATGTTTTAAAATTGTAATCTTAGTTCAAATGGAACATTATGTATTTTTATGTTCAACTGTATACATCATTTAAATAAGCATGATGTATCTATTGTCTAATGCCCAGGTGATATGCACAATATCAAAATATAGAACTGTAAAATTAGGCTGTGTAGTTGACATGGAGATAAGACGTCGGAGCGCAAAAATGTGATTTCTCCTGTCCAACAACAACCAGACCGTTATTTCCGGCATGCCGATCGAGTCTGTCCCAAAAATACCTCTCAATGCGCCCTCGTGGACTCGCACCAAGGGCCCTATAGGTCTGCACTACATGACGTCACCAAAGTGTGGACTCTGAGGAAGTCCACAAGTCCGGAGTGTGCCATTTGGGACAGGGCCCTACTTTCAAAACACTTAAGCTGTCATGATCGAGTGTAGGAACCCATAACCCAGTTACAGATTATTTCCACATTGCATAGTTGACGATTACATAGACAGTATATAAAGACGATTACCGCAATTCACTAGAAATTTAATGAGAGGCGTTTGTAAACCATGTTTTCCGCCAATATAAAAGCTTGCAGCAGTTTGCGTCAAAATAAAAGATCATGTGCTTATCTCTTTCAAGTATAGAAATTGGTACAAAACTAATTATGAAAGTTTCCTTTATTTTTTAGTGCATTTGTTTTACAAAATATGGCTATTACTGTCATTGGATTAATATTATAACTATTATTATGTAGTGTGTAATGTAAATAGACACTGTAACTAAAAGAGGTTTGAATTTTTCGTTTAATTTGCACACTGAATATGGGTTGGAGCTTTTAATTTTGAACTCTCAAAGTGCACCAGATTGATGAATTTAACATTAAAATGCACAAAATTTTCTCACGGGGGGCATGCCCCCGGACTCCCCTAGAAGAACCAAGGTCCACCCACCAACAGTTTTACCAAAAATCCTGTGAGAAACACTGGTATTGCTATGCCATTGCAGCTTATAGCTTGTTTTAGGATTCATCACTGTGGAGTATAGTTCAACTGTATTAATTAATAAATGTCAAATTTTCACTCGTTCCTATACTCACTCATTACATGGCATTAGTGGTTTTAAGGAATAGGAGTTGGTATGCATATGATTAAGGGCGTGCAAAGATGGGTGGTATTTATGATCATATAGTGGGCCAGTCTGGGCCAAAATCCCTGGGCCAATTTTTTTGTCCCAGTCCAGCCCTGGTGTCAGGTCCATATCTTTTAGCTTAAGGATGACACCTTAGTAATTTGATTACTTGATGTTTTGATGAAAAATTGTGTCCTTAATAATTTTATTGTGTAGCAAGTTTGTTAGCAATAAGAAATAATATATTCATAATAGCATTAACTCTCATTCCACACTGTTTTATAATTAGGAACACGGTTTTGTTCTTAATGTTGTAGTAATATATTCATGAACGACCCGTCCTTATTTATTATTTAATAAGGTAACACTTTATTTTGATGGTCCACTTTAGACATTCTATAAGTAACTTTACAACTACATGTCAACAACCAGTCATTAGAGGATTAGTAGACTGTCTAATTAATATCTAACACTTTATTTTGATGGTCTCCTGACTAGAAGTAACTCTGCTAGTACATGTCAACTTATGTGAGTCTTATGAGCCCTCCTCATGAAAAGTGGGTGAGAAAGGGCGTTGTAACTTGAAAGATACAAGATCAATTTGACGGATGATTTTGAAAGGATCAACATACCTAGGACTTTCCTGCAAGGAAGCTGTAGATGGAGAACTCTGGTCGACAGCCCCACCCACTGATCCGGAGAGTATTTGGGACCTGGTCGACGCTGGGACCTTGCTCGACAAATAGACGTGGGCTTGGGTCCACATGGTTTCACTGCGTAGCATCCAATCATTACCTGCAGGGACATCTGATCGCTCTCCAGGCCATGGGAAGAGTGGAGGTTGAAAGCCCTGGATGCATTTGAAGGGGTGGGTCCCAGTAGCAGGTTTGAATCGAAAATTCTGAGTGTGTTTCGCCCAAGGAAGGAAGCAACTCCAGTCTGTCTGGTTCAGCTGCCAGTAAGCACGGAGGAATTTTCCCAGATCTATAGCCCATAGAAGTGGAAGACGAACTGGAACGGTCATTCTTGGGGAAGGCGGATGAGTCGACAGGCCTTGGAAAATCTGTCTACAACTGTCAAAATGGCTGAAAACCCTGTGAGCAGGGTAGGTCCATGATGAAATCCACTGCAATATGAGACCAAGAATGACAGAGTAGGCAGAGGATGAAGGAGTCCAGAGGGAAGTTGTCTGGAATATTTTGATGTGGTACATTCATTGCAATTAGTAACATAGGTGGCGACATCAGTGGCAAGGGAAAACCGGTTCTGAACCTGGTAGCTTGGATTCCTGGATGGCCAGAGCTGGTTGAACAGTGAACCCCTTGGAGAATTCTCTGGTGCAAAGGGTGTACCTCCGACATCTTCCATGAGAGAGCTACACTGGGGTAGAGTCTTGTGGGTGAGCACGGATCCGGCACTGAAATTAGAAGCATCGACCTCGAGCACTAAGAAGAGAGCAGGGTTAGGATGGTGAAAAATAGGTTTGCTGGTAAAACGTAGTTTGAGATACTTGGAAAAACTTAAACTTCACACTCTGACATGCTGGACCTGCTTATCAAGGGAAGAGGAGTAGATCAGGATATCAGCGATATAGATCAGGGGGGTCCAATCCTGTTCCTGGAGGGCCACTGTCCAGCAAAGTTTAGCACCAACCCCAATTAAACACAGCTGAATCAGCAAATCAAGGTCATACAAGGTATACTAGAAACTTCCAGGCAGGCAAGTTTAGGCAAGTTGGAGCTAAACTCTGCAGGACAGTGGCCCTCCAGGATGAAGTTTGGAGACCCCTAATATAGATCATGACCCAATTGCCCAGGAATTCTCTGGAGATGTCATTGACAAAGGCCTGGAAGACAGATGAACCGAACAACACCACCAGATGTTCATAGTGCCCTGTGTAAGTGGAAAAGGCAACCTTGCATTCGTGCCCCTCATGGATGCAGATCAAGTTGTACACGTTACAAAGGTCTAGTTATGTGAAGATCTTCACCGACTTCAACTGTTTTAAAGGCTGCAGGAACAAGGGGTAAAAGAAAGTGATACTTAATGGTGATAGCATTCACATGCCGTTAATCAATGCACGGACGGAGAAACCCGCTCTTCTTTCCTATGAAAAAGAAGCCGGCGGAGGCATGGTACCTGGTTGGATGAAGCCTTTCTCCAGTGCCTCAGAAATGTACTCCTCCATGGCTCTGGCCTGAGGTTCAGAAAGGGGGTATATATGTGTCCGTGAGGGGAGAAGTACTTGGCAAAACATCAATAGCACATACACAGGAGCGATGTGGAGGGCAGGGCCAGAGTGTTCTCATTACTGGTCACTGCTGTGGTGCTTACTGGAGGGAGAGTGGCTTGTACCAGAAGGTTGAGACAGAAATGAGAGTAGGTGGAAAGAAATCTCAGGATTGTAAAATCTTAACCAGGGCAAAACGAGGACCAACGGTTTTTCGGGAGAATGAGTGACTAGGAATTGGATCTTCTCAAAGTGTAGAAGGCCCACTTGCAGACAAATGGGTGGAGTGATGTGTTGAATCTTGCCCACGCCCAACAGGTGGACCTCTAGCACTGTAGAGGAACAGAAAGAACAAGAGAGCAATTCAGGAAATCAACCAAACTAAAATCTATGAAATTGCCCGCAGCTCCTGAATCTAAATTGGCTGATACAGAATGTGCCTCATCATGAAAAATCCAAACTCATCACCGAGTGTCACCCCTTCCTAGGGGACGAAACGGGCAGGCAGCCAGTAGGTGTTCTGATTGTCCACAGTAAAGGCACAGATGGGCTCTTATGCTCCTCAGCCAACATAGAAGATCGACCCACCTGCATGGGTTCAAGATCGCAGGTGTCTGGGTTGCATCTTGTGAAGGCCTGCAGGTGTCTGGAAGGTCAACATGCCCTGATCAAATTGTCCAACCGGATAGCAACATTAGTTGTCCTCATCACAACAGGCCAGTTCAGCATGGCGGTTGGGATTCAACCCTTGACAAAACAAAAGCTTTAAAGTGTCATCAACCCACACAGTTTGAGCGGCGAGCATGTGGAACAATAAAGCGAAGTCAGCGGCTGAACTCTGTACTTGTTTCAGGCTCAGCAGAATCTCCCCTGCATCTTTCCCCCCTCTGAATGTTTGAACACTTCCCGAATGCGGGAGATGAACTGGGTACAGGAGCCTCGCAATTCACTTTCATGATTCCAAATGGTGGTGGCACAGTCTAGTGCTCTTCTTGACAACAGCGATGCTACATAGGAATCTCGAGACTCTTCAGTGGGATAAAGATGTGATGTTTTATAAACAAAGTTCGGGAGAAGCACATTCAGATAATTAACCTAATTATCATGGGAGGAGCTCATCCAGTCAACTCAATTAGCATTAAGAGGTCTATATACTGCAGACTTACCTCTGTTCTATGACAGTTTCCCAGCATCCCTCGACCACCCCATCTCCTCACTTCTTACTATTCCTATCCCAACCTGGGATGGAGTACTACAATTGTAGGTTTGGGCCAAATTCCCCTCGGACAGCATGCCAAATACACATAAACCTTTACTCTATCTAATTATATGTAAGTGTGAACTCGTGAAGGGGTTCTTGGGTCAGAAAGAGATTACATTGCATTAGAAAGCCTCAACACAAAATTCTCAGGGAGAGAGTCGAGATTCTAGACGCTAGATGCGATATGCGTTGTGTTGCCGGCATGAATGCTTGTGGTTAGTTCACCCGGACGCGCGCTCATGCTGGATTGCAGCTGCACAGATCTGACGAGCTCCTCCGTCAACATGGTGAGCTTGTAGAGTTGCTGACAGTGACTGACAGCATTTCCACTTGTGCAGTAACAATTTTGTGTAGCTTTTGAAGCGCTGCAGGATCCAATTGCGTTGACGTCTTCTGTTGAGTAGAGACTGAAGTGAAGTCGTTAGGATCCATATGCCGTTTAAGGATAACGACAAAAACGTAGTACAGTAAACAGGCAGGGGTTCGGTACACAAAGTTCAGTCCAACTAGGCAAACAAAGTGTAAACCAATAGGCAGAAGAGAAGTTGAAAACAACGGGGCAAACTGAGTCCAAAACTCACAAGCAGGCAGGGAAATCCGAATAAATAGGCACAAGTTAAACATAGGAAAAATTACAGAAAAATAAGCACTCAGAATTGCAGGCTTGGCTAACAAGACTTTGCAAAGTATGAGAGAACATGGGAAGCTTATTAGTCGAGGACTAATAGGAAACAGGTGCGAGGTGAAATTGAGTCCGGGCATAGTTCAATGGGAAATGCAGTTCGTGAGAGTAAAAAGCTAAACCTTTGGGCATGAAGCTCTCTGGTGGTGGTTCTGGGAGAGAGTAGATTCTGTGTAGATTGCTTTATTAATAATCTTCCTGATCAGTTTCAGCATCTCAGCATCCCAGATAGCTTAGAAGTCGATATTGCGACAGAAACTTTAAACTCTCTCTTCTCCAGCACTTTAGACACCTTTGCACTTAAAGAAGATTAAAGGAAATAGTCCAACGCCATGGTACAACGAGCACACTCGGGCCCTTAAAGGGTTAGTTCACCCAAAAATGAAAATTCTGTCAGTAATTACTCACCCTCATGTTGTTCCAACCCCGTAAGACTTTCGTTCATCTTCGGAACACAAATTAATATATTTTTGATGAAATCTGAGTGCTGGATCACTCCTCCACAGGCTTATGGACACTATAACTTGCTGGCCCAGAAAATTTATTAAAGACATTGTTAATATAGTCCAAGTGACTCAATCTTAAGTTTATAAAGCAACGAGAATACTTTTTGTGCGCAAAAACAAACAAAAATAACGACTTTATTCCACTTTTCATTTCCTTCTCTCTGGGCCTCGAGTCTTTTCACGTAGTGTAATAGCGTAGTGCGTCTGTGTTGCACGTCACTAAACAATAAACAAAACCCTAGGTATTTGTTTGAAACAGTGGCTAAACTAACGAAAAATAAAGCTTCAAGGCCAAAAGTTTCCAAGCAGCTCAGCAGTAATGACTTTATGAACTTCTTCACTTATAAGATTGATAATATCAGGGAGAAAATTATAACTATGCCAGTCTACTTGCTATAGAAGAGGAAGAATTCGTTAAACTCGTTAAATAATCTAAATCGACAACATGTATGTTAAACCCTATAACAACTAAGCTACTGAAAGAGATGCTTCCAGAGGTCACAGATCCTCTTCTTAATATAATTAATATATATCTTTGTCACTAGGATACTGTCACGGCTGAATATAATACAAAAAGGTGCGAGGACTCAAGTGCAGGAGAATGAGAGTTTAATTACAAAAAGAAAAACAAACACAAAACAAAACCCACGAGGGGAAAAACATAACTAGTAAATACAAAACAAAACCAGAACATGAACTTACTGAAGGATAACAGGGAACAGGAAACATAAGACAATACAACGATCCGACAAAGACTGCAAACACAAAGGAACTTATAAAAGGGACAAATCAGGCAGATAATGAGGGAACAACAGGTGGGACAAATGAAACCAATAATGAGATAACAAGGAGGGTGGGGTCAAAACAGAGACAGGAACACAAACACCACATGTGCTACACGAGACAGGACAGGCTAGGGTGACCAGATGAGATTGGCTGAAATTCGGGACGTCAAAATGACATACAAACGTCTTTTCCTATTCTATTTTGCCTTGCGTGTCGCGTGAAAAATAGGCGTCGGTTCTATTTATAGCATGCACGCGTTTTCCGCGCGGCTCGAGGCGCGCCTGCGACGCGCGTGTCACGCAGGCAGTGTGCAAGCTCTAACGGACGAGTTAACCTGTTAACAGGGGAGCCGAAATAAAAACGGACACGCCACGCAGCCAGTGTGTCGCCGGCCTCAACCTCCGCAGACAGTTTTTAATGTTTATCAGACAACTACTCAAGATTTTGCTTTAGTATAATTTTCGGGACAATTAGGGCCAGATTCGGGATTCGGGACAACAGTTTAGATTTCGGGACTGTCCCGAATTTTTCGGGACGTCTGGTCACCCTAGGACAGGCATGTGACATTACCCCCTCCTTAAGGAGCGGCTACCAGACGCTCCACTAGGGACGGGAGGAACAGACCAGGGAGGGACAGACCAGGGAGGGACGGGAGGGACAGACCAGGGAGGGACGGGAGGGACAGACCAGGGAGGGACGGGAGGGACAGACAGTCCATCTGGCGGCCAGGGCGGGGCAGACAGTCCATCTGGCGGCCAGGGTGGAGACGACCCCTCGGGCAGCCAGGGCGGAGACGACCCCTCGTGACGTGAACAGTCTCTGGCTGGGCAGACGTGACGTGAACAGTCTCTGGCTGGGCAGACGTGACGTGAACAGTCTCTGGCTGGGCAGACGTGACGTGAACAGTCTCTGGCTGGGCCAGCAGAGCATGACGCCTGGGCAGCGCGGGCAGAGCAAGACGCCTGGGCGGCGTGGGCAGAGCAAGACGCCTGGGCGGCGCGTCAGGGACGCCAGTCACCCCCGGGATGGTCTCCGTGTTAGGAGCCACCGGACTCGGGACCACCGGAACAGGGACCACCGGAACTGGGATCACCGGAACAGTTACGGAGGGAGCCTTTCTCTTCCTCCTGTGTCTTGGAGCCACCGGACTCGGGATCATCGGACTCGGGACCACCAGACTCGGGACCACCGGAACTGGGACCACCGGAACTGGGACCACCGGAACTGGGACCACCGGAACAGTTACGGAGGGAGCCTTTCTCCTCCTCCTCCTGTGTCTTGGAGCCACCGGACTCTGGACCACCGGAACTGGGACCACTGGCACTGGGACCACCGGAACTGGGACTACCTCCCTGGCAATTCTCTCCCGATCACGAATGAAATCATCCACCATCGCCCCAGAACTAACCCAATCAAATGCTTCTCTCTGCTGAGTCCTCATGTGGTCGGATCGTTATGTCACGGCTGAATATACAGTAATACAAAAAGGTGCGAGGACTCAAGTGCAGGAGAATGATAGTTTAATTACAAAAAGAAAAACAAACACAAAACAAAACCCACGAGGGGGAAAACATAACTAGTAAATACAAAACAAAACCAGAACATGAACTTACCGAAGGATAACAGGGAACAGGAAACATAAGACAATACAACGATCCGACAAAGACTGCAAACACAAAGGAACTTATAAAAGGGACAAATCAGGCAGATAATGAGGGAACAACAGGTGGGACAAATGAAACCAATAATGAGATAACAAGGAGGGTGGGGTCAAAACAGAGACAGGAACACAAACACCACGTGCTACACGAGACAGGACAGGCATGTGACAGATACATACCAAAAACTTTTAAGCTGGCTATGATTAAACTTGATTAAAATCGACTGCTGGCGGTAGATCCTTTTCCTATTAAGCACCAAACCTTTGGAACAGTCTTCCTAACATTATCCGGGAAGCAGACAGTTCAAATCTAGATTAATAACACATATCTTTGGCCTAGTATACACGTAACACATTATAGACTTCTATAATTCAATGTTAGGCTGCATAGTTTAGGTCAGCCGGACATTTCCCATAAATCCTGATGTACTTGTTACATCATAAGAAGAATGGCATCTACGCTAATATTAGTCTCTCTGTTTATCCCGAGGTTTACCGCAGTCCGCCGGATCCAGGCCGTAATCAGATCTGATGAAGGACCTGCGCCTGGACGCGACGACAACGCAGTCCTGAAATGTCAACCAGTCTCTCCCCTGTAAAGGCCTCCTTTCCTTCCCTTTACCTCTGTACAGATAAAACGTTGTCGTTGGCTATCTAAACGATACATGGCTAAGCGGACGTGAAAAATAATACTGTATTATACATTGTTAAGGCCAGACAAATAGTCCAACATGTGTCGGTGTTTGCGCAAAGGTTGTGTAGGTTTGCGCAGCGATAACTGATAATCGTTTGCACCTTGGAACCTATTTCCGGGAGTGCGTTCTTGAGCCATCAGGCACTGTTTTGTGCGGATGGGTGGCCAGAGCGCATTGAGGGTTTTCTGTTAGAACGGTGTCGTGTTAGCGGCCCCTAAGTTAATAACTGATGATCTTCGCAACAGAAGTGAATCAGTCAATCAAAACTAACTTTAGCTGGACAATAACTTTATCCTAGAGCTGCTGTAAAGCCAAAACAATCTGTTACTGTAATTTCCTATTAACACTGTAAAGCTGCTTTGAAACAATTAATATTGTTAAAAGCGCTATATAAATGAAGGTGACTTGACTGTGAGTGTAACAGTCTAAAGTGGACTATTGAAATAATTAGGAAAACTTTCATTATCGTTTTCTCATAAGAATTTTTCATAGATAGTTTCATCACACTGTACATATTGCATGCTATAGTTACAGTGTGATAAAACTATCTCTGGTAAAAACATCCGTTGTGATCATTAGTATGCCAGGTTTATTATAGACGGCATGTCTTTATAGAGTTTCGCGTTTTTCAGATGTTTGTCTGACTGCTGAAGACAGCATCTCATAAATTTGTGAAAACTTTTTAAAAAATCTTAGGTTTTTAGAGTCAACTGGTTTTAGAGTTGGCTATGAGTTTGATCTTATTGTGGGTTAATATGGTCTCATTTATAGTAACAGGAAATTCAGTGAGGAACACGGGTAACTGTCTTCTTCCCTTAAGCTCAATTATTATAAAAGGAAACGGGTTTATTTTTTGAAACGTAACTGCTGACTTGACTCAAATGGAACTGAACTGATGTACTTGGTACTGTAACACTCATTCAGATATAATCTTTCTGATGGATCTTACTTTCACTTGAAAGTTTGTCACAGTGAGGTTTACCACAGTCATGACAGTAGGTGGAGCTTATGGTGTGAGAGACACAAAGGACATCATCAAGAGTTCTGTCACTCTTGTCTTATCAAAGCTGATACTGATCTTTAGTGTGACTGAAATTGAACGTTTATATGTATGTCACAGATCAAAAGTGAGTCTCACTGTTGGTGACATGACTAAGTACAGAAAAGATTAGTAATGAGGAGTCTCGATTACTCCACGCGCAAACTTGCAGTGGGTGGAGGTGTTTGGAGCAGCTTTCAGAGATGTGCAGAGAAGTCTTTTCTTCATGTAGGAGGACATTTTGAAGACACCACATGTGAGTTTAGCAAAGACGTTTGTTTGCATCATTCCAAGAGTGTTACTTTTAATGCATATTTATCAACTTATTCTTGAGACATGGGACAAGTACAAGTTTATGTACTGTAGCCTACCAAGGACTTATTATACTGTTGCTTACACTTTTGGGAGCAATCAGATGCTTTTTCCATTTTCTATAGAAATGTCAAAGTGTTAGATATACACACTGCAATGAAAAATATTTATTATGAATATTGACATTAAATATGGATTAAGAATAAACTGAAAAGACTGGCTGTCAAACAGTTAGTTCTTATTGATGACAGCGGAGTTGACATCTGAAAGGGCTGACAAAAAATTATAGTTTGCAGCACAAGCATCCTATTAAATAAAGTAGCAGTGTTGGACAAATTTCTCAAAAACGTAATCTTCTACAGATGACTAAATACAAAAAAAAAAAAAGTAAATGGAAAAAGCAATCACACTCGACATTCAAGATGTTTTGTAAAACCCTGGAAAAAAATGTTTACTGCAAAACCATTTAAATGATTGTTTTGTTATGTCTTTATATATATATATATATATATATATATATATATATATATATATATATATATATATATATATATATATATATATATGATGCTTGTATTATATGGTTATGTGAGTTAACGTGTGTGTGTGTGTGTGTGTGTGTGTGTGTGTGTGTGTGTGTGTGTGTGTGTGTGTGTGTGTGTGTGTGTGTGTGTGTGTGTGTGTGTGTGAGTGTGTGCGTGCGTGCGTGCGTGTGTGCGTGTGTGTGTGTTTGTGTTTGTGTGTGTTCGTTCTCAGGAGGTCAATGTGTGAGATTTTTATGCAAGTCAAATTTGATTTTACAGCAGTGGCTATTAATGGTAAGTTTCTATTTCACAGTAAAAACAATTTTTTTTTATTTTTTTTTACCCAATGAATTCAAAATAATTTGTGCTCATTGTTTATTGTTATAGGGAACCCAGCAATGTATCTCCCAGCTGTCAAACTAAAGCAAACGAAAGAATGCCTTCAAGTGAGCGAAACCAATTATTCATTTGTCATCCATCCAAAGTATAAACTACTGTGCCAGTTTGTTATGAAGACAAATTTAAGATGTGCAAATAGTTTAATACAAAACCATTTTTATGAAGGGTTTTAATCAATGAATACATAGTGAAGAAAAAAAAACAGGCAACAATTGTTAAGCATCAGTTTCACAGTTCATAACATCCCGGGATATGCCTTATTGGGCTCAGAGAATCCCTAAACAACGGGTGCAGGCCTACGGGTTACACTGAATAATTATGACCGCCGCTAGCGTAGCTAGCCGGTCATATAGGGATTGTCAAAGTTTTTTTTTTTTTTTTTTTTTTGTCACCTTACTGAATTTTTCGTCAACGATACCAGGGACACCGAAGCACCGGGGAACATGAAATTTGGTGGGCATGTAGCCCCACTAGACTTCTAAGGAAAAATTTCGTTTGGTCCCCGGGGGCCACTCCCCCCCCGCGCTGGGCCCCCCCAAACCCCAAAAAATGCAGTTTTTCCTAAATAACTACCTGAACCGTGGCACCGAGGATGAAGAAATTTTTATGGTATGTTGGTCTACTAGACTTTTACGGAAAAATTTCGTTTGGTCCCTGGGGGCCACTTCCCCCCCCGCGCTGGGGCCCCCTTAAATTTTTCGTCAACGATACCAGGGACACCGAAACACCGGGGAACATGAAATTTGGTGGGCATGTAGCCCCACTAGACTTCTAAGGAAAAATTTCGTTTGGTCCCCGGGGGCCACTCCCCCCCCGCGCTGGGCCCCCCCAAACCCCCAAAAATGCAGTTTTTCCTAAATAACTACCTGAACCGTGGCACCGAGGATGAAGACATTTTTATGGTATGTTGGTCTACTAGACTTTTACGGAAAAATTTTGTTCGGTCCCCGGGGCCACTTCCCCCCCCGCGCTGGGGCCCCCGTAAATTTTTCGTCAACGATACCAGGGACACCGAAGCACCGGGGGACATGAAATTTGGTGGGCATGTAGCCCCACTAGACTTCTACGGAAAAATTTCGTTTGGTCCCCGGGGGCCACTCCCCCCCCCCCCCCCCCCCCCCCCCGCGCTGGGCCCCCCCAAACCCAAAAAAATGCAGTTTTTCCTAAATAACTACCTGAACCGTGGCACCGAGGATGAAGAAATTTTTATGGCACATCAACCTAGCCCATAATCACTCATTTGTGATTTGCGCCCCTCCCATAAAAAATGAAAATGCAATATTATTCTGCTTTAATCGCCCCTATCTTCAGTGGAGATGTTCAGAACTGCACCATATTTCATTTGTATGAATAACTTGACAACCTCTGGGGGTATCCTCTGCTAAGTTTTGTAGAATTTCATCCATGGGGGGGTATAAAATAAATTCATTTATGTGCACATTTAGTGACTGTACACTCATCGGCCTGTAGATGGTGCTGTTGAGCGAAGGGTTGCTGGTTTAGGATGATACTGTCACACACACACACATGCAGGAATACAAACAAACGCAAGCATGCACACACACTGACATCCACACGCACAGACACACACCCATACACACACATACAAATCCACATGCACAGACACACACACACACAAACACACACGCGCACACATGTACGCACACATACATACACGCACAGACACACACACACACACACACACACACACACACACACACACAGACACACACATACACAAATACACACACATACACACACACACACACACACACACACACACACACACACACACACACACACAGACAGACATGCACATACTATTACTTTTTTTAGGTATATACATAAACACGCAATACAGCCAAATTACTCCACGTCATTTATTTTTGTGGAAAGCCAGTGCAGGCCTGAGCGGCGGTCATATTTTGTACCGCGATGCGGTACATCTAGTCTAAAATATGATATATTTGTAATTTGTTAAACAGTTTGTTGATCACTACATAAGTCCCATATGTATGTTGTTTTAATGGTATCACTTTATTTTGCAGTCCTGTTTATTAAAGTAACTATAGTTAATAACCTAAACCTACTAACCCTGAACCTACTCCTAAACCCAAACTTAACCAATGTAGTTATCTTATATTCTTTCATTTTTATGTAAGTGCATGTACTGTAAAATAAAGTGCAATTGTTTTAATAACTTTACTATTATCTAAAATGTGTAGTAGCACATTGCAATAAGTAGCACATTGCAATAAGTAGCAAAGAACTGGTGTCCATTTTTTTTTTTTTTTTTTTTTAAATAGTGCATATTTATTTCAACAAGCTGGAAGTAGGTCTTTTTGTCACAGCACATGTCCTCTGTTTTCAAAGTTGCACTTCACAGATGAAACTCCTCCTCAAAAAAAAAAAAAAAAAAATCTGCCCTTTTAGACTTTAGATTTCACTGCTGATAAAACATGTTCAACTGTTAACAAGGAACTATGACAAAGAGTGAACAAAAAGTAATACAAATGAAAGGATGTGGGGTTGGAGAGAAACAATATTTCATAATTAATTTTGTTTCTCCCTTTCCAAATATCAACAGGGTTACAGCAACATAGCTAAAATGGAAGATCTTGTGCTGGAACAGATTTCCTGAACAGGTCCAGTGCAATGATGATGAAAGAGTCAAAAGATGAATTCACAACCAGTGGGAACAGGTGAGAGATAACATTGATACAATCACCATTTTGTTCAATATGTTCTTTCTTTTTTTTTATTTCTTTTTTTATTATTATTTAAACACCTTTTTTTATTTCTCATAGACAAAATGCTGCCAGGACAGTACCCAACGGGGTCTTCAGGGATCAGACAAAATCCCTGAGTCTACTGCAAGGTTTACGCTTGTGTCAGGATGCCTGGGCTCCCAAGAGCCCCTGGGACAGTCATGGGGCGCACGCCGCTCTGTGGGGCAGACCTCCTGGGGTGGGTGCCTTTACTTCCTTTTTTGCAATGCTTGCTGAATCAGTCATTCAGCTGTTTCAACAGTAGGTCTTGTAAACCCTAATGTTGTCAAAAAAAAAAAAGAATCAAGCAGTTTTAGTTGACTTGAAATCTAATGCACAATCCAATCATTGCTTGAAATGTTTTAGCTTCAAATTCCATAAAAGCTAGACTTTAATTGTTAATAACTATTTTCATCTCTTAATATTAACACATATCATGGTAATTTTGCCAAGTAAGACATATTTCTCGATCAAAATTTAGTCATAACCCTATCCCTACCCCTAAACCTAACCCTACCCATAACTTATCCCTAAGATCAGAGGGAAAGCACCTAACCCTGGTTATATAAGCCTAAACATTAACTGTTAACTTGTCCCTCAAATCTGATTGGTTGATTGGAATGTTGAACAAAGATTTACTTGGTGAAACCACCTTAAAGTTTTAGCCTGTGAATTTCTTGAGTCTCAGGGAAATATGTATATTATATAACACAGTATTACTGATGCTATTTTTATTGTGGAAAGTCACTGTTCCCTTTGCTGAACTTTGACCCTGTTTAATAAAAGCCATTTCTTTGTCTAAATACTTAGTGAAAGCGTAGTCTCCAATTGGGGAGAAGTTTCTTCAATGATTGACTTACGGCTGTTTATACGTGTGCCATAATACAATTATCTTTAAAAAAAATCATCTTATTAAGGTTTACTAACCTAACCAGCACTATGAGCATAAGTTCTTGTGTGGAATAAACTGTCGTTATGTTGCAGACAATTGCAGAAGTAGAGTTAGATAAGAGTGCAGAAAGCATGAGTGCAAGTGTACTTAAGAAGAGGCAGAGAGAAAGAGAGAGAGAGAGTAGAGCACTGATGTCTTAAAAGAGCGCAGTATTGTAAGGTAAGATCTATTCTACAATTTATGCAAGTGGTTATTTACAATATGCTGATTCAGAATGGTCAGTAATCAAGTATTATGCAATTTTACTTTGTTCCTTGCTTTTGCTGGTATAAATCCTCATTCAACATGTAATGATTAAAAATAATACAGAATATTGCTTTGTGAACCCCAGCAAGATTAGCAACCACTCCGTGGAAGCTAATGGGGATCTGAATAAAGAAGAAAGAAAGAAGAAATAGTTTTTCCAGTTTCTCAGACTCAGCAGAGTTGTTCAGCGGCATATCTAAGGATCCAATGTTGAACTTTTTAGAAGTGTTGGCTAACACTGATAGTCTTTGTCAAGGCTATTTCAAAGCTGTGAAAGATACTCCCATAGTCCAGCACACTCTTACTCTGTATAATTAGTGAGTGATGTCAAAATGATCGAAGATCTCATTTCACTTCCCCTGTGGTCAACAAATTCCTAAGAGGGTTCTTGTTGTTTATATTTTAGGGAGTGAATTTGAATGACATATATCCTGTGAATATTGTTAGAAGCATATTCATCATTGGTTTCGATAAACTAAATAAACTCAAATAACTTCAGTAGCTCTCACTGTCATCTATTTTAGTTTTTTTTTGGCACCCGACTTGTGTGCGCACTGACTTCCTCTTGTGAGAGAGCTTACCCACAATGTGTGCGTTTCCTTGATGTCAAAGCTGGTTGTGTCACTCATTCTCATGAGTTCTCATATGGCAATGAGACAATATTCTCCAAAGCTTTCAATCCTCAATGATCTCAATATAACCCTTTCATTAAACTCGCATATCAACAAAATCATTTAAATGTTCTTTTACACAGAGTTTCCTGGTGGTCCAAGGGTCTTTGTCTGAAGACCAGCTTCTGTGCGTGTCTGTAGCGGACAGTGGGGAGCCGGTCATAGAATTCCCCATCAAAACCACTGGAACAGGTACTGAAAACAGCTTTCATCTTTGACTGATACCAAAGTCCCTTTAGACAAGTCATTTCACTCGGCGGCCATCTTTGAAATGCCTCTCGGGCGTGCAAGCGCAGCTTCTGTCTCTCTTTGAATGGGGAAATATCAAATTCTCCAAAAATTTCATAAATTTCATCTTTGATATCACCAATGAAATCTGACAACAACTGTCTCGTAAATGTTGTTTCTAAATGCTCGAATCATGACAGAAAATACAAATTTTCAGGCTGGATCAAGCTAATGCGCAGTGGAAGCGCAATTTACTGTTTCTAATAATAGCCAGAGCTTCTAACGGCAGCTTTACTAATGACTTTACCAGTCAGCGACTGGCTCTTATTTAGAAGGCGGGACTTATTCCGCCATATTGAGCGTTGCACTTTTCCCCATTCAAAACAATACGAGAGACGCGTCTTGTGTTATTCTATAGTCTTTATTGATACTCAATCAAAAGTCAGATTTCAACATGAACTCAAAAACTCGTCACATGTTCTCAACATCAAATTACGTATCTGAGCTATGCTGTCCACATTTTATAGCTGTATACTATTACTATATATTAACTACAGCCCCATTTGTTTGTTTTTTAATAGATTTTTTCTTTTTATATATGATTTTATAAGGGAAACATTTATCAAAGCATAGCTAAGCTTCCTGAGATATGAAAGAGTGACTTCATAGCATTTTTTATGTTGCATGAAAAGAAACGCACAAGCTGTCAGGCATGATACAGATGTAAAGCCTGCAGGTTTTCTACATTTCCTGTTACAAACAGACAGAAGCACACTGTGGGAAACCATGTGCAAATAGTGTTCATGAGAAGTTTGTGCAGTTCATTAAACTCTTCTGCACTGTACTTTCTTCTCTATTTGCGCACGCTGTTCTAGTTGACATCATGAACACTGCAGCCTTCCTATTTCCTCATTACATCCGTGTTCTTTTAAAGTTCATGACTAGTTTGTCCAGTTTCTCTCTATGACACATAGCGCAAGTCCGACTGACTCTTTTTTTCTTTCACAGCGCTTCAACTGACAACATCACACCTGGCTTTTCCTGATCTCTTTCAGCTGCTGCATTTCTACACACTGAGCAGGTGCGGATGAGTTATTATTATCTAGCAACTATATTGACCTGTTTTTCTTGATAACAGGATTGTCATCACAGGAAATACTGCACCGCTGTGTTAGATAGCAAATTATACTAAAAACTAACTCTTATGGGGCAAACAGTTGCAGTTAATGCTCTTGAAAGAGAATGAATAATCTCCTTGTTTCCCTTACACCAAAGATTATAATAAGTGCTAAACCGAATAAATAATGTATTGTTGTAACCTTCTTCTTTTTTTCTTTGCTCCACTCACATTTCTCTCAGGGATGTTTTGCCTGTCTGTTTGTTGGTTCCCTCGTGGGTTTACACCATTATCAAGCTACCAGATCACCTTGTTCCTCAGCTTGGTCCAAGTTAGTACTTGCCCTGTCATTCACCATTCGATGTACTACACTATAAATCTGCTATTATGTCAGCCAGACTCTCTCCGTTTCAAGGGTTGTGTGTGTTTGACTTTCAGAGACCTGGCTGTGCCCCTCCTCAGATCTGCAGGCTAACAGTATGACTTCAGAAACACAAGGCACAGCAGAAATGCCAGAAACCGTCCTGTGCACTATACAGGTGATACTGAGCTTCTGAGTTAGCTCTGCTTTACTTCTCTAATGTTTTCAAGTTCACTATATTTGTTCAGTATTAAAGGATTAGTTCACTTCAGAATTAAAATTTCTGGGCTGTGAGTAAATTATCAGGAAATTTAAATTCTGAAGTGAACTAATCCTTTAAATAAGTGATTCGGAACTGAGAATGCTTTGAAATTCCAATTCCAGATTCTAATTTCTGGATTTGAATTGTATGTGAATTGAGGTAATCAGTAACATAAAGCAAACCTGCAAAGTTATAGATTGTTTTACGTATCGAACTTATTTTATAAAAAACTTATGTTGCACACATCTACTTTCTGTAGAGGTAACAGTCATTATGCATTATTCCAAGCCATAGATAGCAAGTGACTAACCATAAACTAAGCCCTAACCCGTGGTAAGTACTTGCTATAAATTGATAAAACATGGTCCTTACTTGTGTTTAAGTAAGTAAAGAAGGAAACCTTGAAATAAAGTGAAACCAAAAGTGTAACCACATTTCTAACACTAACATGTCTCTTCTAGACACTGACAAAACATTATCAAAACCATCATCATTTGGCAAACCAAGACTTATTTTAAGTGCAAAGTCCAAACATCAATTTATGATGCTAGCGGGTGCTTAAAAGGAAGAAAACCTGTGCAACTATGAACAGTGCGTAGTAACTGATTACATGCAGTCTGGATTAAGTAATAAAATTCCGAAAATTAAGTACTTGTAATTAGATTATATTGCATTTTAAAATACTCATAATCAGACTACAGTTACTTTTTTATTAATTACATGTTATTCTCACAATGACAGTAAATTATTCATAATTCATTGATTCACCCAGCAGGTAAACAAATACAATATATATTTTAATATTTTTTTAGTAAGTGTTTTATTGATTGTTTTTATTTTTAAATTATTATTATTTATGGTTTAATTAATAGCTTTTCATTAAACTCACGAGCCTCAGTCTGGAAAACCCTGGTGTAATGTAATATTTAATGCACTTAATAAAATATATTTTCTTTCTCTTTGTATTTTCATATCAAAATGGTACAAGATTATCCTATTCAAAGCAATGTGATAAACGAGTTAGTTCAAAAGTAATCTAAAAGTAATCAGATTATATTACCTTAAATGTTTAATGTAATAGATCATGATACTAACTACAATTTTTGTCACGTCATTTGGAATCAGTAACGGACTGCAGTTTCTAAGTAATCTACCCAGCCAATGGGGTTATTATCACGTTAAAACAAGGAAGTTGAAATTTACCAACACAACAAATGTGTCCATGGGGATCTATTCTTTTTAATTTGGGATTTAATTGGACCACAATGATTGACACTTGAGGCTGTATTCTATAGAGACGTGATCTTCAAATTATTTCTGTTTGTTGGTAGGTTACAGCCGCCAATGGTGCCCTGTGCTTCATCAATCCCTTGTACCTTCAAGAGCATGGGGATGATTGGCTGACTCAGTCTCCAGCCAGCCCAGTCAATCGTCCAATCGGCTTGAGGCGAGACAAGCGGTTGAGTACCACAAGAGCATGGGAAGGGAGAGGACTGAAACTGAGGTCATCTACACCAGCCGAGGACAACTCTAGCAGTTTTGACCATGACAAAGGTAGTCATTTATTTTTATATTTTTAATAAAAAAATTAAAATAAAAAAATTACATTTTTTTACATTTATTTCAGTTTAAAAAGTATGTCTTTTTTATTAATTTTTAAATATATATTTCAGAATTCAGCTTAAATTTCAAATAACGAAAAAGATTTGTAATAGTTTCAGCTTTAGTAAACAATAATAGCACTGATTTCAAGGAACCGACAAACAGTAGCTGCTTTTCCACTCTCGGGCCAAAATTCTCGTCCGAAATGTAAAAAAAAAAAAAAAAATCACGTTTACACACTGCCTCCGACACTTTTGTTCGTCATAAAAAATTCGGATCAGGTTCGATTTTCTGCGTTTTTTCGCATCCGTTGCAAGCAAGATGTGTTTTGACAACTGGGAGCCACCGAACGACGAATATGGAAAAATGCATACGAAAATTTTGGATTCAGTGTGCAAGGACATTAACCCTTCCATTTCTTGCCCAGCTGCTACGGGTATGGTTACATTTTCCCACTGTGGGACGGTTTGTTATCGTGCCGTGCCGAACCAAGCTCAAGCGGAACTATTCCTTACTTATTCGGCCCGATGGTGGAAAAAAAGCGGCTAATGTTTATAATGTGTATATATTGCAAAAGGATGTGCTGATAAAAAAAGAAGGCTGTTAGAAAGTGTCACGTATTGACGTCTTTGCTTCTTCTCAAAGGATCATCATCACCAGTCTCTCCATCTACCCCGGGTGGAGTCGTGCTTCGAAGGGCGAGTGCCACCAGCAAGGAAGACCCCCTAAAAAGAGCAAGCACAGACTCCATTCAGAGCCCTCTCCCGCAGTCGCCACACCGCGTGTCCTGGATCGAGGACAAGATATGGCTGAATTCACCACTGCCTTCCTCTCTGCTTCAACCGCCCTGCTTAGAGCTGGACTCGCTGTCAGTCAGCAGCATAGAGGAGGAGTTCGAACCGGCTTCAAGCCCATCCCTATCCTCGTCCCGCTTCCAGCTGGCAGACAAGATGAAGAACCGCCTCTCGGCAGTGGGTCAGGCTCTAGGTGGACTTGTGCCTCCTCAGCGCAGACTGAGCAAGCGTGTTCAGGAGATGGCCGAGCGGAGGGCTGGGCCTTTTGCAGAGGCCGTCAGGGGGTTTGTAGAGGAGACTCTAGCGGGTGGAGACGCCCCTGGAGTGACTTGCACCGAGATGCTGCAGGACGTGCGCTCGGCTCTCACTAATCTGAGGGAAATGCTGTTTGATTGTCCAGAGATCCAAAGCATCACAGACAGCTGTGGAGACATTCCTGATTTTGAGCTGGGTAACTGTCAGGGTTCATCTATGTTCCCTCTGTGTGGTTTCCCTTCTAGTCAAGTCAAGTCAGGCTGTCAAGTCTAGTTTTTCCCCTCGGGGTAGTTTACGCTTGTGTTTAGTTTTATTTTATTATCATTAAAAGCCCAACACTTCTGCATTTTGAGTCCTCGCTTCATCCCTTCACCCCTTCACCCCCCAACCTTGACTATAATGAGTTATAGGCGTGTTATGTAATCAGAACCAACTGATGAAGTAACGTTATTTTTTATATTGCGTTATAATACCTGAGTTCCTTTCTCAAGATGATTAACGTACATGACTTTTCAGCTTATCTTTATTATTCTTTTATCAACAAATACAATTGATTTACAATTGAAGGTGACACTTTATTCTGATGGTCCACTTTAGACATTCTACTAACTATTAGTAACATTGTAACTACATGTCAACTAGCTCTCTTTAGAGAATTAGTAGACTGTCTGCTTAATATCTGCTAACACTTTATTACGATGCTCCTTCAACAGACATTCTGACTATAAGTAACTTTGCAACCATATGTCAACTAAGGCCCTGTTTACACCTGGTATTAAGATGCATTTTGGTCTATCGGATCACAAGTGGACGACGCATAATACAGGTGTAAACGGGGTCTTAAACATTTTGAGCTTGTCCACTTTCCACCACTTCCAGAGGTAGTTGAAAACACATTCGACCGGATTGCTTTCGTAGTGTAAACACTCATGTAGTCGAATGTGTTCGAACAGCCACAAAAGACCATCTACTCTCCTGCTACTGACCTGGTGTGTGAACATTATTTATGAATTAAAACACCAGGTGTAAACGGGAATATGTCTCCTACGTCTACTTGTGATCCGATCAACCAAAACGCATCTTATGTTTTATTATTATTAGGCATGATATTAGTCGGCCTTATTCGACTAATCTGCACCTAACGGTCTACTACAGTCCACTAATAATCTCATGACTGTTAGTTGACATGTAATAGCAAAGTTACTTATATTTAGTAGAAGGTTTAAAGTGGACCATCGAAATAAAGTGTTTCCCAGTTGAATTTCTCCATTCTCCATAATAGGTATGCCTACACAATAAACGAGAGCTTTCTATGGTCACACTAAGCAAATGTTTTGCTAGTACATTGTTTTGATTCTTATTGTTTCGTCTCTACTAAAACCAAATTTATTGACAAATCTGTTTTTCCTCTCTGCCTTTAGATGCTATGCTGGAGCTTGCCTTGCATAAAGTGGCTTTAAAACCAGTTTACACTCACCTTTACGTGTATCTGAAGACAGCGCGCAGGGATGACGGCACTCTGCAGCGTCTAGAGGCCAACAAGAGCACGCTGGAGAACCGGAGCCTGGAGGAGCTGGAGGGAGCAGCCGGAGCCGGAGTGCCGGATTCCAGCATGATGGAAAAGATCCAGCATCGATGGACCACAATGCATGAGGCCTACTCACCTAGTAAAAAAGTTAACACCCTGCTCAAAGTCTGCAAGAATATCTACCACAGCATGAATGCTAATGCTAAGCCTGGTGAGTGAACTACTGTAGAGACGCAATGCAAACTTTCTGGATTCTCATGGTCATTCCACATTCCACTTCCTCTGAAATTGTATGCTCCGTTTATTCCACACATACAGAAACGTGTCCTGTGCCGAAAAACCAAGAATTCAATTGCTGGGTATTGCTGGGTAGACTACTTAAAATTTTTAGTCAGTTACTGATTCCAAATAACATGACAAAAATTGTAGTTGGTAAAATAATCCATAACATTACACATTTAGGGCCCTATCATACACCCGTCGCAATGCAGACTACTTTTAGATTACTTTTGACCTAACTTGTTAATCGCATTGATTTGAATAAAAGAGAAAGAAAATATATTCCATTTGTTATTGTTACCAACAACATGAAGTATATCAAATTTTACATTACGTCAGGGTTTCTCAGACTGGGGTTTGTGATGGAACTGCAGGGGTTTGTGAGTTTAATGAAAAGTAATTAAACAATTTTAAAATCAAAACGTTTAAAATAATACACTAAGTAGAAGGGATCTGCTTGTAGTAGGGAGAACCAATGAATTGTGAATAATTTACTGCCATTGTGAGAATATCATTTAATCTATCAATGAAAATTACATATAGTCTGATTACAAGTATTTGCAATGCAATATAATTGTCACACTTTGGCTGAATGTGATGTAGGCAGGACGCAAAGACGAGTTTATTGACAGAAAGATAACAGCACCAACATGTGACTGAAGGATACAAACTAAAAGTCTATGAGGGTAAAACTAAGAATAATCGTGACAATAATCTAATTACAAGTACTTAATTTTGGTAATCTGATTACGTAATCGAGATTACATGTAATCAATTAGTACCCGGCACTGTCCATACATGCCTATGGAGCCATGATTGCTGCAAGGCACCTCATACATTTTAATACCCGAGTCATTAAACTGTAGAAGATTTGATTATGTTGATTGTTTTATGTTCAGGAACGGTTTTCGGGGCAGATGATTTCCTGCCGTGCCTGACGTGGGTGTTGCTGCGTAGTGATCTATCTATACTACAGGTGGACACTGACTACATGATGGAGCTGCTGGACCCCATGCAACTACAAGGAGAGGGTAGGGGATACACACACATTCACACTCATTAACAGTGTTCACACCACTAGTTTTATGGTTGGCTTCCTGATGAAGGCAAACACTGTAACTCTTTAAAAAGCATTACTCTGTCCAACATGTCAGCTTCTGGTTCAATCAATGGCTGTTTGTCTGAACCAAGAGGGTCTATATCATCTGTAGAGATCTATCCACTGGCATTCGGATTCATCTCAGTGGCAGGACAATCCCAATCCCTTTATTTGCGACTAACCTGAAGTGTGTCCTTGAATGCACTTTATACTTTGTTTTCATTCTTATTTTTCTGTTTGGATTGATGGATTGCACATGTACTGAATCATACCATTGACCATTACTATGGACTATGCTGTTCCTTTAATATGTTGGACTTCTTGTTTACGCATTTTATTTTTCCATACCTTTAAATGTTTTCTGTTTGCCTATCTTATGGCTTCAGAAGAGTTGGAATTTGGCAAATGTTGTGGCTTTGTCGTTTTTTGACCACTTTAGTTTACATTCACTTTGCTTGTAAAGGTGCGGTTATATAGCGAGTTTTTGTGACTGAAACCAGTCATTTTAATAAGAATCCACATGATTTCATTGTAACAAGTTCTGGGTAAAATACAAAAAAATTGTAGTCGGTTGCTGATTCCAAATTACATGACAAAATGATTGTTAGTAACGTAATCCATAACATTACACATTTAAGGTAATATTATCTGACTATTACATTTTACCTAACTTGTTTATCACATTGATTTGCTATCAACAAAATGAAATGCATTAAATATTACATTACATTAGGGTTTCCCAGACTGGGGTTCATGATGGAACTGCAGGGGGTTCATGAGTTTAATAAAAAGCTATTAAATAATTTAAATCATATAAATGTAAGATTAAAATGAACAAATTTAAAATATAAACAATCAAAATAAAACACTTTCTAAAAAAGATTAAATATTTTATTTGTTTACCTCCATGTCATGTGACCATTAACCAACATAAGAGAACCGTGAACGTAAAGTCCCCCTGTAGTCAATAATTGTATCCCTTAAAACTTTGATCACCAAAATGTCATATTTAAATGTTATTTCCTTGAAAAAAAAAAAATTCTTCATGCCTTAAAATAGCTTGAATGTAACTCTACACCCTTGCCTCATATAGTATACACGGTTCTATGAATATGCAAATGAGCCCCGCCTCCACTCACTCACACCAGTTCAGAGATCCACCGATCACACGTTGATCTGATTGGTTACAAGGTAGTTTGTGACGTCAGAGACACAAGCGATTTCAAACCGTGTTTTTGAGACTGTCTTTGGTTCACTGCAGTTTTAAGGAGAAAATACTCAGCAATGGTTTCGACTTATGAATTTACACATGGTTTGTCTTAAAGCATATTAAAAACACCACATAAACAACATTAAAACCTTGATATTTTCCACAGGGGGGCCTTAATATTATTATTATAATTATTATTGAGTTAATTTTATTATTAACCTAGGCTAACTTATTAACTTAAAATCTCATAATTTGAATTAAAATCTAATGATGTTAATCTGCATATTTCAATGTGTTTGAGAGACAAAAGCCTTCCAAAAAACAGCAATAGGTGCTTAAATGACTCACTGAGTGATAATTAAAATAATAATGAATGTGTTTGCCAGGAGATGATTCAGTATGCAATGTTGCAGTGTTGAGAAAACACTTTCTTAAAAGTGAAATTATTTCTGTAAATCCTGTGATCAACTGCTGTGTGGTTCTCAGGTTTCAGTGATAGTCACATGACTAGAGGCTGTTTTTAGTGTGCGATTCAACAAACCCGAAAGAGCTTCTGAACGGATATAAACAGCAGGCTTTATTTAGAAAGGAAGATTTAAAAGATAAAAAAACGTCTGGGTTTCTCAGAATTCTGAGAACTCTGAGTCTGAGAATCAATGAATTGTGAATAATTTACTGCCACTGTGAGATTATCATTTAATCTATCAATGAAAATTAAATATAGTCTGATTACAAGTACTTAATGGAATTACATAATGCAGATTACATGATATCAGTTACTACCCAACACTGACTGTAACATTGTTAGTTTTCAAACAGATTTATATTTTACATTTACATTTATTCATTTAGCTGACGCTTTTATCCAAAGCGATTTACAATTGCTATATATGTCAGAGGTCGCACGCCTCTGGAGCAACTAGGGGTTAAGTGTCTTGCTCAGGGACACATTGGTGTCTCACAGTGGATTCGAACCCGGGTCTCTCACACCAAAGGCATGTGTCTTATCCATTGCGCCACCCCTACCCCTACCCCTACCCCTAACCCTACCCCTAACCCTAACCCTAACCCTAACCCTAACCCCTACCCCCTCTGGAGCAACTAGGGGTTAAGTGTCTTGCTCAGGGACACATTGGTGTCTCACAGTGGATTCGAACCCGGGTCTCTCACACCAAAGGCATGTGTCTTATCCATTGCGCCACCACCACCACCCCCACCCCTACCCCTACCCCTACCCCTACCCCTACCCCCACCCCTACCCCTACCCCTACCCCTACCCCCACCCCTACCCCCACCCCTATATAGTGGCAAAGTTGTCCTTAATAAGTTCATTTTGGGGGTTCAGTTTAAAGTGCTAGCGACACTAGCGATTCAGTGCTAGCGACACAACATCATTCTCTAGCAAAACCACAATGGCAACTGCCATCACATCAGCATGATCATCCCTGAGTTTTGTGTAAATTTCACTGGAGTGTTGTAGAGAATGGTCTAAACTAGTGGGACCTTTGACACCAAAGCCCCACTTATATTCAATATTAGAAAGGCCCTCCTGTCTACGCTGAAAGTTGGTGCATCTTTGTTTTTAATGTTTTTAAAGCATATTTCATTATGATTATGTTAATATAACAATGTAAATAATAAGACTTGTATCATCATAAGAATGATAAGAATTTGTGGAGGCCCCCAGTTGAGAACCATTGATCTAAGCAATTGTTAATTATTACCTGTACAACAAAAATGCTCAGGTTTTTCTCCGTCATCAAATCTTTCCACTTTGTGTATGCCGTACCAATGTTTACTTAATTTTTTTGTCATTATCAGTCTTTCTGGCTTCTCCGATTTTTCCGCCGGACAGATACGATTCTCTCCGCTTGTAAAGCACAACAATAAGTGCGTTCCATTGTCAGTTTTTTTTTTTTTTGTCCTTTCAACACGGAAAAATACATTGATAAAGGTGACCAGCAGCATGAATCATTAAAACATGTTTATATAGAAAACTATAAATAACAGTGTTCATCACAGGACTCTTCACATAAACAAAATTTGGACCAAATTCCAGAATGCACCTTCTAGAAAGATACGGATTTGGAAAAACATGAGGATAATGAGGATGTTATGAATTTTTTGTGATGTATTTGTTGCTTGAAAAAGTTCATTTATTGCATTAGAATACTCAAATGAATGACCGTTAATGGTATTTTGGCCCAGGTCGGGTGTGTAGTTAAAGATTCGCACACTGCTGTGCATGACGTGCTCCTCTTTCTCCATCTTTCCCTCAGGTGGGTACTACCTTACGTCTCTCTACGCTGCCCTTTTTTACATCAGCAGCTTCCAGCCTCGTCTAGCGAAGCGGCAACTCAGTGCAGAAGCACACCAGTCTCTCAGCCAATGGCATCGCAGACGCACACTTCACGGCAACCAATCGCGCCACAGCCGAAACCGCAGGACCATCCGGAGGCACGGGCCGCTGGTTGAGGACGGGAACTCTTTAAACGAGAGCGTGGAGTCCAGCAGTCTGAGCGACGTCACCCACAGCTTGCAGGAACCACTCCAGGGGTTGGATGAAGAGTTAGAGGCTGTGAAGGAAGAAGAGGAGGGAAGTGCAGGTCGAGAACAAGCACAGGTACCAGAGACGCTGGACCTCACCTGTCCCGAGAGAACTGATGGAGAAAAGACGACTGGAAATCACAGGATCATGAATTAACAAGCACGTGGTATCAAAGAACTTAACTTTGGACTTATTAAGCCGCGTTTCCACCACAGGAACTTTCCCCAGGATTAATTTGGGGACTTTGGGGTGGGACTCGGTGTCCCGGGTCCAGGGTCTAAATGATGTTCCGGGGAAAAATGTCCCCCTCAGAAAGTCCCTGCTCGCGAGGTTGTACTTTTTCAATGTTCAGGAACTTTTAGGAGTGGGACTTGGGCGCTGAACATGCTGATTGGTTGAGTTCATGAGTAGGCCTATATTTAATAAATGACTTCCATTTTAATATCATGTTAGAAGTTTTCCAGTGGCACAGAATGCTTAAATTTATTCCAAAGTGTTCAAAATGGAGCCAAACAACATGAATCAGGTTTACGAGAGGAAAATCTTAACCAGCACACGTCAGCTGTTTCGTCCAGATAACAAGGAAATTAAACTAATGAAATTCCTCTGTTGAGTGACTGTTGAATTCAGACGTTTCCTCTTCCTGTCTTTCAGTCTACCCTTTCAGAGTTAAGGGCCTGTCCTGATACCCACACTTGTGGTCTTCGCACCTTGTCTGCATGCATGACGTATTTCCTGGATTTGGCCCAAGTGCTCAAGTAGGTTCTAAGACCACAAGTGTACGTATAACTTTTGATAACCGGATGGGACACACTTACAACATAGAATAACATGTTAAAATGCAAGAGCTTTATTTACTCATGATGATTTTCAATACTCTTTAAAAAAAAAAAAAAAAGAGTCTGTTCAAACACAGTATATAAAGGTTTTTTCACCAAATCTCTCCACCAACAAAATTTCCAAAACTTTACATTTATTATCAATGCAATATCTAATAAATTTTACCTGCACTGGAAAGTTCCTGAATGTTGAGATATATGCTTAGCTCTGAAGCAGTGTTAGAGTGTTATTAATGTGGATTTCATGTGGGTTAAGTGCGCTTTGGCATTTTTCATGGATTGATGGTTAGACGGGACAGTCTTGTACACTTTCCTGTCGCATGCACGTGCTCTCAAGTGGCCAAAACTGCAATTTTGGGTATAGGAACAGGCTCTTCGTATGAGGGCCTACTATGAATTCTCTGCCGTTCATTGTGACCACTAGGGGGAACTATTGTACATGTTTCTCCATTCATTTGTTACCAAAAACATTGAAGATTTTGAATTCTTATTGTGTTCATACATTTGTCATTGTTTTTTATTTATGTTGACAGGGTTGTAATTTAAATGCAGTTTTGGGGGGGTTTTGTGGACTGCTGTATATTTTGGTTTCTTGTATCAATTCTCATGTTTCTTGAACAGACAACACATAATCAGCCTAGGTGTGATCATTTATACCATTACACTTTGAAAGAGCAAAAAAAAAACAAAACAAAAAAAAAAAAACTGCTAGTTCCTATCACTTGGCAGTTTATTGTGAATGGTGAACACAAACACTTAGCACTTAACTGTCACATTCTTAAAATTCCTTGTTTAGAATAATGCAAATATAAGGAACCAGATCACAAGCCCGATTATATATTCAGACAGGTGGCATTAAGTCTAAATTTAAATGTTACATATAATTAACCTGTTTCCCATCTGCAGCAAAATCCAGAACTTAAGTGATAAAAATAAACAGTTTAACTTTTTGCAGGTAAGACCATCATGTACTTTTCACTCATAAGTTGGATATACAGTATGACTTTTTCTTGTGTTTCTTGGATACACAGGTGGTTGAAGCCTGAGGTATTTAAAGGCTTAGCAACAAAGAGCAACTGGCTTTCAAATACACACATTCTGAGTTTGTGATGCTTTGATTGACAGCTTTGTGAGGAGTGTGAGTTAATGGAGATAAATAGAGAAGTGCCAGTGGCAAAATGCACCCCAGCACTTTCATACCAATTATTCTCTACATTAAACCAACGGATGGATCATTAACAACTGCCTGGATTTTTCCTTTCTGTCTCACACACACTTTTACACTTCTCTTCTGTCACGGGCGCATGTGAATGTATCATTTCAGCAGCTTGTTCACAACAGTTTTGCTGAGATAGTGCTGTGAACAGTGACGTATAATTATAGTGCATGACTGTGCACCATCTTCATAAATACCATGCAAATGACAATAGTAATCATCCATTACCATATATATATGGTATATAGTAGGCTTTGACTTACAATGTAAGATATTATTTTGTTAATCATCATTGTTTTCTTGATTTCCCATAAAATTCCCATAAACATCCCTAAAACAAGAAATAGGCCTATTTTTATTATTATTTAAACAGATTTGTTTATTTTGTCAAAAAATATAGGTTTATTTCAGGTCTTATGCCATTGATAAATATATTTAGCTAACATTTAGTAAGGGTTACACTCGATCAAAACAAGAAAATTAAATTTGCCAATGGGATACAATAGATAGATGGATGGATGGATGGATGGATGGATGGATGGATGGTTAGATGGATGGATGGATGGATGGATGGATGGATGGATGGATGGATGGATGGATGGATGGATGGATGACTGATGGATGGATGGATGGATGGATGGATGGATGGATGGATGGATGGATGGATGGATGGATGGATGACTGATGGATGGTTGGATGGATGGATGGATGGATGAAGACTGACTGATGGATGGATGGATGGATGGATGATGGATAGATGGTTGGTTGGTTGGATGGATGGTTGGATGGATGGATGGATGGATGGATGGATGGATGGATGGATGGATGGATGGATGGATGGTTAGATGGATGGTTAGATGGATGGTTAGATGGATGGATGGATGACTGATGGATGGATGGATGGATGGATGGATGGATGACTGATGGATGGATGGATGGATGGATGGATGGATGGATGACTGATGGATGGTTGGTTGGATGGATGGATGGATGGATGGATGAAGACTGACTGATGGATGGATGGATGGATGGATGGATGCATGGATGGATGGATGAAGACTGACTGACTGATGGATGGATGGATGGATGGATGGATGGATGGATGGATGGATGGAAGGATGGATGCATGGATAGATGGATGGATGGATGGATGCTTGGTTGGATGGATGGATGGATGGATGGATGGATGGATGGATGGTTGGATGGATGGATGAATGACGGATGGATGGATGGATGGATGGATGGATGGATGGATGGATGACTGATGGATGGTTAGATGGTTGGATGGATGGATGGATGGATGGATGGATGGATGACTGATGGATGGATAGATGGTGGGATGGATGGTTGGAAGGATGGATGGATGGATGACTGATGGATGGATAGATGGTGGGATGGATGGATGGATGGATGGATGGATGGATGGATGGATGGATGGATGGTGGGATGGATGGTTGGTTGGATGGATGGATGAATGACTGACTGACTGACGGACGGACGGACGGACGGACGGATGGATGGATGGATGGATGGATGGTTGGATGGATGGATGGATGGATGACTGATGGATGGATGACTGATGGATGGATGGTTGGATGGATGGATGGATGGATGGATGGATGGATAGAGGGTGGGATGGATGACTGATGGATGGTTAGATGGTTGGAGGGTTGGATGGATGACTGATGGATGGATAGATAGATGGTGGGATGGAGAGATGGATGGTTGGAAGCTGTAATGCTGCCTGGATCATAATCATACACTGTTCACTCGTTGGCCAGAGGAGAACTGGCCCCAGACTGAGCCTGGGTTCTCCCAAGGTTTTTTTCTCCATTCTGTCACCTGATGGAGTTTTGGTTCCTTGCCACTGTCGCCTTGGCTTTTGGCTTGCTTAGTTGGGGACATTTAATATTCAACAATATTATTGATCTGCCTTACTTAAGGTGGACGATGACGCAATTTTCTTATAAAAACAAACTTTGTTGTATTGTTTTCATGTTATCACTGTGAAGCTTTGATACAATCTGTATTGTAAAAAGCACTATATAAATAACAGTGACTTGACTTTGTCTACTTGAAGGACAAAGATTAAAAAATTATAAAAATGAAAAAATGTAACTCAAATGAAAAGCTAATGAATGGATGGTCAAAAATGAAAAGAAATGAAATTGGAGGGACTCGGGTGACCTTAAGGGGTCAGAGAGACAGGCCTCTTCCTGTTGACCCCTGGGTGAACTCTGACCCCTGCTGTGGGCTGAATCTCTCACACAGGGCTTGTGTGGGGGTCGATGTGGAGCTGGGAAACCAGCCGTGCGTGCAGTCAAACACTTCGGCAGAGATTTGTGATGACAAGGAAAGTAAAAGCCAACCCACGGGTAGAAACTTTTATTTATTTTTATATTTTGTCTGCATTTCATGTCATTTCCTTGATAGCGTTTAAACAAAAGAGATACAAATTGCCCCCAAAATGGCAAAAAGAAATAAAAAGCAGCAGTGATTTTATTTAATTAGTTAAAATGTTGTTTCTCTCAAATTCAAATGTCCTCTTTTTTCAGTCTTTTTTGTATTTTATGTCAGACAATTAAACAATTATATGATTAATTCATAAATACTTTTGTCAAGAAAGTCTCTTTTCTGTGTGGATTTGTGCTCTTTAAATATGTCTGGTTTTAAAAAACATTTCTAATTAAATATGAGTTAAATTGCTCTTTAAACTTTTCAAATTGAATGTTTTGTTGATATAATGATATAAACGGCTTATGCCATATCATCATAAAGACATAATCAACAGTCACATCATATGTTTTAATGCAGACAGGAGAGTGACAAAAAAGAGCTAGGTTTCCAAGATTGAAATCCTTTGCATTCCAACAAAATCTCCAAAAAGTATAGTCAGAAATACATGTGTATTGTGTGATAAAAATGGATGAAAAATGTATGATGACGTGAGTCAGGTCCTTTAGAGCAAACCAAAAACGTGCCTGTCGGGACCTCAGCAGGTAAACATTCACATAAACTTCAAATAACTGAAGAACATATTCACTTCTTTATCCAATCCAGATATTCCAAAAACGTGGCACTCGGATTATTGTAAATTTAGCCGTATTTCTGACACAGATAAATACAAACGAAAACAATTAACAAACATTTTTAATTAAATAATGTATAAAAGTGAGACTGACTTGCAAGGAGGAGAACTGAGAGAAATGTATGTGACGGCCCTCAGCTAGGAAGACAAAGACTCTTGGCTGACTTTTAACAGGTAAAGCTCACGAAACCTCTCAAGACCTTGTCAAAATCTGTAACTAAAGGGACATGTGATGGAAAAAATATGAGAAAATATGCTTTTGCATTCACTCTCAAAACTTTCCTCCCATCTCACATTTCCTACCTTCACTATGCCGTAAGTTTCACCCCCAAATCAAAAGAATATCTTTCCCAGAAAAAAATTATTACACCAATGGGAAACTAATAAGAACCACAATTTGTTAATTATTATTGGTGAGCTATTGGTATTACTTAATTATTTGAAAATAAAAAAAAATTGTGCAAAATCTTTTTATGTTTTCTGTTGATTTCGGGGTGAAACGAGACCTGGTCTTGTTTCATGAGAGTTGTTTCCTGGTCTTCTTTCACCCTTAGATTTTATTAAGCATGTTCAGCAGTTATAAGGATTCGGTGCAATAGTTCATCTCAGAACAGAAGACTATCTCAGGACTTCTGCTTTTCTCTGGTCCTGACTGAGGAGGTATATCCTGTGTTTTTCCAGTTGTGCTCCTCAAGAGGGTTTTATCGGAGCCAAGGCAAGAAAGGCGATGAAGGCCTTTAATGTTCGATGAAGGGAGATTTCAGCTCACTCACCCCTAAGGCCATAGGAAGACAAGGGTATATTCAATCAAACGCTGCGATGTGCATTAAAACCAGTAGTTAGATGTAATGGGTGCAGTGCATTCAGAGCATTGTCATGAGGAGAGCAGATGAGGAATGTAACAAGTCTGTCAGGCATTTGAGATGAGCATTGAGTGGAAGTTTTGATACATTAATATGATGCCAGGTCAGTGCATTTAAGACATTCTCAGAGTCATTATGTGTGGACTGAGGTTTGGTGAGAGGCGTCCCAGTTTGGGTTAGTGGGCGTGAATGTCCAGGCCTTGTCCTATGAGGGGTTCGGCGGGGTGGCTGTGGGGGGGTGGGTGGAGCAGCATGGCAGTGTGGGGGCCGGGGTAGGGGTGCAGGGACGGGCCGGCGTGGGGGTATCCCGGCTGGGGCAGGAGGGCCCCGGGGTAATCCGAGGGCAGGGACGGCATTCCCTGAAGCCCTGACAGTGGAGGAAGAGAGAAAGAGTCAGTCCTGAGAACAGGTAAATCACCCTAGTCTTACAAAGGAAGTGTTCGCACACAACCAGCCTGTTTAACTGCTTTAGATGATGTCATGTGTTGGACTGACACAGAATAAGGTAGTGGCAGAAAAAACCTGTCAACACCCCCAAAGCTTCACAGTCCTATAGCTCATCCTGGGTCGACATTTCATTAACATTAGGCCGTTTTGATTTATGTGCTTCTATCGCTTGTTTCTGCTGCTTCTTTCCCTTGTTTTTGGATCTGGATATTCAATATTCTTTCAGAAGATGCGTAATAGCGCCCCCTACCGTATAACAGTGAAAACATGGAAAACTCGCCACAAGAGGGGAAACTATCATACACCCGGTGCAATGCAGCGTCAGGCGCGACGCAAGTGTGTTTTGCTAGTTTCAGCCCGACGCACTTTTCATTTTCACATCCTGCGCTACATTGTTTAAATAGCAAATGCATTTGCGCCCATTTGTGCGCCATTTATCGTTTTCTAGTATGAAAACGAGGTTTGTTCAGGTGCATTGTTGGTGTGTTTTTTGAGACAACTGAAGTAGACTGCGCCATTGACCAACAGAAACCTGGTCTAAAGACAATTAAGCCAATGACGCAATTGTTTTTTTTTGTTATTTAAAGAACGTGTCAGTAATGTGCGCCTATAGGCGGGTACACAACTCGCGTATACTTTGTCCCGTAGATGGTCTACTTGCGCACTTTAACCTCGCGCACGAGCAGAGCCGTTTCCTCGCTAGAGAAGCGTTCAGTTTTTCCGCTTGCAAATTCCTCCATGTAAATAGCGAATCCGCCATGGCGCGAGCGCAACTGGCTTTTAAAGGGAATGGGAGATGAGACTCTGACAGTTTTTTTGCACGTTACGCCCAAAACACACCCATTACTCATTAAGAGAATAGGGACAACCCTTTTAGACTATGCGCCGGGAGCACCGACCATCTTTCCCTTCGTTAAACTAGCAAAAGTGGATTCGGACACGCACTGAGTGCACTTGAGCTGTGCACCTTAGACCATAAGCTTAGATCGTTAAAATAGGGCCCTAAGAGTTCATTTTGAATACAGTATATGCTTCTTCAGACATCACCCTCAATATACTTTTTGCCCCCCAAGTACAAAAGAGAAACTTTGAAAGTAATGCTCTCACCTGCTGTCCTAAGACCTAAATGAGTCTGAGCATCCAACCCGTATCCTCCAAGAGCCGCCCCCTCTGGACTGTATGGGGCACCCTGGCCTAAAACACACACACACACACAAATATGTGTTATTCAGTGCAGAGAGCCACAAATGTTGATTTACTATACAATCAGAATGTAAAACAAGTCCTAGATAAAAATGCAAAAATGCAGAATAACTTTATTTTACCTGAGCGATTTGATTGGTCAATCATTGGCTGGACTATTCTGCGTCTGGCATTTATAAACCTGAGCAAGGACAGCAGGAGCAAACACACGATTAGAACAACAGGAACAAATCGTTTTGATGAATGCAACAATAGCTGACCAAAGAACCACAATTTAACAACCACATACAATTAGAATATGTGAATCCATTTTACATAAAAAATGCAGAACAAAAAAGTAAATATAATATACATTTTAGTTTTCTTTTTTTTTTTTGTATTTCACACATTTTAACTTTGAATTACATTGCTCATGATTGTAAATATGCCCAGATGAAGGCAGGTAATGAGAGCGGTTGATTATTAGTGAAAGAGAGCGATTACTAACCAGTTGTTGACCTGCAGTATGGTGAGACCCGTGTCTAGGGAGAGCTGTTTCTTCTGTTCTTCAGATGGGTACGGGTGCTGAGAGAGGACAGAAGGTTTGTAATGTTAAGGTTAGGTTAGTGGTGTGACCTTTGTGAGCACACAAAAATAGACAGCTGCACTGTTACACAGGCAGTGCTGGGGGTTTCACATTTACATACTCGGATTACTTCCTGAAAGTAACAAGTAAAGTAATGCGTTCATTTTTGAATTTGCACCATTATTTAGTTAGGATGAATTTTTTGTTAGAATTAGTTAGAATTATATTTGCAACAATGTAGATTACAAGTAATACAATAATGTAACTTGTTGTCTTTAAAATACATATAAAAAAGCATTTAATTATAAACATGCCCCTCAATAATGGTTACTGGTTACATTTGGAGGCTTGATTAAATATTAAGGAATTTGGAATTTGACACAAAAAAATAAAATGTAAAAAAATAAATTATATAAAATAAATTACATATGTATTATAAATGAAATTAAATATGTAAATATGTACATCTCTCACCTTTGTTACCTGCACTATTATTTTTATTCTTGTTATTATTAGTAACTTCTGGATATTCTGCCATTTGTAATTACAGATGCATCATTAGTTGGCAATTACCATATGCTCATTACCATATCTTTAAAAGCTTTACTCATTTCAACTGCGCTCAGCTATGCAATATTAGGCCTAACCATCAAAGAGCTCATAAATTCATATTTCACAGATATTAACTTGAGATGGTCAATAAAGTCAATAATTTTTGTTACACCTTTTCCAAGCCTTTTATCACTTCTTTCTAGCTTTCCTGTTTTGTCTTTGTTATCTTTCTTCAAGCTCCGTTCTTTGTTTTTCTGCCACCAATTTTAGCACCAAATGCTACTGTTTCTTTCAAGCCTTATATAAATTTACCAATGTAACCATACTTTTCATCACAATAAATAAAAAAAGAGTTCACACTTATTTTCTTCATGTTACTTATTTACTGTGTGCTGCTAATTTTCTCTCTCTCAGCAGAACACAAAAAGAAAAGTGTTCAAGTATGTTTTTAACAGTAACTGGACTGGTTTTCTATCGTACCGACAGGTGCTGAAAAAGCCATGCTCTCATAATGTTCGTTGCAACTTTGGGAAAGATTCCTCTTTTCTTGTTGTTTCGTCTGTCTCTGTCTGTTTCGTCTTCTTCTCCTGTGCTGGGCGATGCCACACTCCCATCCAATCCATCACCTGAAACCCCACAATGAAATATCCCATCACATAATAACAGGACACTAGTCACTGAATTAAACATGCAACAACGTAGCATACTACTACTGAAAACATTCATTACTGTTTATACAATTCACAAAATATTTGAATAGAACAGTATGCAGTGTAAACAGTACTTGATTGTGTGTAAAATGGCTACCGGCATCACTGCAGTTCTCTGCGCTGTGTGAGGTGAGGCCACAGGAGGCGCTCGGGGTGCCCGAGGGGGTCGACACACACTCATCTGGGTCCCGCAACCAAGACTGATTCTAGATCAGAGGAACACACACACACACACACACACACACACACACACACACACACACACACACACACACACACACACACAATAAGAGGAAACAACCAAAGACTTTAGATACAGAAAGACGCTGCACTCATATTAGTATGAATGCGAGAAAGGCAGAATATCTGGCGGAACAAGCCCCGCCTTCTAAATAAAAGAGCCAATCGCTGATTGATAAAGTCATCAGATCGTTAGAAGCTTCGTTTGCTTTAGAAACAGTCAGTGTTTTGAGACGCGTGCAGGACCGCACATATAAAATTGAAAAATAAAAGGTTTTAATGCTATTTGAGCATAAATACTCACTGCTGCATTTATACTCACTTCTCTCTGTGTGCGTGTGTGTGTGTGTGTGTGTGTGTGTGTGTGTGTGTGTGTGCACTTGTTTGGGTGAAATTCAGAGTATGGTACACCATACTTGGCTACACGTCACTTTCATAAGAAACAACATTTATGAGAGAGTTCATGTCAGATTTTGTTGCTGATTTGAAATATGTTATTTAATAGACCTTATTCAGAGCAGCGCCATGACGTATGAAAGCGAGGCTGCGAGGGAAAGACTTACAAACCTGTATAAAGCGTCCAGATCAGTTTTTTGGTCTACTGACATTTCTTGGAAAGATATTTTTGCAGTGTTTCGTCACTGATGGCGCTGCTGTGAATAAGGTCTACAGAGAGTTCAGCAAGCAGCTTTTGAGATTTCAGGATTCACATTCAAGTGGACAGGACTTGGTCTTGGATGCCCAAAACAGCATATATGGCTGCCGAGTGAACCGACTTTCTTTGGAAGGAACTTCACGAAATCACGAACACCCTGGACTCACTTGTTCTGACAGATTGGTGCAAGAACCAGTGAAATCTTCCATGTCAGATTTGGATCCCCCGTCCCGGTCCTCCAGCACCAAATCAGTGGGCATCTTACCCTTTAGACAGGTGATGTAGCGATGACAGAAATTATCACAGAGGTCATGAACCTATAAGAGAAAACAGACTTGTTGACATCCAGTCATTCTGAAAGAATGTTAATGCTGCTTTTTCATATTCAATAAAAGTACAGAGAGAGAGAAGGCTTGGTTTCAAAACATGCAGTTTCCACGTTTTAATATGGGGAAGCGTGAATGAGATTTTATTGAGGATATCATGAAATAAGGAAATAGAAATAATAAAAAGGGGTTTAAAATGACATGAGGTGAGTTCATTTGAACAGGATTTTCATTTAAGAAAAATCACACACTAAATGCAATATCTGGAAACTGGAAAAATTACAAAAGTACCCAGAAAGCAATTTTCTAAAAGAAAATTCAAACATAGTCTAGGCTAAAACAAGGCAAAATTTGGGCTGTCAGTGAAAATTTAATAGATGTCTAAACCATAGCCCAAGAATAGGCTAGTCATACACATAGAACATTAAACCAAACACCTTGTTATCACTGTTGACTTTGCTTACATGATAATACATCTATCATACATCATAAACATCATACATCTTGCAGGTTATTTTGGCAAAAACGACATGTAACCAAATTCAAGGTTATTTTGGCTGTGGGTTATTTTCTGGGTAACCCAGAAGTGGGTTTCTCATATAGCCGGACTATATCTGGTCTATAGTTAACCTAGACTGTGAAATGACAGCTATTGCTTGCTGGGTAACCAAATGTACCATGGTATGATGGGATTTTCTGACATGGTATAGCATGTAATAGCATGTTTTTGGTCATGTGTTACCATAAAAATTTTTTTTAGAAACATGTAGCATAATAATGTTCTTTGAAGTAATTGATATTACCATCTAAATATTACTGTTATCATCCGTACTGATTATATACAGTATTACCATAAAGTACCATATTATTCTCATCTGATACCATCACTTTATCATTGTATCACCATATTGCTTTATTGAAAGGGTAATCTATAAAAACACTCATCGTGTAATACAGGAGACAACACATACCTTTTCTAGCTCTAATAGATGAAACCGTAGAACTTGAATGGCCTGGATCATCTGTGCAAAGAGATCATATGGTTAAAAAATGGTTACACCCTTTGCAAAATTGCATGAAGCCATTTATTTTTAAAGCTTATGTAAATTATTTTACCAGATTATCCAGTTCTGGATTTGATGAAAAGATGGGTTTCTCTGATCGAATCTAAAATAGTGAACAGAAGAAAAAATCATTAGGTACCGTCTTTGATGCTCAATGTTTATGCAGGCATTTTTCTATTACATAAGACACAAGCCTGTCACATTTTACATTTTAAACTAGACAAGGAGTTGCAGATCCCTGTGTGTGCGCGCATGTGTGTGAGGAAATGAGGAAACCAGCTTACAAATCATACTAAGTTATGCTTATTACTTTTCTATGAGGGGTAGGTTTAGGGGAAGGGGATAGAATATACAGTTTGTACAGTATTGAAAAAAAAAAACATGGTTTCCTTAAAAATGAAAACCCAACATGAGTTACTCACTTGTTTGGCAAAGACTGCGATATCATCGTTGAACGAATCAGAGGAGCAGACGTCGCTGTGATTGGTCATGCCGTGGAGGTGGGCGGAGTTTGACATGGAGGCGGAGTCTCGTGGTGAGCAAGTGGCAAGTTCACACTTTTCAAATACCAGAGCCAGGAGTGGAAACAGAGGATGACTGCAAATCAACACACATACACACACACACTCCGTGTAAGACAACACTGCAGGGTAAGAAATGCAACACAGCTAATGCTGCCTAAGAATGATTGATTTATGTGATGAGCACAAATTAATGCCACCGCAATGCCGCAATGTCATTTTCTTGAAGGGTGAAGGGTGTAATAGTTTTGATATTATATCCTTTCTTCTATCTCAGATTAATGTGGATAGACAACTATAAGTTAACTATTTGTAGGTTGACTTGGCTAAAAGGTGAATTTTCAACCAATGGCATGAGTTTGGGGCCGGACCAATGTCTGTCTCTTGGTCTGACCAATGGGAGTGTTTGGAAAACCTGTCTGCAAACAGTAATTATTTTTGCAATTCCATTTAGTGCCACTAGTGGTGCGAAAATGACACACTTCACCTTTCTGACATTCCAAGGCGCTGTTAAGTTTTTAATTGTGAATTGTGAATGAACATTGTAGTTTGTAAACATTGTATGTTGAAAAAACAGCCTGTCTGAAAAAAGTTTTGTGCTGACAATTATTTTATTTTTTTTATCATTCTCAGTGGTAGCACTTGAACAGTAAAATACATAAATGACATCGTTTAACTCTTTCAAAGCCATTGACAGATATTTCCATCATTTATGAGACAATGCTTCCCCGCCTTCCTCGTGTTTTTACTGTTATACGGTAGGGGGCGCTATAACGCATCTTCTGAAAGAGTACTTCTGAAATAAGCAATATAAGAAGATGCATATGTAAAATAATGCGATCATCAACATTAAACAGCATATAAATCAAACCTAACGGTACTGAATGAAATATCGACCCAGGACTGTGAAGCTTTGGAGGTGTTGATGGACTCGATCTACTCCATCTATGTTTTGATCATCGTTCTGAATCCGATCTGAATGTAGTCTTTAAAAAAAAGATCAGCTTTTTGCTCAAAAAATGCTTTTTTTAGAAACTTACAAGTGTTGATAAAAAATGAATCATGAAGCTATAGAATAAGGGGGTTTAAAAGCAGAGGGTCTATTCTTTCTTTTGATATATTGCATGTTTAGATATTCATACAACAAAATATTCTTAGGGACGTGAAAATGATCAAAAATGCTAAAAAAAAATAAAATAAAAACTCTGACGAGGAAAGAGTTAATACCTAATGCACACCTTTACTTATTCATTTTGTTGCCCTTGAACTAAAATACTTTGTATCTTCATCAGAAACTAAAGAAAGCAATGTGTCTAGCCATATGGTTTGTTTTACCCTAAAAATAGGCCTCATGTGAAAAAGTGAAAAATATTGTGTGATTAATTAAACTTCAAGTGAGCAAAATCACTTGAACTTGTACGATGCCACAATTACAAATTCATGAAAACTAGGCAGGATTTGAAGGCTAAATATGTAGCGCTCCTACATGTCTGGTGTGAGGAAACAGATGGTGACTCTCACCCGTAGATCAGGTCCCGGTGGTGTTTCAGGGAGTCTGGCACTGTGTGGCCGTAGTGATGCGGAGGAAGTGACCTCATGACGTCCCGGTACCCTCCCACAGGCATGCCGTCAGAGCCTGGGTACTGCACCAACTCCTCATACTAGACACGGAGACACAGGACGAGACAAAACTCGAAGATAAGACATGGCCTAATTCAACTGTGTGTGTGTGTGTGTGTGTGTGGTGGGTGGGATATGAGTTTATACAGCATTGACTGTACAGTTGAGTATGAGAGGCTGTTTGAAGTCGCTGATAATTGTATCTCCTCCTTAATAAACACTGTATGCGGAGAGGCTTTGATGTGCGATTTTTCAGTGTGCCAAACAACATTCACCCAGGGACATAAACTCCACAGAAAACTGATTTATAATTAACAGCCTTACATACAATTACATAAAGTCATCCAGCCCTAATTTTTATACTAATTAGGTGATTTTAAAGTGATCTTTCTGAATAATGCTGTAGTCAGATATATGATCAGAAAAACAACATGCGCTGAACAATGGGACAGCTTTCTGAATAATCAATAATCAGAAAAACATCTAACCGCACTACTATGAAATACATTTGAAACATTTCCAGTGACTGCTCACCTATTAGTCAGATGGACGTTGTAGTATCATTACTAATAAGGTTACTTAATGTAAGCCATAACCTCTGCAAAGAACATTTTAACTAAAACAAAGTGTAGGCCTTTGTTAATAATCAGGCTTTTCTGTAGTATATAAACCATGCTCATATTCTTATGCTCAACATATCATGGAAATCTTTTTAGCGCACTACGTTAACACCAGTTTCATTTGGCCCGATTTTTGAAGTTGCGAATGAGAACGAGAGAAAGCAATTTTGGGTTTCGCAGTCTTTTCAAATATGAACATGCTGTTATGAAAAAATATATATATTTTAAATGTGAAACTAATAATTAGTGCACTGGCTGCTACCAACTCTCATAATAAAATGAATTAACCAAAATTTTAAAAAAAAAGACGTTTTGAGCTGAAATGATAAGTTGGTCTATTATGAAGATGGACAATGTAAGAATTTAAATTCAAAGTCACATGACCAGTCATCATTACTGCGTTACTACAATCGGATAAGAAGCAGTTAAACACATCTGAAGGATCAAAAGTATTAAATCTGATAAACGGTTTATGCAGTGCTGGTAATCAGTACTTTAACACTTTATAATAACTTTCATTTTGACAGACATTATAAGTAGCTTTAATATATTCGGCAGCACATTACAATAAGGTTCATTAGTTAACATGAACTAAGAATAAACAATACTTCTTTAGCATTTATTAATATTAGTTCATATTAATTTCAAAATTTACTATTAAAATCAAAAGTTGTATTTGTTAACATTAGTTAATGCACTGTGAATATGAACAAACAATGAACAGCTGAATTTTTATTAACTAGCATTAACAAAGATTAATAAATACTGTAACAAATGTATTGCTCGTTGTTAGTTCATGTTAGTTAAAACATTAATTAATGTTAACTAATGAACCTTATTGTAAAGTGTTACCATACATTCATAGATAAAGCTGGATTCTATTGACGGAAATATCATCAGACTTTGATGCGCATACTGTATTTGAACTGGTAATCACATAATGACTATTAGTGTGAATAATTAAAGTTATTATAGACAAACTGCAGTATCAGTTTCAAACCAACTGAATATATTTAAATATAAAAAAACACGTTTAGCGATGTATGCTGCAGCAATGCTTTTTTATAAATATATGAGCAATGAATGTGTTCTTTACTAAAACTTAAAAACTCAGACGTGATATAGAACAGCACGTAAAATATATCCCATTTATTTTGTGGAATTTACCTATAAAAAAATATTCTTAATGTGGTTGCAGGGACTGATATAAGAGCTTGTGTTTGAGATCGCATACACTGATGCCAAATTAACAGGATCTTAACTACCATTTGTAAGAAGACACAGAACACAAGAAGAATTTCCATTTGGCCGCTCACTGTAGCACAAAAGTTGACCTACTTACCCACTTCATCTGCCTTTCCACGGCCTGGCTTTCTACACTCAATCTGAGGCTGGCCTTCTGCTGCAGTTCTCAATACAACTCACTGATTTCAGTGAGGACAAACTACTGCAATCTTTATAAACTCAACTGTCTTCCAAATAATGTAGGCCTGGCTACATGAAAATGATTGAAAATATTAAAAAAATTAATAATTTTTCTTACTATTTGAATGCACATTAACGAATCCATTAAACGTTTCATAATAGAATAAGGTTTACAACTGAATTAATAATGTAAGTTATTATAAAGCATCAGCCAAAAATCTAACAGTTGCAAAATAGGAAGTAACTTTTTGTATTTTAGACAACATACTGCTTGTAGAACTAGTTATCTTTTATTTTATTTTTTTTTTAGCTTGTTTGTGTTATTAACATCCACACTACAGGATCAAACACTAGCTTTGCATCAAAATAGAAGGAAAATGGATCTGTAAAACCAAGGGAAGAAACAGGACTTACCCTCTTCTCCATGCGATACGGAAGCCGAGCTCACACACTCACTGACGGAGGACAACACACACCCGAGCGGCAGAAAACACACACTCTCTAGAAGAAATAAAGCGTTCAAAAAATCAGTATGCATTGTAACATAAACATACTGACACCATAATCATATTCTGGTCCAAAAGCATTTGAGATTTTGGGGACATTACTAAATAAATGCAAGCACATAGCCTATGAGAGTAGTGGATAAGATTGCTTATTTCACTCAAAAAGTATCCACCAAAATAACAGCGCAAGTGTTGCTGTACTACAGTGAGAAACGCATGTTATTATCCATAACGACTTATTACATCCACGGAAATGTTATGGTTGTGTAAATTGGCTTGTATTATGAATATGAGGATATGATGAGAAGGCGTAAAGATCCCCCACCTTAAGAAGACTGTAGCAGCAGAAGCGAGACGCGGGCCGAGTATCCAGCTTTAGCGGCGCGTTTCAGATGATGTCGCGTCCTTCTCGCGCTATCGATGTCCATGAAGCGAGGCGTTGAGCTCGAATGCGTCTCTCCGCGATGAGCGATGGAGCTTTAAACCAGAGAGAGAGAGAGAGAGAGAGATGGAGAGATGGAGACTGGGAGTTGTTTAGGGGGTCAAAACACAACGGGGTCTCTCACCCCCACCTCCTTATCACACACACACACACGCTCGCGCATCACACACACACACACACACACACACACACACACACGCGCGCGCATTACAAACGCAGAGCCTTTGGTTTTATCTGAAGGACGCTTTCTCTCACACACACACACCGTGCTTACCGAGTTTCATCATCGCTATTCCGGTGTACAATCACTTGCCTGGGTTGTCTGGGTTGAACTGGAGAATTTTACACACATGCGTTATTATTCTCCACTGCACACGCGTCACATCACATGCTACACAACACCACCTCATTCATATACTGTTTACAGTGGCCCCAAAAATTATTTGTCGGGTTTAAAAAAAGTATCGAAGCAAATGGTAGGCTATCTGCAAACACATGAAAGACAATTTCTCAGAACTAACTTTAGCCATATTTGCATATTTAACAACTGTGTCAAGGTGATTTTATAGTGGATAGCCTATATATGAAGACAGTTCCCATTAAATTCCCAGTTGTCCTAACAAACTAACTAGAGTTGTTGTACAGATTATGTTCCACTTATGTTTGATAACCAGAATGTGTCAAAATAGCCACTAAAAGTCAATGTCTTCCTTATAAATAGTGGGTGAATACAGATACTTGTAGAGTATATTTTTTTATTACTAAAAGTCAGCATTGTTCATTTTAAATATGGGGTGTGACATTGTTGCATCCCCTTGGATCATGTTTTTAAAACAATAATGATGAATCATTTAAAGTAGAAGTTTTAAGTGTATGTGTAAAAATATTTTTTTACATGACAGGTATATAGAAAAATCAACGTTTAACTTCTGGGTTATAATTTGATTTGAATTCAACCCTAACACAATAATAAATAACTAATTATTTACTATTTTAAAATAATTTTTTCATATTTAAATGCTTACAATGAAATAGGAATCCGAGGATAGTGGTTGGTAAAAATAAAAATAAAATACAAAGAATCATAAAACAAAATAAATTAATATTGAAAAATTACTTTTCCAGGTATCCTCTTTATATCTGATTTAACACCCACTTCTTATAGTGAAATATTTGCTGTCCTTTAAAATCAATGCCACTCGACATTTTGTTATGTGAAATAAGTGTCAAAATAGTTTTGGGAGACACTGTACACCACCATTTTTTTTTTGCTAGAAAGTAGAAAAGGTATGAGACAAATACAATCAGGTACCAATCAGCTGATAACACTAACTGCCTATTACCAACTTAACTTACTATAATAAATAACAGCCATGTAATTGTTTTAATTGCAGGGCAAATTACAGCAATATGTTTCTCTTATTTATGACTGTCTAATGGGGAGACTGGGCTGGCTGTTATATGGAGAAGCTGTCACAGGGACTAAACTCTCAATATCCACACTTAATAAAACCACATCAAGACAAATAAATGGTAAAAAACTGTTTTCTCAAGACACGGGTATTTTGCATTAGATTGGTGCAAGTTGCCACGTGTGTTTTTTTTAATTATTATTTTTTTAAGCCTATATGTTTTTAATTCATTAGGCTATTCCGAAACTAATTGTTTTACTGCTTGAAAACTAGCTAATAAAACATTTTAAACACCGCCTGTGAGTGATATTTGAGTGAAAACAATGGCCAGCATAACAATCATTCAGCTCAACCTGTGACAGGGAAGCAGTTCCACTGCGGCCCAAACGCGGTTTGTGTTGTAAATCACCCTTAAATAACATAATAATTATTCCATGCGTCCCCTAAACTCTTGCCCCGCTGGGCGAGGCGTCGCGGGCGGTCAGGACTTCAATCAGCGCGACGCGGCTCTCAGCGCAGTGACGCTCCGCGGCCGGACCGACGCGCCGCGTGACACAGCGCGCAGAGGATCTGGAGGTCTGCGGCTCTTCAACGCCACAGGAGGCCATCGGCCAGCAGAGATGATCAGAGACAAATAAAGCACTAACAGCGGAACAACGGGGATTGGAAAGGCGCTCAAAGGAGCAACGTCTTTTCAAAGCCGACTTTAATCGGATATTTCCACTTGTAATGCGTTGTCATTTCAATAAAACAAAATGCTCTATAAATACAACATCTGCTATACTATAACTTTGTGAATAGTTTAGATTAATGATAATAATTAGGTAACACTTTACTTACAATAAGGTTCCATTAGTTAACATTGGTTAGTTAAACTAAGAATGAACAATACATCTGCATTTATTAATCTCAGTTAATATTCATTTCAACATTTACTAATACATTATTAAATTCAAAGGTTGTATTTGTTAACATTAGCTAATGCACTGTGAATGAACAAACAATGAACATCTGTTTTTATTAACTAACATTAACAAATAATACAAATGTATTGCTCATTGTTAGTTCGTGTTAGTTAATACATTAACTAATGTTAATGAACCTAATTGTAAAGTGTTATCAATAATTATATTGTTAACTACTGTGTGAAATAGGCTATTTGTTGAATGAAACTGAATACACAAACAAATGTAAAGTAGCTACAATGTAAAAAAACAACAAACAAAAAAAAACATTGTTGGTTTAACTTAAAATTTTAAAGGCAACCAGGAAACTTACTTTTTTGAGTTCATTGAAATAAATTTTTTTAGTTAATGCAAAGTAGTAAATGGAAACTCAAAATATTATGTTATCTGATTCTGAACCACATTAATTAGCTATGTTGATTTGACAAATGAAAATGTTTTTTTTTACAGTGTATATACATTAGGCTACATATACACCCTGCTAACAAAAATGAAAACCCCACAATGGTTTGACCAATGCCATCAATGAGTTGTTAACATTAGTTGTGTGTTTTAGTGAAAGTGAGGGGAGGTTGTGTTTAGAGAATAAGCTCATTAGTGTTCTGGTGTGAGGAAGGCTAGTGTGATTTTTTTTGTTGTTTAATGTGGCTGTTGGTCACTTCCTCTCAAAATGTGAATGTTTGTTCTGGGGCATTTGTCACATATTTGTCATGTGTGTGTGTGTGTGTGTGTGTGTGTGTGCCATGTGAAAGACATTGTGTCAAGGAATCGAGAGCCAAAAACACACCACGGATAAACAACAGCAGCAATTCGTACGCAACAAATCACTTTCTCATTTACTTTCGGTATGATAAAGTTTAATATCATTCCAGAGCTTACTGATCGTATGGGCCTGTCCTACATTCACAGTTTATGCTAAAGAACTGACCTCACAAATTACCATCCCAACAACCTCACACAGTCTCTCAGGCCTGACCTTTGACCCCTGGATCAATATCTGCTGCTGTGAGCGTTGTGTATCCCTGAGGGAGTCGTTCTCTGGTGTCCGTTCACCCCAAATCCTCAGGTCAGGATCTCTCTGTCATACACATAATGGTTCTGGTGCCGTTTTATGCTTATTATTAGGCTTTTTATGGCACTTCTCGGGTTACACAGAATGTCTACATGCTCTTAAAGTTTGATTTCAGTCAGACTAAAGCGATAATTTGTCTTTTAAAATGTTCTGTAAACTTTTTTTTTGCAAAGTCGGACTTACAGACCTAGATAAAGTGATTGTAGCATCTAGCATGTGTACATATTAATCAAATTACAATTGGTCTTGGCATTGTGCGCATCCTCCGAAATACAGAAGTGATGCACGGCATGTTTTTAATCCGTCAAATATTTGATTATGCATTGTGTCATAAACAACAGATGAAGACCGACTACACACACACACACACACACACACACACACACACACACACACACACACACACACACACACAAAGACTGTAGCTCGATATTAAATGTAAACACACTGACTGTGTCACTATATAGGATGAATGGCTTTTGTTGCAGCATTCCTCACTTGTGAGTAGCTTTGAATAAAAGAATCTGTTAAATGAATTGATTCAAATAGCAATTAATTGCTGCTTTCCTATGAACAATAGACACTTTTTTTGTGAGGAACACATTTAATTCTCTGGTTTTAAGGACGGGCTTTAATAGCAAATAAAGTGGACACACCAAAGTGTTAGGTGTTGAAATAATTAACATTTAACCCTCTGGTGCTCTTCGGTCCAAAAAACAACAAAAAAAACTTGGTAAAGGCTTTGGCACTTGCTATGTGAACACACAACAACAACAACAACAACAAAACACACACACACACAACAAAAATGAATGGACATGATTCGAAAAGGTTAAATGGTCCTGTAAAAATAGTCACAAAAATGAGCAACTTGTTTCGATTTATGGCTTTGATTTTCTTGCAGTTTTAGAGTAAAACGTTATTTTGAACATATATTTCATATAAAAAAAATTGTATTTGTGTGCATTTTTCATAACAATACACATAAAATTCGGACTTTTTTTAAATTCTCTTTTTTAAACTTTTTTCTTTTCACTTCAGCAATAATCTGCCGTGTCAAATCAATGCTCTAAAGCATTCACGATATACCACAGTTTGAATTGGAAATTACATTTTCAGGTCTATGCTCAGAAAGTGAATAAATGGATTATAAATACAGCATAAATATAATTTAGTGTAAAAAAATACCTAAAAATACAAAATATTAATAAAAAATGTTATCAAACTAAAATGAAGTTCATTCATTGCATTGATAAAAAAAAAAAAGCATTTGATGTGCACCAGCACTTGATCTGTCATTGTCCAGTGACAAGTATTAGTATTATTTTCATGTTTTCACTGTGAAGCTGATTTGATACAATATGTATTGTAAAAAGCGCTATATAAATAAAGGTGACTTGACAAGACTTTTGTTGGATTTTAGAACTGAGACAAGGGGAACCAACTCAACTACTAACTGGCCAAGACATGTTTAACCAAAACGTTTAACCGTAAAGTCAGTCTACCTACATCTGAGAGAGAGAGAGAGAGAGAGAGAGAGAGAGAGAGAGAGAGAGAGAGAGAGAGAGAGAGAGAGAGAGAGAGAGAGAGAGAGAGCTTTTTTTATGAGCACGTTCCTCTCCAGTTACTGTGTCGTCTGGCCCTGCACCCATAAATATTATTTCACATTTTCGATCTTTCTCATCAGGCCTCTTATCTGTCCCATATATGAGTTTACCCTCCGCCTGAACTTTATCTTCCTTTAAATGCTCACCTCCTCTTATAGATGTTTCCAGAGTACTATAAAGCTGAATCTAGATCATTTCTAAACAGAACGAGTCACTATAAATGATTAGTATTATTGATTGGTGTTTGCTAAGGCAAGCATAACTATGACTGTTGCTCATACTTAGGGCATGAATGAACATGAATGATGCCTCAGATTGTGGGGCTTGTTTGACGAGATATGGTCTATAACTTTGGGATGGGACTTACAGATTTGCCCTGATGGATGTCCAAAACTTGCAAAGCAAAAAAAAATTAGGCATCACTTTATTTTGATGGTCCCTTTTGAATATTCCACAATATTTTTTACACATAGATATAGGGTTATTAGTCAAAACTGTCGACTTTAACAAGCTTTGTTGCATTATATGCAAATGGTGACATTTCAAAATTGGGAAAAGGCTCTTTTACTCGACTACTACTCTAATGAGAGTATTCTCTAATTAGCTGACAACGTCACTTATAGTCAACAGAATGTGTTAAAGGGACCATCAAAATAAAATGAAACCAAAAACGACTATACATTTAAGGATAATGTCATAAATTGTCACATAATATCAGAATGTCACATAAAATGGTTGGAAAAAATCCCAAAGACGGGACCAGAAAACCATAGATCTCGGGATGGGCTTGGCCAGTAAACAATACTCTAGCATCCACCCAAAATGTGTCAGCCTTTTCCTTGGAAAAGGAAAAATCTACTTTAAAAGATATTCAAAAATTTGTTTAGTATGTTCAAGAGTCATTATTTTCCCTCATTCTTCTTCTGAATTTTTATAGTTCTTGTTTGTTTTCCCCATATTCAGGAGGAAAGAAACCATGGCAGACTTTCCTTTCTTTCTCCAGAAGCCTAAGTCTGTCTTCCTCTTCATCCTCAACTCCCTCAATCTCTCCCCCTCTCCCCCCGATGGTCTTCTTGCAGATGGAGATTAACTCGGAGCCCGAGCGCCATCCGTTTCCCTGACTGTTTGTTATTAAAGAGATGGATGGTGGCTTGCAGTGCCAGCCCGACACAAGCGCAATTACAGCAGGGCCCATGATAGATAGAGGGAGAGAGGGAGGAGATGGAGAGAAGCAGATAGAGAGAGGGGCATCTATCACACGCCTTAATCTACCTGTCACTCCGGGGGGAGAGAGAGAGAGAGAGAGAGAGAGAAATAAAGAGAAAAGATTCTCATCTGGCTTATCTTGCAAATCTTCCTGCTTTGATTTGAATTATCTTTAATTGCAGAAAACATTTTAAAACAATCATAATCTTAACTCTGCGCAAGATTGGAATATGAAGGCTCTGTTAAGACAAGTGATATTTTGATAGGGTCACTTAATGCAAATAATAAAACACAACTAGGATTGAAACATATCAACTTTTAAAATGATACGCTTTATTTTAAGGTGTCCTTATTAGTGTAATTATACATTGAAGTACTGAGTAATATTCATTATACGTTTATTTACCTTAGGGTTATGGTAAGGGTGTGGTTTTTGTTCTGTAATTCTGCATAATTTACTGTTTTTACTGTAGTAAGTACATGTAAGATGTCATGTGTAACTGTAAGAAAAAAAAGTGTTAAGAAATTGCTTCCCATTTACACTCAGAAAATGTGTATAAATGTAATATTTATAGATAATTCAGTGTAAAATCAACAACATTTTAAGAAACTAAAAAAAGTTATTTTGTTTTTTAGTTTTTTCCTGAGGAAAGACTGTAGTGATGAATGCCGTGGATGAATATTTACAGAGTAATCCACTATTTTGAAGAGGGGGGTCAAAATTATTTGGAGCCAAATTACAGAGGGGTAAAAATGGTGTTAGAAAGATGGCAGCTTCATTATTTTATTTTTACTATGTGTATATCTATGTGATAGGTAGGTTTATTAGTCATATATATTAGATTGATATATCTATGTGATAGGTAGGTTTATTAGTCAAAGTTTTTTTTCAAAGTTTATATGCCTTTAATTCAAGAATCATTAAAGATATCTTAATATCCTTTAAGATGTTGGTTCTTTACAAACTTTTCTTTCGCCGTTTTCATTTTGAAGGAGCTTTACTCTTTTTTTTTTCAGAGATATTGGAATTTCATGAGAATTTTTTTAAATTTTACACATTTTCCGTGGTCAAAAACCAAACTTGGGATACAGCTGATATTTATTTATTTTTCTTTTAAAGAGGAAGAACAAATAATGTTGAAACTAGAAATATATGTCATAAATATTATTTATTATCTATTAAATAAAATAGTGAATTACTATTTCAAAAATATTCATCCATGGCATTCATCACTATTTTATGTTTGTCTATTTCAGTAAAAAAAGCTAAATGTTAGTTTATTAAAATTTGGTTGATTTTACATGTAATTATCTATAAATGTTACATTTATACAAAAAATTTTTTGTGTAAATGGGAAGCAATTTCTTAACACTTTATTCACACTTGGGTTTTTTGTCATTTTTATTTACAGACCGAATTGGGAATTGGATCTGGAAACTTCAAATTAGCATCACCTGCATAAGCAAAAAAGTTTACGCGTCTTAAAACAGGTGGTAAATCAGGGCTTGACGTGTAACGCAGTCACTCCCAGACACTTTGGCGGGTTGAATTTAATATACAATATATTATATACATTTTTCAATTATAGTCTTTTAAAAAGGCATCTGAAATAATAAACTATAAGTGCGATGTAGTGTTGTCAAAAAAAAATCTATACATATTGATTCTAAAATATGTTAAATGCTTCCAATACTCATTTTCCGCAGAATATATACACGATACCAGCTGCGCGTTTTCTCTGTCTCATCTCTCCGACAGCGAGTTACTCACAAACCCGCCTCCTCTCACTCACTCGTTTCATTTGCTCCAGGTGAATATTGTTTTTGAATATATCTTTTTCAGTGCTTATCGCGCTTAAACAGTCAAACACACACAAAATAATGTTAAAATGTCGGCCTCGGCGAGTGTTCACGTAAACACAGTCAGTTATGTTTGAATGTATGAAGTGAATGTAAACAGTTGAGAAAGAAAATGCATGTGTAACAGTATAATGGATCAGTGTGTTCGGTCTTAAAGGGTAACTGTCGCCAAAATGCAACCTAGGGTATTTTTGTTAATCTACCAGAGGCAAACTTTCGTGTAAAAGCATAATTAGAATGGAAACGCACTTTTAAGTTTGACCGTATTTTCGTTTTCAGTCAAATTGCCTTTTGAATGGGAGTGCTTGGGGCACGACTATGATAGCATCAAAAATCGCTATTTTTAAAACACTAAGAAGGCTCGACACAACATGAAACTTTGCTCGAAGTATCACCAGGGGCTCTACACATGAACTCCAGCATTGAGAACATTGTTTGTGTTCACAGAGTTTACTAAAAAGAAAGGTTTTGATCAACTCACTGTAGCTGTGTGTCCGCCCGCATTTTGACAGTCCAAAATAGTCGATCTCTGAATGCAACGTAACAGGGAGGAGAGTAAAGATGGAAAGCTCCTAAAGCTTAGTTCCATATAAATTCACGGATAATTTGTTGTTTTGTCATTAGTGAAAATCAATATTGACCTTGTATTTGAAAAAGGATCCTCATATAAGAAGCAATACTAAAATTCAGAGTCAGTTCATTCACATTCGGAGATCGACTATGTTTGACTGTCAAAAATAGTCTGACACAGCTACAGTGAGTTGTTCAAAATCTTTCTTTTTAGTAAACTCTGTGAACACAAACAATGTTCTCAATGCTGGAGTTCATGTGTAGAGCCCCTGGTGATACTTCGAGCACAGTTTCATGTTGTGTCGAGCCTTCTTAATGTTTTAAAAATAGCGATTTTGATGCTATCATAGTCGTGCCCCAAACACTCCCAAGTAATTTGACCAAAAACGAAAATACGGTCAAACTTAAAAGTGGCGTTTCCATTCTAATTATGCTTTTTAACGAAAGTTTGCCTCGGGTAGATACACAAAAAGACCCTAGGTTGCATTTTGGCAACAGTTATCCTTTAAAGTGACAGCAGCCTAATAAACCTACTCTCAAATTATGAGATAATATTTTAAAAATAAATCTAATGGCAGTTTTTCCCCATGGTATCAATGTCAAAATTGTGGCCAGTGAAAATGCTAAATGGCTAGTAACTTCAGAAAACCACTAGCCACAGTGGCTAGTGTGCAAAAAAAAAATGTAATGTCGAGCCCTGTTGCTAAATGTATGGCACCGCTCCATTGGATATCAACTTGATATAGTTGAACAGCTTTTAGCAGATTTCCTTGAAGATGAAAGGCACTAGAATAGTACTACACAAGAGAAAATGACTTAATTTGTCAAAATGTCATGATACACTCTCAGACAGACAGCCAACTAACAAACACACACACACACCTGCAGTGAACCCAGAGTAGCATGTAACGTATGTGCATACGCTTGGTGTAATGCGATACAGTTTTTCCTTTCCAGTGTTACAAAAATGTTATGAAAAATCCAAGGTTCTCCCATTTCCTGCCCTCCCTCTCATCAGTCTAGAGGAGTGAAGGATGGGGTGGAGGGATTAATACTCTTCCGCTGGCCAGCGAGATGATGGATGGACAGATGTGGAGAAGGACAGAGGGAGGTAAGAGAGAAGGCCAAGGGAGGAACGCTAAGCCAAGTGCTCGATAAATCTAAGGGAAGGTCTGCTTTGCATCAGACACTGACAGACTGTTGCAGAGGTGTGATGATGAACGGCCGCTTTACCGCTTGCTGATTGGACCGAATTTCATGCTTTTGAGGAGAGGAGAGCTGAAACTTTCGTCTTTGTGCGTAGAGTTTCACTGTGTGTTTGTAAGTATACACAGATAGGATCCAGATCAGTCGGTACAGTAGAGCAGCCGTTTCTGAAGGTCCTGCTGATCTGGGAACAGTTATTATTTGAGGAGGGCTTTAAAATGAGGCTGAAGTGTTTGAAGTTTCCAGCCAAGAAAAATGGCAGAATACAGTTTTCATTACATGCTGACTTTCTTAACTGTTTTAGATTAGCTGTTGTCATTATACTGACTTGACAAAGCCAACATACAGTATGTTATCGTACATATTCAAGTTTTTTTTTTTTTGTAAATCTCTATTCTGAGATCAAAACTTTTTAATGTTACTGTAGCCGACTGAAGTCATCAAATGTGAGGCTCGTGTTATTTTAGAGAATCTGATACTGTCTCTAATCAACAGACATATTTCACTGTAATTTTCACAGTAAATCTATATTGTCTGAATCTTTGTATGGAAGGATTAGTTCAGTCTAGTCTTTCTTTCTTCAGATGAAAAGAAATGAAGGTTTTTGAGGAAAACATTCCAGGATTTTTCTCCATATAGTGGACTTCAACGGGGACCAACGGGTTGAAGGTCCAAATTGCAGTTTCAGTGCAGCTTCAAAGATCTCTACACGAACCAAGCTGAGGAATAAGAGTCTTATCTAGAGAAACAATCGGTCATTTTCTAAAAAAAATTAACAATTATATACTTTTTAACCACAAATGCTCGTCTTGCACTAGATCTGCGATGCGCCACACATTATGTAATCGCATTGGAAAGAAAAACTCCCATCTAATTTTCTCCTCCAATCGTCTGACATCATTGTTTTACCTTTTTTTTTTTAATGCCGTTTGACTAGTCTTTGCACGTTTGCTTTGTAAACACTGGATCGGTACTTTTGTCTACGTCGTGTTTTACCTTTCCAACGTGATTACATAATACATTGCAGAGCTACAGTATGTGAGTAAATGATCAGAAAATTGTATTTCTGAAGTGAACTAATCCTTTAATAACAAAGGCTCTGATGTGCAAATACTTTTGCAGAATGGTGTGCAGTTTTCTAGTTTTTTTATCGGATAGAAACGATTGTGCGAGAAGTACATGAAAGACAACACCAGTGGCTTGTTGGTCATGTACTTCGTACGGATAAAAACAGGATTGCCCACAGAAGAGTAGAAGGTCCCACAAAAAGAGAACGTCCAAGAACAACGTGGATGTCATCAGTGCTGGCGAGATACAACATTGAACTGCGTAAGATAGAGACAGATGGCGTTTAGCGTCGACTCATGCGAGAGATTGTTTTTTTATAGTATTATAGTTTCTGATCATGCTGACCTGAAAACAGGTTAAAATAATGGGCTAAACCGGAAGTGAACTCAAATGATATAATACAATGATTGAAGGCTGTCAAGTATAGGGGAAAATTCCCTGAATACACTTTCATTTTAAGACTTGCTTTGTTGAGTTGGAAAAAACCAACGTATACTGTTATTGTACCTACTATTTTTCTAAATCCTTAACTCGAGATCAATATTTCTGACTAACTCATCTCAGAGCTTTCAAGTCAAGTCAAGTCAGATTTATTTATGTAGCACTTTATACAATACAGATTGTTTCATAGCAGCTTCACATTTCAAGCTACATCCACCAAATTTGGTGAAGTCCTTCAACCGGTTCTGACTTACATCTTGATCAGACGTTTGGGGTTTAGTCGACGATCAAACAGGCCACATGCATCTATCCAACCCTTAACGCTGTATACAGTATATGCCTCATAAACTCGGGAGGGATTTGTCAAGGCAAAATTAATTTTCTTTGTGATTTATCAAAATGCTAAAGTAAGGTAATTGAAATCTTTCCCAAGGACTTTATTTCAGAAACAGAGCTCTTCTTGATATGGGACATACATGTAGCATGGCGTCCCTGTTTACACGGGCGTGTGTGCTTTTGTTTTAGACCGCATGTGTGTTTTCAATCAGCATCTGTAGTCATCTGTAAGTGTCGTTGTGCTGTGACCTGGCTAAGATCAGATAAAGTATGCCCCCCTCCCCCTCCCCCGCTCCATTTGTTATGGAGTAGCTGTCGGGCCGCTGTGATTGGTTGTTGTGGTAGACAGATAGCCGATAGGCCCTGATTAATAGTTGTGGCTCTGGCACTTGCTCATTGATCAAGGGAACAGGCTAAGAGAGAGGGAGAGAGAGAAAGAGAGAGAGAGAGAGAAAGAGAGAGAGAAAGAGAGGGAGAGGGAGAGAGAGAGAGAGAGAGAGAGAGAGAGAGAGAGAGAGAGAGAGAGAGTGAGTGAGTATCTATGACACACTCTTAGCTTCTGCTTATCTGGTTGCAGTGATGAGATAAAGCCTGTTTGCAGGCTGAATTAAAAAAATATATTCATAGTGATATTATGTACAATATAGCATGGTTAAAATATATGTGTAGTTGAAGGTGTTTTGCTCATACTCTAAACATAGTATGTGTGTAATGCAAAGCTGTCGTATAATCATGTATACGTATAAGTCACAGAAAAGAAAAAGGACCTGTATATCACACTGAAGTCATGCAAATATAACACACACACACACACACACACACACACACACACACACACACACACACACACGCGCATGATGTGTGAATGGATATTTTGAATATGGAATTTAGTTACAAATATTTATGGACAGTTGACAAATAGCATACAGTGCTTCAAATGTACACATATTTATAGAAATATATAATATATAATATAAAGGACTATATATTCAATAACTGGTTGAAATGTATTTATTTATTTATTATTTCATTCTTTTTTTTATTTACTTAAATAGCCTTGTTCTCTTAACTGAGGGCAGTTGACGTGACATTTAAAACACAAATATTTCAAACACTTATACTCTCAGTTTACATACATTTATATTATTGAAAATAATTATAAAATATTTGTTTAAAACTATTTTAGATGACGCGGAGCATATAACTGCAGGATCCTACTGTTACATGTCATATTTAAGACATGATGAATGATCATGTACAGTATATTGGCAAGTGTATATATATTCATAGATCTGTTTGAAAGGGAAAGGGGGAAAGACAGCAAAATGGAGTGAATCGTGTGTGTGTGTGTGTGTGTGTGTGTGTGTGTGTGTGTGTGTGTGTGTGTGTGTGTGTGTGTGTGTGTGTGTGTGTGTGTGTGTGTGTGTGTGTGTGTGCTGAATGAGCTCTCTCAGAGGGGGGGTCAGTAGTGGGAGGTCGTGACCTGGTCGACCCTGGGGGAGTGGAGATCATCAATCAGCGAGAGGCAGGACCAAACAGCAGGAGCTGAACACACCCCCTGTCCCCTAAACCACCCCCTCACACACACACACTGCCGCCAAGCAGATGGCCTTGTAACAACTGGCTCTTGCTCACCTTACACACACATACATTCACAGATTGAGTATGATTGATTTTGTGTTTCTGCTGTTGTTCAGACATCATTGCACATGCCCCTATTTGTAAATTATTTGCATAGAAATGACTGATTACTCCTGTAATGTACAGATCATGCAATGGGAGTATATGAGAACACCAGGATACTTTTCTTGTCCTTAACATCATGCATCTCAACATATTTTTCTTGATCCTGGAAATTCATAACTGAACTTGTAAAAATGTACAGTATACAAAGTTTTGCAAGACTCGTCTATTATATAAATTAAAGCACTGAACCATTACTTATACAATACATTCTCTCTCTCTCTCTCTCTCTCTCTCTCTCTCATATATCACATTTTTCTGGCTATAGTAACGATTGTTAATAGGAGGGGGAGTATGTAATACCAACAGCTCTTTCTATTGTATAAAACAAGCTTGTGGCTTTTCATAGATATTATCGTGAATGGAAACTGGCCGTTGTTGGGTTTATCTAAATTACATGAGTTAATAGCACGCAAATTTGAGATTTTGGCAAAGCCTCAGAACAGCATGATCATTTCTACCCGAGGAATAAACAAGGCGTGAAATTTACCACATCAACACAAACACAAATAAATTCTGCATAACACACATTTTATTATCATTATAAAGGCCTTATTAATCACTGTATACAGAGTATTAGTTAGAAGTTAACTTACATTATTTACTGAAAAAGTTAAAGCTTTAGCATATTTATATATATATATATATATATATATATATATATATTTAGTTCGATTTTTGTTATAAATATAAATATGAAATCTGTGCATATAGAAAATATGCATACTGTGCATTGCAGTACAGGAAGAGTAAGAATAGCATGGTAGTATATGCATTTCCATACAGAGTCATTGATTAAAGGTGCAGGACGTGTTTTCTGTGTTGCAGGACAAGTGTGGTGTTGGATTTTGTACAGACACCTGTTATATAAAGTGTCTCATAAAAGCAAAAGTTAAAAAAAGACTGAAACTGAATTTGAAGCAGCATACGAGCGATACTCTGTCAGATAGTAACAATGAACACACTTTATATTACCTTAGGTGTCTTTAACTATATGTACTTACAAAAAATCAAAAAATAATATTCGAATAAAATGCTATTTAATTAAAGTATTTGCACGAAATGACATACTTATTTACTCTGATGACCACACCCCAACCCAAAAAGTACTCCTAACCTCAGCAAATGCAAATCTGGCAAGCTTTTGAACTAAATGCTTAGTTTTATAATGTAAGTACATAGTAGTTAAAGGCCACTGATATAAAGTGGGATTGTAATATTAGTATGCTTGTATAGAATTATGAATTCAGCTTGAGTAGTATTGATCATGCAATAACAATTTTTAGACCATTTAAGACTGGACTGCAATCATGTGAGTGGACATATTTGAGTACTATTACTGTACATACATGGAAATAATTTAGACATTTTTGTTAAACTCAACCAGTCTCTCGGCTCCTAAGGAAGGTTAAGAAGTCTAATGTAGAGCAGATTTCAAGATGTCAAGCACTCAGATCTCTCGTTTTCAATTAAAAGATAAAAAGAAACCCAGTTGGCACGCTTCGGTCATCATGTGATTATGAAAAAGTCGTGCTGATCAAACCTTATGGTGCCATGCTGCGCTTTTGAGCCACATGGCCACACGTCTTTCAATCTCCTACAGGGATAACAACATGGAAAACTGTATGAGAAAAAATACATTATATCGGTATCGGCCTTTTTTATTGTTATCGTTATTGGCCCGATAAGAAATATATTAAAGCAGTTAAATAATGTATTATTTCCTTCAGCTGAGACAGATGAACACTGTTCGCCATGATGTTTTTGAATTGCTTGAAGTATGATTGGAATCACTTTGAAAAGGAAAATACACTTCAGTGCAACATGCAAGTCTCATATCAGCGGAATAATATTATAATGAAAACATCATTATAATTGTGTGATTGGGACATGATGAGACTTTTTTTTGTAATCAGGCTCTCAAAAATTATATACAATCTGGATTTAGATTTATCGACTTTCAAATATAAAGAATTATCGGCTATCAGTATCGGGCAAAATTTTCATATCGGTGCATTTTCTATAGGGTACACCTTACAATAAGGTTTCATTAGTTAACATTAGTTAATCTATTAACTAACATGAACTAACAATGAGCAATGCATTTGTTACATTATCTATTAATCTTTGTTAATGTTAGTTAATAAAAAATACAGCTGTTCATGTTAGTTCACAGTGCATTCACTAATGTTAACAAATACAACATTTTATTTTAGTAAATGTTGAAAATGAATATTAACTAAGATTATTAAATGCTGAAGAAATGCATTCTTAGTTCATGTTAACTCTGGTATTTAACTAATGAAACCTTATTGTAAAGTGTTACCGAAAAAGGGTATGTCAATTTTTAAATTCCATAATATTTTGTTTTTTACAAACTCCATTGCATGTTACCTTCCTGGCTTGGTGCAGTGCAGGTTTATCCATTGATTTATCAGCGTTCATGTCCATACAGTGGGCGGTGCCGTCAATAAGAATGACTCTGTCATCGTCCGCCATCGTGTCGTTCCAGACCACGCTTAACTCCGTCCACGGGTCAATGTTGCCTTGGTCAGAAAAACAGGTTTTTATGAATCACATCACATAATGTTCAATCACTGTACTCTGAACAGGCTACTTCACTGTTATTTCTCATAGATATAAGAAATCCTTTATACCTGCTGCAATTAGGTTTTTAAATGATTTATTATAAATGTGTGTTTTTTTTTGTGTGTGTTGTGTTGTGTTGCTATATGTGTATGCACAGTATACTGCTGTCTACATAAAGAATCACCTTTAAGGACAATAAAGTTAAATCAATCAATTACATGCATATGAATGAGCTCAAACATGAACTCGAATGTGAAAGGATCTGAGAATCTGCATGAAAGTCAAAGGCACTCATGCTCACCGTTGACATAGAGAACTCTCTGTGTTTGGGGCCGGTTCCCTCCATAGTACTGGTTGGTGAAGTCGATGCGGCCCGGCAGACTGTCCTGAGGGATGTTGAAGAGTCGAGAGCAGAGCTCAGTCTGAGACTGAAGGGTTGACACACGTGAGAAGAGGCAGTGAGTGTCGTCGCATGTCTGATCTGATCCAGAAACCAACACAAAAGGTACAAAGTTGGATTAGAAATTAAGACTTAATAGACATGATGAAAACTAACCTTGTGAAAGAATATTTAATTACCTTAAATACACTCAAGTTAAGTCACCTTTATTTATATAGCGTTTTATACAATACAGATTTTGAAAGCAGCTTTACAGTGATAACAGGAAAATAATGATTCAATGATGCAAATGGATCAAATGGATTCAGTTGAAATGAGTTTAGTGATAATGCAGTACTCATAAATGTGTGAAGATCATCAGTGAGCTCAATTCGGCTATAAAGCATCTAGAAATCAGTGATGTCATCATCAGCTCAGTGTCAGTGCAGTCAAGTCAATAATATTGTTGAATATTAAATATCACCAACTAAGCAAGCCAGAGGCAACAGTGGCAAGACATACACAAACTGCATCATACTGTAAAATGTAATTAGTTAGTCTTACTTAAAAAAGCAAACCGATTGCCTTAAAAAAACTAAGTAAAGTGAAATAGGAATAATAAGTTGTACTAACAAATGTGTAGTTGGTATAGTTCACTTACACAAGAGTTCAAGTAACTATAAAAGGACCGCAGAGTACTTGACTAGATTTACTCTTGACTTAGTATAACTACTCAGAATTACTGACTCCCAGAGTGCATTGCAGCATGAATAAATTATGCAGTTGCTTTTATTTGCCAATTTTTATTTGCTGTCTTGTGTCAGTTAGTAGCACAACAAAAAAAGCTAATAAAATTGTTAGTTACAATTGATAAATAATACATACAATTTTGCATGCTGAATCTTGAAGTCTGTGTGTCACTCAAGCATGGTCAATTGCCAGATATTATCACAAATATAGAGAGATTATATCAACCCAATTAAAAAAAATTCACTAGTGTAGGTGTTTATGACACTAGGTGTTGCAATCAAATTTTAAAACATAATTTTTCGACATGAAAAATAGAGTAGTTAAAGATTTAGTCAGGTCACCTTTTAAAAGCAACCTATGAATCACTTCCCTTCCTTTAAAGTCAAATAACTGTGATTTCTTGTTGCATTAATAGGAAGAGAATTACAATAATATAAATGTAGTCCCAGGCACCCAACCAAAGGGACACTGATCACCATAATGGTGAGTTCAAACAAAAACATGTTAGGAAAATTAACATCAATTTATGACGTCAGCTTTATGTGATGTTCTCTCAAATTTTTCAGTTGTTTTGACAATTCAACGTTCAAGATGACTTTGGGAAATCAGTGAATGCAACTAGAGAAAGATAACGGCAGAAGCGGAGGACATGAGCGGAAGTCTATTAAGAATTTCCCAGCCTCAACCCTTTTTTGCTTGACAAAACGGCACTCAAAAAAATCAATTAATCTTATCTTGGGTTTTCAGAGTAAACAAGGAACGGTATGTGAATAGTACAGATCACTAGATTTGTACAATTAAGTTTAGACATTATGTAAAGCTAACAAAAAAGTGTTAGTTAGAACAGCTGTTGGATTTTACTGTGGAGGCGGACAGAAACAGAGAAAAACCTTCGAAGAGACCAGGCTCAGTCGGCGGACCAGTTCTCCTCTGGACAAAACACTGACCTTAAAAATATTTGCCAGCACTCAAAAATGTCATAAACGTCATTGCACTGGATAAAATGTTTGTCAAACCAAATGGCAATTTTTTCAAAGATAGCACCAACACTATATTCAAGCAAATAATTTTACAAACATGTTTGTTAGGATCTAAATGATACAAAAATAGATATAGTGTTCAAGATAAAAACCAAAAGAATTGTGATACTTTTTGGATGTCAAGCATTAGTAAAATGTCCACACAGTCAATATGATGAACTACATCAATTGTTACTCCACATGTGTGAACTTGAGGGAACTGCCTTCATGCTTCATAAAAATTGCATTGACACCAGTTTGTTAAAAATGTGCAAAAAGGATAGAAAGATGAAGTTAATTCTGAAAAAGCCACTTGCTTTGATATTTTGTTATCTAATGCAATGAGTTTCAGAGAATGATCAAAACGAGTAGAGTTGATGTAATACTCACAGAAGCCGAACTCAGTGCAGGTCTGGTAGAGCCACTGTCTGTAACTGGACAAAGCTTTAGTGTTACTGAGTTCAAGCACAAGCTTCTCGTGAGAGACATCCAGACACGGGACATTCTCTCTGGCACGGTACATCTGAAGATATGGCAGAAATATGTTCATGATAAGACTTACACCTGCACCTCAAAGGGGCTGTTGAGCTTTATCAACATAATCTGTGATGATTTTATCATTTAAATACTATTTTAATTTAGCAAAATGTATTTTATAGTAAGAGGAAACTGTACAGTAATGTGTGTAGAGTTGTGTTTCAAATGTAAGAGATTTAAAAGAATCAGACAACATTTTTTAGTCAGTGATGCCCTCAGCTGGTTAGAAATGATATTGTGTTTTTCATTTTAGTTGCACACCATCTGTGCAAAATTAGAATATTATTAGCCTTCTAGTGAATACAGAGTTTACAGCCTATAAAAAAAAAAAATAGGGGAAAAATGTATGTGAAATTGAAAGCAGTATAGAAGATAGTGTGCTAAATTATTGCCAAATGACCTTGTTATTACATTATTTGAGTAAATATCTTAAAAAATATCTTAACTTTTTATTCATTTATCACACTAGAAATGGATGGTAAAGTTGAACACGTGGCATTGCTGGATATACAGTATTTCACGCAGAATAGTTTAGTGTAAGTCATATGCTAGTATGCTATTCTGAACTGAAGTGTCCACATGATAATTCTTTGTAAATGTATAAATTCATGACACTAATTTTGAGCTCAAGATGCGTGTGTGTGTGTGTGTGCGTGCGTGCGTACGTTTTTGAAAGAAGTCTCTTAAACGCAACAAGTCTGCAATTATTTTATACAGTAACACAGTAATACAGTAATATTGTGAAATCTTAGTATTTACAATTTAAAAGTATCCTAAAAATGTAATAGTTTGCACACACACACACACACACACACACACACACACACACACACACACACACACACACACACACACACACACACACACACACACACACACACACACACACACAGAATGATTTCCGAAGGATCATGTGACACTGAAGACTGGAGTAATGATGCTGAAAATTCAGCTTTGGTCACAGGAATAAATTACATTTTAAAATACAGAATATTGAAACTGTTTTTACTGTATTTGTAACCAAATAAATGCTGTCTTTGTGAGCATTAGAGACTAAAAAACATTTAAAAAGAATCTTAATTATTACAAACTTTTGAACAGTTATTTACCGGTATATATATATATATATATATATATACACTCACCTAAAGGATTATTAGGAACACCTGTTCAATGTCTCATTAATGCAATTATCTAATCAACCAATCACATGGCAGTTGCTTCAATGCATTTAGGGGTGTGGTCCTGGTCAAGACAATCTCCTGAACTCCAAACTGAATGTCAGAATGGGAAAGAAAGGTGATTTAAGCAATTTTGAGCGTGGCATGGTTGTTGGTGCCAGACGGGCCGGTCTGAGTATTTCACAATCTGCTCAGTTACTGGGATTTTCATGCACAACCATTTCTAGGGTTTACAAAGAATGGTGTGAAAAGGGAAAACATCCAGTATGCGGCAGTCCTGTGGGCGAAAATGCCTTGTTGATGCTAGAGGTCAGAAGAGAATGGGCTGACTGATTCAAGCTGATAGAAGAGCAACTTTGACTGAAATAACCACTCGTTACAACCGAGGTATGCAGCAAAGCATTTGTGAAGCCACAACATGCACAACCTTGAGGCGGATGGGCTACAACAGCAGAAGACCCCACCGGGTACCACTCATCTCCACTACAAATAGGAAAAAGAGGCTACAATTTGCACGAGCTCACCAAAATTGGACAGTTGAAGACTGGAAAAATGTTGCCTGGTCTGATGAGTCTCGATTTCTGTTGAGACATTCAGATGGTAGAGTCAGAATTTGGTGTAAACAGAATGAGAACATGGATCCATCATGCCTTGTTACCACTGTGCAGGCTGGTGGTGGTGGTGTAATGGTGTGGGGGATGTTTTCTTGGCACACTTTAGGCCCCTTAGTGCCAATTGGGCATCTTTTAAATGCCACGGCCTACCTGAGCATTGTTTCTGACCATCCCTTTATGACCACCATGTACCCATCCTCTGATGGCTACTTCCAGCAGGATAATGCACCATGTCACAAAGCTCGAATCATTTCAAATTGGTTTCTTGAACATGACAATGAGTTCCATCAACTGCAAGATGCAATCCTATCAATATGGGCCAACATTTCTAAAGAATGCTTTCAGCACCTTGTTGAATCAATGCCACAAAGAATTAAGGCAGTTCTGAAGGCGAAAGGGGGTCAAACACAGTATTAGTATGGTGTTCCTAATAATCCTTTAGGTGAGTGTATATATATCCATGAAATAATACTGTAGTATTGTATAGCATTTCAATTTAGAATTTCTAAATCTGAGCAACACAGCAATAATGTTATGAAACTGAAACAAAATGAACTTACCCTATCTGTGGTAATGAATACTGTTGGTTACACTTTATTTTAAGGTGTCATTGTGACAGTGTAATTATATATTTAAGTGCTGAGTAATATTAAGCAACTACATGTACTTACTATAGGGTTAGGGTTGGATTAGGGTTTGGTTGAGGGTTAGTTGTAATTATGCATAATTTACTGTTATTACTATGGTACGTACATGTAACATATGTAACAAGGACACCAGGTTATGTTATACCACAAAACTTTAAAATACATCTAAACTTAAATTTAATCTTAAATTTGATTTCTTTATTAAAGCTACACACAATTCCACTTTTTATTTGAACCAAATTGTTTGGATGCCACATTAAATGAGATGAAGAAATGTTACCGCCACTATTTTGACCAGACGGTCATACGCCTCCTCCTTCTGCTCACAGGCCTCACTCTTATTGGTCATGATGTCACACAGCTCAGCGATGCTGAACGCAACCCCCTCCTCGTTGTATTGGACGGTTCCCATGAAGATATCAGCCAAACTCTGCAACAGCTCCGCTTTGTCCTCCGTTTTCAAAGGGGTCTCACAACAGCCGAAGTCTTTTCCCACCTCAGTCTCATTCCCCATAAGCAGAGCTGCCTCTACTGCTGCAAACACTGCTTTCACTTCTGCTACACACTGAGTGAGGACACACACACACACACACACACACACACACACACACACACACACACACACACACACACACACACACACACACACACTCAGATAGACACACAGAGGAATTCATAGCAACCCTAAATGTGCTCTTACCTTTTCAGAGCCACCCACTGCCTCATTCATGAGACTATAAGCAACCACCTGCAAAATAAAGGTTTTAATGCCAAACCACACAAGTTATGCAATAACTTCTGAAAGTGTTGTGCTCTAGCTCAGAGTTTCCCAAATTGGTGTTTGTTGGTGTTGGGAATCTCCTATCCCCTAATTTGGGAGTCACACTTGATTTCTGATTGAAAGTAATCGTTTTTTTCTAAGATTTGTATTATTATTATTATTATTATTATTATTAGCAGTATTTAAAATTACATTTTTGAAGGTAGTTTAGTGTCATCAGTAGGAGTAAAAAAAAAAAAAACACAAAAAAAAAAACACATTTGATGTCATGTTGTAACCACCAGATGCCTGTATAGCTGTATTTAAAGAGGCTTATAAATTCTCTAGTTGTTTTTAGACATAATTACTTACTTTTATTAGGTTGTGGATTTGAAAATAAGTTTAGACAATCTCAAAGTCTATTTTTTGTGAAGGTTTAGATATTTTTTTTGTTTGCAATGTTTATTTGATGAGTCACTTTTGAACAGGACATTTGTACAGAATGAAAACAACAACAATAACATTAATAATAACAATACTTCACAAGAATGAAACTCTCACCCTATTATAAGAGCTAAAGTCCAGTTGAGCTTGAACAGGGGCGGAGGATGCCACTGCTCCATAGATAAGATGAGGAAACTAGAAGAAAAACACACTTTTGGAGTTTCACTGAATGGAAAAGAGCAGCATAGGCATTTTTGTACATTTCTTCAGTTAAAAAAATAAAGAAAAAAAAAAAAAAAAAAGGAAAGAAAGAAAGAAAATGATGACAGAATTCGGTAACACTTTACAATGAGGTTCCATTTGTTAATAGTTAATACATTCCTCAACATGAACAATGAAATATACTACAAATTAAGTTAATTTATTCATCATAGTTCATGTTAATTTCAACATTTGCTAATTATTATTACTAATTAGTTGCTGGGCAATGATTAATTGTGATTAATCTCATCCAAAATAAAAGTTTGTGTTTACAAAATATATTTGTGTGTACTGTGTATAATTATTTTGTATATATAAATACACACACATGCTTGTATATATTTAAGAAATATTTGCATGTATATAGTGTATATATGTTTATATATAATTTATATTATATATAAATATTTTATATATAAATAACACATTTTTCTTAAATGTTTACATGCATGTGTGTGTGTTTATATATTCAAAATGATTATACACAGTACACACACATATTATGTAAACAAACTTTTATTTTGGATATGATTAATCACGATTAATCGTTGCCTAGAACTAATTATAATCTTTATTTTAATTTTATGGCCTTGAGCTAACATGAACAAACAATAAACACATGTTTTTTTTATTAACGTTAACAATGATTAATCAATACTACTCATGTGCTCATTGATATTAACTAATGATAACTAATGGGTCCTTATTGTAAAGTGTAACACAGATTTTTTTTATTTTTAGGTTAACTAACCCTTTAAGATGCAGGTGATAGACCTTGGTGGAGATTTGATCCTCTAAAATGTATTTGAATGAAAGATTAAAAACTAATTAAAAACTTTGGTTCCAATGATGTCTTTGTACTAACATTTAAATTATTCATTTGATACAGTGCACTTATTGAGTACATACAGTACATGTTTTTACATTGTACTTACATTTTAAAAATTAACTGTGTGTAATAACAGCTGTAATTGATCTCTGTAATCACATCTGTAATTACACTGTTGACTAGGGGTGTAACGACACCCTCATGTCATGATTCGATACATATCACGATACAATATTATTGCGATACTCCAAGACATATGATAAAAGGTTAACAAAAAAAAGTACTGTTGATAAAAATGCTAAATTTGGTTTTACTTTGTGTGTGTAAATAAATAGGCTTGGACTTGGTGCTGGAAACCCAACGCACAGGACAATAGTGACACCAGAATAACAATATTCATGATTCTGAAGCTGAAAATACTGAATTATTTTAGACGAATATGCTTGCGCTCTTTCACTGACTAGATATATTTAAAATAACGTAGGCCCACTTTTACTGGTAACATAAGACATCTGGCATTATCAGGGCCCACAAATATCCCCCCATTGCATTATTATACATTATATTCAACATTATATATAGCAGTTTAATGTAGTGCTGACACTGAAACTCTGAAAACTTGAATTTTTTCGTATATTTTTCGTATATTTCGTATATTTCAATATACATATTGTCATTATCCACAATACATATTGATGCATTTTATTATTACGATATATTGTGACACGATATATTGTTACACCCCTATACTGTTGACCCTTCCCTTACACCTTAACCCACCCTCCTAAACCACCGACCCTGTGCCGAACCTCACCCGCATCCCAGCAGCACAAGTATGGACATAAAAAGTACATACATTAGTGGTTAAAGACACGGGACCAACACTTTTAGAGAATTTTTGAACTTGTTTGGGAACAAACCTTTCCTCTCAGCCAAGCGGAGAGAGCCCCAGCATAGGAGCCTCCGAAGCTGATCCAGGTGTTGTTGTGCGAGAGGCCGAAGCGCTGGCTGATGTAGTGCCGGAACACAGCCAAGTCCGCCAAACTGAGACAGGGAGGAGAGGAAACAACATGCATCAGAACTGTCACTGTGATCATCATTGTGATGAGTGAAAGGTCATCATTACGCCTGCTGGCTGGAGAGATGTCTCAGTGTCTCGGTCTCGAGTCCATCAGGGTTGATGCTCTGCCCGTAGAAGCGGTGCTCCAGCGCCACCAGAAGCGCTCCATGACTCTCTGCCATCAACACATGGTGCCCTAACAGATGGAGGAGGAGGGGGGGGGGGGCAAACGCAAATCACATTTCTGGATTAGCATTATCAAAATTAGAGAATCAATTCAAATTTAACTTCAACTTCGAATTGAATTCAACTTTAGAATACTGTGCCTTAATTAATGAATAACTACACAGGAACAAATGAGTAACGCACTATTAACACTCCAGTAACTAACTAACAAGAAACTCTGATTAACGTATTAGTAAGTAATTAGCGCTCAGTCGAATGTGGTAGTTCACTATTAGCTAATCAATAACTACTATTTTTTATACCTCACTGAAGACTAGAACAGGTTCATAATTAATATTAATAATGCATAATGGGTAATATAAGGTAATGGTAACCCATTAGTAATGAATCAATTGTTACTACATCCTTCTAAAGGAACTACTAATAATTTGGATCAGTATTCTAATGTGAAAAGCTTGTTAACTACCTAATATTGAGTCATTGCAAACTTTTGAGGTTTTTGTAAGGTTTTGGATAGTAATGACTCAAGTGTTACTACATCCTTCTAAAGGTACTACTAATTATTTGAATCAGTATTCTGAAGTGAAGATCATGGGAACACACTAGTAATGACTAAAGTGTTACCAAATCCATCGGAAGGAATTACTATTAAAAATCTCACAAAAATCTAAAAAGTTTACAAAGACTTCAGTCAATATTAGGTTGTTATCATGTTTTTCACTTTAGAATATACTGATCCAAATAATTAGCAGTTCCTTTAGAAGGATGTAGTAACACTTGAGTCATTAGTGGGTTACCGTTACCTTTTATTATAAATTATGCTTTATTCATATTAATTATGAACCTGTTGTAGTTCTCTGGGAGGAATGAAAAAAAAATGGTAGTTGCTGATTAGCTAATAGTGAACTACCACATAAACTGAGCGCGATTACTTACTAATTAGTTAATCAGAGTTCCTCATTAGTTAATAGCAGTTACTAGAATGTTAATAGTGTGTTACTCATTTGTTCCTGTGTAGTTATTCATTAATGAAGGCACAGTTTTCTAAAGTTTTACCATCAATTATTTGTCCTCGTTTTGCGGCTGGTCCATATACGCACAACCTTTGCTTCATGAACACTCAGTTCTGGAAATATCTTTTTTTTTTTTTTATCTTTGTGATGTTCTTCTTTATTTGCAAGCCATTGCTTTGGATAAATGTAAATGCATTTTTTGAGGCAACCAGTTATGCCATGTGACTGATGATTCTATATTGATATTAAGAGAAATGATATTAAGAGCCCTCCCAAAAGTTATAAAAATATATTGTGTAGTAAATGACAGGATGATGCTTCTTCTTTATTTTAACTTGTTTTGAACCTGCAACATTTGGCGCCACCCAGTGGACAGTTGACCTGAAGCAGGAATGAGGTGTAGGAAGAACTGACGGTATTTTTGGCTTTACAAAACGTATCTATAATCACGTTTTTCTCAGGAGATCAGGTTGAAAGTAGCAGAATGACTTGAAGCCAAAAAAAAAAGAAAAAAAAAGGGTCCTAACCGAACAATACACTGAATTTGGAGAGGGGTCCCTCTCCTCCTATGTAGAGAAAGACCGGTCCATCTGAACGCTGCCAATAAACGTCGTTCACAAAGAATTTCTGTGGAGAACAAATATTAATGAATAAGTGATAGCAAAATAATTGACACGATTAATTGGTTTTAATATAGGCCTAATTAAAACAACATTTTATAATAACTTAAATCATAAAAATTGTATTTATATATTTCACATTATTTTGAATATAGGAATTAAAACTACCCATTTCGGTAACACTTATAATAAATATACAGTAATAATGTATTTACAAATCAAATAAGCATTATTTTACTTTTTACATGAGCTAATTAAACAATAATTGTGTTAATGACAATGAATGAAGAGCTCCCTATTTTTATATAGCTCATTAATATTAACAATGTAGATACTACAATATGCAGTAAAAAATATTAATTAACTATAATACTTTGCAAATGATCTAAGTACTTTATTAGGCTACTGTATACTCATTATAAAGTGTTCCCCATGTCTTGTTCTTGTGTCCCCCTGATCACATTTAGAGCAGGATGAGTGTGAGGTTGTGTCTACAGTTTGTACCTGTGGGAAGGTTTTGTCATTCTGCTGGTCATAGTGGTTCAGGGGTTGGTGAATTGTGCCTTTCTTGGGAATGGCAGTGGAAGTGTGTTTTATTCGGGCCTGTTGGATTTTATGCACGTGGTCCTTCATTCGCCATAGAATTTGACCTAGACAAAAATACATAACAAACATTTTTTTTTTTATGTTTTTGAAAATGCTCACCAAATCTGCATTTAATTATTTTTTATCAAAAATACAGTAACAACAGTAAAATTGTGGAATATTCTTACAATTTAAAATAATTGTTTTCTATTTTAATATATTTTAAAATGTAATTTATTATTTGTGATCAAAGCTGAATTTTCAGCATCTTTTAGTGGAAATATGCCTGAGAAACATTGATATTTATTATTGTTCAACCCTTAAGCACTAATATTATTTCAAGCCCCATCAAATTACACTAGCAAATGTTGTAATTTTAAAGCTTTGGTGTATATTTACATAAGTCACACACGATAATTGAAAGAATATTAATTACCCAGTGGCATTTCTGTCTCGTAACATGCTTTGTGCTGTTATATATTCTTAACATATTTGGGGTTGAAGGTCAACTAGCAAATATCACCACAACTGGAGCTTGATGAGACCAATATACACTGCCGTTAAAAATGTTGGGATCGGTACGATTTTTTATGATTTTAAAAGAAGTCTCTTCTGCTCACCAAGGCTGCATTTATTTTATTATAACACACACACACACACACACACACACACACACACACACACACACACACACACACACACACACACACACACACACACACACACACACACACAAACAAACAAAAAACTCAGTAATATTGTGAAATATTATTACAATTTAAAAGAACTGTTTTATATTTTAATATATTTTTAAAAAGTTATTTATTCCTGTGATCAAAGCTGAATTTTCAGCATCATTACTCCAGTCTTCAGTGTCACATGATCCTTCAGAAATCACTCTAATATGATGCTTTGATGCTCAAGAAACGTTTATTATCAATGTTGAAAACAGTTGTGTACAAAACAAATGTCAGGATTCTTTGAATAAAAGTTCAAAAGAACAGCATTTATCTGAAATAGAAAGCTTTTGTTACATTAAACACTACCGTTCATAAGTTTGGGGTCATCAGTAACAATTGTTTTTTTCAATACTTTCAATCAATACTTTTATTCAGCAAGGATAAATTAAATTGAGCAAAACTTACGATAAAGACATTTATAATGTTATAAAAGATTCTATTTTCAAATAAATTCCTTTCCTATTTTCAAATAAATTCCTTTAAATTCCTAATAGAACTTTCTATTCATCATAGAATCCTGAAAAAAATGTGTACATAACTAATTTCAAGATTAGTAATAATAATGAATGTTTCTTGAGCAACAAAGCGTCATATCAGAATGATTTCTGAAGGATCATGTAACTCTGAAGACTGGAGTAATGATGCTGTAAATACAGCTTTGATCACAGGAATAAATTACATTTTAAAATATATTCACATAGAAAACAGTTATTAATTGTCATATATATATATATATATATATATATAGAGAGAGAGAGAGAGAGAGAGAGAGAGAGAGAGAGAGAGAGAGAGAGTATTTTTAATCATTTAAATGCAGCCTTGGTGAGCAGAAGAGATTTCTTTTAAAACCATAAAAAAATCTTACCGATCCCAAACTTTTTGAACGGCAGTGTATGTGTAAACATACTGATAAAGACTAAGAGAAACTTAAATCATGTGATCTCGTTCCCTTAAACATTATGTCAGAAAGATGGGAAATATCATAGCATAACGGTTTGAATAGTAAGTGACAGACAAATCATTCATGCTTTAAAATGCATAAACCACTTTAGAAGTAAAAGCACGATATCTGTAATTTCAATACAAAGCAGAATTCCATATAACCCACTGTAATGATGATGATATTCAGATGAAAAAAATAATATAGTTTTATTATATTAAATTAAATTTCTTTACATACCAAACAAGACAAACATTGCAAAAGTAAATACCGTAAATAAATAAAAGCACTATTTTCTTTATTATATCAATAGCAAGTCATGGGGCTGTTAATAATGTCCAGAGAATGACATACTCTAACATATCTTGTGTTATTATCAAGAATAAGAGAAGCAGATAATTCTGGCATTCACTCACTGAAATAACTCAAACTTGTAACCTGGCTATATGAACGGATACATTACTTTCACAGCTTTGTTATTTTCAGTTGTGTTAAACACTGGAGAAGTTTAAGAGCAGAATGAGTCTTACCGGAGTAAACCAGGTGGAAGAGCAGAATCACAGTAACCCATCTGAGCACAGACATCACTGTCCCGGATTATCACACAGATGTCAGGATCACAGAACCCTCTGGTTTAGTGGTGATGGTTTCCAGTGTATTATACTCTTATACCCAGCTGGGGAGTCAGTAAAGCGATACGGCTCCCAGTGTGTGCAGTGTGATATAATGAACACCTGAAACCTGGACGCGGAGATCAGCACATGATATCCACGCTGCGATGATGTTCATATTACAAAACCAAACTAGTTTCTCTTCACAAAAAGTCCAAACTGACATGACCTATACACTCATTTTAGCATTTTTTTTATTATTTCATTTTAGGTATCTGTACACGTTTAGATTTTAGTGTGCATTCAGCACTGAACATGTTTAGCATTTTTTTGGTTAGTTATCTGACATCTGTGAGCCAGACTTCAAGGCACCCGTTAGAAAACATTAAATCAAACTTTCATTTTAATGAACCAGTCCTAAAAAGGCTCGACACCAAACCCATAGAGTTCACTGAAGGTGGAGACGGACTTTACATTCGTAATCGCGAGATATGGTTTAGACAAGCGAGCGGATCAGATCTAGCTCGGGTGTGTAGACTCTCAGAGCTTGGAAAAAATGATTTCTTTGAGGCTTTTCTTCTCCATGGCGGCCTGCGCTGACTTCATTAAATCTTGGGTTTGGAGCATGCTCATATTCCAGGTGCTCTACACAAACAAACAACAACAGGAGACACAGTTTCTCAGTTTAATCACGGAATGTCACATGTTGTTACTGGTGTGCATCCACATGCTTTTACATCAATCAAGTATAAATAATGTCACGAATTAGTTAAATCCCTACTCAAAGAGAATTCAATTATCTGTTACAATTAACAGGGATTGTATTAAAAAAGATCCCTGGAGTCCCCGCTCTCACTCCCAAATACTTTTACAACCACAGAACACTTTTAAAGTGCAGAAAAAAAAGAGGACTTTATTAACAGGAAGAAATAATAAATAACGTAAACTTCGGAAAAAATACAAAAATACTACAGTACTACAAAAAGATTACAAAGAAAATACAGAAACTTCCCTTTCTACTAACATAAACAGGAGAAAACGTACAACAATAATCCACTTTTTTCCTAATAAGCCTACTGCATTTTAGATTATGGGAGGCACTTCCAGTTTGGGGAAGATCCCAAACCTGTATATAACCTGCCTCTCATTACTTCCATGCTGATGTTATTTTAATTCCCATGTACAATCTAGATCTAAGTTTTTCTGTATTTTTCCTTGTTATTATAAATATTATATTATTATGTCACTATGTCATGTTATATACACTTGTCTGTCTGGATGTTTGGCTGAGTTGTGATCTCACCATGTAGTCCAGGGAGTCTGCAACACTGTGGTCTCTGGAGTAAACGAGGTTGACTTTGGTTCCCTGCACTGCTACAGGACTTTTGCTGGCGATCTCTCCTGCCATCTCCAGAGCTCCGGCCATCATAGCCTCTTTATCTGGGAACACACGACTGTGGGCAACGAGAGAGAACAAACGCACACAGAAACGATTAGATTTTTCCATGTAAATATACACTCACTGGCCACTTTATTAGGTACACCTTTGCTAGTACTGGATTGGAGCCCATTTTGCCTTCAGAACTGCCTTAATTCTTCATGGCAGAGATTCAACAAGGCACTGGAAACATTCCTCTGAGATTTTGGTCCATACTGACATGATATCATCACGCAGTTGCTACAGATTTGTCGTCTGGACATCCATGATGTGAATCTGCAGTTCCTCCTCATCCCAAAAGCTGCTCTATTGTATTGAGATCTGTGACTGTGGAGGCCGTTTGAGTTTAGTGACTCACTGTGATGTTCAAGAAACCAGTTTGAGATGATCTGATCTTTGTGACATGGCCTTTTATCCCACTGGAAGTAGCATCAGAAGATGATCCACTGTGGTCATAAAGGGATGAACATGGTCAGCAACAACACTCAGGTAGACTGTGGTGTTTAACCGATGCTCAATTGGTACTAAGGGACCCAAAGTGTGCCAATAAAATATCACTACACCATCAGCAGCCTGAACTGATGATATTAGGACGGAACCATGCTTTCATGTTGTTCACACCAAATTCTGACCCAAACATCTGAATGTTGCAGCAGAAATCCAGACTCATCAGACCAGGCAACGTTTTTCCAATCTTCTATTGTCCAGTTTTGGTGAGCATGGTGAATTGTAGCCTCAGTTTGTTGTTCTCATCTGACAGGAGTGTTTTCTGCTGCTTTAGCTCTTCTGCTTCAAGGTTTGATGTGTTTTATGTTCAGAGATGCTCTTCTGCTTCAAGGTTTGATGTGCTGTATGTTCAGAGATGCTCTTCTGCTTCAAGGTTTGATGTGTTTTATGTTCAGAGATGCTCTTCTGCTTCAAGGTTTGATGTGTTTTATGTTCAGAGATGCTCTTCTGCTTCAAGGTTTGATGTGTTGTATGTTCAGAGATGCTCTTCTGCTTCAAGGTTTGATGTGTTGAGTGTTCAGAGATGCTCTTCAGCTTCAAGGTTTGATGTGTTGAGTGTTCAGAGATGCTCTTCTGCTTCAAGGTTTGATGTGTTTTATGTTCAGAGATGCTCTTCTGCTTCAAGGTTTGATGTGTTGTATGTTCAGAGATGCTGTTCTCCTTCAAGGTTTGATGTGTTGAGTGTTCAGAGATGCTCTTCTGCTTCAAGGTTTGATGTGTTGAGTGTTCAAAGATGCTCTTCAGCTTCAAGGTTTGATGTGTTGAGTGTTCAGAGATGCTCTTCTGCTTCAAGGTTTGATGTGTTTTATGTTCAGAGATGCTCTTCTGCTTCAAGGTTTGATGTGTTGTGTGTTCATAGATGCTCTTCTGCTTCAAGGTTTGATGTGTTGTGTGTTCAGAGATGCTCTTCTGCTTCAAGGTTTGATGTGTTGTGTGTTCAGAGATGCTCTTCAGCTTCAAGGTTTGATGTGTTGAGTGTTCAGAGATGCTCTTCTGCAGACGGGTGTAACTAGTGCTTATTTGAGTTACTGTTGCCTTTCTATCAACTGATGCAGTCTGGTCATTCTCCTCTCCATTCGCCAAGGTTTTCTCCCACGGGTCATATGATTGGCTGATTAGATGTTTTACGTTAATGAGCAGTTGAACAGGTGGACCTAATAATATGGCTGATGAGTGTAATTGTGTTCACTCTTTCCACATGTGAAGAGGATAGCCAATCATTACAGAGTTCTTAAATCTACAGTAGGAACGTTTTTATTTAAAAAATCACTTATCACTATATTGTGAATGTACAGTATATATTATAAATTCAAAATAGCACATCATCTCATATCTTATTGCTTAAATATCTCACCTGACCAATCCACAGCTCTTGGCTTCATCAGCGTGCATCTTCCTTGCAGTGAAAGCCAACTCATTCACTAGACTGAAAGACAGTGGGAGCAAACTTTACTATCAATTGCCTAAAAACAGGGCACTGCTACTGAATCTATAACACGCTTTAAAATCAAGCTAGTACCTTCGACTTCCAATCACTCTGGGGAGACGTTGCAAAGTCCCGACATCAGCTGCCAAACCAATGTCAACCTCCTGAACAGGAAAGGGTGATCAAATCAGGCATTCAAATTTAAATCTCTGCAAATCTAAGTTTATTCTAAAATGGCATTAAATGGTCAGTTAAAATCACAATGACAATCTAATGAGACTGCCCACACCTTGACCTGAAACCAGGCATCCTGTGTACAAAGTCGTATATCACATGCTGTGATCAAGTCCACTCCTGTAAAAGAAGACACAATGAAATGATAACGTTTTATATATGGTTATGAAGAATCGTTTTCTATCTGGTGAAGCAGCACACTTCTAGTGGAGAAACTAACTTCACAAGTACAAAGTTGTTCAAGTTGAGGAGTCCAATCATGAATGAATGAATTATATTAATTACTTGTGTCTGTATCATTACATCATAGCGCCTCCTGTCTTTGAGGTCATTTGTCCAAAAGGCCCACCAAAGTTTTGGCTTGGTAGGACATTCTTGTCTAAGAACTACTCAATGCTTATTGGTCATTGCTGGCCATTTTTTTTTTTTGCATATGTAACTGTTCAAATTAACAGTGATGATGCCTTGGACAAAGACATTGCATGCAAAATTTCTAGTCAAACAGATCAATAATTCTATAGTTAAAGACATTTTATTGTCTGTCATAATTAAAGCTATAATAACTACAGTAATAATAATAAACAAAAAATACAATAGGGTACAAATACTGATTGTTTCAACATCAAATAATACTAAAGAAGAAATCTGTTCTATAATGAATTTGTTCTATATATTCACAATAAAGTATAGAATGTTGTGGAAATTTCTTAACAGAGGGAAACTAACCTCCTCCTATACATGCACCGTGAACGGCCACAATCACTGGTTTTGGACACTGTAAAAAGAAACACAAGAGACATGATGAAACATGATTTGTGTATTGAGATAAAGTAGTTAGTTAGTTGCCATTGAATGTTATAGCCAAATATTAATGTTCATCTAAAAATACTACAATCCTCTTATCATTTTCATGTCATGCCTTTTCGCCAATGTTCTCAAATATGCACAAAGAATGAATCTTAATTTTTGTATGAACTTTTGAGTATATTTCCCATATTATATATTTCCCATATTACCTATATCCCATTTATGGTATACAATACATATATTCTCATATACAATATATGGACAAAAGTACTGGGATACCTGACCATTACCCCAACAGGGACTGTAATGACATCTCATTCTAAAGACATAGACATTAATATGAAGTTGGTCTGCCTTTGCAGCTATAACAGCTTCAACTCCACTGGGGAGGCTTTCCACAAGGTTGGGAGAGAAGTGTGTTCTTCTAGATCATTCTTCTAGAAGCGCATTTGTGAGGTGAGGCACTGATGTTGGACGAGAAGGCCTGGCTCGCAATCTCTGTTCCAGTTCATCCCAAAGGTGTTGAGTGGTATTGAGGTCAGGGCTCTGCGTGGGCCAGTCAAGTTCCTCCACACCCAACTCATCTGACCATGTCTTTATGAACCTTGCTTTGTGCACTGGGGTACAGTCATGCTGAAATAGAAAAGGGCCTTCCCTCAAAGTAGGATGCATAGCATTGTTCAAAATGTCTTGGTATGCTGAAGTATTAAGATTTCCCTACACTGGAAGTAAGGGGCCAAGCCCAACCCCTGAAAAACAACCCAACACCATTGTCCCTCCTTCACCAAACTTTACAGAGTTGGCACAATGCAGTCAGGCAGGAAACATTCTCCAGGCATCCGTCAAACCCAGACTCGTCCATCAGACTGCCAAACAGAGAAGTGGCTTTACACCACTGCATCCGACGCTCGGCATTGTATTTGGTGATATAATGCTTGGATGCAGATGCTGGGCCATGGAAACCCATTCCGTGAAGCTCCCGCCACACAGTTTTTGTGCTAATATTAATGCCAGTGGAAGTTTGGATCTCTCCAGCTGTGGAATCAGCAGAGCATTGGTGATTTTTACACACAAATGCGCCTTAGCACTCGGTGACCTAGCACTCGCTCTATGACTTTATATAGTATTCTTCTTCATGGAGTTGCTGCTGTTCCTAAACTTTATATAGTTTTCTTCTTCATGGAGTTGCTGCTGTTCCTAAACGCTTCCACTTTCCAATAATACCACTTACAGTTCACCATGGAATATCTAGCAGGGATAAACGTTTACAAACTGACTTATTGTAAAGGTGGCATCCTATCACAGTACCGCTCTTGAATTCACTGAGCTCTTCAGAACGACCCATTTTTTCACAAATGTTTGTAAATGCACACTGCATTGATTTTATACACCTGTGACAATGGGTCTGATTGAAACACCTGAATTCAAGAATTAAGAGGTGTGTCCCAATACTTTTGTCCATATAGTGTATGTATTGAGATGTTTTCACAGTAAATTAATAATGTTTTAAAATAGTAACCTTTTCAATAACAGTGAAGGTCTCTTGGTATTTAGCTATGGTGCGGCGCACGTTCCATGAGATCCTGGCAGTGTCATCTCCTTCAGGCTGTAGGATATCACTGGCCATGCCCATGAGGTCAATACCTGCACACAGATCATTACTATTCAGTTAATGATGAAATAATCATATATGGCATATAATACATAAAAATGCATTATAAGTGTTAAACATTTTTAGAAAATTAGAAATCTAGCTATTGTTACTAGCTGAATCAGTCCATGTTGCCAAAATAAAGAATGTTAGTTTAATTTGGGGTTATTAAACACATTAAGTTATATCAAAGTGAAATTTGACCAATTTGACCAAACACAATTGACAGCGTGCCTAAGCAAACAAACAAAAAAAGCGACAAAGCATGCTGGGAGTACAGATCCAGGGCTGCATTTCTCAAAAGCATTGTGAGCCAAGTTGATCTTAGAGACCATTGGTGGCAAAGTATGGAAGTAAAATAATGTCAAATGTTTTTGAAATAAAAAGCCTGTTGAATTGCACTACTTGAAAAAAAATAGGCATTGCATTAACCATGCTTGCATTTTAATGCATTGTATTTTTAGTGCTTACATTTTTATGGGCTGAAATTCAACATGGTTGAATATTTAAGCTGTGAATATTTCAATTAAAAAAATTTCAAACACCTTTTCATTATTAAAAATTCAATAATCCATATTCACCTTTCATATTTCACTTCCAAAATATTCAAACTGTTTAAAAATACAACCAATAATATTCAACAGGCAATTTTCGGTCCATTTTATTTCGCTTTGCAAATTCGCTTCCACAAATTCAGTGGTTCAAATTCGACAGTAAATTCAACATTGACGTCCAGGAACTGCAGGAAAAGCAGTAGATTGCCGAGCATACTCTCCATCTGCTGTTAGTCTACCTCACCGGCAGATGGTGCAAAAGCGCATGTTGAAGACCAGCAACAGTTAGAACAAGTCATTCATTCATAAAACTCATTTACAGCAATGTAAGTGTATTTGTGATTATTATGACGGCTGTTTTATGTTAAATTCAGTGCCTTCACGGTTACTTTTCCTGTGTAGCCTACATGCATCTTTCTCTACCGTGAACGAGATTATAATGTTATTCCCCGATGCGGATATACAGATCCAATGTTACATTTTTGAGGTTGACACATATTTCTCTTGGTTGTTTAGTTGCCTTAACTTTATATTGTGGCGATGTGCTGCATGCAGGCTATTAGGGTTTCCCTCAATACTTCAGGATTCCCCTGCTGGACATATACAACGCTTAACGTAGCTTAATGGACTACAGTGATGTAAAAGACCAAACTCGCAGGCAAGCAGATGGACTCAGAATAACGCGCAAAGCTTAATGCTGAGCGTTTCCCAGTGATAGACTGGCATACAGATGGCTTGATGTTGGACATTCGCACATTTAGGGACCGTCTCTAAAGTGTATACGACTTTGGTATACACGTTTCTAACTCCGATAGCATTTGAATAGAACGACTTACAGTCATAAAACCTACTGTAAAGTGTTCATGTAGTGTCAGGCATAATGCGCACCCTTTGGATTTTTGATATTTATTCAAATAAATTTAAGTTTGCTATTGAAGTTAGAAACGTGTATGCCAATGTTGTATGCAACTTTAGAGACGGTCCCTAAATGTGCGAATGTCCAATGTCAAGCAAATTTTTACATTTAGTCATTTAGCAGACGCTTTTACCCAAAGCGATTTACAGTTAAACTAACAATAGGAGGACAATATGCAAGTGCTGTGACAGTTTAAGCTAATGCAATACACGTATGCATACTATATGTATGTGTTGATTTTATGGCAGTATATCACGAAACGCTCAGCATGAAACTTTGAGCGTTAAGTTCATATTCTGAGTCCATCTTCTTGCCTGTAGCCTATATAATAGCCTACAGCCTACTTCCCTAATAAGGTGCAAGATTGGTCTTTCATATCACTATCAACGGAAGGGAAATCCTTGAGTATGAGGTATTGAGGGAAACCGATTATGATCCTGTTCATGGTAGAGAAAGCTGATGACATGTAGAATACACAGGGAAAGTAACAATGAAGTTATTGAATGAAACATAAACACAGCTTTTGTGTGTTTATCATCTTTTCCGCATATACTGACACAGATAATCATTTTCATTTTATTTATATTTACATTTTCATTTTATGAATGAATGTCTTCGTCAACAACAAGCGCTTTTGCACCATCTGCTGGTGAGGTCGACTAACAGCAGATGGAGAGTATGCTCGGCAATCTACTGCTTTTCCTGCAGTTCCTGGACATCAATGTTGAATTTACTGTCGAATTTGAACCACTGAATTTGTGGAAACGAATTTGCAAAGCGAAATAAAATGGACCGAAAATTGCCTGTTGAATATTATTGGTTGTATTTTTAAACAGTTTGAATATTTTGGAAGTGAAATATGAAAGGTGAATATGGATTATTGAATTTGTAATAATGAAAAGGTGTTTGAAATGTTTTTAATTGAAATATTCACAGCTTAAATATTCAACCATGTTGAATTTCAGCCCATAAAAATGTAAGCACTAAAAATACAATGCATTAAAATGCAAGCATGGTTAATGCAATGCCTATTTTTTTTCAAGTAGTGCAATTCAACAGGCTTTTTATTTCAAAAACATTTGACATTATTCTACTTCCATACAAAGGCTCTATAATCTACTTGGGCTCACAATCCTAAACACAGCCCTGGGCAGTGGATCTGTAGTTCCTATCATGCTTTGCAAGTGACTGCATTAGGAGAGTAAATTTAGGGATTAAGTGTTATTTTATGTGTTTTACAGTAAAGGGAAAGATGTTGCTAGTTTATGTTAACGTTTATTGTTCAGTTGGACATTTAGAGGAGTTTCTGTTATTGAATTTTGTGGTTATCATTGTGCTGAAGAGTAGCGCTTGTGCTTATATGCTAATGTCAGTACTGACACCTGACTTTACTTAGTAGTTCATTATATACATTGCACATAATGATGAACAACACCGTTGACAAAACTAAACTGATTTCATTTGAATAAACTAAATTAAGTTGTGTCTTCAATTAAAAATGTCTTCACTTAAAGTAAATAAGGGTAATGAATAATTTTTTGTGTATTTACATCAAGGTGGAAAAGGACTTTCATCATATAAAACAAAAGATTATATCAAACTTATTAATTAATGTTATCTAGCTGGAGAAATCAGGTGACAGTTATGCTTCAGTAAAACCTTGTTTTTTTTCAGGTTGGTTGTACTCAATTATAATCAGTAATATTAAATCATTTATTTCCTTTCAACAAAACCAGTTATTGTAGATGTTACTACATGAAGTACAAGAACCTCTAAGTTGAACTGACAAAAACAAAATGTCAGTGTAGTGTTTGAAAGCTTTACCGGAAGTGAAGAGCTTTCCAGCGCCTGAGAAAACCACGACACGACACTCTGAGTCTTCAGCTATCTGATTGAAGCAGTCAACCATTTCACTGCAGGTACAACAAAAATACACACACTAATTCAGTCATTATTTTAGATAACTGAGATCATTGTGCACTTCAAATTCCAATCTCACACAGAATATTTTAAGAGAGCATAGAAATGGCATAAAATGGGCACTTTTATGTTGCTCTTTCTTGCATGAATGATGAGATATACTTTGTAAACATTTTAATATTTTATTAAATGTTATTGAACTGAAATTAATCAACACTGAACTGACTATTGTCTTTTTTACAGTAGTTTGTTAAAGATGCATCATTGATTCTGTCATTTTGCTCTGTATTACTGTACTTTATAAAGCACTATAAAAATAAAGATAAAAATAAAATAGTACTATCCATGTCACTGTACACTTGTTAAATGTTTGTTTACAAAGCCTTACAGGAAATCTTAAAGGAAATTAAATGAATTATTGATATGGATATCAGTGTGTAATATGGACATGAGGTCGTACAGCCAGAATGCCTTGTTCATCGCATTGCGTTTCTCCGGCCGGCAGATCTCGACGTGAGTGACGGTGTCCACTGGCCGGCTGACTGACAGTGTTGTGAAGGGGGGGGTGGGCCCTCCTGATGAAGACATTCCTCTAACAGCGTTCAGGAAAGGTACGAACAGACCCTGTTCTAATCACAAAACACAGAAAAAATTCACAGGTTTACACTTCTGATATGTAGAGGTCACCCCGAAGAATACATATACAGTATATAGCAGTTTCTCTGGATTTACTATTTATATGTTTGAGTAAAATGAACATTTTTGTTATATTATATAAACTAATCGACAACATTTCTTCTAAATTTCAAGTAAAAACATTGTCATTTACAGCATTTATTTGGATATTCCCAATTCCAGCCTTACTGAAGAACCTCCAGATCATCACCGATCCTCCACTAAATTTCACAGTGTGGCTTGTGGGCCTCTCCAGGTCTCTGTCTAACCATTAGATGACCAGGTGTTGGGCAAAGCTGAAAACAGGACTCATCAAATCAGAGTCAGGCGTGACTCAAGGCTATCCTGGAAGAAAACTAGCTTCCTTCTGTTTTTTTCTAGTGGGACAATGATCCAATCCAGCCAGGCCAATCAAGGTGTGCATGGAGGACCACTAGATCAAGACCCTGTCATGTCTAGCCCAATCTCTAGACCTGAACCCATTGAAAACCTCTGGAATGTGATCAAGAGGAAGATGGATAGCCATAAGCCATCAATCAAAGCTGAGATGCTTGAATTTTGGCGTCAGGAGTGGCATAAAGTCGCCCAACAGCAATGTGACCGACTGGTAAAGGGCATCTCAAGACGCATGAAAGCTGTGATGGGAAATCAGGGTTATTCCACCAAATATTGATTTCTGAGCTCTTCCTAAGTTAAAGCATTAGAATTGTGTTGTTTAAATTAAAATGAACTTGTTTCCTTTGCATTATTTATACGAGGTCTGAAAACATGGCATCTTTTTTTCGATATTTTAACCAGTTGTCATTTTCTGCAAATATATGTTCCAAATGACAATACTTTTATTTGAAATTTGGAAGAAATATTATCAGTAGTTTATAGAAAACATAAAAAATGTTTTTTCATTTAACTCAAACACACACACACACACACACATACATATATATATACACATTAATGCTATCAAATCGATTAATCATTTCAAACATAAAAGTTTATTTATATAATATGCGTGTATATTATTATATTTATATTATATTATATTATATAGGCCTGTGTGTGCGCGTGTGTCTTTGTGTTTAAAAAAAAAAAATATATATATATATATATATATATATATATAGTTCTTCAGGAATTTTGGCTCGCTCTTCTGTATAACGTTGCTTCAGTTCATTGAGGTTTGCAGGCATTTGTTTATGCACAGCTCTTAAGGTCCCGCTGCAACATTTCAGTCGGGTTGAGGTCTGGGCTTTGACTGGGCCAGTGCAACACCTTGATTATTTTCTTGTTCAGCCATTGCTGTAGATTTGCTGGTGTTCTTGGGATCGTTGTCCTGTTGCATGACTCAATTTCATCCAAGCTTTAGCTGTCGGACAGATGGCCTCACATTTCACTATAGAATACACAGAAGAGTTCAGGGTCGACTCAATGACTGCAAGGTTCCCAGTTGGTCCTGTGTCTGTCTGCAAAACCAGCCAAAATCATCACCCCCTCCACCACAGTTGGTATGAGGTGTTTGTGCTGATTTGCTGTGTTTGGTTTTCACCTAAAGTGGCGCTGAGCATTATGGCCAAACATATCCACTTTGGTCTCATCTGCCTCAAAGACATTGTTCCAGAAGTCTTGAGGTTTGTTCAGATTCAACTGTGCAAACCTAAGCTGTACTGCATGTTGTTTTTAGACAGAAGATGATGTAGAGAGAGTCTGAGATGTAGTTATTGGGTGTTTTGTGATTTCTCTGAGCATTGCACAGTATGCCCTTGGAGTGAATTTGCTGGGACGTCCACTCCGGGGAAGGTTAGCAACTGTCTTGAATGTTTTGAATGTTCACTGTAGAGTAATGGACTTCAGATGGTTTGTAAATGGCTGTATAACCCTTCTCAGATTGATGGCAGCAACAACTGCGTCTCTAAGATCATTGCTGATGTCTTTCCTCCTTGTTATTGTGTGAACACACACATGAAGGCTCCAGACCAGCAAACTGACAAAACTTCTGCTTTTATAGAAGTGATCACACTTGCTGATGATCAATTAATAAAAGGCATTTGATTAGCAGCGCCTGACGGATACTTACCCTCTTTAATTCCTGTGATTTTAATTACGTAATTTTAAGACGTGCCAAGGACCAGATGATTTTATACAACCATAGCATGCAATAGGGTGTCCTTTCTTTTTCACATGACTGTATATATAGTAAATCAAGAGAAACCAATAATTTTGCAGTCATCATCATTGATGAATCATCATTCATTCCAATGGATATCAAAATAACAAACCAAGTACAATCTGCAAACAAATGATACTAAACTGTTTCTCAGAATTAATTTAGCCATTTTTGCAACCACTGGTTCCAGCTAACTTGTAAACTTTATGGAGTTTGTTCCCATAAAGATCAGATCATACAGGTGTTTTAAATTCTAGCACTTTAAATTACAATCACATTATATTGGCATTTAAATAAAGGCATTTTTAGGCAAAAGGGGGTGAGGAATTGGCCCATAATACATCCCTGATCTGACGAAATAGTGTATTATTATTAAGGTAACATATACAATGTTTTATTTGTTAACGTTAGGTAATATGATCTAACAACAAACAATACTTTTACAGCATTTATTATATCTAGGTTAATGCTAATTTCCGCATACTCTATCATAATACATGTTAATGCATTAAGAAAGAAAATGAATAAGATAGTATATTGCCCACATGAAATATGTTTTAAAAGTTTTAATACATTTAATTTCAAGTTAAATGTTAACAAATTATCCCAAATAAATATTATTAAAAAATACATTTTGTTTTGCTTAATAAATGGCTTATGTTACCTTTCTTTAAAATATATTCTAATTGGTTTGATATGTTATGTAAAACATAAATGCATGCTTTAAGTGTACAAATACTAATCATAATCAATAATAGCACATCAAACATAGACATTTCCATAGAATGTTCCTATATACATTTTTATATTATTAATTTATATACACGTTCCAGCTTGCAATTCCAGCTGCATGCTATACCTTTTTAAAACTTGATTTACCCATTAAATATATTTATTTTATTCACTCAAAGAGAGAATAACATATTATTAAGTGTGTGACCTTTCACCCAGTTAACATTCTGTGATGACACCTTCACCTACATTCAGTCACAGTTACAATTAATAACAAATTGGTTTAAAGAAACTAACAAAATTGAGTGTTGATACTTCACTTTTTCTAGTGTTCAATCCTTAATACTTCTACAAACGGTGAATGTGGTTAATGTGAGTATTCAGAGCAAATGCAGTTAGATGATCAAACTGTGAGACTTACTTCTGAACGCTGAACTGAACACGAAAGCCATCGATGCCCTTTGACCAGTTTCGTTATATATTCACAATCACAGAGCAGAGCTGCTTATGAAGACTAGCACTGCAGTTATGTGGACTTTATCTGTTTAACTGGAGGATACTCGTCACAACACAATGAAAACACTGATAATGTCCGCCTCTGTCTTTAAGAAGAGTAGTTTATTTTTTTAGAACGTCATCATGTTTTCCTCTGACGTACAGCGGTTTATTTTGTGTGAAATCGAGAGTCCCCTCCAGATGATCTTTCTTCTTCTTGAAGACTTCTTCTTCTTCTTCTTTGAAACTCTGCACCATAGGCACACACCGCCATCTACTGTTCCTGTTCTTACATGGATGATGGTCACATCTCTATTATTTGATCATTTCGGGTTCACAGTACATGTTTCTGTATTTTTGTCTGTTGTGTGTTCAGTTTCCATGCCAAAACCCCAGCTTGTGTGTTCCCATCTATACCTTTGTGTTTTAAGTCATGAAATTCCCAATAAAAATCAACCCTTTGATTACAGTTTATCTTATTTTCCCCTTAGTATTACCTTTTAAGTTCTTTAACATTTTATTTATCTCTGTTATATTACCTACATTTTAATATTACATGTTCAACTGTTTGTATTACCCCACAAAATGCACATTTACCTGTAATACCTACTTTGAATAGTGATGCATTTAGTCCTGTGTGTCCAAATTGTAATCTTGTTAAAACCACCTCATCTTTCATAAATTTTCCAAAATTATATATTTCTTTGACTGATTAGTTAATATTATAATAAAAATTGTCCTGGCTGTATCAGCTGTCCCACTTCTTTTGCAACTCTTTTTGAGTATTTGATTTAATAATTGATTTAATTTCTCCTCTTCCTAATGGAACTTCAATCTCTATATCTTTTTTTTTTTTGCCTCTTTTGTTAACTGATCTGATACCTATTCTCATATTTTTTTTAAGAGATTATATATACAGTATGTGTATATTTATATATATATATATATATATATATATATATATATATATAATTTAAATGTGTTCTCTAATGGATTGATGTGTTAGTTTACACACTGTGAACTAACATGAACAAACAATGAACAACAGTATTTTTATTAACTAACATTAAAGATTAATGATTAATAAATACTGTAACAAATGTATTGCTTATAGTTCATGTTAGTTAATACAGTACATTAACTAATGTTAACGAATGAGACATTACCTATGTATTCATACTGTTTGAAATGATTTTGTCATTTACATTTACATCATTTTGAAGATATTGAACATTTATTTTTTATTTCCCTTTTTCTATTTTTTATTTTTTGACTTTAAAATAGACATGGCAAAGAATTTAAACAAAACTTTTAATTTAGATATTTTACTTGGTTTTTAAAATCCATATTTTTCTGAAAAACAAAATTACGAATAATCTTTTAATTATTTTGACAAAATGTTATATTCCTAAGACAAAAATAACTCTCAAAGAAACTTTCATACATTACCTTGTAATACTGATCTCACAATACACTTTGAAATCCGTTCAAACATGAGATCACAAAACAAAAAGCTTATAAAAACAATATAAAGTTTAAAGCTTTTCATATTCATATTATATATAGCACTTTTTATCCCAGTACTTTTTTATATTATTATTATTATTTTAACATATGTTCATTTTATGTTAGTTGATGTTGTTATTCTGTTTCATAAACTCTGAACTGTACTACAATGCCTTATACTTAATTAGTAATGTCTGTGTTTGAACAAAAAAATCTTCTGAGATAAACCGGTGCCGCTAGTAGTGTTCATTTAAAGGAGTCCTCTCTCTCTCTCTCTCTCTCTCTCTCTCTCTCTCATATCATAGGATCACGTATAATATTCCGCTGCTGGAGTTCTGTGGGGGAAGGGGGGCATCTTAGTCCAAATATGTAAAATAAATTCAATGAAATTCAATTAATTGACAAATAGATTCACTTAATTAACGTTAAAATTGTTCAGATGGATTAAACTCAAAAATGTTGATGTTCAGAAAGCACAGGATTACCAGAGTCAATATTTCCCTCATACTATGTTACATTTTTTTATTATGCAAACATTATCGAACTTTGTCTCACACTGTATAAGTGGGAATTTATGAATGAGATTAATAGCTACCGTCCTTTACATTTTAGGAAGGGCAGCAAAATCATTCCTGCCAACAGTAAATGTGATTGTCTTCGGTCTCCTTTTACAGGCTCTGCCCTAACTACACTTGATGATGTGTCACTGAAAGAAACTGCGGTGATATTTAAATAAAGAAACTGAGACCTTATACACAAAGATTTCTTTATTATGTACAGAATGAGTACGTTTCAAAACTTGACATGAACATTTGAAACAATATGACAGATACTTCCGTTCATGATAAATGTTAGTTTTCCAGAATTCGAGCACTTTGCTGTATTTAAACAGAGCTCAGTGCTTTAGTCTGTTGGTAGTTTTGCAGGGCCAGCTCGATGAATCCAGCTCTGTTTGACTCGTGCTGGGCATAGATCTAAGAATGAGAGGGAAAGAAAGACAGAAAACGCATTAGGACCCGTTTGTGAGAGGATGCATGGGTTTTTACACGCAGACAAACTGTTTCTCTTAACGTTGTTCTTTTTTTTGTTAAAGCAACACTAAGGAACTTTTCCTCTTCGGTCGCCCTACAGGTTGGAAGCGGAATTGTCCATTACCGCTGTCGTAAATAATTTCGCCGCCCGCACGCTCGCTGTTTATCCAGCACTGGCTTTGAATGAACGATGTCCACAGACAAGGTAGAGTATGTTGTATGATTTCATGAAAGTATGATGTATTGCGACATCAGAAACGAAGAAAAACTAAATAATGACTATTGTAACGCTTGACGTAAAGCAAGTCAAATTTGTAGTTTTCTTATGTCTCATTCGAACTACAGAAACGCGACCCGGTTTGGCAAACTTGCATAGTGTGGTTATAGCAGATATAGGCTGCAAAGCGAATCCAGAAGTGCCTTTCACCCTGTTACGACTTGAAACATTATTTTAAGGTAAACATTTTTACTTAGTGTTGCTTTAAGATGGCAGCCAACATAAAACAGCTTTTATGTCTTATAAAAGCGAGTATAAACTATGAGTATAATTGTGTATAATTTGAACTCTTTCACCGCCACTGACAGATTTTTCCATCATTTCTAACAACGCTTCCCTGCCATTGATGAAAATGTATGGAAATCCATGTTTTCACTGTTATACAGCAGGGGTTATTACGCATCTACTGAAAGAGGCGAAACACAGGCAAGGGTAGAAGCAGAAACAAGTGATGGAAGCATTGCTTACGCATATGTATAATAACACGATCATCAAGATTAAACCTAATGTTATTGAATGAAGTGTCGACCCAGGACGAGCTATAGGATGAAGTGTTGATGGACTCGATCTACTCATCTGTGTTTTGATCGTCGTTCTGAACCACATTACGAATCTTTGACAAAAAAGTGATTTTCTCAGCTTTTTGTTCAAAATGTAGCTTTTTTATTTTTTTTATTTTTATTAATGAAACTTACGGTTACACTTTATTTTAAGGTGTCATTGTTACAGTGTATATTTAATATATTTAAGTACTGAGTAATATTAAGCAACTATAAGGTTAGGGTAGGATTAGGGTTTGGTTGAGGGTTAGTTGCATGTAATTATGCATAATTTACTGTTATTACAATGGTAAGTACATGTAACATAACAAGGACACTATAAAATAAAGTGTTACCAAACTTACCCACGTTAAAGTGTTGATTAAAAAAGAAGCATGAAGCTAGAATAAAACAGTTTTTTTTTGTTTAAAAGTAGAGGATCTGTTCTTTCTTTTGATATATTGCATGTTCAGATATTCATGCAACAAAATATTCTGAGGGCCATAACATTTTTGTGAAAATGATCAAAATGCTGGAGCTGGCTGGAAAGGTTTTTTTTTTTTTTTTTTAAACACTGGCGGGGAAAGAGTTAATGATGTTTCTAAAAGTGCTATTTATTGTTTTTGCGAGAATAATTTTGCTTATTTTAATTAGCAAAACAAACACTGAAATACTGACTTCCTGTCACAGGGGTCACAGGGTCAATGTGACATAAACAGGGTTGAGCGGAGTGTGCAGGAATCCTGAACCGTGACTAAACACGGGCCCCTCATCAAGTCTGCCATGCTTACCTATTTCCTTTCACAGAATCTAATATACACACACATTAAAACCTGTCACTCGACCATCTCTACCAAATTACTGGTGGCATTTTTCGCCTTGGTTTACTGCGTTCTCTCTGGATGACGTCCAGGCGTGGGTTAAAGGTCTAACCACAGGCTGATGTGAAGTGATGTACCCTGGGCCTGACCCCGTCTTCCCTGTTTCCAGAGCTCATATCAGCCATGTTCTCATGTTGAGAGATGATTTAGCACATGAGTAAATGTTTATAGTGTATTTATGCCCTATTTAACACTGTAGTATTATAGTCTGAGGTTATGGATTCTTGTCTTGCGTTCCTTATGAAGGTTTTGGGCATTTAAATTAAACATTTATTATAATATTTATTTATCATTTTACTATACAGTCCCCATCAAAGATTTGGAAATATATGTAGATTTATGTTATGTTTTCATGAATATGAGCACGACTGCAAATGTGATATTGATTTTAGTTAATATTAAGTGTTGATAATATTAATATTGATATTCAGTTAATATTAAGTGACTTACATTTTAGACACAGTTTTTTTCTCTATTTCGGCAACAAAAATTGTTTCAAATAAATCCTATTGCTGTGCGTTTCTGAGCAACACACTGCGGTGTTTCGTTACTGAATGAATCAGCAGCTTTGAACGAATTGGTTGAATAAATTATTCTGTCATTAATTCATTAAATGATCCGCTTGAACCTACTGGCGGTTTTAGTTAATTTTTTTCTTTTTTTTAAAAATCATTTTATATTCAAAAATGTTATTTTATGTAAAAAAAGATTATTTTTAAAACAATCTCAACATTATGCATTTTTAAGCTAATTTAGATCTTTTGTGTCTCATATATTCAATAATAATATTATTATTAGGGCTGTCAATCGATTAAAAAATTTGATTGCGATTAATCGCATGATTGTCATGAGTTAACTCGCGATTAATCGCAATTCATCGCACATTTTTTATTTGTTCTAAATGTACCTTAAATTTAAACTTTTCAAGTTTGTAATACTCTAAATCAACATGGGCATGGATAAATATGGATGCTTTATGCAAATGTATGTTTATTATTGAAACCATAGTCAACATAGAGCATGAAGACGAGACATGTTTCAAATGTCATAGATGTTTTTCAAAGAACTTGTTCATGTCTATTAGACACATGTAGAAAGAACAAAGAAATACCAGGTTCCCATTATTCTCTTTCTTTGCACTGAGCAATTTACTAACACAAATATGTTTAGATTTTTGCATGACAGGGCAGCTCTTCTGAAAATGCTAAATGTACATTTATTATTATTATTACATTAGTTTGTCTCTCTCTGTGCCCATTTTAATGAAGCTAAATTCTGAATAAAACTGTTTTCATTGGTATATTTTACTGTTTGTTTTGTCAAACAACGGAATGAATATGAAATAGTGACTGAAACGCGACCCAATAAACATAACCAGCTCTCCCTTCCAAGACGTTAATCTGCACAAAAATCCTGATAATCGAGCCGTCGTCTGATGAAATCAAATACACATAAGATAAAGACAATATTTGTGTTGTGATTTCGGCTATACTTGCATGTAAAATTAGAGAAGCAACATAATATCTGTGTTTAACTGAATTAAAGCGCTACTCCTCTCTGCCGCACGCGAACGCGAGAGAGAGAGAGAGAGAGAGAGAGAGAGAGAGAGAGAGAGAGAGAGAGAGAGGTGCGCGCGCGTGCTGGGAGAGCAGTACCGGCGATTCTCAGAAACTAAATAAGGTTTGGGCGCTTTTTTGAAGGGAAAAAAAAATCGCTAAAGGGGTCTGCAATGTCGCTAAGTTGGCAACACTGTGTATCTCCATTTCTTCAACTAGGGGTTGGGCCACGGGTCAAACAGAAAATACGCGCTGCGTTAATCGCCCGTTAAAAAAATTAGTGCCGTTAATATGATTTTGCGTTAACGCGTTATTAACGCGCTAACTTTGACAGCACTAATTATTATCAATAAATACAATTAGAATGTGGATGTTTCAGATGAATTTGAGGAGTGTTAGTCTGGTCTTGACTCGGTCTCGCTCTTGTCTTGATCTCAACACACGCTGGTCTTGGTCTTGAATTGGTCTAGTTTAGTTGTTTAGTTGGTCTTGACAACAAAAGACTGTAATGTTGTGACTCAACACATTGCTGGTTGGCTAGGTTCATGGCTTATAACACTTTATAGGATTTTTTTTAAATTCCTATGGGAAAAACACTTCTGGAACTAACGGCGCCAATGCACTCTATAGGAAACTCTATATGCACTCTATAAATGCAGTAATGTTTGAACTGTATTGTGGAATTGATGAGTTGTTCACCTTCAGGAGGTCGAGGTGCGTGGCCTGTTGTCTTCGAGCGTCCTGCGCAGACTCACTCTGAGGATGAACCAGATGAAGCAGACGCACCAACCTCACCGCATCTGGCATTCTGCAACCATGACAACACATCACACGCATCACACAGAGACAACCGCCAACAGACACAACACAGCACAATACATGCTTTTACTGAAATTAAAGGTGCTGTAAGCGACGCCAAGCAAGCAAGAACTTCCGTCAGACCCAGACTGAGCCTATTTTTACTTCATTTTAGGGCTCGGCTGCAGAAATCTGTGTGATATTGCAGGACAAATATCAGCCATCACAGACATTCACATTCGGACAGGATTAAAATCACACAGTACACCCGTGAAACATGAATTTCTCCAACGTCCTTCATGAAAACTAGTCCGAATAGGGTATAGCCATTTATTTGCGATTACAATACAGGCGAATTTCTCTACTACTACTAGTTTCACAATTGTATCATAAAAACTATTTTTTTTAAATACACATTATTATCAGACTTGTGTGATACATTCAGCCTCGTCTGTGTAAAGTTATATCCAATCTGTCAGTTCATGTTAGAGCTGCACGATTCGGGATAAATTGAGAATCTTTTTTTTTTTTTCGAATCCCAATTCTCCCACGATTCTGAACAGACAACTGAAGAAAATAACATGTAATTTACTACAGGTTCTGACTATGTTAATTACTTTTCAAATGTTTAATTAATCTGAATGAATTATTTAAAAAAGGGTTAGGGTTTGAATGAATGACTCACTGACTCACATAACTTCACTCGTTTCATTACTGGATAAATCAGTGTTTTTTGAATGAACGATTCAATGACAAATACGTTTTTTACATCACTTGTCGCCACCTACTGGTGTAACGATATAATCGCTGAAGAGTCAAGTTTCTTTCAAAAGCTGATTTGCTCTATTTAGCAGATCTGAATGTTCGCTGTGATCGTACCTGTCGAAGGTTTAATAGATACAGGTCAATCATTGAACATCAGCTCTAGTTCATGTCATGACAGTGTAAACCTGATTAACCCAGAAACTCTCATTATGACACATGCAAGGATCCCAGAAAGGGAAGTGCTGACACTATTTATAAGGCAATTTTTACATGGAGTAAACTTTTCCCTGTTGGAATTATATCTGCAATGCAGGACTCAGTTTAGTCACCTAGAAAAGTGGCAACACCTCAAGAAGAAGATTTATACATCTTGATGACAACAAACATTGCTATGGAATACTTCATGTCAATAATAGAAGGTACACCCATAGACTTTCATTGCGAGTGCATCACTCTAAGCACGTTTTTGTTCTTTTTTATATACATCAAAATCATTTTCTGTGGTAACTTTCAGCATTTCCTTTTTCGATCTCCACACACACACACATACTCACAGGTCTCTCTGCAACATGTCCACCAGAAGGCCATCAATTCGCCGACCGTTGACCAGATGCCAGGCCAAACCACCAAAGAACCGTGTGGATCTGAGCACATCGTATTTCCCATGCTTTTCAATGTCCTCATAGGTCAGCATGAGCACCTAATCGCACAAGACCACATTACTATTATTAGTCAGTCCTTCCACAGATATAGAGGTTATGCGTGTGCGATCCGGCGGGAAAGTGACGTCAATGCAAACCCTCTATTGCCAAAGCAGTTTACAGAAAATAAGTGACGTAACCAGAGCGCTCGGTTACACTATATTTTAAGGGGACGTTACACTCTATTTGCTCAAATAAGTACTGAGTAATATAAATTAACTACATGTACTTATAGCTTTCCTGTAGCTCAGTGGTAAGAGCATTGCGTTAACAACGCAAGGTTGTGGGTTCGATCCCAGGGGATTGCACATACCCATGTATAAATGTATAGGATAACGCAATGTAAGTCGCTTTGGATAAAAGCGTCTGCCAAATGCATAAATGTAAATGTACTTACTATAGAGTTACGGTTAGGGTTTGGTTTAGGATTAGTTACTAGTAAATTATAGCAGGTACATGTAGTAATGTGTAACTACGTCACCTTAAAACAAAGTTTCAAGTATGCTTTATTTATATAGCACATTTAAAAACGGCAAACACAGCTGTCCAAAGTGCTGGACAACACAAAAAACGAAGAGAAACAGGGCAAACCACACATTCATGACACCGATGTTACCGAGCACTCTTCGAGAAACAGAATAAGATGTTTTCATGCACTGGTACAGCATCGCCAACCCTTGCTTTCTTTAGAAATGTGTCTTTCAGCAACAAAAAAACAAAAACTCACATTTTTAAATTCTGCAGAGTCTGGCTCAAATTGGGCAACGCACTGGTTTAGCACATCCTCGTGTTTATCCTGTTCAAAGGCCACCTGCACACAGAGAGAAACACTCAATACATGTGCAAATCGGCAAGACCTCTTCAGCTTTGCACTTCTCATACCCTGAGGTTTTCTTCTTTAAAGATGGCTGGTGGCGTGACTTTGCGCCCATCTTTGGGGAAATAGACTTGTATTATCCTGTCTCTTTCGTTCCATGATGCTTTTCTCAGGGTTCCACTGGGCTCTCTCACAACTATGAATCTTTCCTTTGGGATATTGGTGAGAGAAACAGAAACAGGCCAACAACACGAAAGATAAATAACACTGTACCAGATCTCTCTGAAATCACATTAAAAGATCAGAAAATGAACAGGAAATTACAGTAAATAAAGTATTGCATTACTGGGTTATTATCCTTGAACAACAGGAATGTTGAATAATTTCATTTAAAACCAATGTAAAATTAAATATGTGTGTGTACTAGGGATGTCAACGATTAATCGACAATCGATTAATTGTCGATAATACATTTAATCGATACAACTTATCGATCATCGATTAAGCAGGTCTTCATGCGCGTGCGTGCTGCTCAACCGCGAAACATGTAAAGCGAGCGCGCCGGAGTTATGTTTGGGACCATTTTACACCTTCATCATGACTATAAGTTTGCATGTGCATTCGCAGCCTTTTGTTTTGTGCAAATGTAAGTTGTAATACTGTTTATTTTCTGTAGGCCTATCTATATCTGATTTATCTCATATTGGATGCATTTGGTTAAGAATTAACTCTGTAGTAAAGCGTCAGCTTCAGCGCGCGCAGCTCAAACGGCAGTGCACGACTAATAATTACTATTGGGACTGTAATATTACATAACATTATAAAGAGAACAATATTGTAATAAAACATTGTGAATTATTTGGGTTTAGTTGCCGTGTCACGTTGCTCCAGGAAGACCGCGTCCACAACATAGTTCTGAATGAATGGCACGTAACTTAGTTCAAGTTCACTTGTGCATGAATTTGCGTCATTTTGTGCAGATATAATTTGTAATATGTTTATTTTGAATGCATCTGATTAATCTCATATAGGATGCGTTTCTTTTAGATAAATAACGTGCTAGCAAAGTGCTCCAGTTTAACGGTAGCAGATTCATTCAGCGCGTGCAGTTGTTCCAGGAAGAGCGCGTCCACAACAGTCACACATTCTAAGCGCATATGAGGCGGCGTTGGTGACACGTTGTATTTAGTAGTTATATTTGATTATTAAATAATTAATTTAATTATCAATCACATCGAAACATTTTACAATCCTACTAGCCCTCTATTTATATTTAAAACCATTCTAATTGATTTGGTGAGGAACATAGCGTTTTGAGCAGCATTTGCAGACCCTGTCATGCTGTCATAGCCACTGCATATCGCAGTATTAAGGCTAACGATTAATCGATTAATTGATCGTTAATTTAAACGACGATCGATCATGGGAATTTGTGAAAATTGACATCCCTAGTGTGTACTGTGTATAATTATTTTGGATATATAAATACACACACATGCATGTATCTATTTAAGAAATATTTGCATGTATATACTGTATATACAGTGAGGAAAATAAGTAATTGAACACCCTGCTATTTTGCAAGTTCTCCCACTTGGAAATCATGGAGGGGTCTGAAATTGTCATCGTAGGTGCATGTCCACTGTGAGAGACATAATCTAAAAAAAAAAAATCCAGAAATCACAATATATGATTTTTTAACTATTTATTTGTATGATACAGCTGCAAATAAGTATTTGAACACCTGTTTATCAGCTAGAATTCTGACCCTCAAAGACCTGTTAAGGCTGGTTCACACGGCAGGATAATTAGGCCGATTTTAGCCCCGATTCACCCCTTCCGACAATCTTAAGGATGCTCCGATTATCGTAAAATAATCTGATCAGATATTCCTGCCGTGTGTGGTGTGTTAAGGCTGCTCTCGTCTGCTCGGAAGGACGTCGGGACCGCTCCGATCTCAAATCGGGGATATCCAACATGTTGGATTTATTTGGCCCGATTTCTTCTCGTGTGTGGTGTCCCCCGAGCACGCAGCCTGTGGACTGTGGAGTGTAGCCAATCAGAAAGCGAGGTGACGAGGCGGCGAGGAAACACCGGGAAATATAATCAAAACAGCCGGCGGCATGGCGCACCAGAAAGTCCGGTGGACGTCAGAGATCATCGCCTTTTCTTTTGATAACGTTTTTTTTCGGTTAAAAACAAACTATCGCCACTGCATCCTCTTCGTCCGCCATGATTGTTTACTCTGAAGTCACGTTTGATCTCGAGGTATTTTGCGCGATTTCCCGTCTGATCTGGGAATGCTCGGGAGTCAAATCGGTTCGTGTGTGATGTGTTGATTTTGCCGTGTGGCTGCGCACCACACACTGTACGACCAAAACTGTTAGACCCGTGATTTTTTATCCCCGTGTGTGGGGTCTCTCAGGTTTGGAAAATCGGCCGACAATTTTAAAATCGTCCCGTGTGAACCAGCCTTTAGTCTGCCTTTAAAATGTCCACCTCCACTCCATTTATTATCCTAAATTAGATGCACCTGTTTGAGGTCGTTAGCTGCATAAAGACACCTGTCCACCCCATACAATCAGTAAGAATCCAACTACTAACATGGCCAAGACCAAAGAGCTGTCCAAAGACACTAGAGACAAAATTGTACACCTCCACAAGGCTGGAAAGGGCTACGGGGAAATTGCCAAGCAACTTGGTGAAAAAAGGTCCACTGTTGGAGCAATCATTAGAAAATGATGAGTACCATCCCAAGAACACCATCCCTACTGTGAAGCATGGGGGTGGTAGCATCATGCTTTGGGGGTGTTTTCTGCACATGGGACAGGGCGACTGCACTGTATTAAGGAGAGGATGACCGGGGCCATGTATTGCGAGATTTTGGGGAACAACCTCCTTCCCTCAATTAGAGCATTGAAGATGGGTCGAGGCTGGGTCTTCCAACATGACAATGACCCGAAGCACACAGCCAGGATAACCAAGGAGTGGCTCTGTAAGAAGCATATCAAGGTTCTGACGTGGCCTAGCCAGTCTCCAGACCTAAACCCAATAGAGAATCTTTGGAGGGAGCTCAAACTCCGTGTTTCTCAGCGACAGCCCAGAAACCTGACTGATCTAGAGAAGATCTGTGTGGAGGAGTGGGCCAAAATCCCTCCTGCAGTGTGTGCAAACCTGGTGAAAAACTACAGGAAACGTTTGACCTCTGTAATTGCAAACAAAGGCTACTGTACCAAATATTAACATTGATTTTCTCAGGTGTTCAAATACTTATTTGCAGCTGTATCATACAAATAAATAGTTAAAAAATCATACATTGTGATTTCTGGATTTTTTTTTTTTGATTATGTCTCTCACAGTGGACATGCACCTACGATGACAATTTCAGACCCCTCCATGATTTCTAAGTGGGAGAACTTGCAAAATAGCAGGGTGTTCAAATACTTATTTTCCTCATTGTATATATTATATATAATTTAAATATAGTGCAAAAGTTCATTTATTTCAGTAATTCAACTTAAAAGGTGAAATTAATGTATTATATAGACTCATTACATGCAAAGTGAGATATTTCAAGCCTTTATTTGTTATAATTTTGATGATTATGGCTTACAGCTTATGAACACCCCAAATTCAAAATCTCAGAAATGTAGAAAATGTTCATAAGCCGTAAGCCATAATCATCAAAATTATAACAAATAAAGGCTTGAAATATCTCACTTTGCATGTAATGAGTCTATATAATATATTATTTTCACCTTTTAAGTTGAATTACTAAAATAAATGAACTTTTGCACGATATTCAAATTTTTCGAGTTTCACCTGTATACAAAATAATTATACACAGTACACACACATATACATTATGTAAACACAAGCTTTTATATTGGTTTCACAGCCCTACAACACAGATATGCTAAACTTGGTCATAAAACAGAAAGCCTTTTTTCTTACTCGATGCGGGACGTTAAAGTTGATGTCTGTGAATACATATTTAGCAGTGTCCATGCCTTCTAGCATCCGATCTTCAGAAAGCACCTCATCTATGGGCTTCCTCTCAGGCAGGACCGGCGGCATCTTCAGCAAATGTTTCGCCTGTTCCTCTGCTTTAACCACAGCCTACACATGAACATAATCAAGACTGCAGCATAACTGTACAATCATATCACAAATCATATCTCACGTTATTCCGAAACGCTATACTGAATCCCTTTCCATTATATCATGCATCTCAAACCCTCATGAATTCAATCCCATCATCAAATCTCACCTCCTCTAATTCTGCGTCTGTCATGAGCTTGTATTTAGGAGGCGTTAGCTTCTGTCTTAAGGGTCGAAACACTTTCTTCAGATCCAGACCCGTGATTTTGCTTAGGATGTCTTGAACATCTGTGTCTGTGAACTGAGCCTTAGGCACATCCACAGAGCCTGGACGGTGAAAAAAAAGAAACATCGATCAACTTCAGTGATTATGCTTCAATGCAAAAGTACCATGGAACATCACATGGTACTTTGAAATATACTACAGTAGTCAACACTTAAAGTGGAACAAAAAAGTTGTCCAAAGACAAGAACGGGTATTGTTCAAAATTCATGTATAACTTTGATGAAAGCTTTTGATCCACTTCAAATGTTGACTACTGTATAATATTATTGACATACTTAAATAACCATATTCAAACAGCATATATAGCACACGCATGTCTGCAAGATGTCTGTTAAAGATCACTTCATCTGGAAAGCATCTGCTGTTTACTAACATCTGATAGACGTCTTTAAGATGTCAGTTTTACATACACTGATAGCACACGTACATCATGAAGATGTCTATTTGATGTGCGTATTTACAACTGGAAGATATATTTTTTTAGTGTTTGCCCATCTGCAATACATCTATAGGACGTTTCCTGTCAGATGTCAAATAGACGTTTAGAATGTTTTTAAGACGTTTATGATTTAGAATGTAAAACTGACATCTTAAAAACATCTATCAGATGTTTTTAAACAGCAGATGCTTTCCAGATGAAGTGATCTTTAACAAACATCTTGCAGACGTACGTGTCCTATCTGAGTATTTACATGGCATGAATAAAAAAAAACCTAATACCTATAACAACATCAAAATGACAAGGTCATCGTACTGTACTTTTTCGTAAAGCTTGAGCTCTAATTATGACTCTAAAGCTGTTTTACATTTAGTTAACCACACGAGACATTAAAACTACAAAACGTTAATATACAAGGTCAATTCTCCACTACTGTAAAGCATGTACTCGTAAACGTCACATTTCCAGTGACTGTACTTACTGCTGCGTGATGCTGCTGATACACAAAACATTCGCGTTGTGGTCTGTAACTGCGAGTGCACATTTTTATCTACACATTTAACGCAAGAGTAAGACTTTACTAAACGCCTTGCAACACTGAGCGCGGCCATGCTGTAAGTGACATCATCACTGACTGCGGTTGTGTTGAACTTTCACCTTTCAGATAGCCGCTCGGAATGCTGGGAAATGTAGTCCAGGGACTTCTCCTATGCTTCTCCTCTCTAACCGTAAAGTATTTGAGCATAAAATCTGCGCAATGACGTTTTCATACTAAATAAGTAAATACATACATACATACATATTTAAAAAAATATATAAAAAACATGTTTCATCCGTTTCTTACTACCAGTGTCCTTTTAGAAACAAATAATTTGATAAGTAATATAGGCTATTATTAGAAATTGAATGACAGAAGTATTCTTTCTGAGTAACAATAAAAATGACATGACAAAATGAAGCATACTGACACAGCCAGCAACTGAGAGGGCCAAAACAAGATCGCGTGTAGGTCTACCGTTCATAATAATAATAATAATAATAATAGACCAATTCCCCATCATATGACCCATCGATGATGCAAAGCTACCCACAACACAAAAGAAAAGATTTAGGTTCATTAGAATAATAATTAAAAAAAGCAAATATGTTTGTTTATCAAAAGTGCAGTTGCATGGGTTAACAAATAGGCCTACAAATACAACAAATATACGGGGTAAAGAACTGCAGGGTTAAAGGCAAGCCCTGCACGTAGCCTATTAGTCCACGTTAAAGTACAGAAACCAGACTCCGTGTAATAATTTAGAATAAATATGTATTTATTTGTGTGTGTGTGTGTGTGTGTGTGTGTGTGTGTGTGTGTGTGTGTGTGTGTGTGTGTGTGTGTGTGTGTGTGTGTGTGTGTGTGTGTCTGTGTGTGTGTGTACAAATAGCTTTAAAACTCTTGTTTTTTAAAAGAATGGCACAAGCTCTTGCTGCGCATGTTTTTATAATTTATTAGACCACAAAATATGTATTGGTAAAGACTACAGATGTGAACCTGCAGGTCAAATCAGCTTAAGTGTGCGTGACTGGATGAGCAGATTTCCGTCAATAGATGGCGCCAGAGGTTTACACTCATCCGTGCACTGATGCATTATGCGCAACAACGACTAAACACATCTTTATACTTTGAAAACACATAGTAAGTATGTCTTACTAGTAGTATGTTTAAATAATAAGCAAAGAAAATAGAAAAACAAAATAGAAAAAAAAAAATGTCACTTTTGGATCGGTGCTGCATGTGGCTCACATACTGTTCATTTGATATTATTTTTTATTCGTTCATTTATTGAGAGTTTAGGTCAGGATGTCAGTCTGTCTCGCCACTAACAGACTTATTACTGCAAGTGATTTATTTACAAAAATCTGATGATTTGTTGATGGAGTCATACTCTCTCCGTTTTCATTGCTGTTGTTGACCAAGATTAAACCAGTGTGTGTGTGTGTGTGTGTGTGTGTGTGTGTGTGTGTGTGTGTGTGTGTGTGTGTTTGACAACACTTGTGAAGTCCAAAACGTCCTCATTACTAAAACATGTTGAACATCCACAACTAAGCTGGACCTCAATTATAAATCGCTCAAATCATGTTTATATTTAAATAGTGGGTAACACTTTATTTTAAGGTAGAGCATATAGTTACACATTACTACATGTACTTACTATAGTAATAACAGTAAATTATGCATTATTACAAGTAACTAACCCTAAACCAAATCCTAACCGTAACTCTATACATGTAGTTAATTAATATTACTCAGTACTAATTTGAGTATGTAGATCCTTCACCTTAAAATAAAGTGTAATCAAATAGTGTTTTGCAGTTTCTATGAGGGTTATGCTTATAGGCAAAAGAAAATATAATTAACCTGACATACACAATGGAAGTCTATGAGCTGTCCTCATTACAGTTTTCTTACAATAGCTACACACATTTCTCAATACTCACGTCACTTTTTCAAAACTCTCAGTTCTCTTAACCAACTTTCATCTTGGCACAGAAGTTCATTTCACATTCATAATGCACTAAAAACAATTCATTCATGCCTCGAGTAAAGTCATTCTTCCAGAACACTCTTCATTTTCTATCATGTTTTTATTATAACAGTTTTGAAACTTTTTGTTTGTCTCTACTCTGTAACTGAGAAATGTATTCATGTAATTTTAAAGATGTTGTCATTGAATGCATTTTGTGCCAAAGCTATTATAAATGATCCACAGTTTAGCTCACATAGACTGCTGTTGTGATCACTGTGTGAAGAGCGTAGAAAAAGTGACCTAAGTATTGTGAAATGTGTCGAGCGATTGTAAAAAAACAAAAAAACGGTCATATAGTGAAACAAACAAAAAGTGTGTGAGTGGTGTGTGTTGGTGATAGATGGCAGCAATGGATAAAAGTCAGAATAAAGGTCTTTTGCAGGTGTGAACTCAGCTGATGAAAGATATATTAATAATGCACACATATTGGTGTCCCTTTAACAGTGAGGATATCACATAGACTAGAGAGTTTTTTATACAGCGATGATTGCATTTGGTAAAATGCAACCCCTACCTTTATCCCCTCACACAAACCTGCTGATATCAGTATATTTACAGCAAAATTAGCCTTTCAAATAGTGTATAGGTCACTTGGCTAACCCGAACACTAACCCTAAATCATCCGCTAAAAGAAAATCTACAGCATTTTAAAATTATAATACAAATAATAAAACAACAACTGTGAATGTCCTCGAAGGGACATTTTGTCTGTGGAAAATTTTGTCCCAAAACTATTAGTGAATTTTCCACAAAATTCTTGAAACAAAGAAAAAAACATGGAAAAATAAAATATGTGTGTGTGTGTGTGTGTGTGTGTGTGTGTGTGTGTGTGTGTGTGTGTGTGTGTGTGTGTGTGTGTGTGTGTGTGTGTGTGTGTGTGTGTGTGTGTGTGTGTGTGTGTGTGAACATGTTAATGGTGTAGGATAGTCACCAGAGGCAAGACTTACCCTTTCAACAAGCAACAGCTGTCTCCATATTGAACCAGACACACACACACACACACACACACACACACACACACACACACACACACACACACACACACACACACACACACACACACACACACACACACACACACACACACACACACACACACACAAAAACATGTGTGTGTTGTCTTATGTGTGTGTGTGTGTGTGTGTGTGTGTGTGTGTGTGTGTGTGTGTGTGTGTGTGTGTGTGTGTGTGTGTGTGTGTGTGTGTGTGTGTGTGTGTGTGTGTGTGTGTACCTACAAAATTTCGGAGAGAAAATGACTCAGAAGTGAGAAAGTCTGTCAAAAACCTTCTCATTTGTAAAACAAACAAACAAAAACAGTATAAAAATAAAGTGATTAGGGTTATGATTAGGGTTAGGCTGTATATAAAACAACAGAAGTCTATGCACTATCCCCAGATAGCCAAGTAAATGTGTGTGTATTGTGTCTCCAGGAAGGTCAGAGCTTGACCCAGGATTGCCTGCACAGGGAACGTGTGTGATTGTGTTATTACACGTGTGTATGCACACAGTATTGTACATAAAGACTAATTCAGTGTGTGCTTGTTTTGGTTTCTATACACTAGGCACAAAAAAAAGAGGTTTCGGTAAATGGAAAGATGATTGTTGGTGTGCTGTGAGCTCTGTGTGTGTGTGTGTGTGTGTGTGTGTGTGTGTGTGTGTGTGTGTGTGTGTGTGTGTGTGTGTGTGTGTGTGTGTGTGTGTGTGTGTGTGTGTGTGTGTGTGTGTGTGTGTGTGTGTGTGTGTGAGGCAGCTACAAGGCTTCAAGAACTGGAGCATTGGTATTTCTCATTTCAGCGGGAGGGAAGTGAAGGAGAGATTGGGAAAGGGCATAGTGACACTCAAGCTCGTTCTTGTTTTCTCTCATCCTTATCACAATCACTCATGCACCTCCTTTCCATTATATTTCTGCTTTCTTTTTTAAAAAGCAATCTTGCAATCTTTATTAATGCTGCATAATTGTTTTCAGTGATATACAAGTCCATTAGAAGTTCTGTTTGTTTGTTTCACAATAAATAAATAAAATCCTACAAAAATTATAGTAATGCTTAATCAAGGATAGCAATATCATTAGCTCACTACTTTTTACTCTTATGTGAAAACATTTCAAATACACTACACTGTTGTCACCTCTCTATGACCTCACAAGCCTGCATGTTTAATTAAGCATCCAAATGATCATCTCAGGAGCAATTTTCATTCATTTGCATTTTTAATTCAGTTTTTATATGTACATTTATTTATTTTTTTATTGGTCTCACATTTATGCCTTTGCCCAAAAACAACCTTGATTCAAGGTACGCATTTTATCAGTTCATGCATTTCCTGGGAATCAATCCCACAACCTTGGCATTGCTAAAATAGTATAAATAGTAAGATTAGTTTGCCTTTCTAAATACTAAATAGTTTTGGTTGTTTTCTCAACTAACCAGCCGTTTGTTCTTGTAAAAGAAGCTTTATCTTAACGTGTTCACCAGCCCTATATTTAAATATAGTAAATAAACAGTTTGGGTAAAATATTTTTTACAGTGTTTTACAAAATTATACATAATTACAAATCAATCCTGAACCTAATCCCAGTCCTTTCCTTATAGGAGTGCTTGTTATTATTTAATATTGCTAAATTATTTATTAATTAGGTTACACTTTATTTTAAGGTGTCATTGTTACAGTGTCATTATATATTTAAGTTCTGAGTAATATTAAGCAACTACAGTACTTACTATAGGGTTAGGGTATGATTAGGATTTGGTTGAGGGTTAGTTGCATGTAATTATGCATAATTTACTATTATTACTATGATAAGTACATGTAACATATGTAACAAGGACACTGTAAAATAAAGTGTTACCAAATAAAATGTAACCACAGCTTTTTATTTCAAATTGAAACTTTGCTACAGTCTAGATATGTTGACCCTTGATGTGTCACTGGTCTTGTTGTATTTGATGTTGTTTTGCTTTTGGTCAGTCGGTTTCATGTGATGTCACTGTATGACTGTGCATTGGTTGCAACGTTACTTTTACTTCTGTTTTTAAAGCTTGATAAAGTGATATCGCTGTTTTACAAGGACACTTTTAAATGAATAACAACATCAATGAAAAACACAGTTACATTTTAAAATAACTGGCTAATGACAAAAACTTCGGCACATGTACGCTGGGTTGCCTTTTCGAGGACCCATTTCTGGTGCAGTTACATTCAATTAGACTGGGACATCTCACTATATATTAATTTTTTTTTTGTAATATTGAGACCAAATCCTTAAAACAGCAAGTTTTATATAAGTTCAACATACTGATACACATCGATGTCACATCTGCAAATATCAGATTTGTCAATATCTTTGTTGACTCTTTTGATTTTTTTTTTCTGGTACAGATCAAAACCCTGATCAACATTATTTCTTGGATTGTCGAATGTTTATGAATTCTCTGCCATTGCTTTCCTTCCACTGGCGTTATAAATATGGTGACTGTGAGAAAAAGATCCCGTGACTGCAAACGAAGAATAGAAAGTCACTGTAATTCAGAATCAGGCACTATATCTACACACACAAATACCATGCTACACATACTCACACTCGGAGACAACAGTAGGAAGACTGTAATCACCAACAATACAGGAAAGTACTTACTAATACAAACACACACAGAGCAAATTTAGCTGATGAATGAGAGGGACTCTAAATATAGGCCTCATTTTAATGCTGCCTCATTCTCACAGACCAATCAGAAACTGCGGAAAAGATGCTCGTTGATCACTGTCGGCTCCAGAAACTCTGGAAATGAGTTTACACGCGAGAACACAAAGAGTAAAACAGTGGTGGACTCGCATTGTTTCTGTACACACTTTTGGCAATGATACTTCTTATCACAGAAATTGCTCTCTTTCTCTCTCTCTCTCTCTCACACACACACACACACACACACACACACACACACACACACACACACAGCAGCTGGATCTCAGCAGTGCACAGTGACCCTGAAGATAAGCGCAAACTGTACTTTTAACACACATAACAGACACACAAACACACACACACACACACACAAACACACTGATAATAAGACAGCTGTGTGGAGGAGACCTTCATCTCTTTCTCTCCCTCCTCAGATCTCTCCTTCTCTCTAATCATGCTGTCTGTAACATTTTTCAAGAAGTAGTGGATTTTTTTTTAGTGGCTAAACAACATTTGCATTTTGAATTTAGTTTTTTTTACACAAAAAAATTTTATTGTGACAAAACGATTACTTATTCAAAAATCCATCAATTTTCCAAACCCCTTGTCACTGGGATGCTCCAAGTATCTTGGGCCGTGAGAAGGAAAACACCCTAGATAGCAGAAATGAATACAGAAATGAGTTTTGCATTAGCAGAAGAGTCAAATGTAAAAAAAAAACTAAAAAAACAATACTGTCTTGGTCTTGTCACACATTTTTGGTCCTGTGGACACTTCCAGTCTATTTAATGTGCCTCCAATCAATATCTGACAGTGGACAAATATATATCATATATATATATTCTACAATTTTTGTAATTTTCTTAAAGTCATGAAATTCTGACCACTGTGTCATTTCATCTCCTATATTGTGTTTAACAGCATTCCGTTGAGCAAATTACATTTGTAACATTTTTAGAATAAAATTGCAGACTCCTTTGTCTTATTACAGTTTTTCTCAATTGCTTAAACTCTATAACCAAGCTTTTGAACTAAGATTTCCAAACCATGACCCCATTTATAAAATAAAAATAAAAAGCATTTCCCTGAACTATAAACACTATAGAGTGGTCCGGGTATTAAATCACTTTGTAAGGCCAAAACGCACAGTTCCATCGTCCCGAAGTCAATGTTTTTTTTTTTTTATTGGGGTCTTGGTTAAATGGCTGAAATAAGGTGAACACAAGCTCAAGACACTTTCACGTTTTATTTTACGACATAAAATATATCAGAATTACCCCACTCGTGATTTTTTAAAGCTGTTACGTGTCTTGAAAAAGGCTGTTGCTAACAAGTGGCTAAATGGGGCTTCCAAGGCTGTCGGGAAGCCTCTCGGGTAAACTTAGTCCACTTTTACAGCCTCATTATGCTTTATAATCTTGCTATTATACATTTTTCTAACTCAAACGTTCTGGGAAAATGTTTTTAGATAAAAACTGAAAGAGTTGTTGGAAGCTCAGTGATTCTGACGTTGAAGTCGTGGGACAGTGGTGTAGTTCAATTATAGCCTTTAGCTTTTTACTTCTGGTGAAGTAAATAGAAGAATAGAAATAGAATAGAAGTTATGTTCATCTGTGAAAATTATCTTGATGGACAAAACATGCAAGTATCATAAACTTTTGTTGATCACAGAGCTTGTTTTATGCGATAATCCAAAAGTGGAAAAATCCTATTGGGGGTTTGTCGAGGGAACAAGAGTGGTTAGCCTTTAAAATGACGTCATACTTGCAACACACTATTCCCCTGTTATGACACTTGAGTCAGATTTAGACTGAACACGTAATAAAGCATGTGCATGACATAATTTTTTCACAGATTCATGTTTTTGTTGTTTACACGGAGACCGTTTTCAAAATCTTGCACTGTGAAACCTGTTTTCATAAGTTTGCGTTTTCAGGCACCCAAAATGCCATTGTTGTGTAAATGAACTACCACTAGCATTCAGTATTGTTCAGTCAAGTCAAGTCACATTTATTTACACAGTGCTTTTTACAACCAAATTGTTTCAAAGCAGCTTTACAGTGATAACAGGAAAATAATGCAACAAAGTTTCTTTCTGCTTTCAGCAGATCTAGAAGAAAATAGTGTAATTTACACATTTATGTTGTAATTTTTGTACAATTTATCTATACTGTAGTATAGGCTATCTATTATCTTTATCTAGCTGCTCTGAAGAAAACAGTGATGTCATCGTCCAGCTCTGATCAGTTCTCATATAATGGTGTCAATGCAGGCAGATCAATAATATGAAGTTCCTAAACGTAAATTAGGGAGGAGTGAGCCCATCTAAGCTTTCAATCAACAGCCAGAGTATATAAGCAGCCGCTTACCTCTTTCTAGCATCAGCTGTTCCAGCATCCCTCCACCTCCCCAAACTCCACCTTCATCTAAGGTACCTTGCCCTTCGCAATCATAACCTACATTTAGCCACTGTGGGGAGGTATATCAGAGCTCGAGTTGAAGCTTCATCGACCCCTCATCAGTGGGCAGCAAGCCAAATAAGTTTAAATCTTAAAGATTTTAAGGGCAAACGAACTTGTTCAATTGTTGAATATTAAATGTCTCCTACTAAGCAAGCCAAAAGCCAAAACTCCATCGGGTGACAGAATGGAGGAGGAGGGGACCATTGGGAGAAACCAGGCTCAGTCGGGGGCCAGGTCTCCTCTGGCCAACGAACGAACAATGTATGATTATGATTCAGGCAGCATTTTAGGTCAGAAGTCAGATTGGATTGGAACATTCAGAATATTATCCAGTTCCATCTGGTTGAAGATTAGAGTCAGGTATGGAAGATATGGAGACGAGTTTGTTTAGGATCAGTGCCGATGGCTGTCGTGTCGATGAGGCCTTCACAGGGGAGTTGACACAACCTCTGCTGACACTTCAGGGATGCGTTGTGGTCGTGTCTAGGTGCAGGTCCTCCATCTGATCTAGATACGGCCCGGATCCGGCTGACTACATCATGCGTTGTGGTCGTGTCTAGGTGCAGGTCCTCCATCTGATCTGGATACGGCCTGGATCCAGCTGACTACATCATGCCTTGTGGTCGTGTCTAGGCGCAGGTCCTCCATCTGATCTGGATCCGGCCCGGATCCGGCTGACTACATCATGTGTTGTGGTCGTGTCTAGGCGCAGGTCCTCCATCTGATCTGGATCCGGCCTGGATCCGGCTGACTACATCATGCGTTGTGGTCGTGTCTAGGTGCAGGTCCTCCATCTGATCTGGATCCGGCCCGGATCCGGCTGACTACATCATGTGTTGTGGTCGTGTCTAGGCGCAGGTCCTCCATCTGATCTGGATCCGGCCTGGATCCGGCTGACTACATCATGCGTTGTGGTCGTGTCTAGGTGCAGGTCCACCATCTGATCTGGATACGGCCATCTCACACTGGCCTGATGGTGGAAAAACAGCTATGGTGTGAGTGTGTTTCCAGGCTGCATCACAAGTCAGATTATGGATTGATCATTCAGAATATTTTCATCCAGTGCCTTCTGCTTGAAGATCAGGATACATCATGCTGGCATTTGGAGGGAGGAGGAGTTGAAGTTGGCCATAGGGGTCTATGCAGAGGACATTTGTTTGGTTCTCGTGGTCTTTGCTGAGGATCTATGACGAGGGCCGTCTGGTTGCAAGCACCAAATTTTTTTTTCTTTTTTTTTTGGATGGGACAGTGTATATTAATGAACGTACAATAGAAATTGACATAAATACGCCGGATTTAGCACAATGCTAATTTCCATCCGTAGTCCCAGACATAAAAAACAAAAAACAAAACAAAGACATACATAACAACTAATAGACATATAAAGCTAAAAAACATTAAAAGTACCAATACTATATAAAGTACTTATTATAATAATTATTTAAGGTGCGTAAATGCCTAAGCATAGACATCCCAAAGTGCTTGTTATAAATATATAAATATATCTGTCTACCTATCAAAATCTACCTTCTTACCTTTTGCTCACATTTTTGATTGTTATTCAGCCATCTTTTAAGCTACTTCTTAAATGAAACAAAAGTGGGGCTACCTCTAATTTCCATTGGCATACTGTTCCAATTTGTGCAGCCTTTAATAGAAAGGATGTTTTGTGCAAAAGTAGACTTTCAAAATTGTACTTCACAATCTCCTAATTGATACTAATTGATCTAGTACTAGTCTCGCTATTTCTCTTTTTGATAAAATCCCCCAGGGGTGGTGGGGCCATTCCATTAATTGATCTATATACAAGAGAGCTACTTTTAAAAACTTTAAGATTTTCAAAACTTAGGAACTAATACTTCTCTAGAATTGAACAAAGGTGAAACGGCTGAGGTTTCCTGTCAAATACCCTAATTGCTCTTTTGTAGAGTTGATCAATGGGTTTTAGTGCAGTAACACCAGCAAATAACCAGACTGTGAAGCAGTATTCAATGTGAGAAAAAATCATACAATGGAGATAGGATTTAGCAGCCTCTGTTGTAATGAAAGACCTGAATTGTTTGTAATTTTGTAAATTAAATTTGATAGCATTGGTTACCTTTTTTATGTGCTTTGTGAAAGTGAGGTTTGAATCTAGTATAACCCCAAGGTACTTAAACTGGGCTACCAACTCCAATTCCTCACCTCCCAAAAACACAGAAGATTTACTTCTTGTTGGTGGTTTTTCAGTGGGCGTCTTACAGTCAAATTCTATAGTATTTGGCTTCACAGATTTTTTTTTTTTTGGTAAACATCATAACAACTGTCTTTTTGGTATTAAGAACGAGACAAATTTGATTTAACCAGTTTTGAAATTTGGTTAGTGCATTTGTAAGATTGGTGGCTATTATCTTTGCATCTTTACCATGTATGAAGATCACAGCGTCATCCGCATACAGCTGTACATTAAGATCCAGACAGACATCTGGAAGATCATTAATGTACATTGAGAATAATAGAGGCCCGAGAATTGAGCCCTCCGGAACTCCAACATGATTGCTAAGGGAAGGGGATTTAACACCATCCATATTAACACATTGTGTTCTATTTGATAAGTATGATTGTAACCATAATTTAGCAACTGTGGAAAAGTTAAAGTGTGTGAGCTTGGTCAGCAGTACTTGATGGTTGACTGTGTCAAACGCCTTCTTAAGGTCTGAAAATACGGCTCCTACACAAGGACTCTTATCCAGTAAACACTTGATCTTTTCAATTAAAAAGCAATTTGCTGTCTCTGTGGAGTGGTTGGGCCGGAAACCGAACTGCATTCGATGCAGTGGGGTAAAACCTTTATCCAGATGTTTAACCAGTTGTTTTGCTATTCACTTTTCAGCAACTTTAGAGACTATTGGCAGGATGCTGATTGGCCGGTAGTTGGCGACCTGTGTTTTTGACCCTGATTTAAAGATGGGGGTAATACTGACCTCTTTCCAAGTTGACGGAACTGCCGTTTGACTAATTGATTGATTAACCATAAAAGTGATAGGTTGTACCAATGCATCAGTATGGGTTTTTAAAAAGTTAGTGTTAATACCATGAACATCCATAGCTTTGGAGTTTTTGAGAGTTTTTGATCCTCAAGCACTAACCTCAAGCACTGTTCCAGTGGTTATTTTTGAATAAGAGGTGGGACAATTCCAAGTTCCTTTCCCTATAACCTTGTCCTTTGCAATGGGACAAGATTCCGTCAACAAGTAATTTATCTGTCTACACTGAACAGCAAAATGTTCACAATCAATCACAGCCAATCAGAGCATTGTGTGGATGACTTCTGTGATGCTTCCCCTAGTCGACATCCATATTTTGGTTTTCTTTTGTGAAATTTGAGGTATTTGTTATTTATTATCTAATGTTTCAATCAGTCTTTCCTCTTTCATATGTTATGTTAAATGTACACAATATGAGTATTTTGACACTCCCTACTAATGAATGGGTAATTCCAAATAAAAAGCAAATATAATGCTACAATTTACAACTTCTAACTCCAGCAGTTTGGGGAGGGTCCTTTTTTTTTTTTTTTTACAAAATAACAATACCCTGTGCTCAAATGGGCATCCATAAAGAAATGGTTTATCTATTGAACAAAAAGCTTTACTTCCTTCCTTTGCTGCTATACACTTTAGATGCTGGAACATAGATGCAGGGATTTTCTGACATTTACTCTAAAATTTATTTTACACCAGACTAGCTACATAAATAAATCCTAGCTTGCACCTTTATACCCGTGAGATAAGCCTGAGATGAACTGGCTGCATATACATGTGGACTTTGTCGGTCCAACTGAAGACATAATGCTTTTTGTGGTAGGAGACTCACATAGCAAGTGACGAGAAGTTGCCTTCATGCATTTCACAACTGCTGAGAAACAGTAGATAGTAGCTAATAGCTGTTTTGACTACTCTGTGTAGCTCATCAGTGACATTGGAGTTTGGACCACAGTTCTGTCTTAGCTTGTGGCGTACAACACACTAAATCCTCTCCTTACTACCCAAGGCTACTCAAAAAGGTATTCACTGGTGTCACCCTCTCCAGCCTCTCTTGTGTAAGAGTGCCTGCAGGTGGTTGACTTACTGAGATATCCTACTGTCAAAGATGTGGTAAGCTTTGGGCCTCAGGTCCAAATTGTGTGCCCTCCACTGTGATTGCTCAGTCCGGTCCTGTGTCATATACTGTATCAGTGCTGACTAGAAAGGACACTTAGATCAGCTGATCCTTCAAAGAGTCTGAGCCTTCTGTCTCCTTATTAACTTGTTCAGACCCTCCAGTTCTCAGTAGAACACCCATGACCTTCTTAAATATCCTAATCATAACTTTAAGAGGGTGAAGGAATTGGAAAACAAGACTGATGAAAACAAACTAAAAGACCATGAAAAAGAGACTAACAAACACAAATGACATATGGTGACAGAACGCCCCCTCCTGGATGGTGTGACCCTGCGCCATGGAGAGGCGGAGGCTTAGGAGACGGATGAAGGGATGGTGACTGGAGACGGCGAAAGGATTGCGATAGTTGGCTGCGGAGGGATGGTGACAATAGGACGACGAGACCTGGGCGGCAATGAAGGAGAAAGGCCAGTGCGACGGACCCAGAGCTCGATGACGAGTGAAGGAGGAGCCAAGATGTAGTTGTGGCTGACGACATCTGGGGGATGATCAACAGAGATGAGGCCGATGGATCCAAAGGCGCAGACGGAGACCCGATGGAGCTGATAGACATCGCTCTCACTGGAGACCTAGGCGATGCTGTGGCAATGAGCATCTGAGGTGGAGCCAGAGTGCCCGAGGACTGAGGCGATGATCAATTGTCACCGAGGACAGAGGCAAAGCCGAAGGGAAGGCACACTGCAGCCGTAGGGGTGGAGGAACGGAGCACAGCGGATGGCCCGCAAGTCTGTGGCGGAAGTGGAATGAAGACTGACCAAGGGGGAGCTGGTGGCACGAGGGAACCTGGTGGAGCTGCAAGACTGAGGGTGTTTGATTGAGCCGAAGGTGGGAGGAGCAAAAGCAGAGCTGACAGGTTGATGGGCCAAGATGGAGCAAGGCAATCTGAGGCCGGATGCAGAGCCACAGGATCTGTCCGCTCAGGCGCTGCTGGTGGTTGCAAGACCTGAGGCTCGATGGCACAACAGGGCATCCCCAGAGATGGCGGAGGGATTCAACCTCCAGCAGAGGCGAGGCTAGACGACTGGCTGAGCTCTGCAGTGATGGTGGCAGATGGAGACATGACGAGATAAATTATAGTAATTCCAATTCCCAACATGTAAAGGAAACAGTCTCAATGCTGTCTAGAAACAGTGATGGTGATTCAGACAAGTCAAAGTCCAAACAGTTCTTAGTGCCGTCTAGAAACAACGGAATGGGGTGGTATATGGTAGGAGTCGATACCCCCGTGCTGAAGTCCAACAGCCAGTCCTCAGTCTCCATTTCCACCAGTATACCCTGAGCCACAGGTGTCTCGGTCTCACACCCCTAGTCAGACTTACTGGGGAGCTCCTCTTCTGGGGCGAGGGTCAGAGCACATGTGCTTTCACTCGCCCACGACCATGTTATGTCAGGACATTTAGGGGTGACAAAGACATACAACTGTGTGTTGCGTAATTTTTTTTGGCACAGGTTGAAAAAGGATGTGGCGGCTTATTGCCGAACGTGCTCTACTTTTCAAGTTATGGAGAAACCAAACCAAGTTATTCCTCCTGCGCCATTAGTTCCAAATCCAGTGCTCGTGAACCTTTTGAGCATGTGATCGTGGATTGTGTCGCACCATTGCTTAAAACTAAGACTGGCTATCAGTTCTTGCGTAATAATGACTTATAAATAATGAATTATTTGACTTGCGTAAATACTTTTCGTCTGCCTAAGATAGTACAAACAGATCAAGGCACAAATTTTATGTCTAAGTTGTTCACACAAACCTTGTGTTCGCTGGGTATCCATCATCATACTTCCAGTACTTACCATCCTGAAAGTCAAGGTGTGCCCGAGAGATTCCACCAGACAATGCAATATTGAAGAAGTATTGTTGGGAGACAGGGAATAAGTGGGATGAGGGTGTGCAATTTGTTCTTTTTGCCATTCGTGAAACCACTCAGGAGTCTTTACGGTTCAATCCAACTGAACTGGTCTTTGGACATAGTGTCCAAGGACCACTGAAAGTTCTTGAGGACCAAATGCTGGGTCTGGATGACAGTTTAAGTCCTACAAAGAACATTCTTGATTATGTAGCTCATTTTCGTGAGAGATTTCCCCTCCATAACGCTCGTCTAAACGCAGAATAAAAAGTGATAATGCAACACCACTTTTGTGTTTTCTCTTCAGATCGTTTCCGTGTAAACATAGCCTAAAACTATAAACACTTATGATTCTCTTCACATAGTGAATCAGGGTGAGACAAAAACACATTTTGGAAAAAAGATTGATGTATTGATTCATTGTTTAAATTGAACAAACAAAAAATCCTGTGTGTGTGTACATGTTTTTCTATCCCGGTGGGGATAGAATACACACAGACTCATGGAGGCTTGTGTCACTGTGAAGACCTAAATTGAGGTCCCCATTAGGAAACAAGCTTATAAATCATACAGAATGATTTTTTTATTTTTTATGTAAAACTGCCGAAAGTTTTGTGTGATGGGTAGGTTTAGGGGTCGGGTTAGTGTATGGGGACAGAATATACAGTTTGTACAGTATAAAAACCATTACGTCTATGGAGAGTCCTCACAAAGAGGGTGAACCAGACATATGTGTGTATGTGAGTGAGAGAGAGAGAGAGAGAGAGAGAGAGAGAGAGAGAGAGAGAGAGAGAGAGAGAGAGAGAGAGGCACAATAGGAGGATATGGTCTTTGTGTTGTGGTAGCAGCATCAGAATGGACTACACCATGACGTCAGATGAGTGACACTGAGAAACACACAAAAAGACTAAAATTATGATGCTTTTGCTGTTGATAGTGAGGTGAGAGGTCACGCTTATGTAAATAAACTGTGTGTGTGCTAGAACACCAAGGTCATGGGTTCAATTCCCAGGGATCACACATACTGGCAAAATATTGCTATACCTTGAATGCACTGAATATTGCTTTGGTTAAAAGTTTCTTTTTGGCATTTTTGCCTTTATTCAGACAGGACTATTTGAAATTATGAAATTAAAGCAAATTAGAGGGACGGGACCAAGAAAGGACCAGGAGCTGGGATTTGAAGCAATTAAAAAAAAAACTGTAAATTTCGTACATGCTTGCTTTCTCTGGTTTTGTATATTAGTTTCAATCCTTATTCAACACTGTCTTAAATTACAGTACAATTATTTTGTGAATGCTGATATCTAATACCATCTAATACCATCATATTCACGAGTTACTCTTACAAATAATCAGATATAGTAAAAGAGTATGAATATTTAGCGCGCTGTCCAAGTGGACGACTCAGAGCTCGGAGTACTCCCCCGTATCCCTGGATGGGATAGAAACAGCCGAGAGTGAGGAGTCGGGGTGGCGGAGGGATGCTGAAAACTGTCGAGGAACATATATATATATATAGGCCTGATTGGATAAATCATTTGAACATGTTCTTCCCAAAATTTGTTAATAAAACATTATTTCTGGTCATTGTTATAAGGTGAGCACAATAAAAAAAACTACATTCTCAGGTAATTTTCATGAATGTCAGGTCAAAGGTTTTCACATTTTATAGGGGCAAATTGTCATGTTTAAAATGCTGTAATTTCATACAGATGATTAATCATAATTTTCCGTTGCCAAAACTGTATTTTTGTAAGATACCTTAATAGGTTATAATACCTTTTTTGTTGTTAAATGGATTGGTTTGTGCTTCATAATGTTATAATGCCTCTCTATTGGGGCAGTTGCCAAAAAAAAAAAGAACAAAAAAAAGGGTGAACGTTTGTTGGATTCAAAATATATTAAATTTTTTAAGGCAAAATTAGGAAAATGTTCAATTGCTTTTTTTGTTGTCAAGATTTGTTATAAAAAAAATCTAACTTTCAAAAAGTCACTCTGAAAGATAAAAAAATACAAGGTAATACTTTACAATAAGGTTTCAATAGTAAACATTAGTTAACTACATTAATTAGAATTGTTACCACTAATTAACATTAATTAATGCTAATAAGGAACTTCTACTGCATTTATTAATCTTTGTTAATTTCAACATTTACTAATACATTATTAAATCAAAAGTTCTTTTTGTTAACATTAGTTAATGCACTGTGAACTAACATGAACAAACAATGAAAAGCTGTATTTTTATTAACAAAGATTAACAAATACAGTAAAAAAAAAATATATATATATATATATATATATATATATATATATAGGTTAGTTAATGTTAGTTAATACATCAACTAATGTTAACAAATGAAACCTTATTGTAAAGTGTTACCAAATATAATAACTACCCCAGATCTTTTTTTTTTAACCCCTCCTCTATATTAGTGTTTTAGTGTGTATCAGTGCTGAGTGTGTTTCTGTGTGTGAGCATGAGGTTGTGATAGCAGTGTGGGGTGATGAAGGTTTCAGTAGTCTAGATGTGAAATGAAAATAAATATGTCATTACTAGTTAAGACTGCACATTCGCTCTCTCATACCGCGTGTGTGTGTGTGTGTCTGACTGTGCGCAAGCATGCTCATATCTCTCTTCGCTCTGTTATTATTTGATTTAAGTTCACTACAACTTTAAACATTTTCCTTGGACCCAAGCAGGCTGACAATTGCTAATCAGAAGTGGGAAAATATTTAAAACTCTGAACAAATAACGTCAAGCTAATCTATATAGACCATTTGAACTCTGCCTCTCTTATATATACTGTCATTGGAGCAACTACACTCTTAGAAGAACAGGTTTTATACAGGGTTCATAGGATCATTTTAGGGATTTAATTTTAATTAATTTATTTTGTTTTAATTCCTTTTTAATTGTATGAATAAAAAATATTTGAAAAATGCTTTATCCCTACAAGAAAAAAAACTGAAATAACTCTTTAAACATGAGCAACTATGCATTTCTCCTTGTTTAGAACCTTTTTGGCATGAAGGGTTCCTTAAAATTGAGTCAAGAACTCCAAGGTTCTATATAGAACTCCATTCAACCTTTGAGTGTAGAAAAAACATTCTAATTGTCAGAGCATTTGAGTTTTATGATGTAGGCCTACCAGTTCTTATGGTGACTTTACATTTCATACACATTGCAAATTGCAAAAAAAACAAACAAAAAACAAGTCTCACCATTAAAAGCCACGTCCCAAATACACAATTATAATGTTCTCATTATAATTTTATGTAGCCTATATACACTGGACTTGATGTTGCATGTTGCACTGAACTGTATTTTCCTTTTTTGAAGTGACTTCAATCATATTTCAAGCTATTAAAAAGCATCATGGTGAACTCATCTGCATCTGAAGTGTCTCAGCTGAAGGAAAAAATCCATTATTTATCGGCTTTAATATATCGGCCACATTTTCTTATTGAGCCCATAAGGATAACATTAAAAATGAACATTTATCATACGATTTCGATACGGTGGCCAATATATCGTGCATCCCTTAACCATGGTATTCTTTGAAGTACTTGGAGTACCATGTAAGTTCAATGGTACATGATAATGGTGATCATTCAGTGCCATGGTATACAGTAGGCCTATATCACAGTACCATGGTATTAATATAGTAGGCTACAAAATTTCTAAATTCCCTCTACATCCTCAGCAACTCCACAAACATCCAGTGACCAGAACTGTCCATTTTGAAAGAGAGCACATGCTAATTGTGCAAAATGAAAAGCTGATGAAAAGATGGAGTTGTAATTTCCCAAATATCTGTGAAAACTGTAACCTCGCTGTTCCTCTCATGATGTCATGGCGTAAGGACTCTCTGAGGGGGATCGGGCTGAAAGGATAGCCGGGCCGAGCCAAGGTAAACTGGGCTGCGTGAGCGCTGTGAACACAGACACCAGTTACAAACGCACTCAGATATGGATCGTTGGGTCTGAGCGCGACTGCAGCTTGAATCAATTATTGGTGTCATCTTGATCCAATTTGACTGATCTGAGAGGGAACGGAGAGGACAGGGCGGGCGGGGGTGCGGCAGAGGGCAAATTCTGGTCAAATATCCTGAGTGCATTACCCCCCCGAAACCCTTTCCCTACCCTGATCCATGGCGGTCACTGTGACTCACCGGTGGGGCCGCGGGTCAGCGGTAAATAGCGTAACATGCTCTGAAATGTGATAAGTTGGTGACCGCAGGACGCTGCATCTCTCTGAACTTGTATTTGACTGATGCTCTATTTCGTGACACAATTTGATTACCGTCACTCTTCCTGATCTCCGAATACTGTAGCAATAACACTTTACTTTAATAGCCCACTTTAGACATTCTAACTATAAGTAACTTTGCAACTACATGTCAACTAACTCTCATTATAGTATTAGTGGACTGTCTGCTTAATATATCTTAACTCTTTATTGTGATGATCCTCCAACAGGCATTCTACTGACTATAAGTAGCTTTGCAACTACATGTCAACTTATTCTACTAACCCTAACAGTCTTCTAATACTCTACTAATACTCTAATGAGAGTTAATAGACATGTAGCTGCAAAGTTACTTATAGTAGTTAGTACTTATTTGATAGATCACACTTTATTTTGATGGTCCACTTTAGACATTTACTATAAGTAACTTGGCAACTACATGTCAACTAACTCTCATTAGAGTAGTAGTAGAGTATTAGTAGACTGGTATGGTTAGAAAAATAAGTTGACCTGTACAGTCAAACCAAAATTTATTCAGACACATTGCTATCCTAACTTACATAAATGAACTATAGTGTCCAGGAACCACTAGTAAAAAAATATAAAACATTATATATGGTGTCTGAATAATTTTTGGTTTGACTGTAGTTTCAAAGTTACTTATACAGTAGTTAAAAGAATGTCTAAAGTGTAACCTAGCAAATTTGTTACATCTTACATTTGGCAGATTCATATTTACTGCTTTGTAGATTATGTTATATGTATATATAATGTATTAGCATACTGTTAATGCTCAAAGAAATGATAATGCAGCAATGCTCACACACATCTGAATACAAATAACAATAACACTTTAGAACAATGGTTGGACATTAATAGGTAACTATGCAGGAAGTAATGCAGGACAAATTAGTACTACATTAACACTTCAGCTACTATTAACTAATATGAAGAAAGCTTAACTAATCAGTAAGTAATATAAAATGTATGACTAAGAGAGTTGGTTATTAGATAATCAGTAATTACAAAATGAGATTAGTCTCATTAAGAACTATCAACTAACTATGCCAAATTATAAATAACTACCACAATGAATTACTAATGACAACATTATTGGGTTACACTTATATTTTAAGGTGTCATTGTTACAGTGTAATTATATATTTAAGTACTGAGTAATATTAATTAACAACATGTACTTACTATAGGGCTATAGGATAGGATTAGGGTTTGGTTGAGGGTTAGTTGCATGTAATTATGCATAATTTACTGTTATTACTAACTAACTACATGTTACATATGTAACAATGCATTATAAAATGCATCACTAATCAGTCAAGTATTGCCTCACTCTGCAGGAACTACTAGTGATCTATAAAATAATGGTCCAGATCACTAGTAGTTCTTGAATGACTAGGCAACAATTAGTGATGCATTTTATAACACGTTGAGAGTAAAAAAAAGTAAATAAATAAATAAATAATTGTTTAAATCTCAAACACGTTTATGTTACGACAAACCTTTATTCTAAAGTGTTACCCAAATTACTTCAGCTGAAATACTTTTGAAAAGGTGTGTTTTGTCAGAAATATGTGAGCAGAGGAAAAGATCCATACAGAAACACACACATATATATATATAGGCTATGTCTGTTTTATGAGAGATAAACCCAGAAAAATAAACATAAACCCTGGATATAGGTGGCCCAGCTTACCCCGAATCCTAAAAAACTCTCAGTAAGCTCTGTTGAGCCCTGAGCAAATCTGCCTCTCGTCTACGGTTAGCAATCTCCGCTCTTTACTCACACAACCTGCAGCTTAAAAAAACTTCCAAGCAAAACATAACATGCCGATCGCTTTTGTTCTGAGTCCATCCATATCACCTTCCCAATTATTTTAAATCTCAATGATGACATTTAGTCTGTTTATACTGATAATATTAATATTATCGTAGCTAATGGCGTTTGGTGTAGCCATTAAGTGACCTGCATGCATCTGTGCTGCCTGATTTCCTTGAGATAGGTAGTGTTCAGTTACCTGTGTGAAGCCTGCAGATGAAGCCAGGTGCTGGTGAATCTGGTTACCATAGCATCAATCAGCACTGCACTCAAATCCTGGAAGAAGATTGAAACGCTAAGTGCTGTGTGTGTGTGATTATATAAAAATATTGTGTCCCAAAACCTATAGGGGACTGACTAGTTGACAGACTAGTTGATTAGGTTGACAGATTCACGTTTTTGAAGTTTACTCAGAGATGATAAAGTTTTTCAAGAATTTTCAAAACTTGCATCTTGGAACCTATTTAAAAGTTTGCGTTGTCAATCCACCAAACACTGCTGTCGTGCAAATGAACGTCCAGAAAAAAGTTTTCTGTTTTCAGTTAAAACTGTGTCGTGTTAGCGGCTCCTAAGTTAATATCTAATGATATTTGCGACGGAAGTGAATCAATCAAAACTAAATTTAGCTGGACAATAACTTTATTCTAGAGCTGCTATAAAGCCAAAACAATCTCTATTACTGTAATTTCCTATTATCTCTGTAAAGCTGCTTTGAAACGATCTATATTGTTAAAAGCGCTATATAAATGAAGGTGACTTGACTTGACTAGCTTTTTTGTTGCACACCCCTGAAGCCTGTTTAAAAAAGATAGTGTTTGAAAATCTACAGTACATTGATGATGAATGCATGTACAGTAGTATGATGAGATGATGCATGATGGGAATTTGTAAATTACAATAGCAAAATTATGCTACTTTCTAAAATACCTCAACCCATTGTGGTTGGAGCAAATAATTTTTGAGGACATGAACAGCTTGTCAAATCTTGTAATTATGAAGCTTACTTGGTTCACAGGTTCAACTCATCACAGGAAAAAGCTCTTTTAAAAATGTCCAAAGCATCATTCAAGTCATTTAAAATCAGGCTAATTAATTTAACGGTTATTATTTTGTAATTACAGTCATTTAAACAATATAAACAAGGTATTAGACAGCAAGTCAGCTAACTGGGTTCTGAGACACGGTCATATTCATATTCACAGGAAAAAGCTCTTTCAAAAAGTATCATGACGCTCATTAAAGTCATTGAGAATCAAGCTAATTAGTATGAAGTCAATAAAGCAAAATTCTGTAGATACAATTATTTCAATTAATTTTGAGGTCCAGACAAGGCACACATAAACACACACACTGGAAATGATTGCAGTGACACTGACATGCTTAGGGTTTGGGGTTTAGGCCTAGGGTTTCCCTTTTTTGTTTTTATTAAGTTATTAGGACAAACCTCTATGAGTCTTTCTAAAGTCTTAAACAAATTAAGTAGCCTTCATACTTTGCCCCACTGCAAGAAAAAGGTTTGTTCCAAGTCTGTTCCTGATTATCCCTGATATCAATGTGCACACACACACCCAATACAATTCCAGTCACACACTCAGATACAACTGCTAAAAAGCTCATACACCGAACTGAAAACTCCTTACAGAGAACAGTTTGCTTTGTATGTACACGCACACACACACACACACACACACACACACACACACACACACACACACACACACACACACACACACACCACACACACACACACACACAAGCATACAGACATGAATAGTGAAAATCAATCCATGTCTGACGGAGGGGCTAAGAGGTTGCCGGCACATTGCGGGTTTATTGAATTAATTACGATAAGGATCAGAGCTTTAAACAGGGGGTGAGACACTGGCTGGAAAGACATTGGAACCCTTCAAGCAATCTCTCTCTCTCTCTTTCTTTGTCGGATCGCATGATTGGATTGGTAGTGTCAGGGTTGAACTGTGTGTGACAGTAACTAACTCCATAAGGTAAGTGAGGGTTGAGATCGGTCAGCCGCACAACTTGTGCACTCGCTACATGCGAAAAATTAGTCCTGCATACTGAACAAATAAGGGACTGAGCTGCCCCGGCCATGTGTGTGTGAGAGAGGCAGAGATGGCAGGGGGTGAGCTTTGGAAAGGTTGAAGGGGTCAGCGAAGATACAGTTACCACATCTGAAATAAGGAAGGTCATTCTGCACACAGAATGCATAGAAGTCAATGTGTGAGTATATACGCATATATAAATATAAATGTGTGCGTGTGTGTGTGTGTGTGTGTGTGTGTGTGTGTGTGTGTGTGTGTGTGTGTGTGTGTGTGTGTGTGTGTGTGTGTGTGTGTGCGTGTGTATGGGGTCCTGGTAAACAACTAAATGTTCCATTTCTATATGGCAATATCTGAAATGCTTGTCCTTGTGGGGAATTGTTTTGGTACCCATGAGGAAACCGGCTTATAATCATAATAAAAGATGTTTTTTTGAATAGGCATTATAGTTTGAGATCTCAGAGGCAGGGATGGTTTTGAATTTAAACACCAAAATTTCACATTTGAGAAAAGCAACAGCTTCTGTGTGGAGCACCGGCTGTTGTCAGACTCCTTATCAATACAAAAACCTCACTGGATTATAACAATTAATGGCAAAAGGAATGTTTTGAAATGTAAACTGATATTTCCTACTGACATACTACAGCTAAAGAAATAAATAACTGGCTTAAAACTCTCTTTGGGGGGTAAAAATACTAACGTGCCAAAGACTTTTTTCAGATACAGTACTGCATATGACTTTATGACAACATCATCACTACAGTGTAGTTGGAAAAGTTGGAGCTTATATTTTCACACACAAACACACACACACACACACACACACAAGCAAAGACAAAGTTATGTTCACTATGTTATTCCGTATATACATAATATTTGAAAATGTCCTCATAAATACAGTGAAAATGTCAACAACAAAAAAATACTTGTAAGGACATTTGAAGTGGTTCTCAGCATTTAAAATCTTACTACTATGAGAAATTGTTATGGGAGGTCCTCACTAATATAGCTTCTGTTCTATGTGTTTGAAAAAGTTTGGTTTGAAAATAAAACTAATATAAAATATAGCTGCAAGCAGCAATTATTGGGGTTCAGATGTTTTAAGGCCTTTAAGCACAAGCATAACTAGTCTGTAACCACCGAGATCATTGATGGAAAACACCATTTACAGGCAATTTACAGAGGATAATAAGGTTTTAAAGCTTTTTGACAGCTATAGTCCCACCTATGGGCCGATCCCCATAAAAGTTTGCATGCTTGTTTAGAATCATGTCACATTTTCTCACCTATTATCGAGTTTTCGTTTAGGAATGATAGGCTTTTGGGTGAACTTGTCTACACCTATTTTCTAAGTGTCCCAGCTATAGCTTTCCAAAGGCCAAAGTTCACGTTTTTATATATATATATATATATATATATATATATATATATATATATAATTATTGACTTAGGGAGTCCCGATAATTGTGTCGCAGGGGTTTTATCGAGGTTGAGCCAAAATCCTAGGACTAATTCCCGAAAGTTTGTCTTTGAAATTATCTCCAATACTTAACGAACGATTCGATTGACGGCAGTGGTCCTAGAGGCAAAGTTGCTCAGATTGAAGAGTTCTTCAGATTGAAGACCATGCGGTATGAATGTAATGGGCGTGTACAAAAAATCACGTGGTACACAATCCTTTACGCAGGTGAAAAACATGAAGGCGCCCCCTGGTGTCCGATTTCTTTCAAATTTCTCATAGGCCTATAGGGCCAAAAGTCAAACAGGCCCAGCAAGTTTCGTTCCGATCGGCCTCCGTAAACCTTGTCTGATAGCTGCTCAAACTTCATTGGATGCTGCCGTCTGCCCGATCAGTTTTAGGTGAGAATGTTGATCCATGGAAATTTTAACAGTTACTTTAACCCATTATTACGGCTTGAACCTCTAATCAAGTAATCAAGTCACATATTATTTATTTTATAATATAAATATTCCTCAAATATTATTTGTTAGACAGAATCGACCTAAACCAACAAAAGTACATTTTAGGTGCAGATCGAGTTGCTCCTGAAGCACACTCCTTATGCTGTCACTTTTTAAAGTGGGGTGCATCTGTGTTACATAGGCATTATGACTTTTAATGATGTTTGAATGCTCAGATGATCATTTCTTGCCTCAGCTCTCTAAAAACACCCTAAAGTATTTCAGAATCTCATCTGATCTCTAATCTCTCCCTGTGTGTGTATGTGTGTGTGGTAAGGCTAAGTGTGAACAGATGTACCACAATATTTTCTCAGTAAGGGAGAATCACAGTGCGACAATAGCCTACAGCTGAAACAGCGTACTGTCCTGCAAACACACAGACACACAAACATACACGAACATTCTCTAACCCACACCCACATGAGCTCAAAAATACTGAACATTCCCAAATGCAGGACACACACATTAATAAATGCATGTAAGCACACTCTGTCAATACAGTGTGTCTAGGCATCATTCCTATGATGTGTGAAATTACACCGCATTTGCTAACTAAGCACACAGTGTGTTAACTAAGCATTTATTTAATGGTTCGATGGGATGTTGTGGAATCTATGACGTCAAACGGGCAATTATATTTGCATATGACTTTCTCTAGTGCAAGAAATCGACAAATAGTTGTACATCATTGCACAATAGTCTCTGAAGGCCTATTCACACCACCAGCGACTTTGTCATTGCATATGGCGAGTGGCTGGCAGTTTGGTCTCTAGTGGTTGCCTAATGTTATTCCATGTTGCAAACAGCGAAAAAGTTCACTTTGCCATTGCCATTTGAACATCAAAACTAAGGGTTCAAAGCAGATAACAGGACTGGCTCAGTGCAGGGAACAGAAATGGGCATTATACACTCACTCATAACATCCCCTCATACTCCACCAGTAATTCCAGCTAAAAAAAGAACAGGCGATGTTGACAGCTCACAGACCTGGTCAGATGATCAGTCGGGCTCAGGTTCTGGGACGATCCTGGGCTTAGTCCTGGTTGCTGTCACTTTGATCGTGGCAGGCTCCACATCTGCGGTTGGCTCTGGCTTCGCCGTCGACGTAGGGGGAGCCATTATTCCAGTTTTGTAGCCTGCCGCTTTAAATTCATGAGCTCTTTAAAGCAGGCTGTTAATGTTTTTATCGTTTATCAGTTGGGGAAAAAATCATTCACAAAGTGATTCTAATTATATGTTCCTCTGTGCTCTTATCGCTATAGCTGTGGTGACTTTACCATTCTTTTATATTTAGAACAATGTTTAGAAAAATATCTTTATTGTTATCATTATAGTTATCGCAATTGGTGTGAATGGGCCTTTAGAGTTCAACCAGAGATGGTCTTATTATTGGGAGATAAGGTGTGAACGGAGCTACATTATTCTGTCACACGATGAAGATGATGAGGATGAAGGATAAATCAAAAAGGTTTCAATGAGAAAAAAAGGGTATTTTGATGAAAACAAACTCAGGTAATCCATGAAGAGGAAGGCAATGTAACAGCGTGTGTAACGCACACAGAAAACAACAACCAACAGAGTGAAGGTGAGGAACTTAAATAGACAGTGATAGTGAGGAGATGACGAACAGGTGTGATGATCTTATGAGTGTCCATGAGAACTGATGACTGGTAGGAAAACTCAAACAAAGGAACACATGTGACTAATGAAAACAAAACTGAAAGTTCATGAAAGTGAAACTAAGATGAATAGTCCAGATAACTGTGACAGAACGACCTCACGCCGTAGTAGCAGAAGTGAGGGTGGGATGGAGGGGGCTTAGGAGGTGGCTGTGGCGATGACACAGTGAAGGAGACAGGAGATGATGAGGGGATGGTGTTATTCGGATGACGAGGCCCCGGCGGTGATGATGAAGGGCGTCTGGCAGCACAGACCCAGAGCCCAGCGAAGACAGCCAACGGTTGAGGGAGGGAGGAGCCAATGTGGCGTAGAGGCTGACGTCAACTGGGGGACGATAGACGGAGGTGGACCCGATGGATCCCAGGGCGCAGACGGAGAGCCGATGGAGAAGAGCGAAATCGCTGGCACAGGAGGCCTAGGTGATGCTGCTGCTGTGACGATCGTCTGAGGAGGGACCAGACTGCCCAAAGACTGAGGCGATGCTGGTGTGATGCCGGTCGTACCCGAAGGAAAAGAGGAGCCCGCTGCAGCCATAGCAGTGGAGGAACGGAGCGTAGAAGAAGGTCCGCAAGTCCGTGGTGGCAGAGATGTGACAACTGACGAAGGGGGAGCCGATGGGGCGACGGAACCCAGTGGAGCCGAAGGTGGGAGGAGCCAAGGTGGAGCCGACAGGTCTATAGGCCGAGACGGAGCGAGATGATCTGAGGCCGGAGGCGGAGATCTATCTGCTCAGGCGCTGATGGTGGTTCCAAGACCTGAGGCTCAATGTGAATGCTTGGCTTTGCAGGTGATGGTGAAGGGCTGACAACCTCCAGCAGAGGCGGGGCTGGAGGACTGACTGAGCAGGGCGGAGACAGAGGCAGATGAAGGCTAGACGGGGTCGAAGGTAACAATACATTGTCCATGCAGGTGCCTGTGCAGTCTAGAAACAGCGAAGAAGGTTCAGAGGAAACAGGAAGAAAGTTCATACAGTCCATGGTGCTGTCTAGGAACAGAGATGAAAAATCCGAATTGGGATGGAATAGGGTGGAAGACGATACCTAAAGTCAATCAGCCAGTCCTCAGTCTCAAAATCCACCAAAATACCCTCGGCCACTAATGTTGTGGACTCACACCCCTAGTCAGACTCACTGGGGAGCGTTCCGTGGCGAGGGTCAGCACTGACCTATTATCTTCGGGCACTGGCTGACGTGTCACGGTGGGTGGTAGCTCTCCGTCTGTGAGAGAGACCACACGATTCCTCTGTGGACGATGGTGGTGGAACGGACTCTGGGTCTGGCTGTGTTCTGGACCGGGGGTAAACACTCTCCAGACACTGGATGATAGCGTCCCTCCAGTTCAATCAGATGACAAACAGGTGTGAGGATCTGAAGAGTGGGAACTGAGGACTGGCCGGAATACTCAAACAAAGGAACACATGTGACTGATGAAAACAAAACGGAAAGTCCATGAAAGTGAAACTAAAGATGATTGAGTCCAGATAACTGTGACAGTATCACAATGACATACTGGATTAAATCCAGTAGGTAGTAGGCACGTGATTTTTTCCCAAACCAGGTTAAGGTTAGGGCAGGGGATCCACTTTCCTGCAGTTTTTAGCTCCAACCCTGATCAAACTCAACTGCCTGGAGCTTTCAAGTAATCCTGAAGACATTGATTAGCTTGTTCAGGTGTGTTTGATTATGTGTTAGAGCTAAACTCTGCAAAAAAGTTGCCCGGCCCTGGGTTAGGGTGTATGGTTGGTTTAGGGGTTAATATTTGTTGTAGTATTATGTAGGCAATCAGCAATGTGATTGACATTTGTAATTAAATCTTTTGAATAGCCTGCTGGGTGGAGTTTGCGCTGAACTGCTTTAGGGGAAAAAATCTATATAAACTACCGGTTTCACATTATTTTGATGGTCCCTTTAACACATTCTGTTGTCTATAAGTAACATTGCACCTACATGTCTACTAACTCTCATTAAAATATTAGTAGAGTATTAGTAGACTGGTAGGGTTAGAATAAGTTGACATGTAGCTGCAAAGTTACTTATAGTCAGTAGAGTGTCTGTTGGCGGAGCATCACAATAAAGAGTTTGCCAATATTAAGCAGACAGTCCACTAATACTATAATTAGAGTTAGTTGACATGTAGTTGCAAAGTTACTTATAGTAAACAGAATGTTCAAAAGGGACCATCAAAATAAAGTGTTACCAAACTATCTATTGTATAGCATCTTAGTAAGATATGTCAACATTCTGACATTTTTTTATTTTTACGTTTGTATCGTTTTGTATCGCGTATTTGAGTAATATGCCCTACTTACTGTAAATTTAAAAGTACAATCCAACATTTTCTCTAAAAAAAATCCAGTTGTCACTGGCGCGCAATGAATCTGGGGCTAGGCTATAGGCTGCGAAGGATCTACTTGTTCCATCCTACATTATCTCAGGAAACGAACAACATGTTTCAAGGCCACATTGGAAGGAGCCTTAGGATTTGGAATGCAGCCTTCAAAGAACTCATCCTCTGAATTGGGACACAGCCAGATGGTCAGAACGAGGTTTGAAAATAAAAAATAGAGTGCTGCAGGCATGACATCAAACCCCGGAAGATTATTTCGATACTTGGACATTTTGCTCAACAACACACCCATAATTTTAAAGCTGTTAATTGTATTTTATTTTTAAAAAACATATGTTTCTAATAAGTAACTAGATAAGACAATTTGGGTTGGGAGTGTGTGCAGTTTACGTTATAGAATAAAACGTTGAAGTATCGTCAAGTTATGTTTACCACATACTTTCTTTTACTCATAAATAAATAAATAAACATTGTAAAAACCCATAGGAAAACCTCGATCGAACCACTGTCGTCTTCTTCCGGGTTTTGACATCACGGCTGCAGGACTCTGTTTACCACATAGGCCTATATATTGTTGTTGTGTTGTTGTTGTTTTTTTTGCTTTTGTTTTTGTGTAAAAAAACTTTATTAACATTATAAGTGAACCTTTGAAGAGCATTCTATAATAAAAAAATTTAAGAAATCTGTCACTACCTTTTTAATCATTACCGTTAAAAGGTTTCCCTCCCTGCTTTCAAGATGAAAAAGAGTGTGCTGCTGGTGTTTTCGGTTCATTATCAGATAGTTTACTTGCTTTCGTTAAAATAAACCGTGCTGGTAATGGTTGTAGCTATAATCCTCTAATTAAACCATGCAATCATTAAAAGATAATTTTTTACACTAATTAGATATCATCTAACATCGGAACTTGTATCAGATGGTCATTATGAAAGAGGGATTTCAATCAGCGGCTAAGGTTGTTGCTGTGGAAGCTATTTGTACTATGACACCTCAACACAGCCTCTTAGAGCGACACAGCACAGCAGGATCATATTCACAAACAATAACTGCACACACACATGGCAATTCTCACTCTTCACCAAG